>NC_044500.1:36099557-36809557 GCF_902362185.1 Chanos chanos
CAGCTGAACCATAGCCAATTATGCTACTCATCCCTTGACAACAGTAACAAACATCGACTTTACCTCCACATGCAGCAGTCTCTCTCAGTCTTACATTACCTTCATTCCTCTGATGGGACTTCCCTTGTATATGTACTTGTGCACTGGGGGAAGGATCTCAGGTAGTCCGTGTGCCAAATTCTGCCATTTTTATGAAATAAAAAGAATTATACCAACAGTAAACTGATCCAGGCTTCTTGTGGGTTGGCTATTAGTAGTGAAACTACCCAGATTTCCATCTTTGATTTACAGCCCTTTACTTTAAGTTGACTTAAAGTTACTCAGTGATTGTACCTCAGTAAAAAACGTTCTTTGTCCTTGGCTCAAGGTCTCCTAAGCCCGTCAGTTTAATAGCACCGTTTATTGTTCTGATATTAGATCTTACACAGGGCAAGAGAAGGGAAAGTTAGCAATGGCATGCAAAGTAAAATATATTGATGGATTGTGGATATAACAGCCTGTTGCTTTTATCTTTGAAATACTTCGTGAATGAAATACTTCATCTGTCACACTCTGTTTGTTTTAATTTGATATCGCCAAAGTGTGATAGGGCAAACGGGTAAAACGCCAAATATCTGTTAAATTTCAACATCAAAAGTTTATTTCGCATAAAGAATAGGATGATATAAGTCATTGTATGGCAAGCGTGTTGGGACAGATTTAGTGTGAACCTTATAACCTTGGATGCATTCTGCTGAGTACACAGTATTCATAAGATCAAGTGGAGTGGAAGAGGTCTCTCTTTCTCCTTAAGTACTCCCATATGTTTGAGTGCGGGTGGGCAGTGAGTTTGATTTAGTCTGGACTGAAACAAAGGAAACAGTCAGACCCGGGCTAGCCTCGTCAAAGTGCCAGCTTAGTCACACTTAGGACTTGTTTCAACTAATGCACTGCACTAACATTGTTTCACTCAGTTCATAGCTTTTAGATGTTGTTTATTTCTCAGGATATATAAGAATGTATGCCTTAAGGGCCTTAAAGAAGTCTGAGTGTGTCCGTCGTTAAACGCATTTCAATATACAGTAGGTCTCGTGCATGTGGTTCTTTTTAAATGCCATACTCACATGGCAAACATTATGTGTAACAGATCCATAAAACAAAGACACGTGCGGTTTTAGCAAATGAACTACGATCAGTGGCTTGATTGATTGAATTCTACTCTCTCTCTCGCTTTCTCAATTCAGTAAAATCCCATGATGCTGTTGCCTCGTCCATCTAACCCATAAAAAAACAACAACAACAACAAAAAAACATGTGACTACATTCTAAGCAATTCCATCAAGGCGTCAACATGTATTTTGTGTTAAAACCGATGGTTGTTGGTCCCACTTGTCATGTTTTATACTTCTTGTCCTCCTACTTGTCATCACCGTTCACTCCCATCTACTGTATGTGCCTGTAGATGTAGATGAGTGCAAGGGTGGCACACACAATTGCTCCAGTGGGGAGTTTTGTGTGAACCAGGACGGCTCCTTCCAGTGTGTTCATCTGAATGAGCTGTGCGACGAAGGCTTTATACTCAACCCCGATAGAGAGTGTGTGGGTAAGAGCCCCAAACCAAACAGCAACTTGGGGTATAATATCAGCTCATCCTCACACTGCTGCCCTCTGGTTTGCCAGGTGCATTTCCCCACACAAATACAAACAAACTCACTCAAAACACAGAGACAAATACGGATACACAGTCAGATTAAACACAAAGTTTTTGTCGGAAAACTCACATTCACTCAGTAGGCAAATCAAATGTTTTGTGGCCTGTGTGGATTTGTTTTGCATATCTTCAAACATGACCCAGGGATCAAAGATTGGAGATTAAGTTTATGCATACAATGTCACAGAGCATAAAAAATCAGTGCAGTTGCTACTGAAGTCTGAGACTAGCCCCTAAACTAAGCAGCGGTAACCTTAAAGAGCCCCATGCATGTGCTAATCCTGCTGACCAGTTTTGAATAGTTTCCCTGTACTTCATATGGGAAATGACTAATCCAGAGATATGAAATTTTCTCATGAGTAAGATTTTTGTCTCAAATTGTGACATTAACTTAATCTCTGTTGATATGTTTTCCAGTGCTTTACATTGAGAAGCTTGGATAAGTGTGTGTGTGTGTGTGTGTGTCTCTCTCTCTCTGTACATCTGTGTGTGTGTGTGTGTGTATGTGTCTGTGTCTGTGTCTGTGTCTCTGTGTGTTTGTCTGTGTGTCTGTGTGTGTGTGTGTGTTTCTGTGTGCTTGTTTGTGTGTGGTAGAATTTGAGCTTCTTTTGTCAGATGAAATTACTGGTGTGTAGACACTGGCAAACCAGAACCACATATTTTCTACCCTCCCGTCTTTTTCTGTTCATCTGCACCCACTGAACATGGCACATCGTTTGGGATTCCAGCCCTCACGCTGATGACAGAGAAATAATGTTTCACAGTCCATAATCCTCTTCGCTTGCTCCTCAGTCACGCCGGCCTGTGCTCTGCCTAACCGACCATCAGCCTAGCCTGCGTTGTCTGGCCACACAAATGCATTATTCATTCCCTGCATGGTCCTCCAATGCATTTCTGCTGGCCCATTCTGAAGAGACCCCGTGCCATTTTTCATTCTTTGTGATAAAACGCTTAAACGTGTGCGATTCCTATGCCGCGTTTATGTGTTTGTGACACCTGCAATCCGTGCAGGCTCTCTCCTGGTCCCTCAAGGCAGCCTGCCAGAGTTACTTCCCTTGGCTTTGTCGGACTGAATCGTGTTTGCATTTAAAAGAGAAAGGTCTCCATTTCCTCACTGTGTGTGGAGAGCACTTGGCCTCTAGTAACAATGTGATGTGAACACCCTTGAGATGAGGTTGAAGGTGGAGACCTCAAGGCTTGAGGCGTTTTTTTCCCCTCTCCCCCCTTATGACTCACTGGAAATAATGCAGCCTCTCAAAGCTCGAGGTCCCAGGAGCTATCACCGTGGCAACCTGCTGTAAAAAGAACATACACTTGTCCATCAAGGTCTGACAGAGATGAAGACTTTTAAGATGGTGTGCTTTGAACAGTGTCTGTCAGGCTTTGAACAGTGTTTGCCGCACTGTTATGCAGGGAACAGATGTGCCCCCCCCACCCCCCTTTCAGGAAGAAACAGACATTTCTGGAATAACATAAGAAGCAACAGAGAAAAGGATCTGGTCTTTTTTAAATTACATTTCGCTGGATAATTTCTGAATAAGTTTAGTTACTTTCTACACAATTTGTTTCTCTGTTTGTTTTGGAACAAAGAGAGAAAGGGTGTGCAAGTCTCTTAAACAGTCTCACAAACATTTCAGTGTGTTTTTCAGTCTCTGAAGACCGATAGAAAACTTCAGTTCTCACTGGCATCAGTATGTTCCAAGGAAAGATTTGGAACAGAGCTAAAAAGTGCCTCGGGATAAGAAGTGGGACACAAGGGGTGTTGCCCCATTCCCACGTCTCCAAAAATTCTCTCCATTTTTTAACAAGCGATTCTTGCCTCCCAATACGGATTTGTTGCGTGTTTGTTTGTGGAGGTCTCAGAAGAGACTGACACATTCAGAGATGAGCTTCGGGGCTGGCTAGGCGCCACGGACAGGCCTAAATCGTCATCCCTCTCCCCACCACCCCACCCCCGACAGTACCGGCCTTGTGACAATGACCTGATTGCAGGAGATTGCAGCTCGACAACAATGCTGTCATCTGGTGCTATGAGTCACTGTCCTGGCAGCCCAACCCCGATGCTGTAAAACCGTGTTTTCTCTCCTGTGTTTACTAGTTGTTGTTCAGCACTGATAAGACGCTCTGTGCTCCTTAGCTGTTTTAGACAGCCTAGACAGACCGAATATTTCCAGCAAAAACCCTAAAATGATTTTCTCTGCCAATAATAACATGTCAGACAGAATCCTCCTCTTGGCTTACAATGCTGTTGTTGTCCAATGCTTGAAGTAATTAGTCTCCCTCTTGCACTATGCTGATTTCCTCATTTACTTAAGTCATTCATTCCAAGCCTTGTCCAGAGGTTGCACTTCGTAAATCTCCTCAGCTGATGATCTTGGCCCAAAACAGAACATAAAGTAAACTGTCTTATGACTTACTCACAGGAAAAAAACACGTTGCCACCCAGCCTGCTAACACCGACCTTTTTGACAATGACTTCTTTGTAGGTTTGATAAGTCTATGTGCTTTTGCCTGATAATGACTGTAACTCGGTATGCTTCATCAGCGCAATGGTGTGCGTCTCATCAAACTACCAAACCAGCCTCTTTGTGTGTTATTGCACAACCATGACTTCTCTCTATCACAATTCACACTCAAATATTACAAATTCTTATGCCTCACCTCTACCCCTGCAGATGTGAACGAATGCGTGACCAACACGCACACATGTCAGGCCAACGAGCGCTGTGTGAACACGATTGGTGCGTTTATGTGTGAGAGACAGATCTCCTGCCCTGCTGGCTACCAGCTGAGGAATGGAGTTTGTGAAGGTGAGTGCACTGCTGCAGAGCAATACACCAATAGAGATAATTCTATCATATTTCATATCAAGGAGTGACAATATGTCAATAGAGAATGGATCAGAGTAGAGTGCATGAGTGTGTGCTGCACTGTGACACCTATCAGAACGCAGATCAGGCTCCAGATGTTAGTCCATCTCGGAAACATTCTGAGACGTAGTGCAGGGCTTGGGTGGATGTTTCTCTGCATGGTCAACCTGATGACTGAAACAGGATTTCATATACAGTATGTGCAGTGTGAGACTCATAAGAGCCATTCTTTTGCACCATCCCATTGAGATGAGTCTCAGGGGAGCCTTTAGAGAAGTCCTCGTTCTCATGCTATTGACCTAACCGGCACAAGAGGAAAAACAGTACAGCTCACGGATCAGGATCTCAGATCTCTGCTAGCATTGCCTTAAAAGACCTTAGAAAACAATGTTTTAGGGGAACTGTTTCCTTTTAGAAAGATCTATAACACAATCAGAAGCACGCCAAGTTTATTATCTCTTGGAACATCTATCAAACTTAAACAGTACACGCACTTGAGTAAATTCAACGTGCTTAAGTTTACTCCTATCGCACCATCCAGGCAGCTCTCTTTCATTCTATCAGAGTTCACTTAAAAGGTGAAGAACGGGGCATTTAATCTATTATCGTGGCAAAAGCTTGGCAATGTGTGGACCATCGTTTGAGAGCAATAACAGCTGACTGGCTTGTGTTCCACTCATGACAAATCTATGCTGTCAAACGTGATCTGTCAGAACACTGACAGATGCATTAGCCAGATAACACCCCCCCCCCCCCCTCCCTTCCCTGCCACAACCAACTGATAATGATCCCAAGGAACACATGCTGAGAAAATGCCAGAGCTCTGAAAAACTTTTCAAAAGTCTATGACTCTTGTCAGAGCTTGGCACAGATAAGTAAGTGTAGCAGGATAATTAAGGTAATATTTGGCAGAGCAGCTAACTGGGAAATGAATTAATTATGCGCTTGAAAGAGAAAAAAAAAAGTTTTCTTCTCTGATGTTTAGAAGTTGCTTTACTGATATGGACTGTCCTCCCTAATCCTCAAATGTAGTTATTAAAATATCTTTCCAAATAATCAGCTTCTCTCCATAAAGCAGATTTGTTAGGGCAGAGATGTTTCTTCACAAGATGTTACCCGGGTTATAAAATTATGAATTCAGCGAGGAGAGAGGAGGAGAGAAGACAATATTTTTTTATTGGAAATATCCTGTATGCAGCAAAAGTATTTCATCAAATGGAGAGATCCCTGAGTTGTCTTCAATTAGAAAGGCTGTCTGGTTGATTTTTACACCCAAATACTATGTTACTGAGCCACAGTGCCATCTACTGTTCACTACTGATCTTTCTCTGGAAACCTCCGACCTCCATTACTATCTGTGTATTTAACACATCAAATGCATGAGCAGGGAACCACTGACTTAAATCTTCCATCAGGTGTGTCAAACTAGTCCTTATAGGTAATTAATCTGTAGATGAACTGTGATGCTTATAGTTTTTATTACAAATTCTTTCTTCATGAATTATTTGTTTTGTCTCCCTTCCTTGATACTGAAGTTTGCAACCTTGGGGTATGTAATTTGTCTCTACGTTCCGTTCTTTTGACGTGGTAACCTACCTCCCACCAGACATTGATGAGTGTATGGTACGCACACACAACTGCAGCGCAGGCTTTGAGTGCCAGAATACAGATGGCTCATTCCACTGTAGCCCCAAGCAGAGGTGTCTCACCGGCTTCACTCAGGACGCCCATGGCAACTGTGTTGGTAAGAGAGAGATCCCTGTCTGACAGAAAAGCGTCTAAGCTCAGAAAACGTCCTCAGATCTCGAGTATGTACACATGCACATGACAACCTAAACTCGATGAGTCACACTTCAATCTAAACCTCTGCTCCTTAAATTTGTTGCTTTTGACAAAACATGTCTGCTGTGATCAGGCTATAACAGAGCTTATTCAACTTGTGTATTAATCATTCAACTTATCTACTAATCAAGTGTGTCTGTATTGCATAAACATTTGCATAAATATGCTGTTCGGGGCTTAGCTAAAAGAGCAAGTACTGATCTAAACCATTCATAGTCAAGCAGGCTGAATGGCATAATTTGATTATGGCACGACATGCAGCGCACAGATGATATAATAAGAAGCTTTTAGAAGGGCATATTTAATTGGATCTGATTAGGAAAAAGGAAATAGCTCCCATTTGATTGGACCCCAAAATGAGACCTGTATGCTCCTCTCTCTGTTGTTCCCTTGTCTCATCTTTTTGTTGTACCCTCTCATTCTCTTTCTGGCTCTTTTGGGCATAGACATTAATGAGTGTACCAGTGTGAGTGAGCCATGTAGGGCAGGCTTTAACTGCATAAACACAGTGGGCTCCTATACCTGCCAGCGCAAGATCATCATATGCGGCCAGGGTTATCACTCCAGCCCTGATGGAACCAGATGCATCGGTGAGAATGTGATGGCCAGAGCTTTCTCTCTCTCTCTCTCTCTCTCTCTCTCTCTCTCTCTCTCTCTCTCTTTCACGCTTACACACATGCACAGCCATACTCACACACGCACCACACACACACACACGTGCACACACATACGCACACAAGTATGCATACACACACACACACACACACACAGACGCACACACACACAGACACACGCACATGCACACACACACACACACACACACACACACACAGAGGATGTCATTAGTATAAGTGGTAGAATTGCCTCTTGATTGCACCAAAAGTGCCCATTGTCATAAGTTATCTCTTCACAGACCACAATCTATCTAAAGTTTGTTACTTTCTGTTATTTCAGAGTACGCAATCGACAATGAATCTGTGAGAGATTACTGATAACTGATTCAGTGTCTGGAGCACTGTTAGGCACTGCATTACTTGAGTCTGAATAGCAAAATATGATTCTTTTCACACCTTAGAGTCATTTGACCAATTTAATTATTCAGAAACACAAAGATGACTTAGCTGTTTTCAGCTCTGTGGGAAACTCTGGACCGTCTCTTCTGTCCTCTGTGTGCAGATGTAGATGAGTGTCAGACGGGCATTCATCGCTGCGGTGAGGGCCAGATCTGTCACAATCTACCCGGCAGCTACCGCTGTGATTGCCAGACTGGATACCAGTATGACGCCATCCGCCAGCTCTGTCTGGGTATGTAACACTCCATGCACTGTCATTAAAGCACCATTTTATAAGTGTTTCTATAAGATGGCTGCCTCATTTAGTTAATGGAGTGGCTAAATTAAGAAAGTACCTCATCGTCTCTCTTCAGACCCATAGTTATTCCTGGTTTCCACTAGCTGAATAATGCACACTGTCTGTGGGGTTACTTAAAACTCCATGTTGTCTTTTTGGACGTAGTTGTAATCAGAGGCCAAGAACAAACACACTTTGAGAAGCCTTCTGTATATTTGTGTATTCCCAAGTGGTTCCATGAGTGGCAACTTGATAAGAAGTACATTCTTTAGACAGAAAGTCATTGTGTCTGAATATATGGTTCTGTATGAAATGCCTGACTGAAGACATGCATATGGATGAGGGTGAGACCAGTGCCCTCTGCTGTCTGTGCCTGAGCGTACGCTGAGTTCAGCTTTATCTCTCATCATTCCTGTGGGCCAGAGAGTGGAGATCCCCACTGCTTAATCCTGTGCTGCTTTAATAGACAATCAGTCTAGGTGTCTGTCTCTGATTTCTAAACCTCAGCTCATTGCCTCTGGTTAAACTAATCTATGTCTTTTGTTTCTTGGCAGATGTGAATGAGTGCTGGCGTTACCCCGGACGCCTGTGTGCCCAGACTTGCGAGAACACCCCAGGCTCCTACCAGTGCTCCTGCACAGCCGGTTTCTCCCTGGCCTTTGATGGGAAGAACTGTGAAGGTACAGTGTGTCTGTTAACACATACTAATGTGAATATGTCCTCAAACAGTGTCAGAGGCCTGCTGTGCTTTGCTAGATTGTAAAGATTGTACTGATATCATAGTTCTGGAGTTCACTGTCTGCCATCAGTAAGACTGCTGTGTTGGCTGAACCCAGTGTCTATGTCCCTGGCTACTGAAGAACAGATGTTTAATGACTACCTAATTAGGCCTAGGTTCAGGTGTGGTCGGTACTCACAGAGAGTAGCAGAGAACAAAGCTGTCCTCTACCATGACTCAGGATATTCTGGGCTTGAGGGCTGTGTTATTTAGGGAACTTAATCAACCATGGTTGCTTTTTCTAGTCACATCACAATGGGGAATTCTGTCATTTAAGGAGAGTCTATTTCAAGGACTCGGATGGGTAACTTGGCGGGCGATGGTGTTCAGGAGGTGACTTTTTGCTCCATGCTTTGGGGTACAAACATGAAGACAAATGTCTCCATGCAACCCCATGCTTCTTTAATTAATGGAGATGGCAAAAGCTCCAGAGACTCTGTCACAGTACTAAATACACACAAAGTATCTGACATTTGTTTTAAAAATGCTAAAGGTTTAATAGTTATGATAAAGTAGTGGTGTTTGATAGGTTACAATATGTGTCACACATACTTTGGCGGCATTGAGACCTTACAGCTCTATATTCACATACACTCTTCACACTTCTTTGTTTGAGACGAACCAAGCATTCAACCAAATACACAGCAGTATTGCTTCATGGATGCAGAAGCATTTAACTATTAACGCTTTCAGTCCGCTTACACCGCCGTAAGTTTGAGCAAGAACACAACACGATCCATGTTTTGAGCAAAAGCTGTGTGTTCTAAGACTTCATCCTTATACCTTTGCTTAGATGTCAATGAATGCGACAACAATCCATGCAGTCAAGAGTGTGCCAACATCTATGGTTCTTACCAGTGTTACTGCCGTCAGGGTTTTTACCTAAAAGAGGATGGGCATACCTGTGAAGGTAAGGAAGACTCTATTTATACAGGAAAAAACATTGTGTGTCGTTAAGGACATGACCTCGGATGCTTGCTTTGTGCTTGGCTGCAGTAAATCCAAGTGGCTATTGATTTATTGACTGCTGAATGCATGTTCATAAATTACTGTCAGTAATATATTAGCTTACTGATAAGCAAACAGGAATTCTTTTATTATTAGGAGTTTCACAGAAAGAAAGCAATCTATAAAAGCGTGCAACATTAAAGGGATGCAGAGATGAGAGAGATTTCGTGTATATTGATCTAAGTGATGATTTAGTATCTCTCACTGTGGAGACATATCAGATCAATGAGACCAGGGCTCTTGTCACAGGGGATTGATTCATATTTTCCTTAGTGACAAAGCCTGAGGCAAACATATCAGTTATTCACCGTGGGGTCACACAAACACACACACATACATGTGCACACACACACACGCACATGCACACACACACACACACACACACACACACACACACACACACACACACACACACACACAAATACATGTACACAAAAAGATAGACCCCTTCCTGAGATTGACTAATAGACTGTCACAGTCGGTTGTTTTGATGTGCAGTTGGCCTTTATTGATGCTGTCTATCCCAGTATGGTGTATGAAATGCCATGTGCTTGTGTATTGTAGATATTGATGAATGCTCGCAGAGCATCGGCCATCTCTGTGCCTTCCAGTGTGTGAACGTTCCAGGCAGCTACACGTGCGCCTGCCCCACTCACGGCTACTCTATGTCACCCAATGGACGCACCTGTCGAGGTAACACAGAAATGGCCTGTTACACTAACACTCCTGGTCCATAAATGTTGTTTAGATTGCTGTAGACCTCCACATGTGTGCAATAACCCAAGACAATCAGACTGCAGGCCTATATTGTCATTGTGCTGAGTTACACAGTCACAAGGTTTCACAATGTTGAGAATGACATGAGACATTCACTGATTATATTATCACAGTTATTGCTTCACCATGCTTACTTACATTCAGACAGAACATTTTCAGTATCAGCTCCCCCTAGGTTTTTCAAAGTATGAATTCTGATAATTGGAAAATTTAATACAAGTCAGTGAACTCTGGTTTGACTCTAGACCTGGAGCTGTGTCACCTCTTAGAGTATCAGAAATTTACAAAACTCCCTTCAGCTCCTGGGCTGCCAGTGAATAAGAGCCGTTGTAAGATTAAAAAAAAAAAAAAAAAAGAAAGAAAAAGAAGAAGAAGAAGAAGCGTTTCTTCCTCTCCCAAAAGGTCAGGGCGCGCCAGGGCTGAATGAATTGGGCTGTGGATTGGAGCTGGCGAGCTGTAACGAGTTTTGCATCTGTTAAAATGAGATGCATAATTAATTGCAGCTACAGGGCCACTATTGACTTCTGGCAAAATGAAGCACATCTCTTGGTCACAGCCAACCGTGGTCGACCCTGACATCCAGGGACTGAGGAGACTGATTGGGAACAGTATCGTTCACCAGTGATTATACTGCAAAAGGGCTGCTCCTCTGTGTACTACAATACACAGAGTATTCACTAACAGTCTTTAAGACCAAAAGAGAAAGGAGGAGAAATCCTAATGTGTCTGCTTTTGTATTTTCTATTGCTTGCTTTGTCTGTTCTATTCTGTTAAAATAAGGCTATTCTCATATGAGTGTGTCACCATTCAGCTACACTGCTGCATCACCAGGCGTTTATCCAACATCAGGTCTTGGTGTCACAGGCCCTTTGTGATGATCTAAAGTACAGCACACTAATTTTCTTAAACAAATACATTAGATTTATGAAACATATTAAGGCAACAGTGTTAATTACATCTGCACATCATTGCTCTAATGGTCTTATGGTTGCAGTATTCTTTAATCATGCCTATATTCCTCTTCCTCTTCCTCTTCTTCTTCTTCTTCTTCTTCTTCTTCTTCTTCTTCTTCCTCTTCTTCTTTACGTTGTTATTATTATTATTATTATTAATAATATTATTATTATTATTACTATTACTGTGTATATTTCAGATATTGATGAGTGTGCTATCGGAGCACACAACTGCTCTGCTGGCCAAACCTGCTACAACATTCAAGGAAGCTTCCGCTGCTTGTCATTTACTTGCCCAGAAAACTACCGGAAAGTGTCAGACACGTAGGTATCGCCTGGTGGCCTCATTAGTTTAAGTCAGACACAAACCTCATGTCCCTGGTCCCGTATGTATACACATGCGGGTTTGAAACTCTGCCAAGTAGTGTCAAACTCCTACACAGTGACAGCCCTATTCCAATATGAGATGCAAATTGAATGCAGATCTGATCAAAGCTTGCATGGTAAGAAAGAGAGCTTCGAGTGTTTATTATTTTGATGCAGGAAATCTTATCTGTAACAATTCAAACAAAGAACTAACTGCTATTCAAAGAGACAACGATCACATCAAACTATGTTCCACTGGCCATGTTGGCAGGGCTGAGTTCCTCATGGTTCTGCCTCGGAGACACATACACACACACACACATACACACATAGATACTCATACACACACACACGCACACGCACACGCACACACATGCGCACACACATTCATGCACATACACTGAAGCAAGCACTGAAGCACACAGAAGCACTCTCAGACTATGAACATTGTCCCTTGTTAACACAGAGGTCCATGGTATTCACATGGCTATTGAGGCCCTTGACAGAGCACCCTCTCCACTGAGCAGAGAAATGCAGGCAGATTGCTTTGATCAGTCTTGTGGCTAGGATGGTCACGTCTGCAATTTCCCACTCAGGACTCAACTGGGTGGAGACACAGACCGCTCACTGACAGCCCACCTAGACAGAAGCTCCCTTTATTAACAGACTAAATTTACACAAAGATACCTACTGTAGACATATAGCGTGTCAGACTGCACATGCAATGCACCATCATTCTATCCTCAGAGGACAGGATTTCATGAATCCCTGCTGCTTTATTGTGTGTTCATAATCAATTTTCTGGCATGCTAACATGATTTTCCATCCAAAACATCATTATAATGGCAGTTCATTTCAGTTTACTTAGGAGGTGAAAACATTCAGTTGTTTTGCTGCTTATGATATTGTACTCTTAACTGTACAAGAGTAGAATCAGAAAACTATTACTGAGTGCTTCACACTCAGAGATAAACACGTTTTGGTGGAAAATAAGTCTTGTGTACTCCCAGTGTTTCAGTAAACTGATGCTGCTTGTTGGGCCTTGTAGACGCTGTGAGCGCGTTGGCTGCCCCAACTTCCAGGACTGCCAGAACATGCCTCTGCGCATTACTTACTACCAGCTGAGCTTCCAAACCAACATCGTTATTCCGGCTCAGATCTTCCGCATCGGGCCCTCACCCGCTTACTCTGGTGACAACATCATCATCAGCATCCCCAGGGGCAATGAGGAGGGGTACTTCAGCACGCGGCGGCTCAACAGCTTCACGGGTGCCGTTTACCTTCAACGGCAGGTGCGAGAGCCACGGGACTTCTTCATCGACGTGGAGATGAAGCTACTGCGTCAGGGCACCTTCACCACGTTCCTCGCCCGCATATACGTCTTCATCACGGCCAATTCTCTCTGACACCGCACACTCTCCCCCTAAAAAAAGCCCCTTTCATTTCATATGGTGCTAAACTCTTGAGGGTCTCCTCATGATTCCGATAATAGTTGTATTTAGAGTTGCATTTCTGTAGTCAAAGACTGGCCATATAGGATACAGATATTTGTGGGGTTGACTGGAAGACTGGAAACAACAGATTAATGTGGTGTAAGGTGAGGTGGATGGTTCTCTAAAATGTTTTATCGTGAAGTATTAACACTTATAGTTCTTCAGATTTTATTTATTCCATACAATTCAATTCACTGCTTGAACCTTTACAACTGAATGCTTTTTATGTAACATATAGAAATTAGTTTCTCACAAAGTAATGTTTTAATCTAGAGAGAAACAGTCTAGGTGCTAAGTGGAGTAGGCCATTGCAGAAGCTGCCACTGCAGTTCTCCACACTTGAATTATTGTTCATTTGAAAACAAGTAAAGCAACAGAAAATGGACTTAAAATTAGTCATTACATATCGGCCAAACACTTAAGTTCAAGAGCACACTTGGCCCTCTAATACAATGGAGTGAAAATATGGCAAGAGAGGGCTTTGTAATCCCATTGTCATAGACATTCAGCAAATTGAAGGGGTGTATATTATTTCTGTAATACTTTTAAATGCTTGCATCATAACGCAAATACTCCAGTTCAACAGCATGTGACATTCACACATTAAGTCTGTGTGTGAAGCCAAATCTAGCACTGAGGATGTTGATGTCTTTTTATATGTATTTTTGTACGTTTGTATAATTTTCTTGTACTGGACCTATTTTAAATGTGTTACTGTGTTTCAAATTTGTCTCAGGGTAAATGTATCATGCCATCCATCCAGACAGTCATAAAGATGATAATCTGCCTTTAAACGTCTCTTTGAGGGTCAGAAAAGGCGAGACACCAAAAAATGAAGTGACCTTTTTCAACATTTCACATAGCATGCTGTGACCAAATGGGAATGACTCACTTACTTCTTCACCTGTAACTAATAGACAGCTTACCTGGTGATTTACTTGTTTCTGTTCTTGAGGTATCACCCAAAATATGTTAAAATAATGACAATGTCACCACAGGTTCAATAAAACGACTCAGATCAACTTAACGTGTTATTGATTGTCAACGCATTTTCAAATCAATACGTGTAGTACAGCATATATTTAGTATTTCTTTTCGGAATATTGTTTATCATGAATCTGAGTGTCATTTTCAAGGAGATGGTGAGTCTCAGATCCTTTGTATCTATGCACTGTGGAGACACGTTTATCTGGAATGTAGGGGATTCAATTAGGATGGAGAACTGTATTAAAAATTGATCCAGTAGACTGGCCCGCTCAAGTAGCAGTTGAACACTGCCACCTTGTGGTGAACATCTGAACCCTGTAGCTAAATGATGAGTGTGTGATTATGATATAGGATACAGGATAAAGACTTGCAGTGATACCAGTCCATCATACTATTATACAAAAATTTGGTACTGAAAATATTTTGAAAGATATACACATGAAAATATTGTCTTAAACCATGACTGATTCTTGTTAAGAATAAATTGCTCGTCACAGGTCCATAAAAGAAAAAAGAAAATGAACAAAGGAAAAAAATGGGCAGTATATAACTTAAAACATGCAATGTCATCTTATCTTCCATAGCAGATTCAGTGGAAAAGTGGACTAGTTTGAGTTTTAAATAGCTTTTCAAATAAACTACTCTGCAGTGTTCTCCTTTTGTCTTGCTTTTCATCATGGTTTTCATTGTCACTCTGCTATCATGTGCTTGTTACACCCAAGAGCCCACTCCACCTCCCTTCCATTGTGTAGGTATCGGAAAGGGTGTGTGTCGTTCAAAGGCTGAAGCATACGAGCGTATGTAGAGCATCCCAACAGATAACCCCAGTCTCCTATCTGCTTAGTAACATGAATGATACTGTGATAAGTCAGCTCAATAGCTGTACATAAATCACACTCAACAGTCAGTTTTTAAAACCTCCCTGACCTCTGAGGTCAAAAAAAGAAAAGAAAAAAAAAAGAAAAGAAAAAGGATTTGCCGTTTTATTCAGAAATATCATAAGCCAAATTTAATCTCCTTTATACACGCATTCCCATTTATTAAGTCCCACCGAGGTAACTGCTACACATTAACAGATTAAGCCGGCTTGGTCATGATTATGCAGATAATTCTGTATTGTCCTACAAGCTTCACATGTGCCCCCTCCCTGGGACAGCTGTGCCCAGTTCCATTACAGGTTGTGATTTGGGGTGGCCCCTTTCCTCCTTGTCAACAGAGTGTAGCCCCAAACACTTCCGGCTATTGAGATGGCGTCCCACACACAAGTAGGAGTGTGCTGCCTTTGACAGATTAGCTTCTTCCCTTCAAGGTTTTATCAGCATGGCTAAATATACATGACTGCGTTCCAGGAACGCACGCACACTGCCCCGTCAGGGGAAGCCAATGAGAGACACATTGGCTATTCTCATGATAAAGATGCTTAAAGGAAGTTATGAATCTTGAGATAATGCTGCACGGAAAGGCTTACAAGTCAGTTAATGTGTTAATGATTCATATTTGAGCTCCCTGCCTTTGTTGACACACTGAGGTTGCTTCATGTTTGCGGCCCAGAGTATTAAGAATCAAATTTAATAAATCATTCTGCGATTCAGCTGTGCAAAAATTGACCATGAGGACTCATCCGCAGTGTGACAAAGATTCTGTAAATTTGTCCATACAGAATGTTAAACTGCTTCACTAATCAGGAATATCAAAAGTTCTGTTTAGAGCAGCATATATAATAAACACCAATAAGCGTGTATCTCCTTTATTGTTGACTTTTCTTATTGCTTAATTAATGATTGGCACATTAAAACAGCATATGAGAAGAGATCAAATCCAAACAGAAAACAAAGTCTGACATAACCATCAACCTGTTATTATTGCTTATGACAGGTATTTTTGGCAGGTCCTACATCATGCCAAATGACATATGATGTGTACTGTGGCACATCTTTCAAGCATACTGAGGACACGTCTGATACAGTTTTTCCCCGGCTTCGGGAGGACTTAAGCATTACATTTCGCAACCCTCCTCTCTGCTTCTGAATGATGCTTTTATTTTGGCCCTCTTAAATCTGTCAGCTTTGATTTCTTCATTCCTCTCGTTTTTTTTTTTTTCCCCCCGTGTTGCAGGTCATTTTCCTTCATCATTGACTCATATCAGTGAAACTGGGAGATCATCCGAGTTCAGCCAGTAAAAGAATCAAAAGGTAATAATTAAATCAATTAAACGGGCTTTGCACAGAGAGCTTTGCTTCCTGTGTATCAGCCCTCTGAGAACTGGCACTCCTGCAGTACGCACCTCAGTGCTGTGCATTCTGCCACTCTTTGATCCTAAATGGGAATTTAAAGATAAAAGGCGAATCATTACCTGTTCATGGTGAACTGGGTCAAGTCGAAAAGCTTTCATCAGCGCACAAGTGCTCTTCACATTGCCTCAGATTGATCGAGCACG
This sequence comes from Chanos chanos, assembly GCF_902362185.1. NCBI lineage: Eukaryota > Metazoa > Chordata > Actinopteri > Gonorynchiformes > Chanidae > Chanos > Chanos chanos. Next base: position 36,116,109 of record NC_044500.1, read on the forward strand.
TTACACATCAAACACTCTTTGGATGGGTGGCAGTTTTATCAACTTAACCCCAACATGGTTCACAGAACAGCATTAAAGAGCCACAGTAAAACTATAGCCACTGACGCTGGTGCGATATTTGAACATTTGGACGAACTTAACCAAGATTAGGCTTTACAAAGGCTAGCGGTGGTACTTGTGTAAATACTGGAGATATTACTAGTAGTAGTAGAAGTGGTAGTAACAAAAATAGCAGTAGTACTGATAGCACCAGCAGTAGACATATAGTGCCATATGAACACAGCAGACATGCCATCCTTCTTCCTGTATTTAAAGCAAACAGAGATTTAATGATCATCCACGTGTTATGCCATTTTTGTGAGGTAACTGGTTTTGTTGCTGAGTACTAAGGGCTCTGTAGTGCAATGCAATGTGTACATGGCTATTTGCTGATCTCCTTTGATAGCTCAGGTGGTCACCACCTGAGGGAGAGACAGCACCGGGCGGGTTAGCAGCTCTCTGCATGTCTGTGCTTGCTCTGCACCCTGTCTTACTGGGAGGTAAACTATATCAGGGATTAGAACAAGGACAGATCACTGGGTTTCAAGACTTAAAAAAAAAAAGGCATATGAAAATCTGGTACTAGCCAAAATCTCTTATCTGTTATCATTTAATCAGTGGAATACTCAGTAAAGTTATATGAAAACAAACTTCCATACATTTAAATTCAGTTTAACGGAATTAAATTGAATTTTAGTTCCTTAATATGCTGTACCAATAGGTTTTCAAACTTGACTGGTGAGAATTGTAAAATGTGTTTTTATAGAGATGAAGGGGAGAAATTAGCTGTAGAGGGCAGTAGACACTACCAATAGCTAGGGAGCTCTAGTGAAAGAATGTTCACTTGCACAACATCCTTGCGTAACCTGTCTGAACATCAGCACATCAAATATACGCTCACATTTTCCATTCCAGCATGCGCTCATGTGCTGGATGGAGTGCAAAAACACATTCTATCTCCAGAAAAAAAAAAAAAGAAAAAGAAAAAAAAAAAAGCAATCAGCCCAGGTCAAGAGATCATAGGGTTCAAAATGTTAATTTAGTTTGTCAGCTCACTGCAATTCTCTGTTCAGATAGAAAAATGCAGATATCAGTCTTTTCTTCTCTCTCCCTCTCTCTCTCTCTCTCTCTCTCTCTTTTTTTTTTGATAACAAACACATTCTCTTCCCTTCTGGTTCTGACATCAATCTTTAGGCCATGGTGCTCTATATTTGTGCAGGATCCCATAAAGTCATTTGTCTATGGTTTAATGACTTCAGGAGGATTCCTCATTAACTTGCTGACAGCCTACAACAGTCAGCAGAATTGTCCCTGTACCTGTTGACCCTGTATATCTCCCTAGAGTTAACAGCAAAGCCACAAAAATCTATAATTAACGTGTAATAATTGGGTTGCTACTTTAAGCACCAAGCAAAGAAAACAAACAAACACAATTCAAAACACCCCTCTGGTATATTAGAATTACCCAACTAATTGCCAGGACCTTATTTAACTCAACTTAAATGAGGAGTTGTTAGCCTTTTCACAAAATTGTAGACTCATAATTCATATCACCATGGCAAAAGAAAAAAACAATCTTTTCACGTGTTGAATGGCAGTCATTTTCCAGAGAGAGAACTGTGCTGTGTATTTTACGATAATCCTAAATGATATTCTGAAGCTTTGGTTCATAAACACATCGTGTCAAAAAAGTGTTTTTGCAAATGGTAAGTGATGCCTCATATTTGATGGATATCTCTTGATAATACCTGTAATTACTTTCAATTCACCAGAGGCTCAGAGGTATTATTCTTGGAGAGGACTGCAATGGAAAAAAAATTCCCACATTTATTGAAGCATTTTAATTTTGCATTGTGTTTGGAGAAAATGTAAGATACCCGTATTGGAAAACATAATCAGGCAATGAAAACACTATAATGGAGGAGATAAGCATTTGCATCACACCATGAGAAGGAAAACAAAAGAGGACAGCCATGGAACATCGCTGTGTGGTACGTGCGCACACATACACACACTCACACACACACACACACACACACACACACACACACACACACTCACACACACACACCAAGCAGCCTGCCTGACTGTACACCTTGGCCGTGATCATTAATTAAGTAGTGTGCCTTTAAAGGCTGGAGATGAGAGGTTAATGACAGTAAGTGTCAAAGTGTGTGACTGTGATTTTTCTGTGGTTGGTTTGAGGTTTGCCTGCAGCACAGACAGGCAGCTATGGACTGATAGGAATTTGCCCACAAGGGGAACACACGTTGATGATGGCTTTTCTTTCCTCTTTTCTCTCTTGCTCAAAACTTTACTGCTCCTAAGTGTCTCATAGTAGCAGGAACTGTGCATGTGAGTCATGTGTTCATTGTGAAAATGAATTATAAACTCAGGTGCAATTCTGTGCTCAATTTTAATCAGGCTGACTGATTTAAATTAGGGAAACAGAAGGGGTAAACTGATCTTAGACCATTTGTGGAGCACAGAAAGTAAAAGACATTTTAATGGACTGTTACATGGAGGGGTTTGTTTTCCTGCACCTCATTCACAAGTATGTAGAGAGGAGTTGTGAACAGTATTTCACTCAGTGAGAATGTCCATCATACATTCAAATGCACCAGGCGTTGTGGAAAGTCTCACTGCTTGTTGGCCATTAACGCTGGAACTACAAATGAGTGAGAAGTCATGCTGCCTTTGTATGGCAGTGACGTACTTTGATTTATTCCAAGCAGGCCTTTACTAGCAGAAGGAAGTGGCTTGATCTAAAGTGCCCGCACACACATGCTGTAATCCCCCCCCCCCCCCCCCCCCCCATCTCAACACCCTCCCCCAGGTTGCACTACTTTTACTTATCAAGTACCAGTGGATCTCATTAACGTTATCAGTTAATTATCAAGTCTTCATTATGTCCCAACACTAAACCCAAATAAAATATACAAGATGGTTTCTGCCTGAGGAATATGGGAATATGGTCCAGTGATCTCAAACAGGTCTGTAATTAAAATATGGCTCATTAAAATGACTACCATCACAAATAAGATATTGACCAAAGCACATCAAAGCACTTTGGCCACAGCTCTAGCTTTTCACAGCCCTGAATCTTAACAGCCGATAATACAAGACTGAAAGGGTACCAGATTCGCTGAATAAAAAACTGTCCAAAATTATTGTCCACTCATTTCAGGGAATAGTCATTATAAAGGGGTACGGATACTGTGTGCTGTAATGCAACCAGTAAATTAAATTTGACTGAGCCATTTGATTTAGTAGAGAACTAATGAAAGCAGGCCAGAGCAGAGTATTTCAAAGCTTGGCTTACATCAAACACGGTTCAGTGCAATCTAGGTGGAGCCTGGCACAAGCTGAGACTGAGTCGCTTTATTATATGATTCTTTTAAATATAACTTCAATATTCATACATTTCATCATTGTCACACAGAACAAAAAAAAATACACTGGAACACAGAGGATCCACTGTAGCATAGAGGAGACTAAACACTACAAACAAATGAATACACTGCGTCGTAAAAATACTTGCAATGACCTAAAGACCTAATGTATCTCCTCCACTGATTGCCAGTCAGCTTCATTATCCCCTGTAGGTCTTGAATCAAGTCAATTCAACCACACACCATCTTCTATCATGCGACTGTAGTGAAGAGGTCAACCCTGGGGTATCTGTGACCCGCAATGGCATTCCGAGTTATTATTTGAGTTATGGTATTGTCCCCAGCAGTCAAACATTAATGTTCTGCCACATGAGTTATCAGCAGAAACAACATCTTCATTTTTTAAAGGGAGTGTGAAAATTTCATCCATATTTGGGAACAAACATTCTGCAAAGAGTTGGAATTATGCTACTGGTGTAAAACCCTATCTTTGCAGTGTCTGAACACTCCTGGTGGTCCACAGCGGTTCACCTGACCAGATCCCAAAAGGTCACCACACAAGTAGGCTTCAGAAGAGAAGCTTCACTGCTACCCAATGTAGCTTAACATTCTAGTGGTGCACTGAAGTTCAATCAGAAATGAAGTTACCAGTCTGCTTTGGATCTTCAGGTTTTAATAAGATCACAAGTTTCGTTTTATTATTTTTAATCTTTTAATTTTCCTGCTCTTTGAGACAGGCATCATTTATAATATTTGAAACTATTTGATTACAGATACAAATAAGAACGCATTTGTTGAGTAATGAAAAAAGACAGGAATCACATTAAATACATCACAGATCACACTAAAAGTTAGCAAAATAATTCATTTAGGGGAGGTATTGTTGAACGTTTGCAAATATTTAAAATCAACCAAGAATCTGAGATTGAAAGTGAGTAAAGTGAGGCTTGAATGAAAATACTTTGGGAATGTAAGTACATACATGGCTGTGGATAAAGACTGAGAGATTAATGTGTCATGGAATCTTTTTCCATAATCACTTGGCCTTTGGCGCTATCATTTTTCTTGTCATTATCGGCGGGTGCCGACTCTTCCAGGAACAATATGTTTTTTCTATGTTTGACGCATCATGACCTTAATTCATACTTGGATCAAAAAGCCATTATCTCTTTGGCAAAGTGAGAAAAATGGTCTCTTTCACCCAACCTGAAACTCAATGCATTTTTCGATGGGTTCATTGGTTGAAGGTAACCTGGTAGGAGTTGAGAGCTTTGAGAAACCATGAAAACCCAAATTTATCTCTTAAGCAATGTCAAAATACTGCATGTCTTCCTGACTGAGCGATTATCAGTCAAATAGTTGTTACGTTACACAAGAGTGGGGCCTATGGCAGTTGCTAAGATAGTAAGCACAGTTAGCAAAGTGACTCACAGAGACATGCTTTCTTGTGTCATCCAATGTCCCACAAACATGCTGTGCAATTCCCTGGCAGTGTTTTCTTTACATCACGACTGCTAAAAACATCAGCTATAATTTTGGCTTCGTTTCATTAAGCAAATTATAATAATACAAATTATGCTTTATTTGAACATCACTCTGTAAATGTATAAGCTAACAATGCTCTTTCCTAACCTGAGGTGAAGACATCAAATAGAGGCCCCAGCTCACGCTACATCAAGCAATGAATGCTCAGGTATAATAGCTGAAATCCCATTCTTTCATCTGGGGTAACCAAGTTTAAAGGCAGAAGTCTAAAGCCTTTGATTGGTGATTCTAAGTGTGGTTTAATGGCATTCTTCAGCGGTCTTTCTTCTCTCCATTTGAAGTGTATTTCATCAGTCTTTTTCTGTGGGAAGGAAAAGATCATTTGAGAGTTGGAGCTAAGCCTGAGGTCAGCCAGCCGCTAGGCTCAACATGAAGGGCTTTTGTACTGAGCAAGTGATGCTCACACAGGTACACCGTGTGCCTCTTTGATCCCTACTCTGCGAAATTGTTCAGGGGAAGTTGTGGATACCCCTGGATGATATTCGGCGTAAGGGTAAGAAAAAGTGCTATGGAAACTTTGGTAGTGGACGTCTGTGATGAGTTCTGCTTCAAATGTTCCATTTCCATTGGATGAGCACTGTAGATGATGACTTAATGTGCGCTCATGCAGCACTCTGACTACGTTTCAACACGTTACAGTTTATGAGTCTCTTCGTGTCTCAAGCCACAAACTTCAATATCAGTCTTATTTGCATTCAGTAGATATTTGGATGCATGTATTCAAGTCTTTACTGATTACTGAGGTGAAATGGCATAATTACCTCATGCAAACAGCATTCCGTAGTCTTCTTTGCGTCATCACCCAACTGTGTGAAAACGATTGTGATTGATTGGTAGAGACAGCATGGGGTAAGGCCTACATACAAACAGCAGATTGCTTGTTTATGTACTCCATGCTTTAATGAAAATGTTTTTGGCCATAAAGTGTCAGTTTGATTAATGCCTGGACGGATATCCTAATCTCAGGTACCATCCCCTGTGAGATAAGAGACATGTTTTTCTTTGCCAGGCTGATGAGCAGAAAACGCTCTGACAGGGCAGAGTTTGATCACCCCAGCACACACACAGTATGTGCATGGAATGCACTCTGTGACTTCATTCCTCATTACTTAGCGATTGCCCTTAATACGCTCTTGTGTTCTTCTTGAGTGATTAGACAGTTTTTATTAAGATTGTGGAGTATAGGCATATTATTATTTAGGTCCCGTTTGGACACGTATATATTCTTATCCAAGTCAAACATCTGATGCTGCTTCCTTTGAGATTCCATGTGAGAATGGATGAGAATATATGCGAGGTGTAATATGAGAAATCAAACATGTTCCTGTCCTATCTGATATACAACCTGATACCGAGGACTGAACAAGGAAAACAAGAAAAGATTGTTCACATTTTGTTGTCGTTTTGAGAAGCAACACAACCAACTCACAGCTGCAGAGTGATAATCATCATCATCTTGAGCTCTTCCAGGGAATGCTGTGTCAGATGTATGAATTAGGAATGAGATAAGTGTATTCCACCTCAATTATCCACGTGAACACTAGAGGGAATCCTACCAACAGTGAGACTAGGGGTGTCTTGTCTCACCCTAACTCAAACAAATTTCCTACCAAGTCAGCAATATATTAACCAATCTGTGATATTCCAATTATTCTTCCCAGTATTATTACTATTACCTTTCTGCATTCTGAGATCCCCTAAAAGGTCAAAAACTAAAAATAATAAAGTACCCATGAACAGATGGTAGGTAATGCCGGTTTCTAAGCTAGTCCCCTTCATACAATTACAATGCACTGGAAATGTAATACCACCTTAAAAATATCATTTACCCTCTTTGTCAGACCACCTAGAGACAGTCCTGGTGTATCAAACGATGGTGGTCTTCATTATACTGAATCAACGTGAGTAAGATACCATGAAATCAAAGGTAATGCTTCTCACAACATCTCACTATAACTGACAAGAGAACAAAAGTGAGTTTCTTTAAAGTTGTATCTAATAGCTGACCTGTATGGACACATCTGAACAACTGAGTTCAAATTAAACAGCGTGAAACCATATATACACTTGGCCCTCATACAGAACTACTTCTTTAGAGATATAAAAATATCAGTGGAATTCAGTCAGCGAAACACTGGTTTTGATAACTGACAGTTGCAGTTCATGACGCTGGAGCTCATCCCTGTGGAACGCTCTGGAAAAGGTCGGAAGCTGTAGGACGTCCCTGGAGGGCTGTGGTTTGTTATTTTCCGTAAATTGGGCTGTTCCCAGACCTTCAACTGGTAGTGTTCCAAAGCAGACCATGGAAAATCCGTCACCTGTTAGGAGTGGTGGTGCAACAGATCACAGGACGCTGTCCAGGCCCGGCCATGGGCTGTTTTTAGACATTACTGAACTGTTCTCACCTTCTGCATTTCTTCTGTATCAGTGAAAAAAAAAAGAATCTCTACACTCTTAACAGAGTTGACAAAAACACTGAGTTGCTGCATATCATATACATGTCAAATGTCAAACGTTCAAAATCAATCTTATTTAGAGTTTTTCACATCAGTTCAAAGAACCATTGTGTTCACAGTAACACAGTTTTCAAAATAATATTCCATTTAGAGTAAAGCCCATGAAATAGCGTCTAATCCAACTAACAAAGAATGCCATCACTCTAAAGGCTGCCCACAAAGTCTTTGCCATGCGAATGAGAGACGCCCTTTTCTCCTTCCCTTGTGGAATTTTGTTTATTGTACATAGCTTAAGTTCAATATGCATAACAGATCTCTGCTACCTCTGTGGCCGCAGAGTCATTGTTCTCATTGCGTAGCTGTCTCACCTCAGGAAACACAGGGAATGCAGCTACATGAGACTGCAACCCCTGCTTGAAGCCCTGGACCTGGCTTTTGTTGTGCACTCTGTATGCTGGCGTAGTGTAGGGGCTGCATGTTCCCTCTATCAGGCTGATCTCCTTGAGTGCTGTGAACTGCAGGCCCTGATAACGACCTGCTTGAGTGCCTCTGATTCCCATCTCAGCCAGTCAATGGCTTCGCCTTTGTCCCAGCACAAGCGTTCTCATTCAGTATCTTATCTTCACTTATGGCCATAGGTTTTTAGAACAACCAGAGTTCATCTCAGAATGGGACAGTGTCTTAGATGCTCTCTGCTGAATGGTCTAAAATACATCACAGAGGCAGTTCTAATTTTGTTTAGTGGTGCTCGCATGCCCTTGACCTGAATTTGATTGGTCTCTTCAGAACCGTGGATAGAATTGTAAAATAGAGTTGGATTCCAAAAGCCAGTTGAATGTTGAAACATTTCCTGTTTTGCCAAAATCTCCACAGAGTGTGTCATAGTGATTCCTGTAACAGATTTTGGCAAAGCTGACTCAATGACTACAAAAAGCGAAATAAAAAAAAAAAAGAGTAGTGTATTGTGAACACTATTTCACTTAATACCTAAACCTCCCAGAGAGGGACCTGAGGGACTAGGAGGGACTTGAGTGAACAGGGCAGGTAAAGAACTGTGTGTGTTCCTTATCAGGTACAAACAGAAAATGAAGATAAATACTGTACATTCATCTTTGTGAATCACATTGGTCTATTTGTAATGATGATGATGAGTTACACCTTAAATAATGATTTTTCCTTTCCACAGTATGCCACTGTCACTGGACAAATAATAGAACAGTTGTGCTCCCAAATGGGGTGTTTGGGTTAGAATAGCCCCATTTGGACAAAGATTAAAAGAAGAAGCCTTAGAGCTTTCACAATCCATCCATCCACAAGCTCATCTGTCCTCTTTCGTTTGTGGAGAACTACTGCATCCCAGAGTTGCTTTTGTCAGGTTAGCAACATCAACACACCGTCTTCTCACTGTTTTTCTCACTGAAGATGGTAAAATTTCACCGATGTGTTGCCACAAGTAAAATGCATGTTCAAGTCCAGACGTGTACAAGAAAGGGGGGATCAATTCATCAAAAGGAAAATCATTTACAAACAACTGTGATAGAAGATGAAAAAGGATTGTGTTTCTGGTACTGTTGACAGATAATATTCAAAATGCTTTGGTCTAATAAATGTCATTTCTGAAACGGATTGGAGATGAAGAGGGTTGAGGAACTTAGGTTGGCTTGGGATAAAAGGTTAAGATATTTATTACTTTGTCAAGCATAATTAATCTCTGTTAGTAAACTGTACACTATGTTTTGACATGGAGATGTATGGGCATTCCCATTGTTCATTGTAGCATCAAGACACAACACATATTAGAAAGAGTCCAGGTCATTACCTCCTGATAAGGATAAGGAATAAGAGCAGAGACTCTCTCTCTCCCTCTCTCTTCGTTCTCTCTCCTCTCTCTCTCTCTCTCTCTCTCTCTCTCTCTCTCTCTCTCTCTCTCTCTCGCTCTGAGTGTGTGTGGGTATGAGTGTGTGTGTGAGTGTCTGTGGGTGTGTTGCTCTTCAGGCTAAGACTAACCTTTTAGACTTTTCGCTAATATGATTTTGGGTATATTCTTATAACGTAATACATACAATCAACAATGATCATACATTATCAAATGTGGTCATGTTTGCACCATTTACTCTTACACTATTCTTGTTTTCTTTCCTTCCAGTCCAAATCCTATGAAATTACAGCTCAGATAAATGTACATCAGCACTATCTTAGCTTTTCTATGTTAGAGTCTCAATGATTGTTGATTAACTTCCTTCATTCTGATGTGTTTGTTCAACTACCAGGCAAAACCCCCTTATACTGATCTTTTAGTAATTTAATTCTAATAGGGATAATTGATCTCTGTTAGTAAACTGTACACTATGTTTTGACATGGAGATGTATGGGCATTCCCAATGTTCATTGTAGCATCAAGACACAACACATATTAGAAAGAGTCCAGGTCATTATCTCCTGATAAGGATAAGGAATAAGTACGCCTCATTTTGACACTCTCTCTCTCTCTCTCTCGTTCTGTGTGTGTGTGTGTGTGTGTGTGTGTGTGTGCGGGTGTGCGTGTGTGTCTGTATGTCTGTGTGTGTCTGTGTGCATGTGTTTCTGTGTGTGTGTGTGTGTGCGAGTATATGTGTGTGTCTGTAGGTGTGTTGCTCTTCAGGCTAAGACTAACCTTTTAGACTTTTCACTGACGTGATTTTGGGTATATTCCTATAACGTAAAACATACACTCAACTATGATCATACATTATCAAATGTGGTCATGTTTGCACCATTTACTCTTACACTATTCTTGTTTTCTTTCCTTCCAGTCCAAATCCTATGAAATCACAGCTCAGATAAATGTACATCAGCACTATCTTAGTTTGCTATGTTACAGTCTCAATGATTGTTGATTAACTTCCTTCGTACTGATGTGTTTATTCAACTATCATACATAAAAAAGCCCCTTTATCACAGTGATCCTCTAAGAGTTTAATTAGTCTGCCTTCATTTGCCTGCAATATGTTAACTAGAGTTCACCAACTAAACTAAGGGACTTTCCATCATCAAAACCTCAGTGATACAATCATGTCGTTTGGCATATTTGCCTCTGTCTGATCAAGCATGTTCAAGTGTTGTCTATTTTCCCAAAATATCTTGCCTAGGGCATAGACTGTACATTCAAAGAAATATTCCCGCTTGACTGTCAGTAGGATCTGTTCAACTTTTAACTAAGCTTACACACCCAAAAAGGAAAATTATGATGATATGTTTTTACAGGTTGTACTGCAGATCTAAAAAAAAAAAAAAAAAATCGAATGAAAATAACATCAAATAATAATGATGGTAATGATAATGATAATAATAGCTTTTGTTGTTTTGCTGCTGCTGATAATTTGCCTGTTTGTTGCGGCTTTCGTAGAAGCTGCTGTTAATATAGCAGGAAAATGCTGGCTAATGCCTGAAAGATTAATTTCTGTTACCACTTGATTTGATCTCAGAATGACTGTCCGTGGTTTCTGCTATATTTCACGATTATCTTCATCTCATCTGAAGCTCTGTGGATCCAGATGTTTCTTAAAGTGAGCTGCATTTGTAAATTGAACACCTACATGATTCTGTCAGGGTGTTGCCACGCATGTTCACATGTTTGGTGATTGTTTAACTGCACTGTCCTTCAAATTTACTGTTTACTATTTGTATGTGCAAATAAAACACCTGACTGTATTGTACTGTTGGATTTTCCCTTGTATTAATTGTTCAGAAAACCTTTTGTGTGTTCACAATAATGAAAAATTTAGCCAGGTTATGGAAAGGCTAGTTTACACAGCCTGTTTTTTTTTTTTTTTCTAATTTTTGCTTTTGTTTTTGTTTTTTTGTTTTTTAAATCCACTTGAGCTCTCGCTGCAACTATGACGGAGTGTCAGTATTGCTCACCTTGTGTGAAAAGAGTACTATTTTCATTTACATAATGCACAACTACACTTTCACAAATGCATAGCCTACACAAGGAAATAAGCAATAGTTTAATGAAACTTAATGATGCTACAAGGTTGTAAGTGTAATGTCATATTACATAGTCACTGTGCAAGGACTGGAATGTATTTGACGGGCTTTAGCTTGGAGGCAGAAAGGCGAAATGTCTGGATTGGGTTTCCAGCTCTGAGACAGTGGCCTAGTTGGGGAACAGTAATAGTAGGGGAGGTTTAAACTTAAGACTCCTGAATTTCTACCATACCTACTCACCTCAAATTTACTGAGTTGGCTGCAACTGAAAGGCAGCATTGTTTCTTGGTGATCTCCCGCAGTTATAGGAGCTAAAGAGACCTCCAGTGAACTTATCTGAGCTGTTTAATGTTCATTTTATTACTGTTTGGAAAACTGAATCATTTGCATAGATGTGCTATGATGAATTAGGGTCCTACCAAATCCAGCAAAGTATGCACTGTTTTGGAAATCAGATTATCTCAACATTTTGAAATACTTTCACAAGCTCTTACAGGACACAATATGATAAGGACAATTGCATGTACATGCTGTTTAGTTATTTAAAAATGCAAATTGTCCTTGGACAAAACAAAAACTCCAGCATTCATAAATCATTGCTTAGAATCACTGAAAAAAAAAAAGATTTAATTCATTGTTTGTTCAGCATCTATATTCTCTGCTATGCTCTAATTCATTGCTTTGTTTACCTTCTGTGATCCACTGTGCCATCCATGTATTGCGCAGTCTGTGTGCTGGAAATGAGCATAGGCACATTACATTCAGTGAGTGGTCTCCATGGTTACTTGTGGTTTTGAACCAAAGCCAGAGGTGGGAGATGCATATCTGCTTTGGATCATGAATCCCTCTTACTTTTCTCTCTGCCCTCTTCTTCAGGCCAACAAAGCAAACCTACAACAGATTGAGAAGATGACCCAGGCAAAAGGGCTTGTAGGAAACTCAAAGTGACTCACATGAAGCAAATAATTAAAAAAAAAAAAAAAAACCCTTCATTAAAACTCAGATCTCAGATGTTTATTGTGTATTGATGTTTATACACTGTATTAGACTGCAACTTATAGAAAAACTAGTAATAAGTAATATATTTTCTTTAATCTTTCATGACACTCACATTTACGTGTACTTTTGATACAACATCATATAAAATTTGGCAAACAATTCAAACATAGGAGATCAGAATACCTTTGATCCATGTCTAAGTCAAGGTTGTCACTTTGAAAGGGTCACTTGAGTGTCAGATGATAGAGTGACACTTGACTACCCAACAAAGTCAGAGCTTGCTTCCGTTCCATCAGGCATCTGTCCACACTGGAGCATGACTTTAACAGAGATTCTCCTTGAAGTGAACTTGAGGATTTTCCCAAAGAGGTGACTGGTAGGGATCTGAGCCATTCCGCTGTTTCGTAAATAAACAATGGGTGTTAAAGAATCCATTTCCTGTCATAGCCGTCAACACGCCAGGAGAGATACTGTTGTCGGGATTAATGTACATGATTCATCTTTCACACAGAAGAGGTTCAACATAAGCATGCTGTGCTTCACTCTAAATGATAAAGTGTAAATGGGGTATAAAGTCACTTGAATATTTTTAAATCACCACAAAACCTCTTCAGACGAGTTCTCAGTTGGTCATATTAATCTGCAGTCTTCTGTGCAAAAATGTTTTTGATGGTATCTCAAGAGAGTGCAAACATCAGACTGGCATCTAAAACACCTAAAACAATTGCAAACAGAAAAGAATATACTTATGCACCACTTGCAGAATAATTATTGCTATTATTCCTTTTTGCACATTTAAACTTAATAATTATTGCATAATCTTGGTGATTGTTTTTTCTAGTATTGTTATTACAGTTCATTCAGAGTCCAATGTCGCTGCAAATCCCAGTGTACAAGATGTCAACATTTAGTAGAGGAGCCATCAGAGGAGAAATACTGACCAACTGCCTAGAGCACTCTGGCACTATTTACACTGGAAGCTGTGGGCAGGCTGGGGAACGTGTTCTTATTTATCTTGGCTCGGAGCTTATCAGTGGAGATGGGAACTGTGTTATGAAAGACATATTTGTGGGTGGCCTTTAGCGTGTTTGTGGTTAGTATGCTTGGATAAAACTTAAGTCTTTTTGGATGTTTGGCTGGTTTTGTGACCATTTACAAAGAATTACAGTACTTGAAAACCCATTCCACAAATGTGAAAGTACTACAGTGACTGTCATCAGTGGGAATCCCCGGAGTGATTTATAAGAACATATGAATGTTTCAAAACAACAATGTTTTCATCAGGTTCTCAGAAAATTCATTGTGATTACAAAGATATGACATTTACAGAACAGAAGGACTGTAATATGCCTACACGACAAAAACATCAAAAAGTTCCAACCATTATAATAATCATGAATGACCCTGTCGTCCATGAGATTGAAAATGTATTCACCAGAAGAGGTTGCTAAGAGTTCTAGTCGCATATTCATCACATGGTGAAATACTTAGATAAATGGAATTCATTTTAAAAACTCTTCATTTAAGTGACAGAGTATCAGTTTGTGGGCTACTTATAATCCATGCAGAATTCTCAGCTTGTGAGAATTCTCCAAACAGTGTGTTCAGCACTTTGGCAGTCAAAACTCTATACTATTTAACTCCATTCATTCGCTGTGAACAAACTGTTTACTTAGCTCTTTTAGTTACAGCTAACTGTCTGCTGATCTGCTCTAAGGCCTTATGCATATAAGCGGCATTTAATTTGTAATACGAGAATGAAACAGAAAGTTGGTAGTACTCAAGCATTGCCCTCCATCTTTCTTGAGCCATGCCAAAAAAAGCCCTGCTCTTATGTCAATCTTAGCTGGGACTCAGAAATAAAAGTAGAGTATTGCATTGAGAATACTTTGGTAAAACAGAGATTGTATTAAACATTATTCAAAACCTGTTTAGCCTCAGTTATTGTAATTTTGAAATCATTATTTTTTTATTTATGCACAGCTCTGGATTGCATATTTTAGAATAGAACCTGTCTATTTCTTCAAGCTAAAGCTTACATGTGAAGACTCTGAAAGCTCATGCGCGTTTCTCCACACCTCTGAGCCATCAAAATCGCTCAACGTGTTCTCTCTTCTCTGGAGGGGAAAGCAAATACTCTCTTCTGAAGACTTGATTATGTGAGAGTTGTTCTATTTCAAGGTCATTGAGCTATGATTGTTGAAGCAAAACATGGAGCTTTGTAACCGATACAAATATTTCCTTCAGTTGCGGAGGCTCTATCAGAAGGGAATTAATGTGGGGATTAGGGAAATCGGAGAGGGTAGAGACCTACCCTTGGCCAATGCACTTTAACCCAGACTTTCATCACCTGACTTAGGTGGGTCTGGCTACAACAAAGGATAATGGCCCTGATGACGGATGGTGGTGCTGTCTCTCTGTGTGGCACGCAGTCTGTGCCGGTCGGAGTGCTCCAGTTCTGGAGCTCAGTGACACACTGCAACATTACTCTCACCCCCAATCAAAGCACATAGTCATGTTCAAGCCAAAAACATGCCATGGGGTAGCTTTGAAGAATGTTTGTTTCATCTGTGTGCTGCGCTCTGAAAAAAAAAAAAAAAGAGCCGTCAACTGTTCAAAACTGATTTTTATTGGTCTGGTCTCAACAATACGTATAAGTACATGTTGAAACATTTATGTCTATGCATGTAAATGGACGAAAACCCAGTACTGGGCGGTGGGATATCTCCTTCAGTAATTTTACAGTTCCAAAGCAAATTAACATGGAACATGAAGTTTTTAATGGTTTTCATGAGAAATTCATGTGACCACATACATCATCTTCAGTTTTCTATCTTAAAAGTGATCATACATTTGGTTTTATTTTCCCTGATACCTATTCTCAATAAACACTGTCTAAACCTGCTTATGACTGTTCACATAGAATAATACATTCCATTTAAAATGGATAAGTGAAAGACACTGGAATAGCATTTAAGTATATAGTAAAGTAAATAAAGTATTATCTATTCCTGATTTATCCCCTCACATACATTTGCAGTTAAGTTAGATAACTAACAATTAATCATGCCACATAAACACATATTTCATTTCGTACTTGATGGCTGCTATAAATGCCGCATGTCTGTCCAGTTTAATTTCTTTGTTCCAGGACATAAGATTCCATAGATGTTCGTGGGACTTCAGTACTCCCTCGAAACTTTCCCTCCCTTTCAGAGACACCGCCTCTCATCTCCCCCTAGCTGCGTTCAGGCATTCCTCAAAAACTCTGCCCAGTTGTTGTGGCCCTGAGTAACAAATCAACGCTGGAATGCATGTTGTCGGTTTAAAATGGATTTGGGGTAATAAATTTTCCGGTGCAATGGGCAGAGTTTCATAATGATGAAGAGTTGAGGCTTGCCTCGAAAGAAACAATGTCACTGAAGTCTTGAGTTGGCTCCAAGTATTTGTTATTACAAAAGGCATTTTTCTTCTTTAAGGTGGAATCTTCATCAGGTTTCAGACTGTGCTGCAACACGTCCATCTGATAGGCCCAACTCCCGGCGAATTAAAGGAGGAAGCTGTTGTCTTCTCCAGGGTGATTTACGCTGTGTGCATTTACCAGGAAAGCAGAAAAGATTGCAGTGTTAAATCAACACACCTATCTTCCATGCTTAAGCAAGGATTGTAAGAACCATTAATTTTTAAATATGCAAAGTCACATGAAGCTGAAAAGTTGAGAAGTGTTGCATATCTTTTTAATGCAGCACAGCTAATTGAATTCAATTAATGGCCCCATCATTAGTGTGTGTGTGTGTGTGTGTGTGTATATATATATATATATAAATGAAAGAGATGTCCTGTATATTTTCATTGAGATAGATAGATAGATAGATAGATAGATAGATAGATAGATAGATAGATAGATAGATAGATAGATAGATAGATAGATAGATAGATAGATAGATGAAAATATATAAGATATCTCTTTAATTTTTTAGTTCAGAGGATTCCTCTGAGAAATGGGGCTTTTCAGTTTTGCTGTAGGCAGGAACACAAAGCAGAGCAGCCAGGGCCATCATCGACTGAGGTACAGACTAAAGCAGCTGGTGACAGATCCGTCGGGATGCATGACCACTTTACACTGCACTGTCTGTGTGTGGGAGCCCTGAGCGGACACACACTGTGTTTTTACTGAAGACTTAAAAACCAGCACAATGCACCTCAGGAATTCCACCTGGGTCTTGTCTTCACTGGCAAAACCAGCTCCTTATGGTAGAAGGTAAATTCATGACCACATGAGCAGAAAGGAACATGGTGTAGTACTCTGTTGGGGTGTGCTCTCTGGTCCATATATAGAGCGGAACTGTTAAATGACCGTGTATCAGTCCAAGTACTTAGATGTAGATAAATACTTTGATAACATCTGTCAGTGCCAAGAGCCTTGATCATCCCAGTTGGTGATCAGATCTTGATATTGAATTTAAAATACTCTGCCTGTCATTTTACTGAAATTCTTTAGAGAAAGAGATTCCCATATTTAGTGTTTTTATTTTTGATACTCATGTGCCAGGTTCATTCCTGTCCTTTGACTAAGAACATGCGCTCAGGTGCGTTCTTTCATCTTCAGACATGAGGAATGTAAAAGCGTCCAGATGTCCAAAATTTTTTAGTCTTCTCATGCTTCACTTCTGTCACACCTTGCTCACAGGTAATACCTTTCCTCCTAGTCATCATGAAGAAAAGAGGAAAAAAAGAAATCAGTAAGTCAGTTGAGGGGTATGACAATCTTCTGATTTCATCTCTCACGGCCCAGGCCGTTCAGGAGTTCTTCCTCACCTTTTCCTATGATATAATATTTGAAGGGAACAAAAAAATTTGTCTTTTAGCAGGAACCCACCAAACCCTTTGTAGTATATTTCTATACCAGTGATGTTATCAGTAAATTTGAACAAATCACATAAACAATGGAGAAAAAAAAACTGGCAATGTGCCTGTATTTAGCAGTATTTTGCTCCCGCTCAAGGGGTTTTCCCTGATATTCATTTACATTTAAACATCAAAGCAAAGTTCATCTCTGAATGCAGAGCCTGAAGACAGACTGGAATGTCTGAACCAAGACCTAAGTGAGAGAACCTATCAGGTGAAACCTCTCTTTGTGTTATCATGAAAGGGTGCCAAACTGGACACATACTTCCTCATAGAGTGCTGTGTTACAAAGGCCACTAACGTTTTTAACATTTTGAGAAGAATGGGATATCTGTCGTGATGGGACCCTGCTATGCGTCATATGCTGCCATATTGATACTTGATCTGTTTTCCCATGGCATGAGGGCACAGTATTCAGAAAAAGTCTGTGTACTCGCTGCCTAAAGGTGAGTTGTGAAGGAACAGTCCTGTATCTTGATTAAAAGCCTCATGTAAAAACACATATTAGGGCTATGTGCGGTGGAAGTATCAGTGCCGGAGGGCACTAAGCTGGAATTCACCGTTTGTTTTGTGGATAAGAAAGAGCGCTGTTGGCTGAACAGCAAGGTAGTGGAAAGTTCATCAGCAGGTGAGGTTCACCTGAGAGTGAGTGACCTGTGGCTGTCTGACTAGCAAGGGAATCTGTTGACAGACACTCAGATATCCAAGCACTACGGAAAAAGATAAAGGCAACATTGTTAGAGCCGGAGCTGATTTAATCTGGCCTAACCTAAGATCAGTGTCTTAGCTAGCAGGCTGATGTGCTATAATTTGAGCTACATAATGCACTAAAGACAGTAACCCAGTGTGAATAACTACAGATGGAAAATACGATATTTCTGTTAGTCTCCTCACTGGTTTGGATACAACAAGTGAGGTTATATGTCATTTCTCCCTTCTGAGAGGAAGCTGTGACAGTGACTCCTGCTGGATAAAAATGATGTCTCAAAGATTAACATACAGTTATCCCTCATCAGCAAATCATGGCGATCTAACCATGGAACACAACATGCCTTTATTCTGACACTAGACAAAGGTCCGTAAATGGAGTTGATTAGTATTCAGGCTTAAGAGTTGACAGTCTGATGAAGGTGTATGTGAGCACAACCCTGAATAAATCATGTCATGGAGAGCATGCCAGAAGCAGAGAATTTAGACATCATTAATAAGCTGTCCCACTGCTTATCCATCTCTGAGTGATAGTAATCTTGCTTCAAAGGGAAAAAAAATTGGTGCCCTATCATTAGGTTAGGGTTAGAATGTGTAATTAAAGGTAAATTAACTCAATTAATAATGTCTCAAGGAAGACAGAGTTGAAGGTTTAATGACACGTGGACACAGGATCAATCGTGATGGGTTAGGGAGATGAAGACATGATCATTTGAAGAGACATACTCTCACAGAAATGGGCAGGCCTGATTTGGACAGTGCGCTGGAAATGAATGACATGGACCAGGTGTTGAACTTCCTGAAAACAGATATTAAACTGACATGGTAAAGCCTCTCATTCACACTCATATTATGTTGACATATCTGTTACTTTCTAGTTGAAAATCACATTTTTTCCATAAGTATTTCATAATCAAACTTTCATTTTCATTTTTACTTTCTCGAGTCTTGCTGTTGTTTCTCTCACTCTCTTGTCTTTTTTTTTTGCCACATTTACTTACATAGTCTGTTTATAAATGAGGGTATAAATGGGTTTTATTCTGTTCACAGAATCTGTGTATATAGTGGGGAGTGAATAAATTGGGAGTAGCACTGAAACCCTCTGTGTGAGTCTGTTCTGTCTTATCTGTGAAACTGCTACCTGATCTATGAGTTAAGGAAAGTGACAGTTCTTTCATCACTCTCCTGCAGGAAACAGGAGGGCTCAGGCATAACATCTGCTGATACTGCTCACCTTGATTGATGGTGACTGCTTGGTAATTTTCCTGTAGTCTGTGGAGTTATCCTGTGTGTGAGGACATAATTAGCTATATACAGGGGATATTTTCATTTTGAAGTGAGAGCTTTTTTCTCTCAGATGTAGTGATCTGGTCAAGAGGTGTAATCTTGTAAGTTTTTGTTGCAATACTGAAAAGTGCAATTACACTCTGATCAATACCTGCCAAAAGCGCACAAGAAAATGGGACAGAATATGTCTATGGGCAATGTTTACAAGCCACAAAAAAACCTATCAAATGAAATACCAGAAAAGTTCATCTCTGAAACAGCTTGCAACCCATCATTTCAATGAATGTCTGCTTTTCAAACAAGTAGGTCAGAGTGTGGATAAAAACGTGAATGTGCTTAACTGATTCGAGAGATGAACTTCAAGGATCCAATCCCTAATAGGTCTGCAGTAAGGCAAAATATGATGGCAAACACTGTGAGGCCTTAGAGGTTGCTGCCAAATGTACACTAAAATATCTATTTGAAATGTGAGCCACCTAAGACTATCTGCAAGAATAAGAATACTAATTTAAGCACACACTTATTTTCTTTTCAAATCTCAAAAAATATTTTATGTTAGTGATGAATCACTTCATCATTCTCTCTAAAGATTAGTTTGTGAGGAGTGGAAAGGGAAACTGTATGACTACACAACTGACAATGCCCTGTGGAAAATGTAGAGCTAAATGTTTTTCTTCAAGGTGTGTTAGGCTAACATCAAACTTGACTCACTAAAAACAAAGTACTGCTTATACTCCCATTTTACCCTATGACACATGATGTTTTCACGTCATACAGAGATGATTGTCTTTTCCATGACTGCATATGTCCCTTTTGTAGCAGATAACAAAGATTAATTGTCTGAAGCTCAGTTGATTGTGTTTTAGTATATCATTCCTGGTAATTCATTGTTTGGACTGTCTGGCTTCCACATGCATGATCACAAGTTGAGCAGTTCATTTGAAGAATGGATGCTGCTTTGAGGAAGGAGGAAGTGAAGTCAAATTAACCGACTGAACATATTTCTATGTCATTAAGAAAGGAGCTCTTCCTTGATGCTTAACTCTGAAATCTCAAGGTCCTCTTGACATTTAAACACAGCACAAGAGACCAGTAGAAGCGATAAATGGTGTGAAATGAGCTGTTGGTGCACAGAAGGACAAAACCATAAAGGTCTGGTGAAAAGAGTTTGGGAGAGTCTGTTAGCAAGCTGATCCCTTTCAGCACCACTTCTATCTGTTAGCATATTAGCATTGTTCTGTTAAACTGTGCCAGCTATGTCACTGACAATATTCACATTGTTAATGACTATTATCCAAAAAGACTCGCACAACCAAACTAGCTAACAAAGCACAGTGGTTGTGATATAAATCCCTCTGAATACACTGGGGTTGCATGCATGAAAAGAACATCTCTGTATTTACAATTAGACTGTAAAGTAAACTTCGTTAAGCAAGTGTCAGTAAATATTCTGCCAGTTGTGACCTCATGCCTGTAAAAAAAAATGATCTGATTCGTCACCAACTGTCCCTAATATTAGATTTCCTATCCAACATTGTAACACCGAACACAAAACACAAGACTCTAGTAAGACATGCTATGAGCCAGGGTCCCTGGATCTCAGGTATCCAATATATTTGGGCTTTTACCACAGTTGTTGATGGACAAACATTACCTGCTGGGAAGTTCAAGTTGGTGCTATTAGTCTTTCACCATTATGGATGCAGCTTCAGAGCAGCTAAACAGAATGCCATGTTAATGTCCCAAGTTGACTGTCGTGCTTAATTAAGATATCCATGTCTGTTAACAAATACTCCCTTGTCTGGTGCATTCTTTCTCACTCTGTACACATAAAAGACATCATGCAGGAGAGGGCTTTTTTGTACCTGGCACCATTATGGCTACATGTACCTAAAAATGATTAAAGCTGGATCCTACATGAAAAGACAGAGGTAAATACATGCTGAATACACATATATTGTAAGGAAAATATATGCCTTCTTGATCTTGTTCAAAAGTGAATGTATTTCCATATATGTGTCATTGTGTGCATGCATGTGGCAAATGTATGTAAGAGCCATTAATAGTGTATGGCAAATACATTGATTTTAGTCTTATAGAAACTGTAACTTTTTTGGCAGAATATTTTGCCTTGATAAACCTTTAAAATACACGTGTCTATTAAAAGTGAACAAATTCATGTTGTTATTTAGAGTGTTCAGACAGTATTCAGACACTTCGGAAAGTATTCAGACACTTTTTTGTGTTATTGGCTTATTTCAAAACGGATCAAATTTATTTATTTATTTATTCAATCAGTCCAAAATATCCCATAATGGCAAAGTTTAGACACATTTTTTAAACATTTATGCAAATTTATTAAAAATATAATTTGCATAAATATTCAGACCTCTTACAGTGACATTCCAGATTGAGCTCAGATGCACCCTGTTTCTTTTGATGATCCTTGAGATGTCTCTTGAACTTTGACTGTAGTTCACAATGGTGCAAATTCACTTGATTTGATATGATTTAGAAAGGCACACAGTTGTTTATGTGAGGTCCCACAGTTCAGAGTGAATAGTAAAGCAGAAACCAAGTCATGAAGTCCATGTGCCTCTCTGAGATACAATTGTGTCAGTGTATAGATCTGGGAAAAGGGTATAAAAATGTTGCCAATGCACTGGCAACAGGAGCACAGTGGCTTCCATTACTATCGAATGGAGGAAGTTTGTAAACACAAAGACTCCTCTCAGAACTGGCCACCTTGTCAAATTCAGTAATTGGGTAAGAAGTGCCTTGGTTAGGAGAGAGACAAAGAACCTATGGCCACTCTTACAGAGCTTCAGAGCTCCTGTGTAGAAATGGTAGAACCTGCCAGAAAGACAACCACTTGAGACAAAAATGGAACTCTTTAGCCTGAATGTCAAGCACCATGTCTCATTAAAATCAGGTACTGTTCATTGTGGCTAATAACTCCCTACGGTGAAGCAGGGTGGTGGTAGCATCATGTTTTGGGGATAGTTCTCAGTGGCAGGTACTAAGAGACTGGTCAGGACTGAGGGAAAGGTGAATAGAGCCAACTAGAGAAAGGTCCTTGAGGAAAACTCGCTCCAGAGCGTATACAACCTCAGACTAGGGTGAAGTTTCACCTTTCAGCATGACAGCAAACAAAAAGCATTCAGCCCACACTTGAACTCCATAGAAAATCTTTTATTATGATTTTTTTTTTTCATAAATTTGCAAAGCATTGCTAAAAATGTGTTTTCACTCTGTCACTATGAGGGATTGTGTGTTAATTGATGATAAAAGAAAAATCAATTTAATTCATTCTGAATTAAGTAAATAACACGAAAAATGAGCTACGATAACAATATCAGTTCTGTGTAGTAGTCGTCTCCATACCTCATTTCTTTTGATTAGGGTTTTTCTATTTTCTCTATAAAATCTCTGTTGAGCAGGTTAAATTCATATAGCAACTCATTGCATTTTGTTATAGCATTCATAAACTCTTCATGAGGTATGTCCAGGTTTTTTTGTTGAATTTATATGTTCATACGTTTTAAAACATAGTTTACGCAATTTTGTACAGTTTGTTGTACAATTTGACATTCACACTCTACATAAATGTACTTAATGTGTTCATCTAGTCATGCCACATGTAAATTAACATACATGCTATATTTCAAATATATGTGACATACATTATTAAGAATATTGCAACATAGATGTACCTTTCATAATGTTTTGTCTATTCTATGGTCACAGATGTGTGCGTGTGTATATGTGCGTGCGTGTTTGTGTGTGTGTGAGAGAGAGAGAGAGAGAGAGAGAGAGAGAGAGAGAGAGAGAGAGAGCGAGTGAGTATAAATGGATGACTGGGATTATTAACAAAAATATTATGTTTTGTTGAATGATTCATTTGTATTTTTACTTCTGTACAATGTTTACTCATTTGGTCTTCTATGTCATGCTCTCATGGGTTTTATCACATTTAATTGTGGTAAAATCTAATTCAATTCCAAACACTAGACACACACGTGCTCACTAGGTAGGAATGTTTCCACTGACACCATGCTCATATATCACACTAACCATCATCCAAATTTAACTGCAGCCTCCACAAAGAGGTCTTCAGTATAACTGACAAGGAATTGCCCTGAGGTAAAGGTGCTTTTCCTCATAAACTTGGCAGGAGCATTTGGAGGCTTCAGAGGCAAAAACATCCATCCCAGTTCCTAAGCGTGATAATGCTCTGTCTCTTTAGAGAACTACAGAGGTGACTTTATGGATCAAAGGAACCATAGGACGGGAACCACAGGATCAAAGATTGTTATACAGCAACACCTTTTTATCCTTCAGCTGCATATCTGCACACATCATATAACCTGCTGCATTCAGAGAGAAGTGTTGTATTTGGTACAACTGAACAAATTTCACTGGACATGATTTTTTTTTTGTTATCTCGGAATAATTATGGCAAACCTTACTTCCTCATTCTTGAGTACAAAAAAAAGGACATTCCTAGACTTCTGTGTTAATTCTCAAAACTCATTTCAAATAATGGTATTTCTTATACCAAAACATCTCAATTAGAACGAAATGTAAGAAAATAAAAAAACCTAAATCCTCACTCTTACTTCACTTAGCTAATATTTATCTGCGGTTCCTTATTTACATACACAGTTTTGTGTACACGGAGTCATTACATGCACTGGGCATGTATGTTATTTAAGGTGTGATCAGAGTAGCTACAGGTGGATAAAAGAAAAAAAAAGTTTTGGCAAGTTTAAATAATGAGAGATTTCCTTCTGAAGCTGTTCTGTCCCGGTGGCACAAGGGCTGAGGGACAAAGACAATGATGTTCTGGTTGACGGCTTTTTGGTCAAGGAGTAATGCAGGGTTGACAGCTTAAGGATTTAACACATAATAATATTTGTCTTATGGCTGAAACAGCCAGCATTTTTGCTTTTAGTTTTGAAGCCCTTTGGTCTGAGATGCCATAGTATGAGTTAGAATCTTCTATATATCCACTGGTACATTTTTTTGCTGTTTCACAGATGCTGAGTGGTGAGATAAAACATCTTCTGAAGCTTATAGCGGACTGTCTCTATTTTGTTTGAAAGTAGTGTTTGGGTACTGTTTGTGGGAAGAGCCAGGTGATAGGAGAGTGATGACAGGTGTATACACAGCTGAGGCAGGTGAGTGTTGGACAGAGAGACTGCTTCAGATCCCTTGCTGAGATATAGTAAACAACAGTCACAGACATCAGTGCCAACCAAGAGCCTTCAAAAGTCTTTTTGTTCTCTCAAAAATTCAGACTTACCCACTGAAACATGCATAAGTCCTTGATACCATCTCAGATGATCACGAATTAAACAATCATAAGCTGGACTCTTCTCAGCTATGTAAGTCAGACATTTGCATAACCGATCACTTGCTTTGCTTCAAGATGACATAAACTGGAGCTCCCACCCGTCATGCCTTTTGCATATTTTATCAGTGAGAGCAGTTATTTTTCACATCGATCGTAATTTTAAAGCCACCAGTATTCAAACCATTACAATCAACACTCACAGAAACATTATTGTGATTAGTCTAATTCCGCAGTAGTTAGTGCAAAAAAAAATAAATAAAAAAAATCCATTAAGGAGACCTATACCTTCTGCAATATCAAAACTATTAGGAACGCCCACCCTAGAAATATCTTACTTATTTTGCACAAAGACCTTCTTACCTTTCTTTCTCACGTTTGGTTCACCAGACTAAATCCAAAACAGATCCATCAGTCATGTTTAACTACAAGTTATCACAATTGCTTATTTATTTATTTATTTACTTAGTTATATTTGCCTCATTGAAAAAAAAAATGTACGTTTGGTGAAAAATTTAAGAGCGTTTCATAAAAAATACCCTGTGGAACAACTTTGCATGACCATTTTTGTGTTTTATCTGGTGCGTGCAAAATAATAATTAAGCCAGCATGCCCCCTGAATCAGAGTATTTCTGTCATCACAAACGATATAAGCACACTTGTACATTAATTACAATGTTTACGCCTTCAATCATCTTCCTATACTGTATGTATTAAACTTGGCTGATACCTTTTGATGTCCCAACATGTCTTTCACTCATAATCCTGATGGTTTGCCTGGCAGCATGCTTCCACGTGTTTAGAGTCGCAACAGCAAAGTTCAAGCTCTTATTCTTTCAGTTGCACTCCAAGGACTTTTTTTTTGTTTTTTTTTTTGCTGTTCTACTTGTTACATGTTTCTTTTTTTAATCTTTTCTACACTTTTTGAAATTATTCTCTGAGATATTTGCACAGGAAATGGCATTGAAGATGTGAGTACAAGCTTTGTCATTTAAGTCAAGAACTGCTAACTGAGTATGACATGACAGAGACAGGCTTACATCTCAACATGCATATGTTTATTTTGTCCTGTGTCTTGGGACTGTGACTGGGGAACCAAAGGAAAGGCAGAGTGCGTCTGACAAAGCAGAGAAGCCTGCAGATGGCAGTCTTGTTCCTGAAAGAAAAGTTATCTAAGAACTAAATGGCAATATTGAGATGCATCATGACATTTGCAATCTCATATTAACAACTAACAATTAAACAACAGCGTTTATGCTAACTATTTCAGATGCCCTGCCACAGATTGATTTCCAATATCATTAAATTATGCTTGGCGGAAAAAAATATCCTTAAATTTCATCTGTATTTATACCACTAAGTCTGCTTATTGTTAAGACAGTCTTGAGCTTTGAACGTAACGGTTGCACTTGTGGAAGAAAAACTACATATCTGTTTTCATGAGTTCACAAATTTAAGCAACTGCCAATATAAACTGTTCAACCATTTTTACAGAAGCTATCATGTACAATGAGGTGCTTGGGGTGAGTAAACATGACAGACTTCATTATGGATTCTGCAGTACTGAATAACCTTCATTAAGACAGGGTCGCTATGGCTGGCCTCCTGCCATTGGGAACGTTGAGAGTCTGAAAGGGACAGCAAGTCTCTGCTGTTTTGTCACAAACACTTGGGGTTTAGTGAGGCCTCTCTCTCTCCCTCGTTCTCACAAATACTGACACACACACACACACACACAGTTCCCCTGCACACCCTTGCTGTGGCAGGATCCAGGGAAACTCTGTCACTTTGACCTAATCCGGTTTTCTGCCCAGCTGCTAGGGAAAGTCACCTTTGGTTTTATCACATTTGAATGCAAACAAGGCCGGAAGGGGGCTTGTATGGAGCTTTCGGGGTGCTTGACGCTTGGCTTGAATGGAAGGAGCTGTAGCCAAGGAGAAAAATGTGACAGGGAGCTTTATCACTGTTACCAAGCTTGACCGTTCGAAAATTATTGCCTCCTTTAAGCCGAGTCCTCCATTTGGGGGCCTAACCCAATACAGCCATGACACTAAGGATCTTGACAGCACTGTGATGGGTTATACTCTCAATGTCTTGGGCCTTCATTGTTTTTGCTCAATGCTGGCTTAGCTAAGAAGATTAACTTAGTGTCCAATAGCAGACTTAGTCAAATGATCATATAGATTCTATTTAAATGTTTCGGTGGAAACCACACTCTTCATGAGGCATACCTTCGCTGTATGAGACAACAGAGATTCTATGGGCAAAATGGAACTGTCAATCAAAACTAGATTTTATTTTTTATTCGGTCTGAGGTGTGCATTGCCTGTCATAGGCCACTGTGAAAGGCTGCTCCTCTGACATGTACACTATTTTATACTCAGAAAAGTTCATCACTATGGTAGTTACTTGGAAGTATGTCCATGTGTGTGCCAAAACTGTAACTGGATCAGCAGAATGATGAGGTGATTAGTTCATTTAGACATAATCAAATTGCAGATGTTTAACTGTTGGTGCTTAATAGTTGCGGTGAAGTCCGATAAATAGCTTTGCTTGAAAACAGACCCATCCTCTGAGAAAACTTAGTCAACACATCCTAAAGTAACAGCAAGAGGAGATGCATTTAAACATTAACTTAATGCTGTCAGTGGTCAGTCCAGATATGGATGTGTTTATTTATGAATCATAGATATACAATCACAACATGATCAAACCAGTGGACGAAAAAATTCACTGGTTCATTTCAATCTACAAGGGAGAATAAAAATGGTCCAAATGATATAATGGTCCACACAAAGATAAATAATAAAAACAAATAAACACACAAATCAAAAACTTTTTAGTGGCTTCGGCATAAAAAAAAATAGTTAAACTGACACCAAGTCACCGAGGCATTTCTTTAATGATGTTAATAGTTTCCTTTAATTTGATCTAAGAAAAAGAACACAGTGCCGATGGCACATATCATTTTCCAGTCATGCATGTGGTAAAAACCACCTTGAACCAACCACAGCCTTCTTGTTTTCTTCACAGTGCACTTCACAGGCAATTCATCACACAATAATCAAAACAAAAGACAGTGTTGATGGCTACAGAAGAAAATTGATTGCTCTAAACCTCCTATTTAGGTGCAATCCTAAAGCTGACAGATTTTGGGTGATGAGATGAAGAATGGTTTTAATAAATCTGTGACTCGAGGATATGACAAATAGATGAAACCAAAACAACTTGTGTTTCCATGTTTTCAAAATGTAAAAATAAAGGGTTCAAGCATATTCCAGCCCCTCTGTTCTATACAAGCACAGAGTGAGCAAGTCAATGAGCGACTTCAGTAAAAGTTCAGTAAAAAAAAACAAAAATCTACGTCTGTTTTAAAAGCAGTCCAAATACACTCTCATTAAAAAGGTATTTTCTTTCTGTGTGATGACATTATGAATGCTTTTCTATGTTTCTGTTCTTCCTGATAGAAAATTCATGTCATCTTTGGCAGTATCACCCTATTATTCCTCAAAAGGAAAGTGTTCCTCTCAAACTCTCCATTCCTGTCTATCCTCTTACAGTCAATGGCAGACCGCTTTGTTGTTGCTGCTCCAGTAACCGGAGATCAATGTTCCTGAGGAACCGCAATTTATGGTGGGTTGTGATCGCACAAGTATCAGCTGACAGTGCCATGCCACATTTTATTTCAAAGAGCTAACTGTGACAATGGCTTCTGGTAATAATAGTATATGTTTCCCCTCTGGGAGAGGCTGTGAATGCTATCTTGCCACACCATCTCATTTCTTTTAAGCCTTGCACAAACCGCTGACATATCACACAAATGCCTCCTTTATTACCTGGCAGTGATTGTTTGCTGAATGGGGAATGGCCTCCAGGACCCCAGTAGACATTCCAGCGCAGTGTTACACTTACTCTACAGAAAGGAGGACGGATTTCCCAAAGGCACTGGTGCACACCAGGCTCTCCTCTCACCCAGAGCAGGCCCTGACAGAGTTTCACCTCTGCCCAAAATTTTACATATTCATCAGATAGGCTGTCTTATGGACATATCCCCATACCACAGATTTCACGTGCTCTGTAACGTTTTGAGAATATGTACACCTGTCATTAAAGAGGAATCGCAAAATGCTGAAATGCGGACCTTAGAAAAAAAAAAAAAACAGACCAACCTTTCCACATAATGCAGTGGAACAAAAAACCCATATATACATTTTTTGTGCCACTTGTCAATAATGAGTGTTTATAGTAAAATCACAAATGTGACAGTGTAATGTGATTTGTAACATATTATGTACTCTCCGTTTAACAGCCTAATTCTACTTCTATCAGCCTTTGCAGGGTGAGTTATTTAATTAGCTTCCCTCTATCTGACATCACTGCAGTCCACACAGCTGTGTTTTTCTGTGAAGAGGATGACATCGGCACAAACCTCTGACCCACCGCTGAACTGAGGAGGCAGCCAGTAAGGCTACATGAGGGCTACACTCACCCACTATCATGTGCATGACTCAGTTTGAGTCAAATACATTCAACAATAAAGGCTAGAGAACATTCTAGATAGCAGACAGTCAGAATAATACAGAAGGATACTCGGAATGGCTCAGTACAGATTTTCCAAATTTCAAAAACTATGCCTTTCACTTATTTTCCCCAAATTACAGATAGATTGATGCAAGAGATTGGAAATGATCGCTACACTTGAAAGTGGAATATTTATCAATGCCATTAGAAAGTCATCAATTCGAGTGGCTATCTTGCATAAAGCTCTCTGAGCAAAAGCCCCTGATGCTGTTCCCGCAAGTGGTCAACGTAAAACTCGCAATCCAAATATCAACTTTCCCTTCTTGAAGAAGCTTCAAGCTGTCTAAACAATGATAGTGGGGGACAGCAACAAGCAACATCAGGCAACCCTGGGAAAAGCGAATGCACATCTCAGAATAGGGGTAGAGAGAAATAGCCATTTTTTTTTTTTGCCTGAGAAATATGAACTTGCTTCCCACATCTGTTTGCTGAACTTGTGGGCCTGCCAGGTGCAGAGGTCTACCAGTTCACAACCGTCATGATATTTCCATTTTTTATACAGTATGCCTTCATATTGCAGGTGTTGTTAGATATATAAATGTTCAATGGCTGGACAGATGTACAAAACATTAAAGTTTTTGCTCCATAGTACCTTTGAATGTTTTATTTTCTGCAATTTGATTCAGATATGCAGCATTATTGTACCGTGTTCCTAACGTTTGGAAAGTAAACTGAACACAACCCAGAAGAAACGAAACTCAACAGCATGGAGACTACAAATGTGTATTGGTTTCTGCACGTATGCTTCACTCTGTTCATATGACATGATAGACGTAATTTAGCTGTCTGTGTGTCAGCTCACTGTCTCTTTCAGGGGTGGGTAGACAATGTGTTTGTTATTCATTCTCTACAAATAAAGGCAGCAAGCCATGCCCTGCAACCTGAGCAAAGTGGCAGAGTGTAATTGTATTACAGCTCTTCGGAAAAAAAAAGGGTTTTGATCTCCTGTGCTCTTTTTACTTCTGCCAGAGCTCTCAGAACACAGACAAGATGAAAGGTCATTGCCAAGCTCATCACCTAAGTCAGAGATGCTTCTGCCAGGAACGTGTTCCTTCCCATGAAGGGTCCTCTCATTATTCTGTCATACCTCTTGTAAAACTGTTTTTAATATGTCATTTAAATGTTATACATACAGCATATGCATACATCAGCGTACAACAAAAGCGGTGTCGTCGCAGCTTTCCAAAAGTGACTTGGCACTGAGTTAGCTGAGGTCTTTTTCTTGAGGAACCCATGTCTTGTCACTTGTTGAAACTTGTTTTCTGGAAGCAGCTCAGTAGATCCCTGAGTTCACAGAGGTAGTCTCTCAGTCTTCAGCTGGTGCTGCCAGTTCATATGACTAAGCCGCGTAGTCATACTTATTATACTGTTAATCTCCCTGCTTCCAAACATGTAGCATGCTGTGCCATTAAGGTGACCTTACTCTGAACTACAACAGATTGACAAATCAGGGTATTTTTTTTTCTTCACTTGTTAATGTAGGGAAGAATGACTTTGAAATACCTGAATGTTCCATGTCATGTAATGGAACTATATGTGGAAAAAAATGGAAGTGCATTTCTTCAACAAAAGGAACAAACTGACTCCTACAATAGGAGTAATAGCAAAATTAAAGGTTTGTTATGCAACATCTAAGTATGTGTACTTGTTGTTCTCTCAGCAAATGACTTACATGATCAGACACATTTCAAGCTAATTCTAAGTCATAATATGCCAGTTTGTCAGCAATTCAAATTCAAATGTTTCTGTCAATTTGATTATCAACAGACAACAACAACAAAAAAATTTTTTTTTCAGCAGCAGGATATTAAAAGCCACTGAGTTACATGATGGAAACTGTGAATTTTATGGGTTCTGAGCGTTTTTTTAAATACATATATTTTTTCCCAAAACATTCAGAAACTTAACTCAATTAACATACAGCTAAATCCAATGGGACAATCCATGCCTCTGTACTGGAAAGATAATAGATTGGAGGACAGGTCCATTGAGCAGGTAAGCAGACGCAAAAAAGGTCACATAGCTTGGTGAGGAAAACACAGCTCAAATTTCCAGCGTGCTCTTGAATGTCAGGGGCAAGGAGCAGGTGAGGCGGACAAGAGCAACAAAAAGTCCCTTGAAGCTCTTGAGGTTTTGGAAATGCTGCGTACCTGTCATCTGGGACTCAGGTTGGTCTGGTGCCTGTGGCACTGAAATCAAACACTTGGCCTTGAACTACAGTGAGCTCTGACTTCTACTGGCATATAGCACGGTTAAGGCCGAACATTAATTAAAACCAATGATTAACCCTTTGGGGGATTTTTTGTTGCACAGTCATCATGAGAATTTTTTTGCCAGGCGGTGGACGATTTGCTATTTTGGATGAATTTTCATGAATAGACCCAAACACTGACAACTGTGAACTACCGCCACTATTTCTATAGATTCTCTACGATAATGATTTTGAATGGATTGTGGTTTTAAGCTTATTACAGAGCTGTATGCTAAACTGCACCAAGTAGCAGCTAGAACATACATGGACCTGAAAAGGTTTTACTTCTCACTTGGTGGTTTCCCAGTGTTTACTTTGCTATATGAACTAACCCCCTACGTTGTAGACATTGGCATAAGAAGTGAAAGCCACACAGCGAAATTGTATTTTACCACACATTTGTCAGAGAGTAATGATGTGGTCATTTTGAACATTAGCTTCTGAAAACTCATCCCTCATGCATTTGTCATTGCAAGTCTTTCGAGGTAAGCTCAATTGTTTTAATTTTAGTGATGCAGAGTTGATCTGTCATCAAATAGCCCAGAATACAGACTTCCCATAGTTTGTCTGTCACAACATTCCTAAATGTTTTTATTTCTTCTTTCATGAAGACCATCAGGGAAGATCCACCACATTCCTTTCTCCAAGTCTGCCTGCTTAAAGGAGAGAGGTGATGAAAAAGATGAGTGAATTAAGACATCTGCAAAAGATGGAGGTATATCTGATACTGAAAAGAAATGTCATTGCAGACCATTTCTCATCTCTTTATTTTACTATTGCTTCCATGTTTTTGGCTTTTGTCTGACACCCCATCCGAGTGTCACAGATATACAGATAAACCAGCTATTCAGCGATTTCACTGACTGTTTTCACACTTCAGTGGTTTTACTGTCTTTTCCCAGTGTACATTTTTATATCAATTGCCTACATACAGTATAATACTTTAATATCAAATTCATCATTTGTATAAAACATTATGTAGTATTGAAAGGGAGTGCTACAGTCCCAAACATAAACAACAAAGCGTGTTTGAAGGGGGATTAAATGATTGTGGCTTAGACTGGTTAAATAAAATTCTTTTTACAGTGTGTAAAAGCGTGTTGTATCTTAGCATATACATCTCTGTTCAGCCACGCTTCAAATAGCAATTAAACCATTTCAAATGCTGTAACTAAAGTGTGGTTGAAAGAAAGTCAAGTGAACCCTAATAAAACAAACTGACTTCCTTTTTTTCCTTTTATTAACACCTGTGGCAATGTAACAGCAAATATACACTTATCCCTGTACTTCAGGCCATGGTTGTGGATACTTTACTGTCATAATCCCACTATTATTTAGTTCTTTTCTTTGAAAATTACAGTTTTCAGAACATAAAGTGAGAGGCAGTCCCTGTTGATGTATTCACAGTTTTTATATTTGTGTGGCCTTTGGTCCTTAGGTCCTATTTGAGTGTGTGTCATTATTGCATTCTCTACACAGCAGCAGATAAAAAGAGGGAGGCCTGACTCCAATCTCTGATGTAAGCCTTTGTAGGAACATCTCGTATTTAGTTCCACCTGTACTCCATGCTTTAATTATCCTTCAGTATTGTTTTTCCATATTCCACAAAATTGAATTTTGCAAGCTGGCACAAGTTAGTGAGACATTACACATTGAGTGTAATTTGACACACATACCACACATGGCGAGGAAGGGCCAAAGGGAGGAAAATCTGTAATTATGTACATTTTGATAATATTTCCTTTGGCAATGTAAGGATCTGCTCCATCGTCAGGAACTGAGGAAGCACATGAAGGCAGTTTGGGGCCTCCTGAGTAGCAGGCGCCTTGCTACATGACTGTTAGAAACAAAACAACTTCATATGTCAAATATTATTTCATTCAAAATGGGAAATTTGTATTGCGGTCCTTTAATTGATCTGGGGTTGAAATAAAATCACCTCATCTTCAGTGTATGCTCCACATAAGCTATGTCTTGATGTTTCTCTCTTTTTATATATAAGCACAAGGTGAAAAAGGATCTTTAATCCACTTGTCTTCTAAATTTTCATTCGGATAGTGAAAGACTAAAAGGTTAAGAACATCCATTGGAAAGTTGCGGAATGTAGATTTACCATTCCCAAAATGTAGTCATTAGCTATAGTCAGATACCGTTGCAAGAAAGCAGCTTTAGAAATAGACATATCATGCTCATGGGGTCTTTGAATAAATATAGCTCCTGGCTGGTATGTTTTTCAGTGCTCTAAAATAACTAAAAAATAACTTAAAAGTATCAAGTGTTTACTCAGTACTGCCAGTGACCCTATATGTGGAAAAGGCTTAAAAACGTACATTCTTATGGCTGTCCGAAAGCTATGTTTCAGTGTAACCTCTTGTTGTTCACAGGAAAAACTAAGTAATTCCTCTGTAATGAAGTGATGACTGGGCATTCAGATGATGCCAGAGTGAAGATGATCTGTGTCGGTAATGAATAGGTAATGAATACGAACAGTGGAATTTCTTTCGTACATTTTGACCCTTGCCATCAAAACTCTGTGTGGTTGAAAAACGCAGTGGTCCAGCACATTAAATTCCATTCTAAATTTAAATTCCTTTGAGATATCTTGAGCTATATGTCACTGATATATGAAAAGAATAGCCAAAAAGTGTCACTTCAGCTGCAAGAAAAAATATTAATACCCAACAAGCTAATAACCTGGTGATGAGAGACTCTGTTTAACCTCAACTGATATTTCCCATTTATTTCACGTGTTTAAAGTCAACCACGAGATGTGTTATTAATCCAAACAGCTCGTGTTACGATAGCCAAGAAGTCTGGGGATTACTGTCATCTTTGCCTAGGTGACGTATACAGTGGTATGAGTATGAGGGACCACCATTGCCTTTCTCATAAAAGATAAATAAAGCTGCGTTACATGTGAGGTACACAAGCCATTACACATACAAGTTTGCATTCCACTGCTCAGAGGAAGTCAACACAATCAGACAGTTAATCCTCCTCCAAAGCATTCTCTAATACTCACATTTTTTTCACTTACCAAGAGAGGTTCTGCGATAGTACAAGATATCTGAAAAGACTTAAGTATAACAATGGGCCATTTACATGATTTTTTTTTTTTTTTTTTTTACAGTTAAACGCATCAGTCCAAATCATTTTGAAGGCCTCAATTTTGAAGGCGTTTTCAAAATATCTTGAACTGAAATAGAACAGTCAGTGTCCCTTTATAAACTTGAAATATAAGGCTGCTGTTGAGGAAATTTATTTCGTGGGTTTTTATCTAATATGGCACAACACTCGCTAAACAAAACAAAACAAAACCAAACAAAAAAAATGATGACATGGAATATGCATTTGATATACCACTCTGTTATAATACTCAATCCATAAAAACATTGTTAATACAGCAGGTATTGCTTTATAATTAACCAAAGAACATGCATTATGTATATGTTAATAACGCTAGCCTTTTTGATACTGATATATGCATCTCTCTAAAGATCTTTAACTTGAGCCTATACCTTAACTGGTGATTTCATGCTTTTTTTTTATGTATTTTCTCTCTGACAGAGGGTCTGTGCAGAGGTACTATAGCATTCATTTGTAATCCACATGCACTACTGCAATCACATTCCTTTCACATTCTTATTCTTATTCTTATTGTGTTGGGCATACAGTAGGTAATCATTTTAAATTAATGTGCAATTGCCAGGACACACATCGTTTTAGTGAATAAAGGGTAATGGATCCATTGTCAAGATCTTCCCTCTGAAAAATAAGATATAATGCATAATATACATGTAATAATTTATACTGAGATAATTAAGAAAGACCTCTTGACTAGAGCATTGTACTCTTAAAAATTCCAGACCATATCCTCCACTATACTTTTAGTGCATGCTTGCAATGTAACGTCATTTCTTTCAAAGAATGATTGCAGTGTACACAACTTAATTAACTCTCATAGTAGAGCTCTCAGAATAATGATAGTTATTAGACATGTTCCATCTTGAAAAATGCAGCCTCGGACAGGCAGCCGTTTGTGCCCACATCAAACGTGTGTCACCCACCCGCTGACTGTGAATGACTTCTGAATAAAACTCATATTGTATAATATGTTCTTTTCTCTTTGAAAGTTCACTAAGTAACAGGAAAAGTGTATCTGAAAATCAGAATGAAAGGGCAGTTTGTTGATTCAGATAAACTGGTGGATGAGGACATGTCTTAGGTAGATAGCAGAGGCTTAGTAGGGCCTTTGTGTTAGCGGTCACAGGAGCTGGAGCTTGGGCCAGCAGGCACAGCTCCAGCGGGAATAAGAGGAGCCTAAGCAGACAGGCTAGCGGCCATAAATCAGAGGCTCCTGTCGGATTCCAGGTGTGCACAGGTGCGCCGAGAGTTGCCCATAAAGCGCGTGTCAGCTGGGAGAGCTCCACCAGAGACGATCCCACTTCAGACAGGCGTTGACATTAAACGCTGAATGCCTTGGCAGTGAAACACCGCTGTTTATGGGAAAACACTCCGCAAATCTTAATTAGCTCTTCAATGATCCTTTTTGGCATTTATGGTAGCTGGTTGACAGCATAAAATCAAAGGTAGGAACAGTATGGAGGGTGAGCAAGTGGAACAGAAGCTACACTTGGCCATCATGGCTAACACCTGGCTGGAGGTTTCTGTAATACACACTTACCTGCTTCATTCTTCAGCACTGCTACTGTCATAACCACATTGCACAGATGTGAGGCTTGAGGATGCATGCAATTCAAATCTTCAAATATTTCAAATGAAGCATAAACTGTCGATCACTGTAAGGATATACCAGACAAAGTCACAACAGATTGTGGGATGATGTCAACAGAGAGGCTTTTAGTTAACTGTTTTTATTGTTGTTGTTGTTGTTGTTGTTGTTCAGTAGTTACAAAGGCAGCAGAGATTAAAAAGTCTTCATTTGGTTATTTTTCTAACACTTCTTTTCTCTTTCAGCTACAAGTGTTGAGCTCTCCAGAAGTTTGCAATTCAAAATACAAACTCCCAACAGGACCCCAAGTATGTTAAGTAGTGGCAAACATCTCATCCACTCAAGGTTTCTCTCTTTTTTTCAGAACCACAATATATTGTGATTCAGCTCATGGTGACTGAGTGGCGATCTTACTTTAACCAGAGCTGTTTGGCCAGCTGCCTTTATTATTCGGCTGTCTATTGACGCATTTTTTGCCATTCGCAAAGGAATGTTTTGTGTCGATTATTCAGGCAGGCTAAGATCTTTTCTAACCCTTGGATTGAAACTCCTCTTGACATCATCCTTCACAATTGTAAAGCTTCTCT
This sequence comes from Chanos chanos, assembly GCF_902362185.1. Classification (NCBI taxonomy): domain Eukaryota; kingdom Metazoa; phylum Chordata; class Actinopteri; order Gonorynchiformes; family Chanidae; genus Chanos; species Chanos chanos. Next base: position 36,152,916 of record NC_044500.1, read on the forward strand.
TTTCGCCGTCTCTCCTGCCTTTGCAGACAAAATAAATAGCATCCAAAAGTTATCTGGTTTTTGCATAGTTAACATTTTGCTAATGGGTTGTCCCGCTTCTCAGGGAGACTGGGATGCATTTTTGGGGGGCACAGTGGCGTTGTTGTGGCAACAGCACTGAGGAGTGAATGAAGCAGATGTCAGAGTAATCCATCACCCTTCAGCTCCCACTCCTCCTGCTCTCTCTGCCCGCCACTGGGACACCCTCAGCCCTACACTCATCAATTAAAGCCATGCACCAGCCTACCATTAACATGCTAACACTTTCCTCAGTTCCATCCTTGCCCCGCAGTCATCCAGACAGTAAAAACTGTCAGAGCCAATAGTCGATGATGAGTTAATGGGTAAGAATGTTTTGTGACTGATGACTTGTTACCACCTAACTAATTTGTGGAATTGTCATAGTCTTGACAACTCATTTTCTGCCTGCTTTGAAAGCAGGTTGTTTAAGGTTGCGTTACTGGAAAATACTGGAGTTTAGTAACTTAGTTGAATTGTTCTTACGTGGTACTAAGGTTGTTTAAGGTTGTGTTACTTGAAAATACTGGACTTATGTAACTTCACTGAACTGTTCTTATCAGAATCCCCCACTCTCTGCCTTCCCCCCCTCCCCCAAGCTGACAATAAATTATGAAAGACAAAGAGCATGAACTTGCAGACTGCTGAGGCGACATTTATTAACACTGTTCAAAACAAAATGCACAACTTTGTTAACACAGCTATGACAATACAAGCATGTAGTATGTTTCTATCAGTTTGGCAAAACATCAGTCGAATTTATTGTCTGTTGTAGTAATTGCCCTGTTTCAACACATATTACAGAGAGACATCCTCAAATTGCTTTGTTCTTTGGTAAAACATTCTGACTGTCATGCAGGATATCATTTCTTAGTACCAGAGAATCTGTCTGGTGGAGTTACAGGATTCCTTTTTCCATTTTCTCATCGGTCACCTGACCCTACACCCAAGACCTTTTTCATAATAATGAGATTAATTGACTGAGTGTATAACTGATTTTGACATTTAGTGAAATCTTAATATATTCTCCAGGTATTTTAGCACTTCTACAACTGATAATTACTGCCTTGCTATTCGGTTTCAAGGTTAACCTTGAAATACAGTAAACATCATACACACAACTCATCAAGCTGGTACCATGGCAAACCCCACTCATTTTCTACCTTTTAAAAAAAAAGTGCTCCTGTAAGAGCGGTTCTGAGGACAATAACAGAGCAGAGAGGAATGGGATGTTGTTTAATAACAACAAAAATTAAAAATAAATAAAATATTCATATAAAAATAATCTCTTACAAAATATATTCTTCTAACCAATGTCGACACAGGGACAGTTCACCTTGATCATTTTGTTTGTTCATGGTTTTGGACAGTCCTTGTTTTAACTTAACAAATGTCATTTACTAACGTTCAGCTTGTAGGATTTCCCAGACAACTAGCAGCAAAGAGAAGGGTATACATTTTTAAAACCTTTTAAATAAACAGCAACATCACAACTACTACTACTACCTCTGCATTCTGTGTAAGTGACAGGTGGAGGTATCTCATGTATGTTGACCATCCAGTTTCAAAATGAATGAGTTGTTGCCTTGAGTTCCCACCAGACCACCAGTCATCAGCAAGAGGATAACAGTGGCTGCCTGATGAACCATCTCTTAATCAGTCATTTAGTCAGGTTACATTTTGTCTGTTCTTTCTAAAGAGACCCACCTAAATTTACTGGACAATCTGTAGTGAAAACTCTTCAACATATTAAGCCCTTTAAAGCCAAAATGCTTTACTTAAAATTAATACAGGGCCCTAGCTTGAGGCAAGATGCTAAAATGTCAAATGTCAAACTTGAACCAGAACTGCTGATGTCATTTCAGTCTCCCTCATATTAAACAAAACCTTAAGTTTTTTTTGCACATGAACCACATTTTTCTGAATATTACGGTTCTACTTCAAACAGAGTACTATTACTAACATGTCTAAACATGTGTACCATAATCATTACCAATACCATTGATTTAACCTAGATCCAGAATCTACAGTTAACAGCGCATGTTAAGCTATGTCTGTTGAAAGTGATCTGATTCTGGATGCTATGTCAGTACATATTTTTTTAAGTGTAATTTTAAATGTGTAGGCATGCTTTCATTCATTTTGAGACAAGACAGTCTTCAAACTTACAGTATGCACAGTTCCAGTGTATCATGCTTTGTTCATTAAAAAAAAAATACATGTATGTTGGTGATGTTGTGAGGTGAGGGACTAACAAAAGTAGATTAGGAAAAAGAAAAAGAAAGAAAAACTGCACCTTGCTGATGCCATATAGGTTACATAATGACTACTGGACATACAAGTCAATTTCCAGAGACTACACCTGCACCTGCACCTGCACTACAGTAAATCTGTAATGTTAATTTTTGTCCTCACATATTTTGTGTCAAGAAAACACTGTATCATACCAAAAAGAATTACTTGTTTAGGAGATGTGAAAAATGCTTACTATTTTCATCCTGAAAATACAACTCAAACTGCTCCAAGAAGGAGGAAAAAGTGTAAATGGTCAATTTGTTTCTATTAAAGTAACAAAACATCAAACTAGTCTAGCCAACAAAAAAAAATCAGTAGTTTCCATATTAAATAAATTACGTTTAGCTTTTTTGTCTCTAAATAAAACATAAATATCGTCATTACTGTTTCCATGAATCCATGCTAAATGTCCAGAACGTCCATCGTTCAAGCCAGATCAGCAGAGAACAAACTTGTCCAGTATGAATCACATGTGTCATGGTAATCCAACTGGAAATAGTTCCTAAGTTCCAGGCAGCCTACAGGGCAGAACAACCCTGTAATCAGCACCCACATGTCTATGTGCCCACGGCAAGTTCCTATGCACTCGCTCACTCTACTGTCCAGTAATGAAACAGGCTAAGTGTCCACTAGTACCAGCACTAAAGCTCTATTTTAAGAGTTTTAGGGCAGAATTGGACACAATGCCTGCTGTTAGTCTGGTTAGTTCTGTAGCAGTAGGGAGATGCTAACAGTTCATGATGACCCAGAGGTCACCGTGTGCAGAAATGTCTCCTTGTTTACATATCATGAGTCCATATCGACCAAAGGAAACCCATTTGGTGAAACGACGCATGTAGAAACACATGCACCCACACACATACACACACACACACACTATGAAAAAAATGAATGTGTGTATAAATTAGTTTCCAATAAATATTTCATTTACATGTGTACACCTCTGTCCTCTCACTGCAAGTATTGCACTTGACATAGCAACACCAGAGGAACTTGCAGTTGCACTGCCACACACGCGAATACTGATGGGTGTTGTACCCACGCCCACAGCACATCAGATCACAGCTGTTGCTTTGCTGGGCTGTCTTGTTACAGATTCTTCCTTGCGTCCCCATGCTCCCCGTCACAGGATCTGCCTCGCAGTAGTTGGGCGATTTTTCAATATACACCAAGTCAGTGTCCATAGGTTTGCGGTAGGAGTAGGGCTTCTTGATCTTCAGGAAGGTAGGGCGTTTGTTGCGACTAGCTCTCACTGGCTCAACGTGCACAGCCTGGTTGTACTTGTCCTTGAGGATGTAGCCAAGCTGGCGGAACTTAGGCAGCGTGGTCCAGCAGGTCTTAGTGGTGCAGGAACCGGACACACCGTGACACTTACACTCCAGTCTCATGTTCTTCTCCAACACCTGCATTAGAAACACGCACACACACACACACACACACACACACACACACACACACACACCATCATCATCATCATCATCATCATCATCATCATCATCATTATCATTATCATAAGGATACTGAATGGCCATTCTATTGGGTTTGGAATATATAATTAATGACTATATATATAATATAATTTAATGCCCTGATTTCCCTTGTGATTCTCTGATAGCAGAGTAATGCCTGACTAACTACAAATGTTACAATTTAAAAGGCATAAGAATGAAGATCCAGGGAAAGGGTCATTTCTTAATAGAAATTATTTAGTTAGCAGAGAGCTGCAAGACAACATTCTCTAAACCTTTCAAATAAAACATTTATAATAAAGTGGTTAGCAGGATCACACAGTTCTGAGAATTCTGCGCTCACAGTTGTGGTTTTTGAACATATTTTTCAAATAGTCTAACAGGTTGAGACAAAGGTTTTTAAACATTCCAATTGAAGAATGCACGGATTGTTAAACTTGTGGTGCCAGAGATATGATTTGGCACATGCTTCTGACTACAGAGTAGAGCTATGAAACACGACCTCAGTTCAGACAGAATACCCTGCCTACTTGAAGGAAGCTTCCTTTGTTTGTATACTAAACAAACGACACAAATTGTTTCATAAAACAAAATATCACAAGTTGATATAGGAGTTGTCACGTATAAGCAGCCTGAGGCATCAGCTGAGGATATGACATAAACATCGTCTGAATGATGATCACAGAGTTCCTACAACAGATGCCGTGTCTATAGTGTACACAGATAAAGCCAGGGGATCAGGTTTCAGGTGACTCTGAGCTGCCCCTCACTGTGTCCACACAGTCAACATTCAAAATAGTAGGCAAAAAAGAAGAGAGAGTTTGAATGTAACAAACAGAAGACGCAAATTGTTAAGTATTGTGAAAACTGTCGAATAAAACTGGCCACGTGCTGAAAATGAGTGAAGTGCAAAGCCAAAAGAGAGAGTACAGTCAAACAGTTACTGTTCCAGGTCTGAGTAAAGAAGATGAATGAATCCATGATTGTCATCTCTCTCTCTCTTTCTCTCTCTATCTCTCTCTCCGTGGCAGAATGAAGTAATGATGTAGATAGATTACGCTTTCCCCTCAGAGGGTGGGAACAGCCTCACCTAGGATTTAATTGTTTCACTTTGCCTTTCTTTGACTCTCAGACTCTCTGGAGTCTTGCTGGCAACTGTCAGCAACTGGGGATGAAAATTATTCTTAATGTGGTCATGCTGCTGATTCCCAGTGAACATTATAGTCACTGAGGTCTTTGAAGTGAAATCCATATATTTGGAGAAGACTGGATAGACCCCTCCAGTACACTACATGAGACACTACGCAGTACCTCAATAATAGGTACAGTCAGAAGGAACTACTGATATTACATTAATAAATATAAATGAACAACTTCTTATTTAAGTGGTTTTAGATCATCACACTCTTTGATGTGATTTTTGTGAGGTCCGTGGAACGGTCGTAACTTGTACCAGTGTAACTAAACAGTAGTCTCAAGATGAGAGAATTACTCATCGATACCATAGGCAACAGTTTCACCCTCATGAAATCACATGCTATGGGTCAACAGAACTCATGCCATTCCTGCATGCTCTTCTGATCTGGGCATTGTTTCAGCCTAGCTCTGGCATACCTGAATCAGATTAATCATCAAGCCCTTGATTAAATGCATCAGCCATGCTAGGGCAGGGCTGCCTTAGGCAAGGACATTTATGAGTGTGTTTTGAGACACGTTATTGAAGTGAACCCCAAAAATGCTCTGTCCAAAGTGCTGAATTATTCTAACCTCATATTGCTCTAACATTTCCTCACTGTTTGAAGAGCTTAAACACGTCCAAAGGCCTGTGCAGAGCAACAGCGATGAACTACCTCTTTTGCCCCCCAGTTTTGTAACATGTTGTTCTGTATGGTGTTCAACTATGCAGTTGATCAATAAAAACTGCTGACTGACAACAGTAGCTACTTCCAGGGTGAAAAGTTTGGCCTGTAAAATGAACATGTCCTTACAAAGTTTGGGTGTAATTTTCTTTTGAAACATTCTGATGCTTAAACAGTTTTAGGTCACAGCAATCATGTCACGCAAATGGTAGGTTAATTAGTGAGGTGGAGTACATGCTACCATATTAAAAGATTTAGCAACTGTTTGATTTGTGAAACTCTCAATGCACATGTTAGACAAGCAAGTTATTCCTTTAACGGCGCGATTATCACAATGACCACTCAATAGCCTTGGTTAAACCTTGCTGGAGCACTTAACTACAAATCCTGAAACACTCACCCAAGACTAGAGCGCTGATCATTTAAAGTGTGTGTGAGTTAATGGTTTCACTTAAATTCTGAGTGAAGAGTACAATCAAAGTCTTACAGTTATTGGACTTGTAAGGAGAGAGGATATCACAGACTTTACATCTGTGAATCATGCTATGCTTAATCTTCGTCTGACATCCTAGGATTTTTTTTTTTTTTTGAGCTGGGATTTCAGATTTGAATCATAACACTAAGGTTACACTGCTACTTCCTACAACTGTTAACCCATTTCATCAAATTCCATTGTGTAGAGGAAGGCTATGAGCTCTCTGATGCACTTCTAAAAGAAATAACTACACTAGGATACACAGCATAGAATAATACTTCATTTTACTTCAAAAGAGCCTGTTATCCCACTCTTATCAGAAACAAAAGGTTACACAGTGTTTTTATACAAACACATCATTCATTTTATACAAGTTTGGAACATTTTTACAATTAGATTATTCATTTGGCATTTTAAGCCTATAGTACCGTAGCTATGCAAAGTTAATAAAATATTTTTCCATTAATACTATCATGTTGGTTATCAGTTATAAACAACACAACTCATTGAAACTGACAGCACAAACCTTTCGTCCCACTTCATTGTTGTGGAGATTCATGAGCGTCCTGGCATTCTGCTTGATCTCTCGGGCATCCACAAACACTTTTGAGAATCCAAGGCCATAGCGAATGTCTGCCGAGCACCCTCCCCACTTCCAGCCTTCCTCCTGGTTATAGAAGCCTTGTTTCTCCTTATCGCAGCCGCAGCCGTTCAGGGTACCCTGAGTGCACGCTGCCGTGATGGCATGGGCCACCCCGGCTGCGATGATGGCGTAGGTGAAAGCAGCCTCCTTACTGCCTGGAATCAAACAGACGTTTCTAATCAGAATCACTGACAAGAAGATCCACTCTCTCAGGCAGTTATCAAGCCCCCTTACATACCTGACATAGCTTGATGTTAAAAAGCAATAATAAAAGTGTGAGCAGTGCCAGATTTTTATTCATTTATCATGCATGCTTTAAACTGATAAATGGCGTTCTTGGTTAGACGCAGTGGGAGCTGTAGGGCAGCAAACATGCGTGCTGAAAATGGTCACGTATGGATGCTGGAGATTAAACAAGTCGTAGTGAAAGTCGTAGTCTGCACTCTAACTCAATCAAATATGACTGTCATATATACAGCAGACGAGAACATAATTATTAAATGAACAAATCGTTGTCGAGCAAATGTCATAATGACAAAGATCTATCTGAATTTTTCACACATTGACATTCGCAAAAGGACAGAGCAGTCTACCTCTTTAACACAACGCAATGGACACCAGTTTGTTTAACATGCAACAAAGAATAGGGGATATATTGGTAGCTGTCGGGCTGGCCACTCTCCCGCCTTCCATCACAAGTCGGATACGCTCCATTGAGGTGAGCTGCAGAGGCGTGCTGATCCTCCCTGGCTATAAGACAATATAATTCATTGCTGCTGATACCAGGACACCGTCAGGTCAACAACGCAATTTTTCCAGAACACTCTGTTGATAGGCTACAAAGGCTCTTCGATGTCTAATATTTATGTTTTCCATAGACAACACTGTATGTACCACACATTAAAGTAACTATCTTTATTGCTATTTGCATTGCTGCCTATGTTGATTTTTTTTTTTTTTTTTTACTTTTTTTTTACTGGATTATTAGATACGTGTGCCTTGAATTTACTATTAAGGACATATAAGCCATTCTCTACTTTTTCATCCAGATGAATTTGAGCATGGCTTTTGAAATTCCTCTTTCTGTTTCTATATGATGCTGAACAGCAGCCATAAATCAAATGACAAAATATTGCGATGAGCCAAGAACAAGGGAGGTATTGTCTTTATTCAGGAGCTAAGTCCAGGCTAAATAAGCGTGATCTCAGCCACTCAACTGCGGTAAGGAAGATGTCATCATTGAAAGGGTTAATTTATTGACCACTGACAAGCTTTGTGAACATTCCCAAAAGTGTACAGCTCATTGTCTGGATTAATGAATCATCACCTATTGACTCTATTACAAATCATTTACATGGCCGGCAAAGAGAAATCATTCAAAAAGTCTTTACGACTTTGTTGACTCACTTCGCCATTTTGAATTGCTATAACATGACATCATTTTGTTGAGTGCAACTCATATTTTAGTAAGCACGTTTTCATTCGGACAAAAATTTCAATCACTTAAGAGTTAAATGTAACGATGACTTGAGGAGATTCAGTAAAAGAAACGGTAAAGACAATAACGAATCCATAAAAATACAACATGAACACTTTAATAAATCATTAGGATAAAACATGATTTATGGAACTGCTAGATAGTTGCCAGGAGAACATGATAAATCCTATGACAAAATTTTATTAAATCAGAAACAGAAAAAATAAGGAAGATGTACTGTATTATCGCTATCTGTCCACGACCCACTGATACATCCATCAAGTCACTGTGAATGTAAGTCTTACCACATTTAACTAATCAACAAGTAGAGTGAGCTTTTCACTGCTTTTTAGTACGTTCTCAGCACTTCTTCAGAAACACTGGTATGTGTTGACCTACTGATGATAAACATCTTGGAAAAGTGCCCACGTAATTTAAGAAAGGCCAGTTCGGGGCATCAATTATGTGGAGATTTTTATGACTTGGTTGGGCTTAATGCCAAAAGAGAATGGAAATATCCAAAAGTAAGGTGCAGGTATTTTAAAAAGCTAGAATTCTCAGTGTAGTACCCATTAAAAAGGGCATAATAGTCTTTAACTTTGTGTGTTGGTCGATTCCCGTTTACTTAAATGAAAATATTGTGAAAACAAAACAAAAAACTGATAAGAATCCCATAAAACCTGTCTGTTATGACAAGTTTCATTACTCCAGAGCAATCTAAATCAGTGGCTGAGAATGATTCTATGTAAGACTTCCCTTGCCAAAACTGTAAATGCAAGAGGTTAATTTATAAACCTCACACAATGTACTTGTCTGGACTTGAGGCATTAATGCTGTTAGGGGAAAACTATTTTTGAGCATACCGTAGGGTGGGAGTGAGAGAAAATTCTGGGGAGTTGCACTCACACAGGATAAAGTAACACAAACATTGTGTGCATGTCCCTATCATATCTACTCATTAGTAGGTAGATTCAAACAATGCACTTTATTTCTATCAGAAGTTAATGCACTGACAGCACCACAAATTTCAAATGTGAAAGTCTTTTGCCACTGAGTCGGAATATAACTCCACATTTCAGCACCTTTGCCAAATACTGAGAAACATAAGAAACACAAAAAAATTTCAGGCATTGCTTTTGGGCCCTCACCTCTAGAAAACATGACTATACAACATTCTGTACTAAAATCTGTAAATTAAAATCACTAAAATACAGAGTACAATACAATATTCTTAAAGAGTCTGTTGCTTACTGCTATAGATAACACAAGAATCATTCATTTTTATTCAAGACTCTGCATATTAGACCAGTTGTTGTTCATGTTATCATGTGACAACCTTTCAAAAGAGAAACTTTAGTGTTACAATAAATTTTTCATCTTCTTTGGAATTCTACCTTGTTTATGATAACATTTATACTCAACAGGACACACAATCATCTCAATTTTACCTCACCACATAACACTTCCATTTCATCCAGATCATCAAAATGTCTGCTACATCTTTCTCCAACAAGTAGCTCACTCTGAGATCTATAATCCATCTTCAAAGATATAAGCATGTTTCAAAAGCACACCTCTTAGCAAACACAAACAGGGGGCCCAACACTTTTTGCTGTATTTGGGGTGATGTCTGCTGAAGAGTCCCTCCCCACAGACACTGCTGGATTAACAAAGGCTTTCATCTCACACCATTTTTGCTACCACGAGCAGGCTGCTTATTTGGCCAGTGAGACCAATCCTGTTAGAACGGCTGTCCGTTCCCCTCTATCAAACCAGTACCTAACACGGACAGCAACAGTCTGAACAAATAAAGAGGTCCAGCTGCCTGATGGCTGGCCCACCAACTGCTCATGTGATGGAGACAATGCTCTGTCACACAGTATCATAATCAAACATTTGGATAAGACAGATACTTGATACAATACCAAAGCAGCTGCCCAGGATATACCAAATAATACCAAATAATTTATACCAAATAATACAATCAAGTCCAGAACAAAGTACCAGGGTCCCTTCATGAAATAAAGTTTAAAATTCAGATTTGAAACAGCTCATGAGCAAATGGAATTAGAAGACAAAATATACTGTTACCCAATCAAATCAGTTTAAGACTGCGATCTTTAAAACACAGTAAGAAAAACAGGAGACTAAAATTTACAGTGATCTCAGGGTTTTGTCCAGGAGAGTTGAGACGTTTTGAACAATGTCATTCCCTGCAGCTATCTTCCGAAGACAAGCAGCTCTAAAAAAAAAAAACTGCCTCCTTTTCCCACCAGCTAAAAAGACTCTGAAACTGAGCAAAATCCTTGATACAACGAACCATTCATCAAGGTGTCTGAGCTCCAACAGCAATGAAGAACTTCTAAACAGCCATAAGTTTGCCTTGGGAAATGGATTTCCTACCAAGAGTGAAATCACTCTTAATTAATTTTTGTTTGGGTTTATTTTCCTTAAGGAGACATGTTGCTGAATTTTCTTACAACATTCTACTTTTCGTCTTCTCACACAACTCCTGTTACTTATACCCGTGGTAAAGTGAAGAGCTGTGCAACCAAATCATTAAAGTCCAGTGATAAGACCTGACAACAATAGAGAGCACTTTTAAGAGGCTTGACTGCTTAGGAGACTGCCACATAGATACTAGCTTACTTAACGCAACTGTAATATGCCTGCTGTTCATGCAGTAGTTCGCCAGTCTGGAAGCTGGAGTAGCGTGCAGCTCTAAACCCAATACTGATCTGAAAGCCTAAATTCATAAGATTTGTCAAATGACAAATTTCTAAGATAAAATGCAATTTGGTAGGTATTCTGTTCAGGAATGGCAAACACACTTATCAAGGGTTGATTAAGTAATATGTGCTTTGCTTTATAAATTCTGGGGGGGGGGGGGGGGGGGGGGTGTTTAGGTATCCACAGTTTGAGGGATTTTTCATGTTGTAAGAATTACGAAGTTGGTATTACCTTCAGTCTCTTTTATATGAGTGAAATGAGTGAAAGTATGCCCTAAAGTCATCCACTCAGCTACTGTAAAATCATTCAGCAAATCAAGCAGGTTTATGAATAGTGACAACCACAACAAGGCTAATATATACATTTCTAGCCACTCCTGTCCTGAGCTGTTCAGTGCTTACAGTACAATTGGAAAATACTGAGTTGTTATTGAGATGTGATCTGCTTTGTCCGTCTAGCTCGATAGCCATGCCTACGTAGAGTACCTAAATTTCAATTTGTGTAAATTAATTACTATCCAGTGAGAACTGTTGCTTACTGGAAGATTGCTACCTGTTAACTGCTAACAAATAAAATGTCTAAATTATTAACTTACTGATCATTTACTGAACTAATTTAACCACAGTTTCTGAGTAATTCTATTACCTTAGACAATGTTTTCCTGTACCATCAATATCCTGTCACGACACTAACATGGCCAAATCACCCTTGCCTTCCCGGCACATGAACACTCTTCTCAGTCGGGCTGGAGTTTTTTGCTTGACATTCATCACTGTGTATTTAAATATTATACCAGCATAATGTAAATAATTTTTGCAACATACCCACTTTCAACTCTTTTCCAAAGACAGTTCTTTCCCCCAAGGCTGAGCAGTTCCACCGTCCGTGTTTGAACTGAAACTGGCACTCGTTGATTCCCATTTGTGCTCCCTCTCCAATGACTATGATAGCGTCGGGCCGGCTTTGACAGATAGTCCTTTGACGAGGGGCCAAACCAGGAATTTTGTTACAGATAATACTCGCTCCCAGAGCAACCACGGAGGAGAAGCCCCTGTGAAATTGTAAGCAAAACGAATACGTAAAATCACTCATGTCAGTCTCAAAACAGGCTGAGCGATCTCTGTAAACATGAACAAAAAGTTGTGAGCGTACTTTTGGATAGTTAACCAGCATTAGATTTGACCCATTAAGAGAACCACTAGGCTCATATGGTTAAAGTAATGATACTTGATGATGAAACGACTTTCAATGTTCATTGTGTTCACTCGATATGTCGGCGATGAAATAGAGACCTCATGTGACATTCATCGCCTGGCAACTTGAAATAAAGTCAGAATGCTGTTTCATTTTTGCCGTAAATTCGCTCGTGGTGATATGACTGTGACAAATATTAAGAAATCAAAATACCTTCAATTACCCATTAAAATTCAAAAACGTTAATCATTTCACTCATAGTTTGTTTCACTCTTATGACAATGCTTTCGACTAGTGCACATATAGTTACAAATATAATAGGTTGCAAAGACATAATACATAGTTCTGTGTGGTAGTTCTGATCGCAAATGTTACCGCCTGTTTATTCTAAATTCTTCACAATATACTCCACTTTTAAGGAGTCAGAACTTATTTCCCAACAATGGCGTAAGACGAAATTGCATAGCTGTTAAAAGTTACTCGCTGTTTGCTTGAAAAAAAACCCCAGTGGAAATAATTATTTGTCTCATAACGACTGTGAGAGCTGAAAACCGAAAAATACACAAACTAATTACATACCCAATTTTTAAATAGACAATCCCCAAGCAGAGAAAAATATGAAAAATCCAGCGACGTGTTTTTCTGCTCATGTTCACCTTTTAACCTGCTCACAGATAGAGGGTAATATTAATCTCCTGATGAATAGTCTAATCCGTGTACGGCGGTTTAACACAGGCGAAGAAACTCCTTGTTAGGTGCGCAAGGATGTGAAACTCCGTGAGAACTTTGCGTCCGGCCGCACACCTGAGGAGATATCCTTGGAGAGCTCTCGAGATAAAGTGTATTCTGCATATGTATCACAGGTGACTCACATACTTCGAGTAGAAGTGATACGCGGCGCACTATGAAATTTCTGGCACTACTGTTTTCCCCATAGATCCTTTATCTGCTCGATCTATCAGGGCGTGTTCTGGAGGTGGCTAGATAGGAGTCATCTCCTAAGACAAGAATTATGCATTCTTGAAGGTCTATACCTATTAGTAGAAACTGGATAGATAGGGTGTTTGGCTATACACCTGAACAGTTCACTTCGACACAGTAATAATCTTTGTCAAATAAACCAACCCAATCGTCCGCAGAGAAATTCAATGAACCAAACGATTAAGATTCTGTAATGTCGTTTTAACTTAAACCCTAAAGCTGTTCAGTAAAAATCCACTGTTAGATAATACGGCTATCTTGCATGAGAAGGAAAATGTCTTCACTGAGGTATAGTCCTTTGCACAGATTTGATCATGGCAGTACCTTCTTAAACAGAGCTTTTATCTTCTTTCCCGCACCCGTTTGCTCCTCCCATGAGACGATGCAGCTTGTTCAACTCCTGATTTCCCCGTTCACCTCCCTCCCATAGTCGCATCATTTAAGCAGGTCTGTCCAAGAAACCGTCGCACCACAGTGACCACAAATATTATTTTAATAGTTTACTGAACAATTCAGAGAGGACTGTTTTACGAGAGTTCCCAAAATGTGACCATCTTTTGAGAAATGTTAGATGTTATCTATTTGAGGAATAGCCTAAGGAGAAACAACCAAGAACACAAAACGACTTCTAAACTACTGTAGAGAGAATATCAGTATTAGGCCATTTGAACGTTAGCTTTACTTTCTGTCTAATTTCTTTGGATATTTACGTCAAACTGCAACAGCCTTACCACTGGAGCCACTTATTTAGAAAAAAAATGCCATGGCCAATTGTTTAACCCAATGTCTATATTTCGTACCATGATTTAGATGTCTAGTTTTTTTTAGCGTTAATTGACAGATACTGCAAATATAGTCTATAGCTTTTATAATTGCGCCATCTTCAGGCTACAACATACACACGTATGTTGCTGATGTAGGCTCAAGTGTAGCATAGAGAGTGAAAACTGATATACGTGCAAAATGCCAGTGAATTTGGAAGTTTAAAAACTGTTTCCGTGGTAACAACAAATTTCTACGTTGCCATTTAAGTACTGGTTTACCGTCTAAATTAATGGAATGTTTTATTTCACCTTTTTGAGATTCAGGTATTTAATAAACTTCATGTTTGGAAAAACATTTTCTCTTTAGTGGTAATATGATATTATTTTTGAAATGATCATTGTTTTTTTTGTATTACAATATTTCATGAGAAAATGACAACAGAAGCTATGAGTATTTCATCGTTCAATATCTTACATCAAGTGAACATGTAAAAAAAATAGCCTGCACAATCACTAGAAATAGCATCAACATACCAAACATTCATGAATGCTTATTTGAAATCAACAGGGCAATGTGATGAAGTACACAGATGCACTCTTTTATTCTGGGCAAGAGCGATCTTGAAAACAACTTACAGTATTGTTCCTCAGTTGAACAAATCACAAACATGTTTTCACTTGGATTTGCCTCAGAATTGCTTTGGATAAAAGCATGTGCTAATTGAATTAATGTGAATGTATGCTGAAAAACAATAGCTATATCAAAGCTAAGAAAATCTCTCTCTATATATTTATATTTAAATGCAACAGACTGAACCGCTATTATGAACAGAAAAATAAACTTGAATTTGAAGGGGTGGGAGAAAAAAAATCATCTCCTTACACAAAATAACTGCCCAGTAACAATGCAATCTGCTAAACTCTGCCGACAGCATCCCAAGTCCCTTTTCACCCCCGAACATCTGTCCTTGTTCTCTGCCATCTTATCCACGAGCTCTCTGCCAATAACCTTTACCTCAAATCTTTTGTTTACTGAGGCACACCCCTCAACCTGTTAAGATGGCACACACAGCTAAATCTCATTGGAGACAAGCCCTCTAACGTATAACAACGATTATTACACTGTTTAATAACTGTTAACATTTACTGTATCCCTTAAATAACATGTTCAGTCACTGTAGCAAGCAGATGTTTGACTGCTCCTCAGGGAAGGCAATAGATTGTATAGTTATCTTCTATACAGGATAAAATCACTACCCTACAACTATACAATCTACTACCTCACACTGTCTGAGCAATGTATGAATCACACAATCATGTTTTTTTTTTTTAAATACAAGACACTTGATCATTCAGTTGCATATAATCATTCAAGTACAATGATAATTCACACATATAATGTGGTTATAAGACATTTCTGACAATTACCACAATAGATTAAAAAGGGAAAATACACAAATTGCAGTGGACAGAAAAAAACGTTGTCTTGTGACTTTGAGAAAGACAGTAGGCTGTATAGTTATCTCCCAGTGTGGGTGTGACCCTAAAACTATACAACCTACTACCTCATCCCACAGCACAAATGTCTCCTCTGTGCGAACTGTCACATCTGTGCCACTGAATAATCCAATACATAGGGGTTGTGCGCATGATTTCTTTTGAAGTCCATGCTGTCTTCTACATCATATCAATTCTGCAACCATGTACTGCCAAAGGCAAGGTCTGTGGACAGGAGGGAAAAAAAAAAACTAAAATTAATTTCATACCATCATTTCTACAGAAAACACAGTTGAAAGTCAAAGGAAAATAAGAGTCATGTTCTATCATCTTAAATCTGTGAAAAATGAAAGCAACCAATAAAAACATCTCAGTCTAGCACATTTTGCTTATGTCTACAAAATACCACAAACACAGCCATAAGCAAATTTGATTGGCTTGAAAGTGACTTCTCCAACTCTGCAACATACAGTCATGTTGTCATTGGCTTGGCGGCAGTATTTTAATCATTGATTGAGATTAAATTGTCTCTTTCAAGTGTAATTCTGTTTTTTGTTTAAGACAGATAAACAAAGTCAAAGAAGAATATTGTACGACGCTAACTTGTCACAGATTTGTTCTGGCACAAGAGTGTGTTTGGGGTAGTTTTGCACCCAAGCTCAGCCTAAATCTTGCATTTCTTTATTCAAAGGAGTCTGAAACTAAATATTTTCAGAGACTATTAATCTACACTGATGCCACTAATTGGTTGGAGTGGCTAAAAGACTGCCTGATGTCTGTGATGAAAGGCCATTTTATAGCAACTGATTACAAGGGAAAGTGGCAGAGAAATGGGAGACTCTGTACGAGTTTCAAAAAATCCAAAATTACTCTTGAAATAGAGGTTATAGCTATTTGCTTGCAATGTGTTTTGTGTCAGTCTGGGGAGCGAACTTGTGTTTTGTGAAAAGCCTCTATCCCAACTCAAAACACAAGGCGTGTTTTGAACAAGTGTGGACCTGCTCCCAAAAATGTATATTTTTCCAAATATAATCCTGCGCAGGAAACTAACAAAAGAAGGCCTTTGCAAACATTTTTCATCACATATTACTAACCTGACCAGATGACCAGACGGAAAGACAGAAAGTTAATATTCAACACCAAAGATGTGCCAAAAACACTGGTAAAATCATGCCATTTAACATGATTAAAGATCATTCACTTCTGGCAATACCAGTTTCTTCTCTGATGTTGCACCTAACCTCTGAAAGCTATCAGACCTAAAGTAAGTCAGAAACCTCAGCAATGAAAATAAATGGCAAAGCATCAACTGTCTCTTACTATATTTGTTGTAGGCCTCCACCAGGCTTACTATGTAAGCACTTTGAATTAGACCACAAACTGTTGGCTTATTGTATGCGCACTTTGAATGACAATCTTTATTCAAAATCAAGAAAAAACAGTAACCGATTTATTGGCCTATCTTCAGCCAGAGTAATAAAATTGCTATACAATGGCTGTATCACCGACAATCTGATCACAGATGATCACATTTAAAGTGTGATTTACAAATGTTGGTAATCTCAGTTTATCATTTGTTTCTATTATAGGAAAATTAATAAATCATGGTTAGCAGTAATATCATAGCCACAGCAAGGGTCTACTGATAACAAAAAGTCAATTTCCCTTATACACTAAGATTTCAGCAATAGAAACTTGGGCTCAAGAAAATAGTATCAAAGAAAAAGAAGCAATACATAAAAGATGGATAATTATCTGCTGTCCCCTAATAATATCCCTATGATCCGTGTGGCATGTGTCAGAATTGCTCTGATTCACATAAAGACAGTTTTCCTTTTACAAACATTTTCTATGCGCCAAATGTGTCTAACTGAAATGTATTTTATCGTCAAATCTCAACCTGCATACTTTACAGCTGGCTATCTGGTCTCAGCTGTACACTGAGGTACACTAAACTACATTTAGCAACAGACCAGTCAGAAAACATGGTAGTCGATATGCTCTGGTTTGCTGATTCCAAAAAACTAAACCACAAGAGCATTAGGATTCTGTATCCTGACATAGACTCAAGCCACATTCAAGTCAGAGACTATTATGCCATCACATTCCTTATTACAAGAGATGGCTTGGTCCAGTAAATTGAAAATGTTGACGAATGCTTGCTACCTAGCTCTCATAGCAACGTTCGTCATCCGTTACCTAGCGACATTCTGGTTAGTTATAATATCTTTGCAAATCTAGAAGAAACTGCACTAACTGAAAATTGATCGCGTTTAAATAATAACGGTTAATTTTGCTGTACACACATAAACCCCAAATTCCGAGATGGAGAAACACCAATTAGCACCTGGCAGAAGCACTGATTTATCTAGCTAAATGTGATCCTGGTGAAATAATTTGAAGGTTCTTTAGTCAGCTGAGTACGCTAAAACATTGAAATCACCGATTAATGTTAGAGGACAGACAACGCTGCATGTAACTGTGTGCCATGCTAAATGTTTGGCACAACTAGCTCGGAGGCTCTGCTAATTTACGACCTGCATCTCGTGATTTCAGCTTAGCTGAGCTAGCCGGTTAACCAGGAACAACCAATGCTAACTATCCCAGATGGCTAGTTGCTACCTTACCTCGCGAAGTCCCTTCCGTAAGATACTGCACGCAGGAAAACGCTCATAAGTCCTATAGTTGCATACTCCATCAACTAAGATTAGGAGAGACACCTGGTGAGCTGGTCTTCTGAGAACGCCAACCACCCTTAAGTTGTAAAGTACACGAGTGAGTCATACATTTGCCTCGCTAACAAGTTGGCTTGCTAGTTAGCCCACAACGCCTTCACATTGCTCAAATTTCCCTCGCTTGGTGGGGTCAAAAATGGCGGTTCCAAAAAGTGACCAGTTAGCAAACGCTTAGTAAATAAACTTGACTCCAAGTGCTTTGACGTTCGCAAAATAAATTGCTTATCAGTAGCATTAATCAGCCAACAAATTACAGACGGAAAACACGTGTCTGACATACAAGCTGAAGTTAACGTCTGACATTATTATAACACGCGAAAGGCAGCTGGACAGCTACCTAGCTAGCTATCTGAGTTAGCTGGGTTAGATTACTAACCATGCATGTTAGCTAGCCAGCAAGCTATGCTAGCTCAAGTGGCTAAAGTTTCCTCGTATCAGATTTTTGTAGCCGATGTGAACTGACGATTTCTATCTGAGTTTAACCGTCTTATCCCGTAGCCGTAACATGCCATCGTTATTGCGAATAATATGGTATCACAATTTCTAAACATAAAATCTTTTTTTATTCCAATTTAATTTTTTCAGATCTCCCCTTTGGTTCCATTTACATACCTTCAGTCGTCTTCCCTCTTGCTGTCTGTGTGCAGCCTGGCTAACCGGCTATCCTCGCTGGTGGCTAGCTACTAATGCCACATGATAATCATTGCCATTACCATTGGTAGCCTAACATGTACAGTAACTGGTATGAAGGACCCGGATGCATTTGTTCCGCAATGGTCACACGACTGCAAATTATAGTGTGGAATCAAATATGTGGGTATTTGCTCAGTTATTTGCGATGAATCATTAACACCGTGGAGGAAGTATGAGTCTATATCCAGTTTTTGAGTAAAAAAAAGGCAGGATTTTTTAAGAGTTACTGATCATGCATTACATTATCTGAATTTAGTTTTAGTTATTGTTCAGGTGTGGGCTATATTGCAGCTAAAAGTGCATTTAGGTGTATCGAAGTCTTATTGCCCAAATATTTCGATTCACTAGCGCTAAACTGTGTGAAATAACAACCTTTCGTATAGAAGTAAATTAGTCAAATACAAGTAAATCTGGGACTAAATGTGTTAGGAAGAACTGAGGTAAATGACACAGTGACACAGCTGCTATGTCATAGCTGATTGTTCTTAATTTAGGACGATATATTCTTTTCTTCTGTGAGGATCTGGAAACTTGTCTATATAGAAACACCCAGTTCTTGCTCTATCTGAGGTATAATTGAGAGCTGAAACTCGTATTCAAAATCCCGTATCTTTTTTGTCACTCTATGTTGTAGAATTTAGTAAAAACGTGGGTCTTCATTTGGCTATAGACGGTAAATAGCAGAAATACCTCCTTTCTACAAACGTTTTCACCATACCTAAGGTTATTTGATTAGGGTTTGTGGACTACAAACTACCAAGGTGGTCAAGCTGTTGACAGATTTAAATTAAGGTCTGTAATTAGGCGCTTCTTCAGCAATTAAGTGTGCATGCACTAGGTGGCGCCGTTTGCCCAATAAACCTAAAAGGTTCCCATAAAAAAAATTCATTCATACGCCAGTACCGTATAAATGCTTAGCGTTTCGACGGCAGCTGTTTCCATCTAGATAACATTCATACTGTGCTGCTTTTTGAAACAGAAGACAAATCAATAAATACTGCGCACATGTCTCTCCTAACTATATTATGTTATCTAGCAGGAAACCTTGATTCAGTTAATTCTGCATTTGACACTTTATTTTCAGGACTAACATTGTTCCATCTTTGAAAAGCTTAGTGCATTCATGAACTGATGTAGTCACTTCATCTGCTCAGCAAATTTGACTTGTCTTCTTTTTAAATAGAGTATACTTCCCTTCCTTTTTTCTCACTAAGTTATTTCTTAAATTATACGTTTCTATTCTAAGTTTTGCACAGTCTGCCCTGCTGCTGACCTTCATTTCACTGCTACTGTACACTGTACCTTGGCATGTGACAAATAAAACTTGAACTTGAAATTTGAAGTCACTGCATCATTTTGTTTAGGACACATTTCTATCCCCTTTCTTGGATTTTATGTTCTTAGTAGCATTTATTTCCTGAAGGACATTTTCAACAAAGATAGCCCTGTTTAATCCATTGGTTTCACTTCATGTAAATTCTCCAAACAATGGTAAACACTGACACCTTAGGCTGTAAGAAAACAACACACAAAGCATGCAAATGTAATCTTCTCAAGGATGGAACATTTATTTTATTTTTCATCAGCAAAAGACAAAACAATGCAAAAAAAAAAGCTGTGCTATGCAAATATTTTGACTTTGCTCTTAACCACAATTCCAAAAGTTTAGAGTTAATTTGAACTGAAATGATTATGTTCTCTCAGTGTTGGTCCAGATAGGGAGTCTGGACAGATTTATGCAACTTTTTGATTGTTTTGAGAGATACAGCAGTTTGCAGTAATTGACAGCCTAATGTAGTGGAAGCCAGGGTTGAAACAGTACACACCAAAGTCATGCCACACGAAAAGCTAATCTCCTTTTTAATGTCTTTCATATTAGCATAATTTAGTATCATTTAGAAGTATGGTAGATATAATTCACAGTTAAATTTGATTACATTCCCAGTGAAGCTAAGGCAAAATTAGATTGTATTCAAGCTTAAATCTAGTGATAAGAAACTGAGCTTACATTAGTTTGCGAGCTGAATACCATCACATCATACATAACTTCTCTTTGAAGCTAATTAGTAATCAGCCAAAAAGTAATGGAGTTTAGGAAACATGTTTTACACAGACAAAAAGGTATTTTTGGAGGCACTTCATTCTGTTGGTATGTCTTCACAGAAAGTGCAAAAAGAACATTACATCCATAAATTAAAATTTAAATAATTAAAAAAAAAAATGTAATTTAAAAGTTTAAACAACACATGAATGAATGCTTTTAAGTTACACAAGTGGTGATGAAAATAACCTCTTTTTAAAATCACCTGGCAAAATTGGCAAAATTATTCTTTAGTTTTTATGAAGGTATTGCCATTTCTTCCATTTTTAGGCTGCCAGAAACATTAACAACACTCAAAGTAACAAGAAGTCATGTTTGTTTTTAGGGTGAATTTGCCCTTTAAGATCCTTTAAAATCAGTCCCTTCAGTGATTAAGCTTGAACAAGCATCTGTATATAGTTATCAACATTTGATGACATGTATTGTGCTTTCAGTGATAAAATGAGGTCTGAGTTGGAATGCTGACAATAGAGTGCTAAGTTATCTACAGTGCTTTTTTTTTTTTAAAGCTAGCATATTTCTCAATTATAAAAAGCTGCTTAGTTATAAGTAATGCCATTAAAAGGCAGAGAGCATTCTGCAGAAGACTGAACAAGAGACAAAAAGCATGACACACTCTCAAAGAGAGACAGTCTAGTATCAAATTGTCATAAAGGCAATGTTGAAGTACCACAGCTACTAACTATGCAATTTCAAGGAAAAAAAAAAATGTTTACTGACCATATCCAAAAAGCTAATTTGCATTTTGTTTTCATTCTCTTCTTTGTTTCAATAAACATCACGTAGTGCTCAATAGATTTCATAAAATTATAAACATGTTGCGCAGTGAAATTATTTGGTTTAAAATCATTAAGAGATTCATTTGAAATGACAACTTAGCAAACAACAAACTGACATTACATTTAATTATATCTCATGAGGATGCCTAATCCTGCTAAACCTAACACAACACAAACTTAAAAACAGTAGAATATTAAAAAAAAAAAGAAAGAAAGAAAAATACATTTGCCAACGATTAGAATAAATATGAACGTCCAATATGTTTACACCAAACATACAATACTAGAGCAAGAGAGCTCAGAGACAAATTTAGACCAAACCTTGTGGCACACACACATATGGCAGTATTCTTTACCCAAATGTAAACAAATTACAAAAAAACAAAAACCAAAATAACCTGATGAGTGGGCTATTAAACTTACGAGATTAAAAATATTCTTTACAAGAGTAACAGCAACAATGACAAAACAGCAGCATCAAAGAACAACAAACTTGTCTTTAATCATACCAACTTTTCATAGAAAATAAACTTCTCCTTTGTAGTAATGAATGTTGTGGAACGATTTCTGTCGCCCTCTGAGACGCACTGGATATGTCATCAGTTCAGAGTGGAAATCAGGGAACTAGAGAGCAGTTGCATGTGGGCTCTATTTCATTCATAGCTTTATTTCTCATGTCAGTCAGTACTGGAGCCAAGATCACTCTCAGGTTCTTATAGACCTCATCTCCATGTTCTGCATCACAGGCCACCTGCAGTAGTTAAAATCAGTGATCAAAATCACAGTGTATACATGCCAAAACCCCCTAGAATGCAACTATCATGTGAGACTGGAGTGTTTTTTCATGATTGTTTTTATGGTGAGGACAATGACTGATACATTGTTAGATGACAGTCTAATTGATTGTTTATTATGAAATGCTCCAGCCTTTTTAATCCCACTTTAGAACAGACTGACAGATTGAAAAACAAACAAAAAAACCTTACCTCTACACTGATAAAACTGACCTTTGTAAATGCCTTGATTATACGGTTTAGTATATCAGTTTCAGTGTCCTTTGGTATTTCCAGTAAATGTGCAGCACAGTCAAGAACACGAAGTAGTGTCTGTTTGTGGCCCTAGAAAACAGGAGAACAGAAAAATGAAAGAGTGACTTGTTGATTATAGGAAAGCTGAATAACTGCTGACATGTAGCTGAATAACTGCTGACATGTACCCTTGCATTGCCAAGCTGACCAATGTTGAAAAACAGTTTGCTTCCCAACACTCACACAAAATGATTATCCAGACTTTTCATGAATGATGGGATACCCAACCTTCTCTAAAGAATCCAGAGCATGATAAGGGTTGCAGTGGCTCTCAGCTAGGGCTTTCACATCCTCTTTGCTGAAGACAGGCTCTTTTAGCTGTTCAAGCCAGGACCACATGAGGCTGGACAGTAGCAGTGGATCTCGTTCCATACACAATCGCTCCCAAGCGCCTTCTCTTGAATTCAGCTCTGTCTGTTAGACATGGATTCATTAGCAGTGCAACATTGGGTCAAACGCAAAAAAAGTAAATGAATACATGGCAGCTTCTCAAGTTTTTGAGTTCTTAACTGTGATTAAGACTGATTAGAACTTGGAAGTACTGATTGAAGTACTCGAAGCAAACAGCTGGAAATGTACTAAAATATTGCTCCAAAAGAAGAGTAATTTATATACTCTTAATGTGGGGTGTTTCATATGTTTTTAATTACATACAAAAAAAATGTGCAACAAGTACACCACAAAAAACACAAAATCCTGTGATACAGACCTGGAAAGGTATTACCAAGTGAATGAGACTGCATTTTTTTTACCTGCCATACTGAGATCCTGTTCCTAAGGTCCTCTCCACACATATCCATTGCAAGTGCTTTGGCTACCAGGAGGCAACGTGTCTCCACAGTAAGTTCAGTCTCAGCGGTAAAGGGGGTTCCAGTTACTATTTCTTTGTCATCATGGCCCTCGGCAATAGTGCTGAACTCAAGAACATTGCAGGGCTTTCTGTCATCTTGTAGCTCTGCTTTCCTTTCTGTTCTCCAGGATGACACCATATCACTGCAGTCCCCGTTCTTGCTCCATTCTGAAAAAGCAAAGGACTTGCTGCGTTTTGTTTCCTTCAGGGGGTTTCTCCTTTGGAAATTAGGAAAGTCGTGCTTTTGATCGAATTCTTTTCTGGGTTCATCTATGGAGCCAGAGGAACCGGTAAGAGAGGCGCATTTGGGACTGCTCATGGTGTCCTGGGGAAGAGGAAACTGAGCGAGACCAGTCTGAGTTTCAGAGACAACTACAGTGTTCTGAGATGCACACAGATTGGTTAGTGGCTTTGAGAAAAGCTTTCTGGTCAGACTGTTACCAGGGCTTTCAAACGGCTGGAGCTTGGATCCCAGTTTATGCAAAGCTGAGTCACTATAGCTGAGGTTTCTCTTCAGAGCGAGGAGAGCTTTGCTGGCGTTATCTGCATTCTGCCCTGGCCAGAGCATATCATACTCTTGGTCGCTGGGGAGTGGCTGATCGTTAGGTGGCAGAGACAGGAGGTTAGGAAGAGCGGGCGGCTCAGAAGAGCAAGATGAAGGCATGGGGATGCCCTTGCCCCTCATCTCTTTCCCTAACTGTTGAATAGCTTGCTGAGAGACAGTCTTCTCCACCTCTGCCGTAAGATCAGAGATCTCCAGCACTTCTTCTTCTACCGTCTGCCGGCCCTCGGCTACGTCCTGCAGCAGCCTGCACACAAGATGAACAATCTTTGGCACGTGTCTCATCTGCCGCGCCTCGTAGCCGTGCAGCAGGTGGCGCTGGCGCGTCAGATACTGTGACAGAGTGACACTGTTGGTTTTGGGCTCTGCACACGAGAACACACTTCGGAGAGGCATCAAAAACTGTGCGAACTCTCGGACACAAAGCAGCTGACCACGCGTTTGAATGGAATTTGGACGTTTAGCTCTCACAAACAGAATGGCCTGATCAGCACTCATCCTGGAGGTAAACACTAAGTAACATGCTATTAGGACACCTGTTTGAAAAAAGGAAGGGGAAAAGAGGACAGAAATGGGTGAAATGGTACACCGATACACAGAATGCAGAAAGTATGGGTCTCTGAAACTATCCCTCCTTTTTTAACTCGCATCTGTCCATTTCTTTTCCATTTTTAATTACAGTTTTTTTCTCCAAAGTCTCATAGGTTCTCTCAAGCAAAACTAGCGTGACACACAGACCATAAATCTGATTAAAGCTGACCTGTTCTTCCGAGCCCGGCGTGGCAATGTACTGCCATTTTGCCCTCCTGCACAGCGAATGACATGACTTTCACCATGTCTAGGATAGTAGTCAGGGACGCCACCCCATAGTCTTTCCAGCCAAAGTTGTAAAAGTAGACTGGATGGAAACAATAAAGAAGTCCAATGAGCAGGACATTCAAAATACCATATACCAATATAAGTATGTCTTATTTGTGTTTCATTCTTTGTTTTTGTCACAAATAGAAATTCCAGGCATTAATGAAAACTTAACTAATGATAAATGTGAATTAACACACAACAGTTTAGTCCGTCTTACACATTTGGACAACTACACTCAGTTCCCAGAGTGTGGTACAAGCTCAACGTTATATGCATGAAAAGCAACCCGCAAACTTTGAATGACATTTTGTGCATGTCAAGACATGCTGAACCAACGGGGAAAATCTTGTTGTACAAAATGTTTTCCCAGCACATGCTCTGCCCCTCAAGAGAGCTTGTTAAGAGAAGCTAATCTTACTCTCCTCCTAGATTCACAAGGGAGCCCAACCATATGACTCAAACTGGCTTAATCACTGAATAAGTAATACAATGACCAGCTTGCTTCTTATTCAGTCCTATTATCTGGACCATCCAGATGACACTGGCTTGGAGCAATTAGCATTACTCTTAGGTGAATAAGACTGAATCCATTAGCATGATGGTAAATGAGCATCGCTGTTAAGTGGGGAGGGGGTGTGAATGACTCACTGCCAGCCTCCATGAACACTTCGGGATGGTAGGTAAAGCCGCTCTCGGTCTCCAGAGGGTTGCCGCAGCTGGCGTGTTCTCCTGGGCGCTGCAGGTTAATAACTGTCTTCAGACCGCACCTAAACACATTCAAACGCTGAAAGTCAGCAAGGTCTCCTAATTAAAGTCAAGAGGATATGAGATCTACTTAGATCAGCCCTAATATATCCAAGCAGTAGTGCAATAACAAGCACTTAACATGAATGTCAAGATATTACAATAATGTTATCTACGCCGACTGATGTACCTCTGAAACTGGTCAATGATGTTGTATTTTTCGATGATTTCGGTTGAAGGTCGTGCCATAGCCAATAGTTTGTCCGTGATCCTGTAAGACACAGATGTGCAAATAGCGAGACCTTTATCATAGCGATTCTCAATGAACGTCTGTGGCAACATCAGGCAAAAGGAGCAAAAGCATGGTTCTCACAAAGTAGTCAGTCACGTCTGATGGAATATATTGACTTTTACTGTCTTTACACATTGATGGCTCAGTGCACAATGTCTCATGTTGCTATGTGGGATTTTCTTCTGCTGTGTAATATAGTGGACAAAACAATACCAGGACGAGTAGAGTCCTTTAATGGCTTGCTCCTCATCACTCCATCGAGAAGGATTTTCATACTTGCAGGCTCTGCCCCCACATGCCATTGAACACTGCATGTGCCCAGGAATAACATGCCGCAGTGTCTCCCCAACTTTAGTGTACTTAGCGGTGGGAACCCTGACGCTGACTAGAGAAAGAGAAAAAGTGGGAGGTAACACAAAACACAAGCTTACGATGCCAAATGCTTCGCTGTAAATCCTATTGAAAACCTTGGTTCAAATGATAAGATATAGACTCAAAACACTCAAATTGACCTCAAAATCAGTAAATAAACCACATACAGATGAAAACAAATGCAGAAAATGGTCACGAAATGAATTGAAAAGTACTTCAGAACTGCCTAAAAAGCTGTGAAGAAGAGAAATACATAAGAGGCAATCTCAAAGCAAAGCCTTGAGCAACAGGTATAGAAACTGTAATTTGAGAAAGCAGCCATCAAAACAACATTACATCTCCGTCCACTCAGATCACTCTGCGCATCGGTCATGCTAATTGCTACCATGACCTTCTGTGAGGATGAGGAGAGAAACTCCACCACCGAGCCGCGCCTCCTCCGCAGGACCCTGAGCAGGACATCTGAGGCTGAGTGTCGACGGTTCTTCTCTCCTAAAATCTCTCCAACCAGAGACCAGCAAGCCTGATGTTGCATGTTTCTCTGTTACCAGCTTACTGATATTACTCAGTCATGCAGTCTAATCAAATCCAGGCGCTGACCAAGCCACGGGTGAATCATCGCATTACAATTGCCCACTGGCACAAAAGATTCATGAGAGGTTAATACAATCCATTGCTACATCAGCTGCACCTGAAGCAGTCTCTATGACAACCAACTCCAAAGTCAGTGGGAAGCTGTGTGGGGCTTTGTTGTGTACTCTCTCAGATGGCAGGGAGATGGGCTGATGTGTTATGAAAATGTGACACAAAGCAGTAATTTTCTCTGAAGGGCACATACCTGGTTATGTAACATACCTAACATTTATAGCCTGTGAGTCTTGCTGTACTCCATTTAGTTGTCTAAATATACTTGTTTTATGGGGCTCAGAGAATGTATGAGCAGGAGCTAAAGTAATGATTCAAACTCAAACAGCTCTCCAGGACTACCAAACATTTCAAAATTTTCAGAAGTTTTAGTGAATATTTTCAAAGTATGACTTTAAAATCCTGTACTCATGGTACAATTATCTTCTGGAGGAATATGAGCAAGATCAGTTTTTGATGGAACTCATAAAGCTTCCACCAATGTTAAGTGACGAAATGAGAGACAAGTGCATATCCATGGCAAAAAGCTAGAAATGATCTAGTGGCAGCAAAACACACATCTTGAGTATCATACAATTATGTATATTTCATAACTACTCAGTACAAATTTCTGACAAGCCATAATATTGTTTTTAGCAACCACTGATATAAGGTTATCTTTAATGTGCTCAGCTTTCTGGATAGGTTGCTTGTTTCTTGAATTACTTTGTTCACATGAGACAGGCCATTCACAGAAAAATACCCTTTTAATAAAGAATGAAAACAACAGAGCAGACTCACACCTGCAAAAGGAAATGCAACAGCTACTCCTACAACTTACATTTGATAGATTTCAGTACTGTTATGGTTTTCAGAAATGCGTCAAACAAGCATTTTCTTTGTTACACTGAACACAAAGACAGTGAAGTCATTGCGTAACTGTGTAAGTTACTCTCAGGATTTAGAACATCTGCGCCGAAACCTACTGACAAACAAGACAACCCACAATAGGAGAAATTCATAACACATACAAAACCAAACAAATTTGGCACATCTCCCAGAATACAATGCATTTCTTCACAACTGAGTTATATGTAATCCTTCTATCTCATTCATCTAAATGTATGGTTACATACTTGTGTACAAAAATCCCAGTGAAATCATTGAAACTACTCTGATCGCTGATACCAGGTTTTGAGGAGTACAGTCTATTGTAAGAAAAGGAGTGAAAAATCTGTTGATCATTTAGAATGTAATGAGCTACTGAAATCTACTGATATGTTAGAAATATGTTGACCTTTTTTATTTATATGGAAAAAGCAGATTCAAATTCTAATAATCATCAATTACAGGTCATGATTATACTTGTTACCTCAAAGTCCTCTGAATACCTCTAAATTCCTTGAACAGACTTGATAAAACTCTAATACATTAAGCAATTTAAAAAAAGTATAGAATAAATGCACCTTAAGTTTTTACATTTGTTAAAAGAAGCAATACAAATTACAGTGAATAGGTTACATGTAATCCTCTGATCAATATACATATTCATGTGATTTCCCTGTATCAATGTAATATCCAAAAATAAAACACAGGCTTTATGTGCCACTTTTCACAATCTTATAAGCTAATATTTAGTTAAAACACAATTCAGCTGATCTTTAGGATATCAAATCTTGTTTTGTGAGCCAAACGCTTTACCTGGATCCATGTCCGTGCTGTTCTCTCCACTGCCAGCCGCCCTGCTGGTGTGGGACAGGTCACTCAACAGACTGACACCTGCTGCCATGGCAGACTCTGCAAGGTGGGAACAAACATGATATCTAAGCCTGAAACAAAAACTCAATGGTGAGCTGAGAGGCTAGAGCAAACAGAAAGGATCGCATATAAACGACTGGGTTGTGAAGAGCACTGATGCTGTTGCTCAGCAAGAAGCCCCTGGGAAAGAGACATGTGCAGAGTGAGCCACTGCGTTATTCACTGGCTCTGCTGACACTGCCTAACCACTGAACTTCTGGGAAGAAGGGGTGGCCTTCTTAATGAGCACGGAGAAAACAACCAATTCTATTTGTATTTACTAATCTGTGTGAAATGAGTTTCACACAGGAGCTTCCATGTGACTTCTGTGTGAGCTTCTATGTAAAAAAAAAAAAAAATACACTCGAAGTTAAAAAAAAAAAAAAGAAAGAAAAAGATTAGGTTCCAAGCACATAATATGGTAAACCAGACCTGTGTCTGCTGTGTAAATCCTCTTCCTATTTCACACAAGGCAAATTACCTGAGAAAGCCCTTTTTCAGAGGGATGCAATTTCAATTTCTATTAATGAACTGAGCACAATTGCCTCTCTCATTGTCAATATTTTGAGTAAAGCTTTTTGACTTACACATGTGATTTATATATAGGTGACACGCGAGTCATGTTACACTGCTCTTTGTCAATTTAACCCCCAGACCCAGGCCTATCAATTGTCACCTGTTAACTTCTCACATTACCACAAACAGCAGTAATGCCTCGTACTAACACAACACCTCCTTTTCTAGATTCATCCCAGTGAAAAGAGTGCATGGTCATAGAACATGAAAACATAAGCCTAACAATTTCCCTATAACTGATCACATATTTTTTGATGGTAAAAATCACCTGGTGTCACTTTGGATTCATTTCACACTAAGAAGGCATCCAGCTCATGATCTGCTTGGATGTACATTCCTGTTTTTTTACAATGCAGATTACAAGTATAATGTGTCTTAGAACCCCCCCAATACTTCAACAAAGTAGAATCGGGGAAGAAAAATACAGTCAGGGCTAGTGGACTGACAGAGATCAGCACTGCTTTAATTGGTTCAGAGGGACACGGGTCAACAGTTTGCCTAGGTTTGGTTGGGTTATTTTAACACTCATCTGATAGGTAATGTTTTATTCATTTTGTAAAGTGAGATGACAGAGGCTGCAGAGCAGCATTTTCAAACTAATTTACATTGTAACGTATCCCTCCCCTTACAAACTGATACGACAGAAGATAGAGTGAGACACTGCTTTAGCTGCCCAACCACACCACCTGAAACCATTCCATCAATGTGCACCATACATCTCAATTTATATTAAAATGGATTTCAGACAACATATTATTATTTTGCTTTACAAGTGTATGATTTGTTATTCAGACCAAGAAAAGTCTCCTTAACAAGTATCTCATTCATCATCACAGAATGATATATCAAAATCTGCAAGGTGCTACAAGTTATTTTACAAGTCACTTTATGTGCTATTCATTTCTGTACTGGGGAGAAAAAGTCAACAAATGACATGGGCTAATCAGCAGAACTTGGCTTAAGGCCTTGTCTAATCGCAGTGATAATCAGCATCCTCATTAATGTTACAACACTCCCTATTTGTGGTGCTTTGAAATACCTAATGAACTGGAATTGATCTCCTCGTGTGTTATTAATTTTAAATCAATTCAAGGTGAAACTAGTGGCTGAAAAGATTTAAAATAATGAGAGCTTGACACATGACTATAAAGATAAAGCATTACTTAGGTCTGCTAGTTCTGAGGAAAAACAACATTGAGGAAATAGTTAACATGTACATAAGTTACTGAGGATTAAAATGACCACTACCTTCACCCCTTGAGACCCTAAGAATTTGATAACATTGGTTAAGAGACAGGCAGGAGAATCTACATATACATACATAAACACTAAACAACCAAAACAGGGGAAGTAGTTGAGTACATGTGAGGTATACAAAGTATAATAAAAGCAGGTGTTTCTACACAAAGTGTGGCTTCTGGGTAAATTACACAACTAACGTCCCAGGATTCTTAGTACCACGTATAAAAATGTTGGCCTGGCCCACTCTCCCATTATTTGGTTAACACATCTGATGTTTAAGGTGATTTTGACAAGAAGTCTTAGGGGAAACACCGCATTTAGTGGGGTAAACTGTGTTCAGACAAGCATAATCATCAATCATAATGTCTGTGCAGTGATAAGGTGAAAATGAGAGGAAACGGTGCAAAGAAAAGAGTGGTCCACTGAACAGGAGACAAGTCAAATGAGTCATCTTTCACTCTGGTCTCAACAAGTAGACAAGCGCATGTGTGACACATGGCATAACAAACCTTCATGCAAGAGTGCTGGTTTCTGTTAGTGAAGGGTGCTGGCAGACTCAGGCACGATGTGGGTTGCATTTTCCTTACATGGCTTAAGTTCACTGAACCTCTTAGAGAGAAATGTAAATGGTGATAAATACAAAGCAAATGTGAGTGATCACATCCATCTCCTGATTCATTTCAGAGTATGACAACGCCCCAACAATGTGTGATGAGCATGGAAACAATGTATACTGTGGGCCATGGCTTTGACAGGCACCAGATCTCAACACAAACTGACACTTTCAGGAGATTCTGGAGTACAATAAATACAAACTGACTGAATTTCTTGAAGAGGAAATTGTTGTTTTTTTCCAATAACACTAAACACGTTTAGAACCACTGAACAGCTGCAATGAAGCACTGCTGGAGACTAATCACGGACCAGTGCCTTGCTGAGACATCCCTTCCGATACGTTTTTTTTTGGTAGTCACCTGTGTATGATAACTATGATAACTCCACAAGATAATAACTGTTTGTAGATCTACGGGCCTTAATTAAAAAATACGGCGAGCCTTGTTACAGAATGTAATCTCTTTCATTAATTCATTCGATATACCTAGAGGCTTTTGATAAAAAAAAAAAGGCTGTCAATAGCTGTCAATACAAACGTTGATGTGAAATGGGACAATATGCACATTTAAGGTCGATATTATTGTACCACTGTATGAATCTACTTTGACAGATTGGAATAAATTTAGAAAGCTGTGGATACACGCTATAATAAACTGTTGCGGAGACTGTTTTGCAAAAGTTCTGTTCCTTGAACAAGCCTAAAACAAGACTTTTGCACAAATATACAGAAACGTACAGCAAAGAACAACATACAGCGCAGAGAAACAATTTACACAATCTCGTCTGAGTTACATGGGGAGATACACGTGCCAAACATGTATATTCAAAGACTGTCTGAAAGTTTCTTCACTTCAGAGAAAGCAACTTGCCTCATTAGTCTTGCAATTACACCCTCGGCTGAGTGAGCCGATAACACAAAGTACATCTGACTCAATCCGAGTTATACCAGAGAAGTGCTGTCAAGTGGATAACGGGCAATGAGATCGGGAACTGTCCAGCTGGCTAATTTAACGCTAGTTATGTAAATGCTGCCAAATGCCAGTTCTATTTCAACGCACATTTAAGACAGAGGTGCTAGATAATCAAATTAAACACGTTATACTATTGTATGCAACGTGAAGCTCACTTTAACTTCAGTCAGAACAAATGAATGGGATTACCGTCACAGTGGCTTAGCTAGCAAAAATTAGCCTCACAGGCCATACACAGTCTCAAGATTAGCAAAATAACGGGCAATGTTAGCTGTGCTTATGAGAATGAACTGCAAACCGTGGTTGCGTTATGTTTACAAACAGTTGGTCACGGCGCTGTTAACGTAAGTTATGAGTCGGGCCTACTAACTCAAACGGCAACAGCTGACTGAATGCAATTGCAACTCACAGCAAGCTGATTTATGCTGACCAGCCAAATATCGAGAGCTAGCAAGCGAACTATGTTCTGGCAGTGATGAGAATCGCAACGTGAGCGTGTTACCTACCTAGCTTTCCGGTTCTGATTTATACCACTTGATTAAAAAGGCTGCCTATTGCACACACCGAGAATTACACGCATGCTGAACGCAACAAACCTACAACTGTCGCGTCGTTACGATGATTTCTAGCATTTTTGTTTCTTCTTGAGTTCATTCAACTGGACCGCAACGTAATTTACAGAAAGATAGCGTTCCTTATTGGACACAAGGTGATCACATGACCAAATAAAACACGGTGACGAACCCTGTCATTAGGCGTACTCAGGAGAAACAAATGGCTCTTGAGAGAATGGATGATAACCGTGGTGCTCAGTTTACAAGTGGCAATGAAGAAAACATGTGTGCCTGCACTTCCTGATGTATGGGTGTTGGAAGTACAAACCTGCCCGCTGAAGAATGATACCGATGGTAAAACGCTGTGTGTCGCTTACGTTACTGAAATATCAGGTAGTGGTGCCAGTAGTGATTGTGTAATAACAGACAAAACCACCAAACGTTTCAGACTGCGTGTGTCCACATGTACAAGTTTTGTCATTATGGTATTTGACTATGATTTTTTGCTGCGACATTCTCCATTAACAGTGCTTTTACCGATGCAGCGTGTAGAATTATTTGTAAAGGAAAAAGGTTATCTGTATGCTGAAATAGGTTGCCATTTGCCTATGCGTTTATTTTAATATATGTAACTTCTGAGCATTTAGGCAGGTTTTACACGATGCATTTTACCCATGAATTTCGAAAATATATGTTTCTTAGTACTATATCTACGATTGAGAATTAACTGGGTACCGGTACACTTAGACGCAAGGTCGAACTTGTAATGATCTTGTGAATACATCTAAAATAACCATGTTTTGACAAAGGGGAAATATAACTTTGACTTTTTTGGAGATCATATGGATGGGATACGTCACAGTACGTGGTTACGAATGATACTTTTATGAGAGTGTGCCTCAAACATTTGGCGGTACAAAACGGAGGTTTCACTTGTTCACAATATAGATACTGCCACCTGGTGGTTACTTAAAATATGATCACCATTTGAATTGTAAAATGTGAAAATACTAGTGCTGAGAAACAAATTTATATATCAACATGATGGGTGTATCTCTGGCTCAGAATGCTTTCGTAGATTAGCTCAATGTTTCACTCTAAAATATCAAACTACACTGTTATATACGTCACTCTTTTGTGGGGGTTGTTTTGTTTTGTTTTTTTGTAGTTGACACATTTTAACATGAATTAAGAAGGTCATCGAATGGACCGTTACCACCGATGAAGAAACGAAAGCGGCTACTCTTTCCCAAACCCAGCTAAACTAAAGAAAATCACAGATGTACCTCAAACAGAGCATAATATGTGTAGTGGTCTGTGAGGACCAAATGACTGTAAAAAAAAAAAAAAAAAAAGAAACAAAATACAGACTACGTGCCTTTTAGACTGTTTATGCTTAATTTAATATTGTATCGCCCACTAAACGGCGTAGGTGTCGCGTGTCATATAATGTTCGAAATCTATTTTAAATCTATTTTAAAGTCAACTCTTATAAAGGTTTAAATAAAGTCTTTTTTCGCTTTATTCGCTTTATTGAGTAATTCTCCTACAGCAGTGAAATATTTTTTCCTGAATTCCTTCACTAATCTGTATGAAATCCCGATGCAATACATAACACCGATTGTTAGAAAATATATCCTCAGCATAGCCTATATGCAGAATAACGTTTCTGGTTATGACATTTGATTGATTATGTTTTCGAACTGCACCCTATAACAGTAGGTCTGAAATGTGAAAAATTTCCAAATATGTTAATGCGGTCATTGTTAAGGGTAATATCTGTCTGTTACTTTACTGCTCTTATTTGTACAAGACTTCAGTTAATTTCACAGCATGTAGCCCAGATAGCAAATGTTTCGCGGTTGATGCTCCGTTTACTCTCTTATGATTAAAATGAGACACTGTAACAATGACATGCATGCTATGACATTCGGTGTCAGAACGAAGTAACAGCTCAAAAGCAAGGCGTTTGAGTTTCCATGATATAAAATGTCATTTGAGAGTGAAGCGGAGGTAACCACTGTTGATTTAAAGTTCAAATGCCCTGAAGGGCTAGACGTTTCTATGAGTGGCACAAACCCACCACCAATTACAACCACATGTGCTTTGGCGGATAGGGAACGAGTACACTTGTCAATAACCGACAAACTCTTTCTTATGGAATCAGGTACTGTTTGCATCCAAATAGATTTCAGCATTATATTACACTACATCTGAATTCATCCCTCATTCTCTTCCGCCAGCAATGTTAGAAACCAAATAAAAAAAGTGTGATTCTGAATATATATTTTCATATATTTATTTTTGATAGGCCTATGACAATTCCACAAAATAATTATTTCCGTGCATGTGAAGGGCGCTAATGCCGAGCTTTAAAACTAGCACTAATATGTTTGTGTGTGTATATATATATGAGAGAGAGAGAGAGAGAGATAGTGTCTCGTGGTAAAATATATTTAATCGTGATATATATATAACTTATCACGAGATACTGAATTTTCTTTTAAGATAAATGTCATTTAATAAAATCATAACAATATCTTTCTCAGAAATCCCAGTGAACCAAGAAAAAATGTTATGTAAAAGCGATCGTTTCTGGTAAAGTTATGCCGTTTATTGTTCGTAAGATTGGAGACAAATACCTAAAAAGATGAGATGATCGAAAAGTATCAGAATGGCAGCCCTGCATCTCCAGAAACATAAATACTGTTCTCTTTCTCTTGTGTTCATCCAGAACACCACAATCTTTTCACCCGATCAAACAACTGATGTTTTAAAAATAATTGTAATCCAAAACGAATGTATAGCTTGTTTTTTAGCTTGTTTTACAGGAAGGCACATAGTTTTACTTTATTTTGAACCATTTGTACGCCTTCAGTAAGGGTAGTAATATTCACAGACCGTGTTACAGGTTTTTAGTTTTGTATTCTTTAATATGTAGGCTATATATAAACTTAGAGGTCGGAACTTTAAAATTTTAGACGTATCTGGGATTTAGGAATGAAAACGTTTAAATGAAAATCTATTTTTGAATTTATGAATATATTCAATTGGCAATGGTAATTGCATATTTCACCCCAGTAAACAAGCCATTATCACATAGGTTAAGTAGTTTAATATACAGTTTTTACTGAGTAGCCCATCACTTTTCAAAACTGTTTGAGACTATGAATCCTTAGAGAGCCTCGCAAAAATGTTTTTTCCTGAACAGAAAGTACGCTTCAAAGGAGGAGGGGCGTTGTGACGAGTTCACTATAACCCCACACCGCTGTGCTGACTCTGGATTCATATGTGACTTGGTTTCGATGAGAGCAGTAGCCTAACCCGACGTTCCGAAATTCCATTCCCAGGAAAATTTTTACATCAGCTAGTTATTATTATTATTATTTTTGGTATGAAACGTCAGAATTCCTGTGATGCGCGTCGGACTCTAATTTATAAGCTGATACTTCAGACGTCGGACACAAAAGTCTAATTTTGCTCTTAGTAAAACTGTTCCTGCGTCACTTCGAAATGGTCTCCCTTGACCCCGAAAAGAGACTGCGATTTTCCTCTTTCGCGCAGTTCAAAGAAGTGTGAATCCTCAGTTGTGAATGCAAACATCAACGGGAGATATCATTAAGGGACTAAACAAACGGAAGAGTGCGTCTGTTTGGAATTCATTCTACGCATAAATATAACCATGCAACATCCTTTGGAGATCGGAGCGCACTATTATCCACCGGAGGCGCATCCTGACCACAGGTCTCACCGATACAGGAGTTTCATGATCGAAGAGATTTTAACAGATCATCCGGACCACAAAGTCTCTGCCCCGGCTGGAGATCTCCTTAAATTCGGAGTACATGCTCTTTTATCTGCACGACCATACCACAGCCATTTGGGTAAGTAACACGCTTGCTTAACATATTGCCTTCGCAGGATAGTTTCTTTAAAAGGTTTGGATTGATGTTGTGTTGCCACTGCATTAATCGAGACTTGGTACCATTTTAAAACGCCATTATGTGAATATTTCTGTAACAAAACAAATTAAATTTTGAGCATAAAACTCAGACTGAAAGCTAGTAGTGTGTGTAGCCCATTACAAATCGCGTAAAAGTTCGTACAGTGCTAGTCTCAGCCGTTTAAAAGCGGAAATGCCAACAATAAATCCACGCTAACAGGATAATCAATGTTTTATGAGAACAACGCTATGTAACTACTTCTATACTTTTATAGGCAATAGTGCTAGCAGTGCTAGTAGCATACTTACGGAAACTGTTAGCTGCGAAAATTCTGTTAATTCGAAAACGCTGCAGTTTTCCCAACACTAACATTAAATAGTTTATGCATGCAGAAGAATCACGTTTTTAATAACATGTGATATTTCATTATAACAATCATTTGCTGACCTTCTTTAACAATGGCTTCACAAGGAAATGGGACAAATAAATAAAGTCTGCTTTCATACATGAAACGTTAACAGGACAGATCAGGGCCTGCATATGCTGATTATTTTCCGTTGCACACTGTAAGCTACAAAAATTCAGCCAGGGAGTTCATAAATTGTTTTAGAGTGGAAAACTATTTATAAATTGATCAATACTATTTTCATTACCAGAGGTGAATAGGTGCAACCCAGTTATAATTGCTCCAGTCACAAAATGTCACTGCAAAATTATTTCACTTACAGTGCTGAAGGCAGATCAGTCCAGCATCCTGAAGTTTCCAATGTCTCCATTATCATGTTCGCTTGGAGCACCCTTAGGATCCGCACTCTTGTCTGGGGCTTCAACTCTACAGGTGGGTTCTCCATCCCACCATCTGCCACTGGATCTCCATCTTCGCAGTAAACTTGACCCTGGAGGAGATGCAGTGAGCAAGACAAAGAAAGGAAGACGGAGTCGAACTGTCTTTACTGAACTCCAGCTGATGGGCTTGGAAAAAAGATTTGAGAAACAGAAGTACCTTTCAACCCCTGATAGGTAAGTTTACTATTTGTGCTGCAACACATATTTCACAAATTTTATTCACAACTCAGTTCCTTTTTTTCAGACAGTAGGAGTTGCGCCTAGGACAATATATACCATGTCAAATTTGCTGAAAAGCGGCTGACAACATGTTAAACAAAGATCAAGCTAGAAAAAAAAAACTGTGTCTAGATCAAGTATTTGTATTTTTTCTCCAAATCAGTGTGGGTGCATAAACAATATTCTTCTCTCCACAAAACTCTTGCGATCTGGCTAGTGTTGTCTTGCACAGAACTGTGTTTAGCCTAATCACTGTACTCATAATTCTGTTTTGTTACAGAATAGACCTGGCTGAGTCTTTAGGCCTTAGTCAACTTCAAGTCAAAACTTGGTATCAAAACAGAAGAATGAAATGGAAGAAGATCGTAAGTGTGTGTGTGTGTGTGTTTTATTTCATTGCTGATATGTAGAATTTTTTCTATTGTTACAGTTAACATTTGTCATTTAACAGGTATTACAAGGAGGAGGATTGGAATCTCCAACCAAACCTAAAGGCCGTCCAAAGAAAAACTCCATTCCAACAAGTGAACAACTTTCAGAGCAAGAGAGGACACGAGATGCGCATCGTCTGTCTGACAGTTCCACCTCATCTCATTCAGATGCCAATCAAGAGGATTAAATGGCCTAAACGGCCTTTTTTTGATGTGAAAACCTGAAACCTCCAGGACTCATAAACTGTTGGATCAATGTCACCTGAACTCAATATTTTGGCACTTAGAGATGGATATAGGCCTTTTGTGCGGGACTGTTTTATTTCTATTTTGCATCTGTCTCCAACAAATGGTCCCTCATTGTTTCACAATGAGTTTGTACTCAGTGATTTTGTAGAGAACAGAACATACAAAACATTCTTTTTTGCTTAGGAGGAGTCCTCAGAGATTTTTGCTCAGCAAGTATTGCGCTTCTTATTTTTGTCCTTTTTATTTTTATCTGATCCAGTATCTTTGGAAAAATTAAATATACATTTTCCACATACCGTTGATAATTCTTTTTTTGACAGTATTAAGTAATATATGCATGACATGCCAACTATTAAACATAATAATAATAATAATAATAATAACAACAACAACAACAATAATAATAAATACTCTTTTAGTAATTATACCGATTTTAACATTTCATTTTACAGTTATGGGTTAACATAATGTTAAACGCAATAAGCTATAGATTTCTTGCTGAACATTGAATCTGGCATAATTCAGCTGACTTCATTTATAAAAGATACACTTCGAATGTGCAATGAGTCCAGTCCAGTGACCACTATATCTTATACTCTATGACCGTTACAAAAACGTTTCACATTGACAGTGACATAATGTAATTCATGACTTACCTGAGTCGAAGCGGAATCGATTCTTTTCCAAATGTGACGTTATTCTGTATCACTGAGCCGATTGAAAAGAAATTACTTGCACGCGATTTAATTTGGTACAGAAGTGTTGGATTTTGCCTTAAGTTGAAGGAGGTGTAGTTTGCCAAGTTTCACTGAACCTTGATTGTGTCCGACCATGTTTACTCAGTAAAGTAAATTCATGGTAACAAAATACTTTCAAATTTCCGTGGGTTATTTATCCTTATAGAAATACTTTCCTACGGAAATCGTTTTAAACAAAATCGTTTGTCTAAAGGCTAATTGCATAAAGAGCAGCCCGATTCCAGAGAATTAAATAGCCGCTGGAGGAGCCTTTCATTTGGGCCTCTTTTCTCGGGTAGGCAAAAGCCCTCACTTGACCGATATCGAGGGGCGAAACAGCGTGTAGTCGGTGTGCTTCATAGCTAACGTGTTTCGTTTAAACCTATTGTATTTCATGTCATAAAATTCAACAATCCTGATCATTTTAACACAGCTTGCAAAAAGACACTGCGTTGCTGATATGATCTGGAATTACTGTTTATTTTCAGAGGAGGGGAAAGGTTTTCGGTCTTCGTGTGCGTCACTCAACCTTTTTTTCTTTCTTTCTTTCTTTCTTTCTTTCTTTCTTTCTTTCTTTCTTTTCTTTTTCTTTTTTTTATTTTGCTTATTGTGCACAACCACTCACTTGTCACCCACGAGTAAAAAAGGGTTGTGAAATTGTATAGAGGTAGGGGAATGCTTTGTTTTGAACGATGCAGACAGCGTATTAAGATATTACATTTTTCTTAATGATAAAAGATTGTTCACATTGACGGGTCTTACTAAAAATGATCAACCGAACAAAAAGAGCGATAAGCAGTAGAATACATATATGAGGATTTTTAGTAATAGATTCAATATTATATTTGCAATAATAATTTAACACCAGTAAATTCGACATTAACAGTTTGTCTTATGAGTTCATTGACAATTTATGCGTCTAACAACTGGGCCTACTAGGATAACACTTAATCTTTAAATATACTGAACGTTATTTTTGATTTAAAATGACTTCTCCATTCTCTGCTCCGAAATAAAACATTTATCATTTTTATATTTGTATAAACCGTTTTTTTTCTTTTTCTTTTTTTTTTTTTTTTTGCTTGGGACCTTTATTAGACATTCCAAAACATACTCTGTAATAAGCCCACAATGATAGGGCACCTTAGAAAAATTAACCTGTAGGCCTATCCAGCGACACTGTGGGGAAAACACAGACAATGCTAATATCGGTTATAAAAACGCTGAAAACCATTTGTGATTTGTGCAGCATGGAGCCCAATGACGTTGCAATTCGGCCTAATTGACTAAGTGGCTGGATGTATCCAAATGACAGTATCAACGATTTTAGTTCACAGGAATGAATTACACTGTCACTTGACATTGCTGATAGTTTGTTTCCTGTCGATAAACGAGAAATAACATAAAGGCTCACACCTGACAATTGCTGTCTTTGGAAGTGATCGGTATACGTGAATTGGGCTTGTTGGCGATTTCAATTCGTTATAATGGTCTACTGCTATCAGTATCACGGTTAACTTTACAATAATAGTGCACACCTTTCTGTAACATAGCTTAGTTCTTCGCGTAGGCGAAAGCCGTTATATTGCTCGCGCAGGCCAAATTACAAAGTAGCGTGGACAGCAATGGCCCGTTTGAGTACGGTGACACTGGTGATGTTGTGGGACATTGAGAAATCAATTAATTTTAGACAAATTTCTCCATTTTCAGAATGCAAGAATCCAGCAACTTAAAATGCAACAACCTATCTGAAACTGTTTAAAACACCCCCGTCTCCTCATTCACTTTGAATTTATTGAAAGTGACGCCGTAACAGGTTCAGCTGTTACCATCCACTCTTCACTCAGGTGAACAGAACTGGGTTTTTAATGACGCTCTTTTAGCCCGCTCATATAATAGTCTGGTAGATATTTCGGGAGAAGCTATTCTCGATGGCTTTTGGCTTCATTGTCGCCCCCAGGCCGCTCTTGAGGTGAGAGATGGATGTCATTGCTAGCAAACGTGAGACAAAATAGATTCTTTTTTTTGTGGTGGGGGGGGGGGGTCCCATTTTCTGACCTTTCAAGGCAACATTTAGGGGACTGGCCTCAACGTCTTTTGATGACCTCGAATTCCAGCTAAATATAATCAGCTACACTCGCACGCTCCTTCACTCTCTCAAGTGACCCGATCCAGTCTTGAGGAGGGTAAAGTACTTAAGTTTTGTATGTATAGGTTCAATGACTGGCCTTGTTGAGTTCAACTGTTTGTGTATTGTTTTTATTGCAAAAGAGAAATAATGACAGTGAACCCCTGCCTAAGTCAAAAGTCTTCTTTAAAAAATAAAAAATAAAAATACAAGTACTGGTATTGTGAGTGGTTATGAAATTTCGCATTTCAAGCGTGTTTAAAGTTCAACAATGAATTCCTCGCACACCGTAGGCCTATTGTGTTTTGATTTGCAAAACATAGCCTAAATGGCGTCGGCGTTGTGACGCTGTAAACGTGATTGTGTTGATTTTTCAGGTGGTCTGATACAATCCACTGTTCACTATAGGAATTACAGTTAATTATTAATTCCTCTCTCACTTAAGGTTAAAATGTGAGCCTACAGTGGAATATCTAAACAGGCCAAAGTATATGCTTGTTCACCAGCTATATAGTTCATTTTCGCCTCGCAGTGACAATGTGTAGGTTATAAGACAAGACAGGCCTATCTTCATTACAGACAAAATTTTAAAATTCATCTCCGTATTGGCTGCACCTGTAAGCGCGAACAAGTCATTTGTCAAAGTCTTCGTCGTTAGCGAAGTTCATAACTAACATACCAGTAGGTTATTGTACACTGTAGTAGCCTACAGGTTGGCCTAGTGACTCTTCCATACACAAGACGCATGTCTAAATTTAAACGGTTTAATTTCGCTTCGAAATCTAATTCTATCTCCTACTCGCTCTTAACCATGACTACATATGTTGTTTACTCGAGGTGAGAGTCAATGTTTCTTTTGGCACCTAAAAATTAAACCAGACTGCTTGTAAGTCCACAGATCCAACGCCTAATATGCAAGTAATAATTGTATATGCCGGGAAAAAGTATGACTTTTATTTGAATACTGGATCTGTCAAAACGCCTAATTATGAAGAAAATAGTGCAATTTGCAGCTAAACAACACCATTTGTCATTATTTTAATAAAAAATAAAATTCACCTAAGTAAATACACCAGCATAAGCTCAAGTTTTTGACATCCAATATATCACAAAGCAGTCAGTAGGATGTGTTTCAAGGCCTTGATTAGATGAATACAGTATTTCTCTTTCCTTTCAGAGAGCTCAAAAATAATAATAGACATCTGAAAGCACTTGAACAATATCACTGCTATAGACTTTACATGTGTGCCAGAATTGCACAATTTAAAACGTGTTTGTGTATGCAACAAGAATCTACTTCT
Organism: Chanos chanos; assembly: GCF_902362185.1. NCBI lineage: Eukaryota > Metazoa > Chordata > Actinopteri > Gonorynchiformes > Chanidae > Chanos > Chanos chanos. The sequence continues at coordinate 36,195,668 of NC_044500.1, forward strand.
ATTATGTTACCTAACTAGCTCACTGTTGTATTTTCATGGCTTTTCTTTTTACATTGATTGTTTCTCCCATGTCAAGGCTGTTGTCTTTGCAGTGCCCCTTGTCTGTGCAAAACAAATTTATTGACATTTACTCTTCAGAACGAAGTACTGCTTTGAGTTATCACTAATACAAATAACAAAACATACAGGCAGAATCACAAATGATATCTTTACAGCAGTGAGAGCACAGTACTGACATGGGGCTTGTAAGAGTAATGAATGATTATTGAACGTAAACCAGCATAACCGTCGTAACAAAAGAGCATCATTAGGGTAGAATTATGAACCTAATGTGTAACAAGTCAAAGGCTCCTCTCATTACATAGTAATTAATCGGTCCTTGAATTGGTTTCACTCCGGATCTTTCAGAGGACACTGTGCAACACACCTTATTTAAGGATTCAAGTGTGGCCAATGTCCAAGACTCTTCACTTGGCACTGTTATCCATAATTATTTCCACCTGTTTCAAAGAATCATGGTCTAATTAGTTGTGTCACAGAGCAAAGTCTTTTTTTTTCTAGGGCAGTAGAGGATTTTGTGATTCACATTTAGTTTTATTTAAGACGGTACTACACAGAGAAGAGCTTGATCAGAAAATTATATGAATATGTCAGAGAGACATTTCTGAAGTCCATAACCCATGACCCATAATTGTTAATCCATAATCTCAGCTCTAACATTGCTAATACTTACCAAACATTTAAGTTAATGTTAAACTGGCATGCATTAAATGGGCAACAGTGTGCACACACAAGAAAACCACTTCTCTGTCTTGTATTCGTTTAGGGATATTATTATCTTTCAACACAAACAGCAGTGAAAGAACCCAATGAGATTTAGTTTTTGGTGACTGAGGCTAAGAGGAAAGAGGGGGCTTCAGGGAAGTAGACCAAAGGATCCTTTCAGTTAATGCGTTTATTCTTCAAGACACTTAAAACCATGAGCGAACAATAACAACATACCAAGACCACAGAATACCAACAATGTATTTTCTCTTGCATAAAGAACATTAGCCCACTCTATAGTGAGCATTCAAATTTCATTTATGTACATTCCATTCCTACAACTAGAGCGGTTTACAGTGCAAGTGCACAAACTATTTTACTTAAGAGGCTGTAGAAAATAGATGCATTGTCCATGAGAATGAGTGGAATGTATCACAAATGAAGAAATGATGGAGACCACTCTTTGAACTTACGTGAACAAGGCATCAGGCCAGAGACATAATGACAGTTTGACTATCAATTCAGTTCAGAATAAACTCGAAAGACCTGTGACCGTTCATAGCCAAAATTAAAAATGACAAAACAATACACGCATTTGTTCTCCATTCATTCAAAAAATATTTTAAGTGTTTCCCCACCTAGTAATCAGAAGGTTCAGCAAGATTGGACGTGTATTATTCTTTTTTTTTTTTTTTAGAGGAATCTGAAGGTTTATAATAATCAATAAAAATGCAGGTCAATTAAATAAAGCTCTCCATAACTTGGGGGTCATTAGTAACCATTTTCTGTTTTTCTAGGAAGGGGAAAAGTCCTTGACATGCACATCTGCAATCCCAACAATCTCTCTGTCTCAGCCAGACAGCTGAAGTATTTGTCAGTTTTCAGCCATGTCAAACACGGGTTCTGCTGCAATCATTACACAGATTAAAGACAGGTGTAAATAATATGTCTAGAAAACGGAACACACCCCATTATGCAACATGCAATGACCACTATCACAACCATCTCCTTTTTTTTTTTTTTTTCAACAACAGTAAATACAGAATGTAAGAGGTAATATGTAATCATAGCTTTTGCTGCAAACTTGAGAGGAACAAGAGAACAAGAGGCACGATCCACATGCACACTTCTACTTTAGATTTTTTTTTTTTTTTTTCCACTGGGGAGTGTTAGACAGCAATGACTTCCGACATAAATTACAATCAGGAGGAAGAGTCAGCCACCAGGAATCTGGTGATTTGGAACTCCCATATGAGATGCAATTTAATCATTAAGAGGACCCTTTATGGTGACACAATAGCGCACCGATTCAAGGAGCAAGTGAGGGAGAGGTTGACCTCAATTTTTGAAGCGGGTGTTTGTGGAGTCATAAGGTGCATGCTTTAACAGAGCTCAACTTGGGAGCCCATGCGTGAACGTCCGCCGAGCCACACTCGGGAGAATTCCACACGATTAAAGCTCCTCTGATTAATCTAACTTATGTGCCAAAACTGCATATGTGGCGTATGATCCCAATTACACTGAAACTTAACTCTGCTGAGGCACAGTTCCACATTTGCCTAGCCATTCTCTTCTTTGTTTTCATTGGACTGCCTGTGACAACATTCTTTTAAAAATCTGTTACAAATGAAATTACTATTGATAATGTGAAACCAGTACTACATGTCTTAAATATATAAGTGTGCATATGTAAGAGTAGTGTGTGTGTGTGTGTGTGTGCATTTGAGAAGAATGTACTATACAAAAATGTTCAATCCACCTTGGCTCATGATGACATTAAAACAGCAATTACCACAGCACTAGTTTTCAATGATCGAAAAGTGATGACAGTTGTATGTGCTGTAACTGTGATATATAAATCAGTCCAGAGTGGTAAATTCTAGGGTTCTATTGCCTTATGCTCGTGCTGACTTTCATGGCCTGTTCAGTGGCCTTCTGGGAGGCGCTGTTCGGGATCTGACTTGAAGAGCAGAGGCCATTAAAGAATTGAGGTGATGGGGAATAAGGTCTCCACTGTTCAAGTATTCACACACCCATGCTAGTGAGTGGGCACTCACCCAAGACTACACTTAAAAATAAATATTATTTGTATGTGTCTGAAGGCTTCAGAGACCTACTTTATAATTTTTAATGACCAGAATGTGTAAGCTACCTGCAATAACTGTTCAGGAAAGACCCATATTTACTTTCATTGACTTTTTTTCTCTAATGGCGGTAATGTAGAAAGCTAACCGCAAGAAAAAATAAAATAAGAAAAAAATTAAATAAATAAACAAAATAAATAAACAGATACACACATACATACATACATACATACATACATAGGTCCAGACATACATGCATACACACATAAACACACACACACTCACATACACATACACATGCACATGCACATACACATTCACATACATACATACATATATTCATACATTCATATGGACACACACACACACACATACCCATACCTACACAAAAATAGACATAACGAATATTCTTAATACAGGCATTCAGCACATAATGTACACTTAGCCTGAGTGCATTTCAAACTCATGTATTCACATAACGTTTCACTGTAACATAAAAATGTACTTTAAGAACATGGATTTCCTGTTTTCTCACAAGATCGCCATGCCATGGATATCAAAAATTAAGTACAAAATGAGAACAGAGAATTCAATAGTTCATCAGACTTGCATTGCTTAATCTTTCGCTGATAATAGAGTTCAATTAAAAGCCATATTTCCCCATGTAAGTGTCAGTTCTTTTCCTAAAGTGTGGCAAATGACTGCCCAAAGTCATCAAACTAATGGGAGAAGGCATTAGTGCACATAAACAGAACATCATTCCAGCTGCTCCTCTGCCAATGTGATGTTCCTTTTTTTAGCCCTCACTGCTTTCCCATTTGTCCAATGAACACAGTTTGCAGGAAACGTCAGCCTGTGTGATTGATTTGAGATGGGCGATTCCCTGACTTCATGGTTGTATAAAGCAAGACAGCTGTTGGGAGAAATCAAATTCTTGCAGGAGCTGGAAAGACTTATTTTTTCCATCTATTTAACTGAGCCATTGGCTTTCACCAGACGAGTAAATAAAAAAACATGGCCATGATGTGGCAGGAGGTCACTGAGGCCCTCATTATATAGCAATTACTGCACAAAAACCCTTTCCTTTCAAAAGCCAGCTTGAAAGTCAATACCACTTTTTGGGGCTTTTCAGAAGTAAGACATGACAAGAGCACAGAGGATATACTTTCTCTCTGCCTGCTTTTCTGTATCTTCAATAACAAGTTCAAGACGTGCTTAGGATGCATAGCAAAAGGATTTGCCCTACCCCCAACGCCAGGACATGGGGATCCTCTAAAGTCTTTGTTTAGCGGAAAGTCATTTTTGTTTGTTTCAAACATGCTATGTCAAATGTTTTCATTGCATAGCATTTTAAAGTAACCGCTATTAAACGTGGTGTTTAACTTTCCTTATCAGAAATTTTGAAGAAATGTCTCCCAGACAAAAAACTGGTTGTGGCATTTCTTTGAAAACATCATTAGGGTTAAGCAAATAAATGAATACATCGTTCCCAGTTTTATTTCAAATCTATTTTGATTTGTAGATTTGGACTGATTCTTAGATTTGGATAGCAGGATTTTATTGCCTGATCTTATGATGCCATGTTTTGTTTTGTTTTTCTTTAGTTTTTTGCTTTTGCTCTTTATAGCTTTTCTGTTATGACATTATAATATTTTTGGGAAACAAATTCAGTTTTCATTGATATATTGTGGTGTAGTCATAGCTACTCTGAAATCTAAACCTGAAGCTGAAAGAAGAGGTCAAATTACATTCTTAAATCATGCATGAAAAAGATTATTATTACTAATACAGTATCTCATGTGGTCTCATGTGGCTATAATACAGAATAGTAGCAATACCAAAATAATATCGTGTAAGTATGGTAGTAATGATGACCAAAACATTTATAACAATTTGTTTATTCTCATTTCATATTGGGTAATGTATCTACGCACTATGAAATGATTTTCAAAAACTATAAACAACATGTAAACAGTTCCCTAAAGACAGCTCTTTTATATAAATGTAATCACTTAAGCATTCAAACCTCTTTATCCAAAACTTTCGTTATCTCATGCCCACACAAATCCATCAGAAAGGTGGAATGATAGTACTAATGTATGCGAGATAAGCAGGCTTAGGAGTTGAATAGATTGTTTATTCCAGAGCTCAATTGCAGGTCTGGAGAGATGTGTGATGCAGATATGTTTTTCCTTGACAACCAGGTCCTGTCTCCAAAATCCACAAACAGTATGTACTATTAAACAAATACGCACTGCTATCACAGCTATTACAGAAGGAGGAACATCAGTCTGTGTCACTCCTGGCCATGTTATAACTGCTAAATCAAAATTAAGAAATTAAGAGTACAATTTTTAATGTTTTTTTTTTTGTAAAGTTTAAAACTTGCTATGTGAGGCATCTGACATGGTCATTAAGTAAAGCCTGAGTGTCAGATTAAGACTTATTGTTGTGTAGTGGTTTTATTAGCCTAATGGAGCATGGAGAAAGTCTAATACCAATGTGGAAAATTATACCATTAGACCAGGCATGGATGTGTATTCAGGACCACAACACCTAAGACCAACACTTAGTTGTTGAGATCAACGTTTACACTATTGTGGTGTAGAAGATATGGACTAAAATTCCATTAAACAGTTGTAGTTAATTCAAGTATTATTAGTGAGGTTTTATAGTTTTACTTTATGGCAGCTGTAAAGGTCTGGATTTCATAACATAAAATTTTACTCGTTCTCTGTTTGCGGTTCACAAAAACCACATAAACATTATGCAGTAAAAAATGGCCGTTGAGCATGGTGGGGTTTTTTTTTCTCAAGCTTTTCTCAGAATGAAGAACATTGGCATTGTGGTCCAGCATGGAGAAAGGCAGATTATTCTATTGCTTTACTTTTCAAACAAATTCTCTATGGGTCAGCATATGACTCTGCTTTTGGTCAGCAGAACTGCAGTCATTAGTGGCTGTGCATGAAATAATGCATTATTGTTTTCTCCTTGGGAGTTGATTTACTGATGCTATCTCACATCCTTGAATTACAGCAGAACTTCCGTACATTTTCCACTTGTGAATGCTCCGAATGTAATGGTCTGAAAAATAGCCGCCAACTCGGTCATATTGTATTTTTATTGACCAGTCTTTCTGTGCAGTGGTTGCCACTGGTAGATTTCCAAAATGCAGCATAAGTATTAATGGCCTAATGTGTTGTAATAATCAATGCTTTGAATGATACTGGTACAGCATCCTTCCAGTTTTATCATCATCATCATCATCATCATCATCATTATTGTTATTATTATTAGTAGTAGTAGTAGTAGTATCAGTATAAGTATTAGTATTATTAGTAGTATTATTGTTATCATCAACCCACCTTGCTAGGGCAACAGTATTGAACTGCTGAGATCTTATGATTTGTGCCTATGGACAGCCATGCATACATACACACATGGGCAGCATACATTCTAAAATCTGTACAATTTCTAAATGCATTAGAACTCAAAAAAGTGAAATTGGAACAGAAAAACAAACTATTTGCTTATGATGATGAAAAAAAGTATTGGTCATCACCTGTATTGTTTATTTCATGAAGTTTCCTTCACTCATTTTTATTTGGGGAGTGTACGTTTTTGAAGCATAACATACTGTTGAACTTTGAGAAGGGAGGTCCATCTCTCATTATGTTCGAAATGAATCATGAAACAACTGAGATTCCCGTTTTAATGCAATGTTTTTCGTCTTCAAAGACCTGTAGAGCATCCAGTATTTGCCCATTGCTTTTACCAAGCTACAGAAATGCTGAAAGAGGATGTATATAGCATAGGTCTTGAGCATTATGAAATATGGCCTGAGTAATTGCCCAGATGTGCCACATATGGATCGAATACAGTATGGGAAACTGCATCACTTACCTCTGTGGATTCCACTGACATTGGTGACAGGGAGAATGTTACATTCTAGTCCAGCAAAAAAGAAAAAGAAATGACCCTTTTAGATAAAACTGTATGAGCAGGCCAAATAAATTCATTTTCTATAGGTAAATGCATACCAAATACAAAATGAAGCATTAAATATTTAAAGGGCAAGTTCACTCTTGTTGACATATAAGTATATTTTGCACTTGTCTCTTTGTAGTTATATTGTCCCCTCAATTTTTCTCAGACGTTATTTCAGTAAACTGACATTTACGGATGTTTTTGTTGTTTACCTTTAGAACCCAATAATTTTATCAGTGTGTGACCTTTGCTGGATGACCAAAAATAGCCTTATAGCCTGCCTGAGAAACCAGTAATAAAAATCACCACTACACTACACTACCCGGGAAAGCGACAACACTATCAACAAGATCACACACTCTATCAAAAACCTGAGCTGATAAGAAGTCTGTTTTTCTCTATTTGACATTTAAGAAAAAGCATTAAAAAGATTGACATTAAAACACATTTATTCAAAAAATCATTTTTTGATACAACCTGGTGATTAATCTCAAAGTAAATGAATATGTTATTTTATTGTAAATATGTAGGCTTTATTTTTAAAGAAAGTTTTATTTTTAATTAATGTCCCTCTCTAAGTTAAATCTCAAAGTGTTATTACATTTCAAAGTGGATTTTCACTTTAAATGTTCCAGGAAAGATCAGAAATAGTGGATGTTATAATTATTAATATTAATAGAGCATCATCTATTAATATGCATTTAGACTTACACAGCAATATAGTGCCATTCTCTGATCATGTGTACTGCTCTTGTTAAGAACAAACTATAAATTCAGACAAGACATGTTCATCATACAGTTATTAGGCTCATAGTTTCAAGTGTGTTTATCCAAATCAAAATACCCATGTCTAATGTTAATTTAAACTGGCATTACATTATTGCATATTTCTCAAAGCAATGGGAATAAAAGTAACTGATTGATCTGATTCCATTTGAATGGCAGAGAAAACATTCCTTGTCATGTAATTAGAACATATACGTGAAATTCTAGTAACTGAACATCTGCTCAGCCAGAATAAACGTGTGGGTTTTATGTTATGGAGAAAAAGAAGGTCTCTTATGACTAACTAGCTACTCTATTTGTTAGTATTTTCAGTTTAAAACCAAGCCTACTCCCCTTTGCATGTTAGTTTGTTACTTCCTGAGCACTCACAAATTTTCATCTTACTTGTCTCGTGGACTGAACACCGCCACACATTTACAGTTTAGAACATATATCATGCTTCTACGACCCCTGATAACTTTCATGTGCTAATTGCATCTGACAGATGCAAATTTGAATATTCACATATTGAATATATATATTTGAACAACAACCTTTCATCATTTCCTGGCTTCTAAAGGTACGAAAGGAGACACTGCAAATATTATGCACTAATGAAACAAAAGTATGTGAACTAATCTATGTTTGTAGTCCATTGCATTTTGTTTGGATGACTTGCTGAGTAACCAACAGTGCAGTTGTTTGGTAGTTTGTTTAGACCTGCAAAACCAGTTTGCAGGCTTATTTTTTTTAGTTTAAACTGAGATATATCTATTTCTTAAATGCAGTGTAACCCAACAGCACTTTGGTTTGGTTTAGAATGTATCAGTAAATCTCCGCTAGTCTAATAGTTTTAACTGGCAGCCTTACCTAAGAAAGTAACGGGATCCTTATTATTATAATGTTGCTCAATCCACACATTAACATATGTTTCATTACTGTGGTACTCAATGTACCAAAACTTGTCATTAATTCAGAGCCTTAGTGCCAGCTGATCTGGGATGAAAAAATGCATCTATAACATGATTTCATCTAGCAGTGTGATACAGGGCAAGGGGAATGAGCTATGCAGTCTGCTGGTTAGAGTGATTTAGCATGTTTACATGACACTGAAATGGACAAATATAGGCAGTGAGGCAAGGTTTACACCCATAAACAGATGTTTTGCATTAAAAGCTGGGGGTATTTGGTTGAGCTGACCCTGTAACAGAGGTTCTTAACTGACCTCTTAACATATATATATATATATATATATATATATATATATATATATATATATATATATATATATATATATAAAAGAAATAAAACATATATATAATCAATATAAGCAGTCAGTAAGAAAAATAGATTTTGTTATAGATTGTAAAAATAGATTGAAATAATGACGAAAAATGTGATTACTCCAAGAAAAATAACAAATGACTCTGGTGGAGCAAGCTGGAAATAGAAATAAAGTTAAAGTTAAAACTTAAATCATGCAATTTCTTCCCCATCAAAAAGCCCACCCAGTACAGAATGCCCTTTTCAGGTATTATGGTCCTTTTAAGACTCATTCCGTGATGGCTAATTGGTCATAAATGTGCCAAAAAAATCTTAACTGAATAACACAGGATTGGCCAAGTACATCCTGAAGGAGTCTGTCCTGCTCAAACACATAGATCTGTTGAAGAAAACCATGCTGATGTTGGCAAAAGATTTATGACATGTTAACACAGTTGACGACAAGGAAGTACGCGCCAAGGCATCCCACCAAAGCATGAGAGTATGTGCATTAAGGAGCTGACTCTCTTAAACACGCTGATCAAAATATTAATGGTACGCATAAACACGAGCCCTTTATCTGACAGTGATTTACATTACAAAGACCTTAATCCAAGAGCAAGCCAGTGCTTCCCTCATTAACCAAGGCCTTTACCTCACACTTTGCAGTGACACACACAGGTGGATGCACTACTTGGAGTGACTATTGTGTTTATGTTATCTTTTCATAAGCCCTGTTTGAAATTTGTCAAACTGCATCATTGTTTAACAATGTGTCAGTCAAAAGTAGAAGTGCCAGATGGGTGCCTTTCCCTTAACCTTCCCCTTGACAATTTATTCATATATACAGAGCACTCCTATGTTAGGTTTCTAACTATTTTTCACACTCTTTTTTTCATTTTTTCCTTCCAGGGTCAGCCCTGGAAAAGGTATAATTATGTGTGTTGACCATACCTGGCAGCTAGTTTAACATGCAAGCTTACCATGGCAGTAGGAAAAAGCTTTATATCCCTAATGTCAACTTCATGGTTAATTGTTGTAAGTTATGTCTTTGCAGGAAGGATAATTGCTGACTTGTTAAATACTGGACTTGTAATACATAGGTATTATGAAAACTGGTAATGAGATATAAGACAATATAAAAAAAAAAGCCTAAGTGGGTTTCTTACTAACATAATTAGAAATAAGTGGATCCACCACAACCACAGATTCTTTGGCAGACAAAATGTCAATTCAGTTTCATGTTGTGTTTAAAGCAATTACATTTAAAATAGAACTCAAAAGACCAAACAGTACAAAACCGTATGTGGTTCTGAATGATCATTTAAAAAATGATCAGGTAATGTTGCAATTATGAGGCATTTCAAGGGCACTAAACACTTCTTAATTCAAGAGACTGGGAGTGAAATGTATAATTTATGGTCCACAAAGACCACTAGTTACATTTGCAATGATGCATGACATTCATAATATAAACCTTTGCTCCAAAGATGTAACTAAAAACTGAATATGGAAATATGAGGATGTACATGGTTAAACGTGTCAATTGTGTACTGATTCTAGTGTCATCTAGCAAGTATTGTAATTACATGAGCAAGTCATTACATGCACAAACAATCCCCCAAACCAAGAGGCAGCTGGGTAATATTAGGAGATTTTGGGCTGAATTATCAAACATTCAATGAAATAATAAGAAATCATTTACAACTATGTTCACCTACCAACTAAACATGGACTAAGAATAAAACCAGTATCACCTTACCTGATGTTTTTAGTTGTGCCATCAGATTTATTTCATCTTCTGTAGGTTTCTAACTAGTTGCATCTCTTTAAATGAGTACATTTTCTTGGTCTTTCACTGAACTGGCTGTATAAAAACAAGTTTGGTTTCCAGAACTTAGCAAGAAGATTCCTATCCCATGAAGTAATATTGTAACTACTTTCAAGTGGTCTTAGCAGTTATTGCATTCTCTCCATTTTTAGAGACATCAATTAAGTAAGTTGACAAATTGCGCTCTTAGTTTATCAGCTGAGGTATATGGAAGAATCTGGACCGCAAGTTACCTCACCACAGTTAAATTTTAAAATAAAAAATAACTGTCATTTCAACACTTCCATTTGCACTGCAGCATTTGAACAACAACAAACTAGTGAGTTGTCAGGACCATGGAGTCATGAATAGTCAGGTTATCCTATAGAATATGGAGTATAAATGTTTGGCATTGTTATATCTCAATATATTATTACTCTGTAGTAACATCAAGTGCATTATATAAAGGATATCAGATACTGAGGACCATTGCACAAACATTCATTTCTGCTGTGCTACTGCTGGACAACCCCAGCTTTGTTTCATGGCGTATCTTACATCGGGGATGTGCCATTATTCTAGCTAACACTCCTTTGTGCATTATTTTTTCCTTAGACAAAATCAGAACTGTGATTACAATACCTGAAATCTGAAACTTGAAATGTAATGTTTTCAATAAGAGGTATTAGCAGCAGAAAGGCATTTAACAGATGTCTGCAGAGTGGGAGTCAAGAATGTGTTGATGTGTTTTAGACAATCAACCACAGATTAAGGATGTTAATAGCAATTGCAGAGCTTTGTTTTGACAAGTTAGAAATTTCCCCAAAAATAATATTTACAGCAGACAAGCATCTTTTCACTAGATGGTAGATGAGTTCTGTTAGTGCCAGCTAATGTTTAATTCTTATTTTTCAGCTGGCCCATCACCATAAAAGTTATAAATGTGGTCTAATTTCATATGTTTTCAGGCTGTGTTGGCTACTGTTATTGTCTGTGGCTGAACGTAATGAGTGAGGTCCAGCTGGACCTATGAGCCTCTCTGCTTCAAATCTAAACAGACTGATGCACTGCAGGTGCTCAATGCTTCTGCTTACACCTTTAAAAAACATTAAGCTCAATCATGCATTTGCCTGTGGCTTCCAAAAGCAGATACAGGTTATGTATCCCCACCACCTGGTATTATCAGTACTGCACCCCTCCCCCCACCCCCCTCCCCGCCCCTTCTGGCTATGATGAAACAGGAGAGGGAGAGAACTTACTGACATCCTACAATGTGAGACTACAAAGGACGAACTCTGAGTGTGTGCTTACACCACTCTTGCTGAATGTTACTTCGTTTTATAAAAAGAAAAGTAATTTGCTTGTCTATTCAACATGACTGGGATACTTCCTGTGGGTAGGTGCCCCCTCCCTCTTCCCAGTACCATGGTGGTAAAGAGCAACTGCTCGTAGTCAAGTGTTGAAAGGCCCAACCTCAGCGCCCTTCTTCTGTCACGCTGAAATTAATAACCGTTGATTTGTATTTAATGCTCAATTTCCTCTGTATTATCATGGGCAGAGTAGAACCTGCACGGTTTGAGAAAGAGAGTTCACATAAGAGCTTCAATCCTCTTTTCTCTCTGTCTATTCACTAATGTCAAATAGCTTGCAAAAATGTTTTCGCATCTTATTACAGTAACATTCGAGATAGCTTTGGACATGGAAAAAGAGAGTCTGAATAAGTGTATATGTGTTTGGCATTCAAGCTTTGTAACAGGAAAGAAATGCAGCCCTTTACAAAGCTCAAAATATACTTATGACGTTTTAGTGAGAGAAGTGTGAACATTTATATGGATTGTTTTAGGACTGACGCCATAGGAAAAAAGTCATTACTTCTCAGTTCAGAAAAACAAAGAGTAATGTAACGTGAATTTGAAACCTAATTGAAATACCTAGTGAAATTGCCCTATTGAGACAAACCTCTCATTTCCCTCGGTTGTTCTTTTAATGTTTATTCAAGATGGCTGAATACATCACGCCTCGCTTTATTACAGACCCATTCAAGTTTTGTTCTGCTTCATCAACTTAAACTGGATTTCCTTAAGTGTCATTTATCAAAATCTGTACCTTTCACTAACACATCTATCACCATTTATCAAAGTCAAACAGCAACATTTTTCCATACACATACCGTTTAATATTTTGTCTACTGCAATACTATGCAATATGTTTTAAAAATCATGGAGAATATCTTGGAAAGGTGTTGACTGTGATTCACAGTTATGACAGTCTCATATATACATTACACAGCTGAACATAGGCATGCATCAGTGGTTTCTATGAAGATTGGCCATCTTTCCAAGATCAGATGTATCAAGATACCCACCTCATTAAAACTGTTCGGGTTTAAGCGTTTGTGTACCTTTATTACCGCTGTAAAAACAGCATAATCCAATTAAACAAGGGGTTGACTGCCTTTTAAACAGAACTGGTTGTAAAAAAAGAAAAACAAAACAAAACAACCAAACAAAAAACATTTTTGTCTTATATCGATTTCCAGGTGAGCAAACAGTAAATCTATTTCTAACTTTGCTTTAGACAAAATATAATTTTTTTTGTAAATGTGCCTTATGTCACCCATAACTAGAAATACATCTAATTTCTTCTCTTTACCATGTGGTTATCTGGTTGACAAGGCACTTTTTGATGAAAGGATTAGGGTTCCAGGACAAATGCGTTCTATATGTTTACATTCCTAAAACCGAATCAATTACTCACTTAAAACATAAAGCGTGAAAAATGAGTAATTACCTCATTATGTAGACTTCAATTTCACCACCACAAAAAGCTGTGAAAAAGAGTTCAAACGTTCATTTGAAAGGCACAATGTCCATCATATTTTACTGAATATGTAAAGCAAATGAGCCAAATCAAATCTAAATTTTACCATTGAGTCAGTTTTACAGTCTTCCAAAAAGACCAAAAAATAGTACTGATGTAACACCGTGGTATTACAAGCTATTGTAAGAAATAAATAGAAGGGAAAAGCAATATTTCATGTCCATATTTTCTTAATTCAACACATTTAAAGCTCCAATGACCACAAAGAATAGTGACAATTACCATCACAGCTGAAGCACATGAAAGAACTTATGTAATTTCGAGGCATTACAGGGGGGTATTTGCTCTCGTCTTCTCTCCTCCCAAAGCACCTGTGCCCGCATTTTAAACTCCTGTCTATCTACTCCAACAGCGTAATTAAATTCTTTCAAGTGTATTAAAGTTGTTTTTTTTTTATCTTTGCCCTCACTCCTCTGAGATTAAATAAGCATGTTAAAGAAAATCAAAACTGCTACAATTGGGGCTCCCAAGTGAAACACCTGGTTAAACTGTGGTCTAACAGTGCAGAGGTGTGTGCTTTATCTGGGATTCTGAATACAAATCCTAGCTCTGCCACAGCTGCAGACCATGGAGGGTGAGTTGGCAAAAGTCCCCCTCATTCTTCTTCAGAGGTGGCCACTGACAGTTAGGCAAGTACAGTTTTAGGAAGAGCTAAGGAAACAGTGCTTTCAACAAAAAGAACGTTACAATGCTTTTAATATGGAGAAAATGGTGTCAGGCTTTATATAAGACAGAGGAGGTATGCACTGGTCTCACTCATATTGACCAGTACTGCATAAGGCTGCAAGATCATGGCTAACTGGTCACTCCCAAAAAGGACAAGAAATGAGCCACAATTAATGTCCTCTTTGCTCATAACCTGCAACAGGATAAGAATGTTTCAAACTCATTTGAGTTCACTGTACAAAACTGTTTGTGTTTTATCTGTGAATTAACCATTTGACCATGAGTTACCCATAAACTGGATGTAGAAAAAAAAACATGTTTTTCTCTTTCTTTTTCTTTTCTTTCTTTCTTTTTTTTCTTTTTCTTTTTTTTTTTTTTTTTTGTTGAGTGAGCTTTAGTAATTTTCTTGGTGAGATTCCAAAGTGACAGGTCTGGGATGCAGATCATGACTCATTATGCTTCCTCTGTCAAGATCTCCACCTGTAGCAGTCACAACATGGGTTATCCTCCCAGAACCCGCTCTGACCTGCTGACAAAACCTTCTCTCTTGTTTTGACAGAAGATCCTTAAAAACAGCTGCCACAAGTATATGAGTTAACATTAGGAGGGGAAACTCAGCCAAACCCATCATATAAAGGTTGTTGAAATACTGGCTGGCAAAATTAAACTATAATCCATTAAGGGCTGCAAAATAATAGGTGCTGCAGGTCTGTTTGTCAACGAGCATCTAAATGGCTTGTGGTTTGGTGAACAATGATGTAATAGCATGTCGTTTGGACCTAAGTAAATGCTGGAATGAGAGAACTCTGCCTTGGCTTGTAGCGATTCCAAAGCCAAGTTTGTGTTGCTTGGCTCCATTTTACCCATCAACGTACTTCACAGTTAAGAGGGCAGGAGAGAGGACTGAAAAGCAAACGGCAAGATGGGCTGAAGTCCATCTTCATTCCATATTCCTAAGCCCTATTTTCAATTTTCAGTTCAAGGAAAATTAAGAATCATCCAGCTTCCTGTTTTTTCTCATGCAACATGTCTGTTTCCTGACCTGGAGAACACATGGGCTGCTTTAGAACTATTTTAAATAATAATTTACTCCATGTCATGGGGCGGGGGGACTTTTCTGAATATAACATTCCATTACTTAGTCCTAGTTCCAGTCAAAACTTCAAAATCACTAAAATCATTACAAGGGAATACAATGCATTGCAAGCCATTCAGAAACTCTCAAGCCAACAGCACCTTAATGTGGACATTGTATTCAATTATTTATGATCACTCATATTTTCTACAATTGCTTTAAACACATGATGATTAATAAAGATAATGAACTGTGTCTGGTCTGGAGTTCACTATAGGTCTGCTTGTCTGTCTTATCAGTGCATCTCCATAGTTCTTAGGACTCTGAAGAGCCACTTGATGTTTGTTTAGTCACTCATTCACAATGTAGAATTTTGTAGGAACTCCCAAGAGAGACAAGAGTCAAGGCATACAGTGAATCGTGAAGGTCAACAGTCACTTAAAAAGGCTACGTTTACAGACAAGTGTGGTGATTTTTTTCCCTTTTATTTAGGTTTATCTTCTCTGTCATTAGACAAAAAACTTGCAAATATATTTCAGCGTTAAGACAAATGTGACTGCAATCAAATCTATGCTAAATTTCTGAAAGATAAGAGGTAACCGCTCTCTGCTACAGTTCAATTCAAAAGGTTTTTTTTTATGCAAGAGGGTGTTTTTTTAGCAGTTGAATTCCTTTGAGTAATTAGGGAATGTTTGAAGAAAGCGATCTCTCAGTAAAGTTGAGCCAAGCACTCAAAACAACTTCTGGTCAGACTTCCATCAGTGAGGGCCTCTCAGTCTGAGCGGCACAGTACTATTGTCAGTGTGGTTATGGGGACACATTAAACTTTTTGTCAGTTAAGTGACGCAAACCTTTCCTGGCCTCTTTAACAGAGGACATGGTCATTAAATAATCATTTGTGTACACAGCATCTCCTCACTGTTCTCTCCAGGCATTATGGCATAACTGAGTCCTCGTTTTCACTCATCCCATGCCCTTTCCATAGCAATAAGAATAAAACCACTAATGATGTGAGGTGAATGCTATGGTACAGCCTTATGCTGGTTTCACAATCACTTACCAGCAGAAATGGGGAAAAGGCTTTTTTTCCCCCATGTATTTCAGATACACAAACTGTACTCTCTGATGACCTAAAGTGTACGCCAGTAAATATAAATATGGATGGAATTTTGAATAAGTATTGAATATTAAATTACAGTAAATCTACAGCCAAGCAGGGGACCCAGTACCATAAATGTCAAATTTGCACTCTTTGCACTCCTTATACTGCTGCAGCTTTCTGTATTACACTAATGTAGTACTTGAAAATTTTTCTACTTTCCTGGGCTGTACAGAAGAAAAGTTAGCTCCAGCTTCACGATCCTTAACAAGAACAACAGAATGGAAGGTTGCTGAGTTCTGAAACACCCTAATTGTTGTTCATATTTAAAGATTTAAGAGATATGTTTGCTTTATGATCTTATAAAATTGACCTTAAAAAATTCAGAATTTGCTGAAAAAGAATCTAGAAATCTAAAAATCTATATTTCTGAAACATGACTGCACTTAAGAACCATATATCGGACATTACGGACCTGACATAAAGACTGTGTTGGCCACACCAATGTCACCAGAAAAGTCTAAATTCCCTTGAATTACAGCATATTTTCCAATTATTAGATCATTCTCTGAACTCAGTTTTCTTTTTTCTTTTCCATGTACATATGGCAAAGGAAAACAGCCATGAGGTAAGTTGTAATTGGCATATTCTTCTGGTGGCTAAAAATATTATTTGAACTGTATTACCTAGGGAAGCAATTACAGTCAGTCTCATTTAATTGTGTGTTTTGCATGTCACTGCTGACTTCTGGCTCTTTTGCACACTGTAAATTTACCATTACCATTACATCTAATATGTTTTATTACACTGAATTTCAAATCACATTAATCAGTTCTGCTACATGCCACAGTGCAGGCAGATACAATGATACGTTGCTTACCTTATCCAAGAGTAGGGCTACATATAATGTAATTTAAAAACTGCTTGAAAAACAGTTCTGAACATCAGACCTTTTTTGTGTTCCACAGAGTGTGCATTTTATTTATTTTTCTTTTCTTTTTTTTCCTGAACTGAAACAGTCTAATATGCATTAACATTATTTTCATATTCAGAATGAGTGTGTGACACCAAAAAAAAAATGTGTAATGTCCTAAGTGTTATCAGTGGGCCCAAAGCAAATATTAGCCTGGTGCATATGTTAGTTCACCTCTATGAAACTCCCCTTTACCACCTCCACCTCCCATCACGTTGCAAGAATAACAAAGAAAGAGCAGTGGTCAACAGACTCAATGCTGTAGCCTGATATGGCACAGACTTGTCAGAGCTCTCCCAATTCATTCAGTGGCACGCTCCTTGTTTAACAAGGTAGAAAGAAAAAATGAGGGTGGGGGGTAAAAAGACTTTTAGTTCATTCATTAATCACAGAAGTAAACAGCCCATCCACTGACACCTGGTAGGGTTAATGCTTGGGACCTTGGAGTAATTACCCTCCCCCCCACATACAAGTCCAGCAAGCCACTCACTTGAAAGCTTGTGATTATAAAGGAAATGGGAATTAGCAGAAACATTTTGGAAAGGTGGTCTCCAGATCGCTAGTAGCACGGGGGGGGTGGGGGGGGGTTGAAGTAAAAAATGGTGGAGATGTGGGCTGATTAGAGTGTTCCCCTGAGACGGGAGAATGGGGAGAGGTAGGGGGCCAAAGGTCGGGCCTACACCAAATTAGTAGTGTCTGTTATTTGAAACCAAAATAAAGCAGGAGCAGAAGTAAATGATTTCCCCAATGCTGGAGTTCTTTCTGGGCTCTCTCATGAAATTACAGAGAGGCCACATTGCAATTAGTGGTTTGTTTCTTTTAGACTGAAATATGGGTATAATTCATAGCCTTCAAATCGTTTCACTGCAAAGATGTATCGGCTGGCTAGTCTGAAGAAGTAATTGTAACACATGATATGGCAATTTGTTACTCTAGTAACAAGTACACAAAGTATTTGCATGGCATTGCATAAACAGGAGAAGATTCCATTTATTTCCAACAGGCTAGTAATAGAAAATTGCCTGCTAAAGTTATTACACCACTCTTCATTAAGTATATATGAGGCATTACACATCGGTGTACAGTTCTATTTGTAACGGCTCCAGGAAGTGTCGAACGTGTCACCCCACACTTACTCTACATTTCCAGAACCTTCTGTATTAAATGTGCTGTAAATGGTAGTTCACTACAGCTGAAGACTTGAGCGCTGAATATTATTTTGCCGAGTACACAAACATGCAGCAACTTAGAACATGTTTAGGACACAATCTATGAGAAATTATATTCACACACGATGGATAAACGTAGAAATGTAGCCTGTGCCAAAACTTTGTTTTATGCTGAGATTTTAAAGGCTAATCCTCTTGACATGAGTCATTAAGTTCTCTACACAATCATTACTGTGTCCAAGTAATGGTCCAAAAAATTATTTCCATTCATAACAGTCCCCTGCTCTGTTGACCGGACTTCATAAAGACACAACCTTTTGCCAGAGAGGAAGTAAAGCAATCACTGTGCTCCCTTCTGTAATGTGTAAACAAATATCACTGCAGCACAGCTGACTGCGCCAGATTAAAAGTAGTGTAAAAAAATATAAAATAATAGATATCCGTTACATTACACTCTGAAAAATAATGGCTATTCATGACATTACATGTGTAATGTCCATTTCATTCATTCACAACTTTTTAATTGAGAAAAGTTCTGATCAGAGGTTCTGATGTTCAAAATGTCCTCCATAGAGTTTAGAATTGGTACTAGAGAACGATTTTGTCTCCAAAATCATTTAATAACATTTAAGGGAACTCACTGCAAAGAATTCATGGAAACACATGGTAAATTCATGATGTTAAGCAGACCAGAACCAATCTGTTCTTATACTGCAAACTGATATCCTACTGTACAGGTTGCACATCCCACACATCCTCTGCAGCACTTATTGTAAAATTAAACTTTTCAACTGAGGAAACAAAGGAATCTAATGTCTGCTTAGTGAGAATTTTTTTTTATCAGAAGTAAAGCCTTATATATCTCTGTGGAGCTGCTTGGAATACTGATTTCTTATTGTGCTGATAGCTGTGGTTGTTTAGCGTTGAACAGGACAACACTTTCAGGAACTCCAAATCTGTTTGGCAAACTGTTAAACCATAGGATAATAAGCAGATTAAAAACTAATTGTGTCATTGAATTTCTAAGGGATGAGTGTGCCCTCTAAATATGTGAGGATAATGTCTCTTGAAAGATTTGGCAAAGCTCCTTCAAGCGCACATCTGCCTGGCTGCATTGTGACCATTGATAAATGGAAAACTCCACTTAACGTCCTCACTAGGAGTTCATAGGGTTTTTTATGAGAACGTTTACAAGTGCTCTGCAATAAATGAAGCCGCAAAAGCACTTAAAATGACAGAGGGAGTAGATTTAATGTCTGCAAAGCAACACAGACGCATAACTGCAGAGAAATGAAGGCCGCTTGTTGCTCCGTCCAGTCATTTTGGCAAAGCTACATCTGGCCCAGCTCAGTGAGAGTGTACATGCACAGAGGAGTTACATTACAGAAGTTACATTAGCTACGTCATAGAAAGTAATTTACACTTCAATCTTACGCTATCTGACAGCTGCTTTTGCAGTGTTCAGAATAAATCTTTTGCTGAGTGTTCATGTACACTGTTCCTGTGTCACTGGAGTACAAAATAATTTAAAATATATGCTGGAAAAAAATCACAATTTATTTTATAAATACCTGATGATTTTTTCCTTGTCAGAACTTTGTTTGATATATAACTTAATGCATTTTGTGCATTTTTAATGAACAACTCCATGCTACTGTGTTCCTTTTCTGTTTAGTTTTGTTGACAGTTATTTAGTTGAACATTGGCTATTAATTACATTAAGCCTCTTATAGTGAGATAGAGAATTGTATCTCTATGAAAGCTCTATTCAAAATGGCTCAATTTGAATGGGTGCTTTTAAAGTGCTTATAAAGAGTCACGCTTTGCTGTTTTGTGGAAGATGGATGAAATGGCTTTTACAGGGTTCCGGGTGAGGAAGTGCAGGTACCTTGATGAGATATGTCTTGTATATAAAGGAGACGTTATTGCTCCATCATTTAAGCAAGGACTTCTCTGTGGTGCAATTTTCCACAAGGTTCTTAATGTAAATTCTGAATCATTGTTTATAGACTCCGTAACAGGTGATTCAGTGAGCTTCATATGGTCTGTCTGGCCTACAACATTTGAAAAGTTTTAAATGGGGATATATTTTGATCAGCTTGCTGTGAAGTCCTCTTTTAAATAACAGAAACCTATGACTAATGACCTTTTTTTTCTCATCAGATTGTCCATTCTGGCTGCAATCCATCCTTCAGTTTTTTTGGTTTTTTTTTAACATTTTTAAAAAACTGACCAATAGAACTCCTGTGATGATGAGGTTAAGATAGCTTATCCTTGCTCACTGAGGAACACACACTAACCTTGTATGCTGAATTAACAAGGGTTTCTGCATCAATAAACCTCAATCTTCCATGCCAGTAGAATGCCGTCAGTGCAGGTCAGAGGCTGCCACATGCAATCAAGGATGATCTGTAAGCCTTTGTACAGATTTTTACCATTCCCAGATGGTAGCTTACTCTTTCTCATACTGACTCATTGATTTGTATATGGAGAACTAGGCATCTGAAAAGACAAAACATTTTATTAGTTTAAACCGCAGATAAAGCATGAATAGCCGTTTCAAACATTTGGAATGAAATGTTAAATGTAATGAAGAAACGGTCATACAGAGAGTCTTATTTTCTCCTTGCGAGAGACTTGTGTAGAAACTTTACTTGAACATCTCTAAGGCATAAGCTCGCTCATACACACCCATGATGGATATGTAACATCTAAACAGAGGAACAAGGGCAAAGCAGAAGCCATGGGACTCATTTAAATATAGCAGCCATGGAATGAGAAGCATCTATGGCTCAGTTAAATGGAAAAAAAAACCCATCATTAATCAAGGGACGGTGCTGGCCCAGCTGGCTGGTTTGTAATTTCTATCATTCTGTACCTGGTGTTTTATAAACTGAAATAAAACATCAATCCCCTCTGCACCACTATTCTTACAGTACAGGCCTGTATTTCAGAGGGGAACTGGAACACATTCTGTTTCAGTTACACTGTTGTTCATGTTTTAAATTATATGTATCAAAACAATTAGTTGATTTTGTACCTTTGAGAGTATAGTTGATATTCTGAGAACAGGACTGACTTGCATCTGTGGGTCCTCTGATTTTGTGTTCAAGAAAAAGTATTTTACACAGGCTTGAGTGGGTGTAGGTTCACATCTGAGCAAAATGGAAAAAGGTGTATAAATCTCTTGTGGAAACCTAGATAAACCTTTAGCACAGTGATATTTTGAGCACTTTAGACTGTAGACTGTTCTTAATATTTCCCACTTTGGTTTTTTAGGATATCTCAGAGTCCAAGAACAAGTTTATACTATCAGAACATTAAATAACAAGATGACAACTTTTAAAGATTGTGTGTCCAATTTTGCAGGATGCTCACTGGTCAAATGACCCAAAACAGTTATTTGTCTGAGGTTACATATTTTGACATCTAGCCTATAACTATTTAATCCAATCTCCCATTAAGATGTTCAGCTGACCTTCACTTCAGTGCAGCTGATATTAACAGAGCTTAGTATTATATTCTTCTGATATTAGCATTTGATACCTTATAAAGAGCTAGAGAAAGAAATATAAAGAGAACAACAGATTAGTGTGTGGCCAGGGACTGAGAATGTAGCCAGGAGGTACAGCATTTGCCATGTTACCCAACATGCATGGTCTTTTGCCAATATTTGCTAAAATCATTTAGTGCATTTATTCAACAAATAATAGAATCAGCATACATTTTAACATTCCCCTGACACACTTTTTGAGTTTTTTTCAATATGTGTTGATTAGCAAATGTATTAGTGAAGAAACACAAGACCTTCCAAATGCACACGACAACAATCTTGCACCTGTTGTTAATTTTACCAGTGAGGTATATGTCAAAATTAAACGTCATTCTCAATGCAGTTAGAACAGTAGATGTGTGTGTGTCCCATATACTACTAGGTTGTACTGAATTAATTTGGTGTTTATGGATTTTTCAGTCATTTTCAGCCAGTCCACAGAGTTTTACATTTAACCAAAAGCAAAACCCAAAGCAAAACCCAATAATGTGAGGTTTTGGCTCACTATGCCCTACCGCAAAGTAATGGCAGAGACTTGGAAGCTGATTAAAAAAAAATTAAAGGGATAAATGGAGAAATAAAGCTAAAGATGAGGACGTTTTAGGCATAAACATAAAGGAGACTGAAAAGTGCATCAGAGAAAGGGAGGTTTGCATAGGTCAAGCAGTTTGTATGGTGTCCACTGGTTCCACCCCTTCTGAGGTCTCAGATGAGAAAACAAGTGCATCTCGACACTTGGCCAGGCTATTTCACATACTGTGGTAGTTGGGCAACAGTGATTTCAGAAAAGGTTTTAAACATATCAGAAGACAAAACAACAGATTGTTTAAAGTGGGCACTAAGCCTCATACTTCCCATTTGGCCTATGTTGCAACCCTCTACATACCAGTGTCAACTAATGGACATTGATTTGCTTATAGGCAACCGGTTGTTAAGACCACTGCGTCCTAACCCTGCTCTTGGAAGCCTACAGCTCTGCACATTCTAGAATCTTCTTTTGCTAATGCGCTTGCTTCAGCTAATCAAGGGCTTGATGATCAACTGGTGAGTTGAATGAGTTCAGAGAGAAGGGAGAGATTTAAAATAAATAGATCTACAGGCCTCCAGGATCAGAACCAGAACACTGGTCCTGTCAATGGCAAACTTCACTGCACATCGCTAGGTTAACTTAACAAACACAATCAGTTTCACTGTTAGCTCCTTGGGTGACAAACTAAATGGCTATCTGGAGAAGAAACTTTACGCAATTCACAACTGTGACCGCAAAGCTGCCAGTATCGTCCATGACATTTTACAGTAAAATTAAAAGACGCAACCTCGTGATTTATGATGCCTCTTAATAACTGAATAGTTCCAATGGGATAATTCTTTAAAGTTTGTACAGTGTGATGCCAACCACAGTACGTGCATGCTCTGTGTCAAAAGCTCCTTTCCTGTTCACCTTAATTAGCTCATTTTTCATCTTCTGTAATCACAGGGGACCAATTTGTGGAAAAGTATTATTAATTTTACATATAAGATAATATTTAACGAAAAGTTGACTAATATTGGATTTTGTCATCCCCCTCAAAATACTTTTTGACTGCAGTGGGTGAGGGGTTGTAATACATTTGGCCCCGTGTTCAATCCCGTTCAACCTAATCAATCTAAATTCTTTCAGAAACTATTTAGAAGCGTGTGTGTCAGTTATGATAGAATGAGCATAACCGGCCTGAATAGTTCTCCTGCCATCTCATAGAGTAACTATAAAAACAGTTTAATTTAGCAACAAATGATATGTAATTGTGCATTCTGCCATGACCCTTTCAGAAAAAAGAACCTCCCACTTACCCATCAAGAAATGCTGGGGGCGGCCGCCGAAGCTTCAGTCATGGTAAATTAACCACCCTGACAATCATAGTGGATTTCATGTCTGACTTTAAACATCTGCTTACATCTCAGACTGAGTTTTCTCATGCATTTAAAAGTACAGAAAGATTTCCACTGAGAAGTATGCTCATGCCAGCTGTAAAAACTGCCTGCAAGCTACATTGCAACCCACTATATGATCATCAACTTGTGCAAAAAAAAGGTTATAATCAGTAGTAGTGTATACGTAAATTGCAAGTTGAAAAAAAAAAATCATTTCGTATTTTGTCAGAAGTTTGAGTACAGTTATTTGATTATATTTTAATCATGCTTACCTGTCCTCCATAATTGTTCGATTCAGTCTAGTCCTGGTGACAGATACGGCCATGACATATTTTTTACTTTGCTTTCATGCTCATTGAATCCAACTATCCATTGACTGTGCTCTGCGGATGTGGGTTCATTCATCATGGATGGGACCACAGGACAAAGGTGATCACGCAGGATGTGTCTTAATGTGTTTATTAGTATTTACCTTGCCTTCCAAGGAATCAAGTCAACCTAAATCACGCCAGGAAAGTGCACCCAATACCATGACAGAGCTGCCAGAACTTCTCAGTATGGGACACAAGCATCCAGGCTTGTAGGTTTCTTTTGGTAGCTGCCATACATGCACTCATCCAATTCCTGAGAACAGGATGAAGAATGACATGTCTAACCAAACGACTTTTTCCACTGCTTAGTAGACTTCTGCCTGTATTCTTTGCTCCGTTTACTTGTAAATGCACATTTTTGGTGTAAAAAAAGAGGGTTATGTGCCATATTCTGACAATAGTATTCCTCTCTGTGCAGTTTCCACTGGCTCATCTTGATAAAACTGCTCGTGCATTACTTATGGTCGATATTCACAATCATGTGGTTGCAGTTGCTTGTCCTGCATCTAGAACCAATGCATGGATCTCAAAGTTGATGAGTATGCACTGCTGACCATAGTTAACCTTAACTGATGATGTATTTCACTCACATCATGTCTGTGCCAGTATCATCTTGGTGACTGTTTCTCACGAAACATCTGTAATTTGAGCAGCCTTCCTTACTGAAACACCTGCTGAACAATGCCATAACAATCTCTCCTCTTTCTAAATCATTTTTATCAAAGGTATTTTTATACGTGACGATAAGCATGATGGGATGTTAATTGCTCGATTAATTCAGGCTTTCAATATATTTTGTATCCTTCATCTAATCTGTAATTTCCTTTATTTTGGCACTTACCTGTACTTATATTACAAAGAGAAATAGAGAGCATGTTAACTTCATTAAACTGTGCTTAACAATATCGTACTGTAGATCACCTCTCTGATGTGTGGAGTCTTCAGTGTGCCAGGTTCCACTAAAATGGATCTTTGATCCAGTAACCACAAAGACAAAGGAAAATTAAGTAATCCCTGGCAAAAAAAAAACTGCTTGAAATGTAATTAGAAGCTTATATATCATCCACCACAGGTTGGGTTTATCTAAAGGGAGGACAGAGCTTTTGAAACTGTACTTGCACAGTGAAAAAGTCTTCCAAGGGCTGACAACAGGCAGTCAAATGAAGAAAGATGGTGCTTGTGTAAAGCAAATGGCCCATGACCAAGCTCAAACACCAACTGTGGCATTAAACGGGTTGATGAATGTATCATAAATCTCAGAGACAGCAAAAAAACAGAGACATTTTATTCATATTTCACACTTTTACCCAACAACTAAAATGCTACTCGGTCATTATCCAACCTATGCAGCAATTAAACTCATTATTGGCTGTGTTAACAAAAGCTTTTGTGTGCACCAATTCCCTTGGAAAATGTAATTACTTCAGGTGAAGTGTGATCTGGAAAGCATTTGATTAACAAGCTCAGTCCCATCCAGACAAATCAGTGGTACTCTAGCTGTATACTCTCTACTGTGATTGTCTAGGTTGCTTCTGTACTGAAACTTTTTCGGATGCTTGTTGTATAGGGTATCCCAAAGGGGAACAAAATGCAAACATGTGATTTAACAGCACAAACCAATGACAACACAGAGTGAAAAAAAAAAAAATTAAGCGATGGCAGAGGTTACTCTGTTCCCAGGCACTGCCCATCTTTTTAGAGGCATTTTTTTTTCCAGTGCAGTGTCTGCAGAGTTTCTTATGATCAGCGTACAGCATCACATTATTGAGCTGATTCAGATCTGTTTGGCTCGAGTGCCCTGGTATGCACAGTACATGACAGTTGATTTATTGTCTGTAGCTTTAATAATTTTCACATAATATCGTGTCACCTTATAACAGTAAACACAAGTTACAGACTTTAAAAAAACTTATGTTTAACATTCAGTGAAACTTTCTCTGCCTTACTCACCGGCATATAGACTCACTGAGTACTGTTTTCCAAGTGGGTGGTCCCTCCCTCGCTTGATGTGGAAACTGAATTAGTGCAGAGCCAATTTTGCCCTCGATCTGGAAACATTTTTTACCTTCCAGAATGGGTTTTATATAGAGACGTAATAAAACACCTCCAGCCTCTGGCATGTTGTTTTACCAAATAACATCTAACTGGCCATTACTCCCCATTAAGGCTAATGGTTAGACTAATTACGATAATTCCATAAAAGGTGCTGTGTTTAGCCCAAACTGTGGACGAACATTAACTTAATGACAAAGCTGACCTTTCTCAAATGCTTCCAGCGTGCTTGTCTTAGGTAGGCTATTAGTCACTAGCATTTTGCATTAGCCTGTGTATTTTAAAATTCTTTAAGTGGCCCGTGATCATAATGGTCAAGATTGTTATCAGATATTTGAATCTACAGCTGCAAGTCTGATTTAGTCTTTAACGTCAGGAGCACTTCAAGATACAACTATTTGTAATGTATCAGCTCATGCGGTGGTCACCGGTACCGTGCTAAATGCATCTAAGTGTCAAAGTGATTACAGAGTGATTGGTGCACCTCTTTAGCAGAATGATGTCTGGAATGTCAAATACAAAGAAAAAAAAATCAGTGCTCTCTTTACTTCTCTTATATCACTGCCTGTGAATACTTTTACTTGAAACAGTTAACTGATGTGACAACCATCAGATTCCAACGAGAATGTTTTGTCTTGACTAATCCAGAGAAACGGACAAACTAAAGACATTAAGGCCCCTTAAATATTTTTCTTCATCACTTTCTCTCCGGATTCTTTGAAATCCTTTCAGCAATCAGGATGATTTCCCTAAAATGTGCCATTCAGCCTCCCGAATGTTAAAGCATTTGATCTCCGTGGTATTCTGTTTTCGTAACTGCGGCGGTATTGCTTTCTAAAAAGCAGGGCACAGTATTAATTGTGTGCATGTGAGTCTGGCTGCTGGCAGGCATGCATTGCTGCTGATTAACACCAACCCTGGAACCAAAGCTGTTGTCCCAGGTGTGCTATGTTTGGAAAGGGACCATGTCCAACACTAAATACTTCACAGAGGAAGTCTATCACAGAACCAGAACCCAGGAACCTGACCACTTTTAACCACTTTTCTTGTGCCTTTGCTTCCTTTAGTTGTGTTGTTAAAAGTTGAGATTAATGTAATGATGATCAAGGTCAGGTGCATGCTCAAGCCTGAAATGAATTTGGGGGTTTCCCCATGATCGTGCTTGGCAAGTCAGTGTACACGACATTGTTTTCTTAATCAGACTGTCCAAAGAACCACACAGACGTTTTGACATTAGCTTGGAACATTTTCTTAGGCTTTCAATAAATGACATTAAGCTGAATATTTCTGATGTGAATGAATGGAACTTGTGGTTTGGTGCAGTGTCATGGAGACTGGAATTCTTGAACAAATGAAACAATAATTGATGTAGGCTAACAGATACCAGTAAATGTGACAATTTCTCTTCTCCTCTGTTCTGCATTTTACATGAATCAGCTACATGTGTGTCAGAGTGAAGAAGAATCACTAAAAAGTTTTGCAAAGAGAGCTAAACAGTGTAGCACCAATATTTTCATTCATGCCCCTCTGGTCGGCATACATTTAAAGATGTACGAGGTATGCTGACATATATGGCCGACATCCAAAAAAGCTAATAGAATAGGTTTTATTGTTCATGACTATGATTTCAGAGGGGTCAACAGCGGCAGAGGCAACCACACAGTTGTACGATACCTCTCCGCTTGCGGCTGCCAGGGTCCTGCTAAATGGTGTTGATTAAAGCAATTGAGGGATTCCAGGCTGAAGTAGCAGCTTTGATTCTAGTTGATTGCTGTTAGAGGGAGCGATTTAAGTGAAGCATGCTTCTGTCAGGACCTGCTTTGGCCATGGACTCCCACAAGTTTTTACGTTTACACTCTTCCGATTGCTAAATTGAACTTTGACTGTCGAAAAGTGAAGTGACAAACTGATGATTAAGTGATGAGGATGGATTCTGATTTCTCATTCCTGACACTACACATCATCAGCACCTCTGTTCCAGTCCGGGGGTCGTTAAAATCCACTACAGGCATGGCCCGCTAGTTCTTAAATTGTTTCTAAATGTTTTCAGGCTGAAAATGTATGCATTTCATAAAATTGCTTCCTTCTCAGATGGGAAAGGAATACAAACATTTGGACATTTGGCCTCAGATAGAAGTCTTCCAACCGTAACTGCTTGGCACAGAGGGTAGTTTTGCTTTCTTTTTTTTTCTTTTTTTTTCATGACAAACCTCATATTCTTATACATTGCGCTACGTAGCAGGCAGCAGCTGCCTGTTGGAGCTCGCATAGGAAAACAGCTGGAATGAATGCAGGGGTCGATCTGTACAGTTTATTTCTCCCTGTAGGTTCAAATCTGTCCTTTACCAGGTTAAATATTCTATCTCAACTCAAACAAAGGTGTCCCTCAAGGTTATGTCGTTTTTACAGTGATAATACCTCCGCAGGATACTCCTGAGTGTCTGATTTTATTCACCCTTGTAAGTAAGAGTGTGGAGCTCTTTAAAATCAAATGAGCTGTGTGCACAGTGTGGAGTTCCCTGATGAAGGGCCAGGCTGTTCTGGCTGTCAGTCTGTGGACTGAAACACATTATAACTCCGGTTGTACCACACATACGGTAATTAATGTGCATACATGCTCCCGTTTCCTCCCGTCTTCTGGCCCCGAGCTCGCCTGCTGAAACATGAATGACTCTCCGAGGGAGCACAGAACACGTTTAGAAAAACTCCCCTCTTCTTTTAGCACCGTTTAATTACATGTCATCCATGGAGAGGGACAGCATTAACAGTGTGAAAGCTCGTCGAAGTAGTGGTTGCTACGCCCAAAATATCATTGTGGTTACGGTACTGTTAGTAATATAAATGATTAGCATGCATATTTTTAATGTAACATTAGTAAAGAACACTCAGCGAATTCACTTTAAGATAAATGAGCCATTACATTTCAAATTTCTGATAAACTGTGAAGGTATACTCTGGTATATATAGAGGGCATTGATTTATTAGTTCAATTTGATAGGAACAATACATATTAATAAACATTTTTCAGTGTCTCAATCTGAATATCACTATCCAGCACGTATTAATTCCTGAGCAACTACAAATAAATAAACATAAAAAGAAGACTTTTGTAATGACAAAATTAACATAAAAATGAACACAAAGTAGCCCAGAGCCGCATGAACAGCAAAACATCTTTATGGGTACAGATAACAAACAGCACAAATCAAAAGCATAAGGTACAAACAGCCATGCGTATCAGACAATACCTATGAGTGCACATAGCAGAGCAGAACAAGTTATAGGCTTAACTTAAAACAGTACTGTTAAGAGTGGATTTCCTCAAAGAAAAATTACACCACTTAATATTATATTTTTCATAAGAACCTAGTGACACTGAATTGACACTAAGACCAGGACAAGTTTGAAAGCATGTGATTAGATTAATGAGCTGTGAATGTTGTTTTAGTCTTATTTCGCAGTTAGTGCATTGGTGCATTGTAACACATCTTTCCAAATTAAATGTCCTCTGGTTTTGATGATTAAATTTCCATTAAACAAATTCATTTATTTAGTCACCAATGCCCAAATTGATGTAAAGTCTTCTTTAAAGATCTCATAAAGACATTGTGCTATGTATGAGTGTCAGAGGTGCTGATAAGTATGTCTACAGCAGTGTGGAGAGAGGGGAGGGGGGTGTTGAGGAATGGGAGGCCTTTCACAGCGGCAGATACAGACTGGGCTCAAGTGTGTGTGTGTCTGTGTCTGTGTGTGTGTGTGTGTGTGTGTGTGTCTGAGTGAGAGGGTGAGAGAGAGCGAGACAGAGAGAGAGAGAGAGAGAGAGAGAGAGAGAGAGAGAGAGAGAGAGAGAGAGAGAGAACACATCTGAGAGCAATCCTACCCCCACAATGTGACAAAACACAGACATAACAGTCTGCTTGGACACTTGTTACCAGCACATAAACACTTGCCTTAGAGAGATGGGGAAGAGAGGGGCTACAGCAGCTGAAGGCTAGTGCAGATCTGTCATTTATCAACCACTAATTAACTGTTAATTTGCCAACCTTTGGGTTCAAGCATGCAGGCAATTTATCACACCCAACAAACAGGCTCTCTGCCCCATCCAAAGGGTGGTCCTGGTGCATGCTTATACTAACCCTGCCCCACGGTTAACATGCTTAGGCTCTTTTCAAAGACGTGAAAAAGACAAGATGGAAAAAGAAAAAAAAAATCTTGCCTTGGACAATAAAAAGTGAGCATCTTGATTTGTGAATCATGTGCAGTGTGCTGTGAAAGTGTTTTAATGTTATCCTCTCCACACAACCGAAGGCTTTGATTATTTATAAATGTCGGCTGTACGGCTGACGATTAGTAAACTGTCTCACTCATAAATACGAGTTTTGTGGTTCAATCCACCAGTTTAACAGTTGTGTTTCTCTTTCATACAAACTCAGCATTTTTTTTTTTTTTTTTTGCCAAGATAAATGAATTATTAGATACATCGAGAGAGCGTGTGAGGTAAATAAACAGGCATGTGCAGTAAGTGCGTGTGCTACAGGGTGTGTGGTGTCTTCTGATTAGGACAGCGGGAGCAATCCCCAGGCAGATGGAGCCCTCTAAAATGTATAGGTGACAGCATCTGTCAGTGCCGCGCTGGAAGTGCGTGCATAAAACATCCCCGCTGACAGACGTGTGATTCCGTGTCTGTTTGAATGTGCCATGTCCGCTGACACGCTAATCACACACACCTCTCTGACAAATCACTTCATTAGGGTATAACAAGACTGAGAATTAAACACGAAAAGCCCAGGCGGATATTTCACTTAGACTAGACCAACTCATGAAAATAAGTTGTCATCACAGTTTTTTTTTTTTTTTGTTTTTTTTTTCACTAGCACAAGCCATTTTGTTCAGATTCATTTGAACAAAGAAGTCCCGCGGCAGAAAAGGGATGCGTCCGGCACACAAAGGTTGATGTCAGCTTTTAGTTTTTTTTTGTTGTTTTTGTTGTTTGTTTGTTTGTTTCTGAGTTTGTTTTAATTCTGCTTGAACTATTTGTTAAAGCTTGTAAAAGAAAAAAAAAACATCACTGAATTGTAGCATCATGCCTGTAGACGGAAATTAATTCCCAACCTTAAGGTAAAGAGTAGTCTATTTAAGAAACTACTTTCAAGAAACTATGTCTGGCATTATGTGGAAAGAGTTTAACAAAATGCAAAAGTAGCCAAATAATGTTTTTTTTTTTTTAGTGTCTCAGTAAGATTTGAAAATTTTAGGTAAAAATGTTCTGTAGAGAAAAAAGGTTTGCAGCATTAATTATTAAGTGTGAAAGATATATGATGCTCTCACTCACTAAAGATGTCTCTACTAATCTCTTTCTCCTTGGCAAGCTTTTGTTTCACGCAATTATGCTGAAAGTGAATCAGCTTAATCCTTCCAAATTAGCCATCAATTTCATAATAAGACTGCTGCAAACATAAGCACTTTGTAATTATGGATGCTTCAATTCAAAATTTCCTTAGGCTAATCACTTCAAGAAACAAACAAGAATGTGGATTTTGTTTCGCCTGCAGCTGTTATTAGAAAAAAAGTATGCCCAGAGATAGCGAAATGAAAGCAGGGTCCCACAGCAATTAAGATCACTCAAGCATACAGCTTAAAGCCCAGTGCCAAATTAGGTAGTTTTGCAGTAATTTGACTTCCTTGAGCAAATCTCTTGGGCACATTTGAGGAAGGACAGACTGTTTACAAACAGTCTCCAATTGCATGGCTTAGTTTGTGAGGCAGGACCAGCAGAAGACCGCCACACTCAGACACACCTGTCAAGCAGCCCCAAGCTCCAGAGTCTGGCAGTATACACAAAAATCTTGGTTAGCAGTCTGAAAACCCCAGATGATATACCCAGTAACATCCCCTGCCTTTTAGCAGACTAGCAGAAAAGTTACAGGTCCCCCACGCAGTTTGAGGATATCATTCAAATCAGCACACAAACACACATTTGAAGTGCTGCCCCCCCCCCTTATTTTAAACAGAGAATACGATACCTATTATTATTATTATTATTATTATTATTATTATTATTATTATTATTATTATTATTATTATTATACTTGCACATTCGCTCATGATCATTTCTCCCACAGGCCAGTTAAAAGATAATTAAGCAATGTTTAATTGAAATGGAATGGAATTAAGATATGCTAAATAGAAAATATAAATGCTCCGTTTCCAGTTAGGACATCAGTTTTTTTTTGCAGGGGGGCAGGGTTGGGGGGGGGGGGGGGGGGCGGGGAGTGATTAAGGTATGGAGAGCTGGTGAAATACTGCCCTAGTGTGTTTGTCAGGCAGCTGCATTTCCCCAGGCTGGGCTTGGTCAGTCTAATGTGCTCTGATGGTCCCACCAGAGTATTTCCTTACACTCTCCACCGGCCGCCCGCCGCTTGATCAGACCCAGGACTCAGTGTGGTCATTCTTCCCCCTGTGCAGAGCACGTGTGTGAGAGTGTGGGGGTCTGCGTGTGAGAGCTTTGCCATAATGACAGCCCACTGAAAAGAGACCTGTGGCCAAGCCTGGCCGCCAGGATCTTTTCAAGATGCCTGCAATCAAGCGCTCAGGACCGTGTCATTGCTCTGCCCTCCGCACACACACACACACACACGCTCTTGCATATGCATGTATATACTTACACACAGGCACATTCACACACACACACACACATGCACTCACACACCATTTTCAGTCCAGCCTTTCTGTCACTGTTCCTAAGATAAACTTTCAATTTTTAAGACTTTGCAAACATTTTATAACCAATACAAAGCTTGATTCTACTTGAAAAGTCCAGTTATCTGCATTTAACTACAAGTAACAAAATAATGTGTCAAATGATTGATACCTTGCTATGAAATTACAATATAAAATGTTTGTTAGCACTATGGATTTTAAGGCATGACTTCTGTTATAATGTGGCAATGCATACTGAAAATGGAGACTACAGTTTAATACTGTAATTGATTTACAAAGCAAATTAAGAGAAAGGTTTTTGGAACAAATGCAAGTGTATTTGCACACCTGTTTTTGTCAGTGTTTTACTCAAAGAAGTAAGTTCAAGTGACGTAGGCCATTGGAAGTATTACAACCTCCTTATCTGACTAATCTAGTGTTTTGATAAAAGCTCAGATCTGTCTTTGTAAGGCATAAACTGCTTAACACATCACTCAAAGTTCATGGTGACCAGAATGCTTATTATAGCATTGCAAAAGTCCAAAGCTAAAAAAGTTTGTGCCACATGCAAGAGAAACACCATTCAATCAAAGCACTTTAATTTTAATTATTCTGGTTTCCTTAGCAGTCTGATGCCTATGCTTTGAAACCAAAGAAACAGAAAATAAACACGCTTCCCAGTAAAGAAAACATGGCAGCGTTTTTCCCCTCTTTGTCTTCCTTTGCCCAGCACCCACTCAAGAGGAGCAGTTTCACTCCTGCACACGCACTCATAGATACATGCTCCAGTGCATATGGTGTGTGCTGAGAGAGGTGTTGTGCTGTGAATCAGACCTCTGCACTGTGTTAGCATACCTGCACCCTGTCTGGACACTGTGCAGACCCCCAGCCTGGTGCAGGCCCTGAACAACCCCTCACTATTATCACAGCTGTGAATATGCCAAAAGGGTAAATTTGTCTGCAATTCACCTGAATTGAAACAGCGCAACCAGCTCACTGCACAGGCTCCCCCATAACACAGTCTAATGGTTTGTTTATTTTAAAGGTTTTGCTTCTAGCAAATCATTCCTTATCTGTCACTTGCTTATTGTCCCACTGGGCTGCCATGAGTGAGAGAGAGAGAGAGAGAGAGAGAGAGAGAAGGAGAGAGAGAGAGAGAGGGGGGGGGGAGAGAGAGAGAGAGAGGGAATTGTTATCCAATTTTCTCATTTAAAGTTTCCCCTACACACTTAACAGCTCAACCTTACAAAGCCAAATTATCCTCCTTCATCACAACTATGTTTTGCTCAATTTTAATCAACATCAGCCTAAGAAAAAAGTTTTACCATTTTACCAGAGGACATTTTTAAGCTGAAATCAACTATATGGCAGCGTGTGTGTGCGTGCGTGCGCATGTGTGTGTGTTTTAAGTTTTTTTAAAAGGGGGGGTGTGCATCTATGCAACAATTTGAAAGAATCATGCATCATTACACAAGGACAGCGCTCTTTGTATTTCACCCTGGGACTGCAATTTATCTCAGCAAGCATGTACAGTTCGTGTTTGTCCTGTTTTGATATTTTTGAATAGCATAAATCATTCTACTGACTTATTTTCTTTATTTTCCTTCCTTCTAATAAGAAACGAATGAGCTTTGGGGTGGGGGTAGACCACTAGATTTTTCCAAACATGCAATAAATAAGTTGAACACATAAGAAACTCTTTGACAATAGGGAGAAAAATAAAACGCATTAGAACAAATTCGAATTTTTTCAGGGGTTCGTCTAAATAACAGCAGCAAATGTTCCTTGACGTCCTAATTGTCGTGTTAAATGACCTCACGGATGTCTGTCAGCTTTCTCCCTCATGAAAAGAGGTCGAGGACTCTTTAAGTGGAGTGGCTGTTTTGTTCTCTCCCGAACTACGACCAGACTGCCAGACCATTTTAAATCAGCCTGCCACAGTCCAATGGCTCCCCGTCATATCTGCTACCACTTACCAAGTAATGCAACAAATTTGCTTATAATTACTTAATTTTTGTCATGCATGTAAATTCTTTGCTCTGACAGTTCATTTATTTTATTTGATTGCAGTTGCCTATTTATAGACTATTTAAGTGAATGCTTTGCATGTGAATTCCGTTTATCATCTACATTCCACAGGAAGGGCGACAATGATTATTGCCTGGTTTAGAGGTGTTTATTTATTTATTCATAGGCTGTAGGCAGTTCAAAATTACTTTTTATCCACGATGAAGGCATTGCGTAAGCTGCGCCCAGTCAGAAGAATCTCTCTAACAAATGGTACACATGTAGGGTTATTATCTCAGACATGTGAGTCACCTTTACAGCAAACACAATAACATTCCTCTTGGATTCCATTTCTAATGAGTCGTTAAAATCAGCACTGCACAGAAATGATAATAAGCCGCGCTGTCCTCCAGTCACTTACATTCGAGTGATTTTACATTTACTTATTCTATAGCGCGAACCATTGCAACAAAAGCATGCGGGCAACCTTTCTTTCACCTAGTGCTTAAAGCAGATCTGGAATTACTGATGGATTACAAACACTAAATAGGAAGACTCCGCAACTCTTGTCCCTGAGACAGTGAGGGGCAAGCCCAAACCATCATCAACAGGCAGAAAGTTCACGGCGTGGTTTCCCCGTGAAAAGGCTTTGTGCGCGCTGTCAGAGAGCACTGGCTCATAGTCAGCTCACAGGGTTAAGACGCATCTGTTTACTCAGCCCTAGACGGCAGATGCTCTGGGGATCTAGGTGTTGTTTTCGCTACCACTTATCATCAAGTGTTTGACCACCGCAGACGATAATTAGTGGCTCATCCCTCACGTTGGCGCGATAACATCAGGTCGATTACAAAGGGTGACGATGTGCCCTCATCCGCCCTCATAGGGCCGCCATCAGCGGTCACGCTCCATTTCCTCTCCACAAGCACCCCGGGATGTTTTCTTGATTAAAGCGGCAGATAGTGTGGGTGGGAAGAACGGGGCCAGGCGCAGGTTGTGACTGACGAATTTTGGTAAGTGCTGAAATGGTATTGCAGTTGCCATCATGTTTTGGCCGCATTCGGAGGGTCATATGCTCCCCGAGTGATTGATGCTTCATTAGTTCGATAATTAATTTACTCCGGACTTAAAGAAGAACATGTCAACGACATTAATAAAATTCACTCATTCCAATAATGTTTTGAATAGATGAAAGCAGCTGGCTGTAAAAGCCCGAAACTTTTCTCAGCAAGCCAAAGAGCCAGTAAATTGATACCAAATGATGCATCCATGACTTCAGTAAGGCTCCATAAATATATATACAAATGTCTAAAATAAAAAGAATATATATATGTAAATATATAATTGTATAATATATATTATTGTAGACATTTGTACATTATTGTAGACATTTGTAGATATTTATATTTCCCATTTTATGTTTTATCCTTATTTGTTTACTTTGCCAGTTATGCTTTAGAGGAAAGATAACTTAACGTCGATAAGTAACGAGACACAGCTGGTTACCGTAAAACCAATCAACTACTCCCACAAAGCACTCAAACTATTTGTACGTGTCCACGGCGCGAAAAAAATCGGTGTCGTTCCACATGCTTTCGCAAAGCAAATCGCTCAAATTCACTGATGTGAGTCTGATAAGACAGCCTAACAAATTTATTTAGAATCTGAACCTACTCGATGATGATATTCAAAACAACCTGATTAGAGCAAACAAACATGTCTAGTATAACCCTACCAACCATAACCCAGTAAGTTAGCTGTTCAAGGACAGTGGTAACGGCACAGTGTTTTAATTAAAGAACGTTTTCGATAGATAATGGAGACATTGTCCAATAATAAATTGCACTAAAGCAGCTCAGTAATGCGCCTGTCAAAGCACCTGAGCAGACACAGCGGTCTGAATCGAAGGCAGTTTCCGCTGGTGCGGCAATTTTGTTTAAAGAAAGAGGTCTCCAATTATTTACACTTCAGAAGGTCAAAGGTTAGACACCACAGATTAGAGAGTGGGCACCTTGCGCCTGCTGCATGCTCTGAGGTATGGAACATGACAGCAGTGATTTTTCCCATATACCCTCTCTGCAGCAAAGAAGGCCAAGAGTTTACTATTTGATGCTGCTTTTTCAAAGTATCAGCGATGATACACACACACACAGACACACTAACATGCATGCACACCCACATGCTCTCTGTCTCTCGCTCTGTCATATGTTTGCAACATGTACGTACACATCATATAGGCATAACGACCTGCTCTCTCTCTCTCTCTCCCTCTCTCTCTCTCTCTCACACACACACACACACACACACACACATTCACATCCATGAAGAAACATATACTTTTTATTCTTGTTTTCTATAACTTTAATCAGCCAGTCTATTTGCATTTGTTAAGTCTCATCAAGTCTCAGTAGAGGAAGCAAATTCATTTTTCATTTAAAGTTATTATACTGAAACCTTCTCTAAGTGTCATTGCATTACCCTCTAATGTGATGTGGATGATAGCAATATACATTTTGCTTTTGCAACATCTGAATGGATGGGTGTAATTTTCCTGTCAGAAGTTAAAATATCTTTGAAACTGTCAGTTAGATTTTCAATATTTATTAAGCTTGACTGAACGAACAGCATACTTGCGGTAACTGGAGTAATATGCCCCTTTTTAAATGTGGCGCCCAAAATGAAGGGCAAAATAAGTCCTGTCAATTGCTGAGGTCTGTCTCGTATCATACGGGAATGTCTTTAATATGAGTGCACCACATTCATCTTTCTAACATAAGCCCAGAGGACTCATCCTCTGTAGAGCAAGAGGAGCAAGAGCACAACTTAGCAGGATTTAAGTAAAATATTACGACCGTTGAACATGTGACCACATAATTTCTGTCTAAAATGCCTAAGTTACCTCTGCGTGTCACCATTATGCTCTCAATAAGCCACATAAAAGCCCCTGCCATCCTGAGCGGAACACTGAACTCAGGGACATTTGGTCTGATTGACCATTTTCCAAATGAGGCCATGATCTGTATCAGTGATTTTGACGAAATAACTAGCCTGTTAATATTCAGAGGAAATGGTGGGGGTCAGGGAGCTCCCAGCCGCTTGACCCCAGGGGCACAGGGCAGCGTGCAGGGGGTTGGCATATGGTCGTGAGAGGGAGCTAATGATTTAGATATCTATCGCATACCCAGTACGAAAGACAATCTCCCAGTGTAATGTATCCCCACAAACTGAGGAGAAATAATAAACCTCTTTTTTTCTGCAGAGGTAATCAATATAAAATTAGCCTTGAATTCTGTAAACATCTCCTATTCAAACTGATCAAGAAAAAAGTCATTAAACAAGAAGTTTTATTCAGACTAGATTAAATGGGGCTGCAGAAGGGGAACATTTTATTAAATATTTTCGAACACAGCATTTGAATTGTTTGTTTATCTGATTGGCATGAGAGAGCAACTTTTTAAAGTGACTTTAGTACTTTGGTAAAAGACCATCCTTCTCTGGCTTTGTGGTTGCTTACAAAGAGACCTGTCAGAGAAACCATCTCTCCTCAGGTGGATTAAGTGAGTACTCACTTAAAATAGACCTTTTGAACAGCCATTTTAGACACTTGTTGATGCATGGCAAGGCATTGAATTTCTTCTAAATACCAGGGTAAACATACAGCTTACGCGTTGCAACAAACCCATATGCTTGAAAAATGCTTTCAAAAGCAATTTCCATCTCATACTACTGCATGTAAACAAAGTAATCGTACTTGGGAGTCTCCCAGCACCAGCTGAATACAATTTATGTACACTTGGTAAGAACCAAAAATTGTATTACATTCTTTATTTCAAGCATAATCATGCTTAGGGAGATGCTTATTGTCACGGTAGCTTTAGCTGTACCCTGCAGTTCTGATGGAATTTAGAAGGGGAACACGTTGAATATGAACACAGAACAAGGTACAGCACACTTAGGGCATGTTTATCATTTCCTTAAAAGTTTCTGTGATCATCAAGATTTATTTGAATATAGAGAGAAACGTCTTTTTCTCAGGACATTAAAAGTTGCACACAGAATCAGCTCAAACCTTTTTTTTTTTTTTTAAGGACACTGACATTACCCTGAAGTTGCGGCTGAAGTGCTTCCTTATGGACATTTTGGGTGCTTACTTAGAAAATGGCCGGTTTCATATGTAGGGTAAGAGACCAGATGTTTGCATTTTTGAACCTGAAGTCTAAATTTGATGCATCTGTTGCATGGCCTCTCTGTTTACAGAGATCTAAAAGGTTGGCATTGTAGGTGTTTATTCACGTCACACAGATTTGATCACACTACAGTGTTAAACACTTCTCAACCATTTATGTGAGTGGAGGTCAACCAGAGTTTAAAAACTTTAAAACTGTATGCAAAGGGTAATGGGACCCTGCCCATTTGCACATTTTCATAACTTTGAGGTTTTTTATTTTAATTGTTGCTGGTTTTAGAGAGTCTTTTTTTTTTTAATATAGACAGGCGTGGATTTTATTTATTTCTTATCAGTTGCCTTTTTTTTTTTTTTTTTTTTTAATTTAGCTTGATTTTCAGAACCCTGAATCTGACTGTGCTCTCAACAGGAGAGTTGCTGATTGTTGCTGATATTAAATTCACTGCTAGACAACAAAATGAGGATGGAAGTACGCTGAACTTAATTTAAAATTACT
The DNA here is from genome assembly GCF_902362185.1 of Chanos chanos. Taxonomy (NCBI): domain Eukaryota; kingdom Metazoa; phylum Chordata; class Actinopteri; order Gonorynchiformes; family Chanidae; genus Chanos; species Chanos chanos. The sequence goes on from NC_044500.1 coordinate 36,235,476, forward strand.
GAAAGCATCATTTGGTGCATATATGAGAAATACAATATATGTTTGAATGTACAGATGCGTACCTTCTGTAAATAAAGAAAATTTGCAGGAGCACAAATGGACATTAAATATGAGTGTAGAAACAGATGCAGCAACATATTCAGTGGCGGTCCTTTTTTATTTTATGATGTTACTGTACTGTTTTGGGCAAAAATCACCAGCCAAATGAGGGAAATCATTGTACTTTGTACTGATCATATTATGGTTGTTCTCGTCATTAATTCAATTAATTTCTTTGTTACCTCCAAAGATTTCAAATAGAGTATGCAGTAAATAATTAAAAACAAACAAGAACAAAGAACAAACAGACACTAACTGAACAAAGAAAAATGATTCACACAAAAAGTATAAAAATTTGTTGCGAAACGTCCAAAGTTAAATCACTCATCCATTTTACCATTTCTCATTTGAGCATTTGTTGAGCAGTCTAACGTGAGTCAGTTTGTGAACTGTATTTAAAAGTCAACATAAAATGAGAGTGACTTTTAACACTACTGATAACAATAATAAAAAAAAAATCTCCACTATGCTGTTAATAATTTTGTTCATAGTCAGGAAAACGCCACTTCCTCAGTCCGTTTAATGTGCAGCGTATAAGCCTATCTGTAAGTCGTGCGGTTAGCCGTTCTCTTTTTGGGTGGCCTCGGTGTCTCGGCTTCACTCTTCCTCTTGATGGGCAGGAAAAATTAAGAATGAGGTGTACTTTTTCAGTTTGCCTTTCAAGCTTGTCAAAGCTTTAAGTAAGACCATATTTTAAAACAAGACGCGCCCTCAGTCCTTTTCATTTATTCCATCAAATCCAGAACTGCTAATATATACACAAATAAGGGAAATCAAGTCACACACACACACACACGCACGCACACACACACACACACACACACACACACACACACACGCACAAAGACAAAGCCGAAGTTCAAAGATTGTCAAGTTTACCCACCCAAAATAAACACACATGCAGAATTGGAGAAGGTATCTGCAAGAGGCCCAGTGCTTGGTTGTGCATCTATCCCAGGGAATCTGTTACAAGCAGAACGAGACTGCGTTATCATAAGTGACAGCCTTGACCCAGGAAGAATGTAATGAATATAAAGCTGTGGAAAACAGCGCGAGTAGGGAGCATTCTGTAGCTACGGCAATGCTTACATCATCGTGTGGCTCTACAAAAAGCGCAGCTCTCTCTGACATACCTATGTAATTAAGCCATCGCTTACCCGGCACGTTTCCCTCGACCACAAGGGACTAACTAATAAGACCAGAGGGTTTTGGTGCAAGCGTATTGAGGAGTCAGGCAAGACGTTCACATCTGTTATCACTACTCCACATAGATGACCATGGAATCTACCAATCTAACAATCAGCAGACGACACGTGCGGCGCACAAACACTTTCATTAACGTGTCACTCGGCCTGTTCGTGGGCACCGCTAATTCCCCTAAGGATAAAAAACAGAAACAGTGAAATTACCAATGAGTGCAAGGCAAGAAAACGTAAGTGCTTTTCACACATGCTGCAGAATTATGTCAGTGTTAACTACACAGTCGTACGAGAGTGTTAAAAATAAATAAATAAATAAATAAAAGCGGACCACAACGGCTGAACACTTTGTTACCATTTATGCATAAGTAGGGCCTGGATGGATAAGCGTTTTTAAATGACATTACACAGGCCTACTGACTGTCACAGACTGAAGTACACAAGCAAGGTACAGCTAGAAAAATGGCCATCAAATCAGCTCTCTGAGGAAAACACACACTGTAAGCAAGTGGCTGATATTTTTCTGTACTGTGAAGGTGGGGAAATCCTCTGCATTACTTGGGCCATCTGCCGTTCATGACAGGTACAAATAAAGGACTGACTGCTCTCTCGTTCTCTGCAGAATTTGAGCGTGTGTTTGTCATAACTGTCTCAATATTCAGGATATGTACATGTGATATTTAAAAATGTAATGTCAAACGCGACTCGCTTTCAAACACCTTTGCTTGGCGAGTATTTTCTCTCTCTCTCTCTCTCTCTTTTTTAATTTTATTCTTACTTTTTAAAAACTACGCATACAGATTGTGTCATTTGGGTAAAAAGGTATTTAAATATTCAAATGAATTACCACAGTTCATATTTTGATGGTAGTTTTGAAAAAACAAAACAAAAAGAAAACCCCCAAAACTTGTGCAAATGCTTCATTGCTTTCACAAACAAAACTTTGACACCAACTAAAGTGGAGGGAGCGGCAGTGGTCTTTCTAATCAACTATCTGTCTGTCCCCGCTTTGGAGCTCAGAGTGTAGCGGCCCACAGTTAAATAGCTTTACCGAAGCCACTCTCCCCTGTCTCCCACTGCTCTCCGTATCAGCTCATTTTTTCTGCATCCGTCATACTCAGTCTCTCCAAAATGGAGTATCTTTTTTTGATGTTAACTAACTGCTAAAACAATGTTTGTTAAACAAAGCTACACAAAGACAAACAAACTGGTGGCAGAAACAACTTAGGCCTGATGTATGAGCTTCTTCTGCAATTCCTCTCAGAGTTCCACTTTGAGATAAACATCGTTAATACACTCAAAAGTACTTAGGAAGGAGACGGTCACTACATTGTTAGGAGTTGGGTTTACTGTAATGCAACAAACGACAAAGTTCTCTTGCTGTAGTGGACACATGGCAGATGTTGATGACCAAAACAGCGTTTTCCAGTTATAGTGGAACACTGCCACATAGTCAAATATGTACAAACAACTATGTACTCAAAGGTTGTTTTATCCTAAACTATTTGAAATTAATGTCATGTTTAAAAAATGAGGCAGGGATCACAATAAATGTTAAAGTCCAAAGGGCAGCAACTAAGTGAAAGTGAAACATTAAAAAACAGACCACATTCCTTCCATAATTATTTACTGATGGCAAATTGTTTTTAAATTTATTGCAGAGATTTTCCTATGCTTGTGTGACTGAGAATTGTTTAGTTCCTAAAATAAATACACCAACGTTTTTCACAAAGGGGCTGCTGATCTCGCTTTTGGGCAATCTATCTCCACCTGGTGGTACTTACGAAGTTACCTTAAGAAGTGAATGTTTCGAATGAAGAACGCAGTCAACTAAAGAAAGATCCGTTAACTGTCCAATTTAAAATTCTCACTGTCTATGTATTTTGGATCAAGAAGGACTGGTGTTTTGATTGGATGCCAAATGTTTGCTATTAAAATATGAGTATTCCTAAATTAGATTCGAACAGCCATTCTAACCATGTTCCTCTGTTTGACATAACATTCCAGCAATATCTTATTTATACAACAAAGTCCAGCTATGGTAATAATGTATTAATGGTGTTGACCTTGGCTTAGTTTTAATTAAGAAGTTGGCCAATTTTTTTTCCTTTTACATTTTTTAGTTTGATTTGCTTGCGGTTAGGTTCAGCATTGTTTTAAAAGAAAAAAAGAAAAACCTGCCTGCCTTCCAGCAGATGCTGTGGTTCTGAGTAGTGAGATTGTATCTGAGGCAGGAGATTCTCCAGGGTATCAGACCTGAGAGGCTACAGTAGCAAGAGCAAGAAAAGCACTTAACACATTACATTTAAAGATACTTGTGGAGCGCTGCCATACAGAAAGAATGGTAAAGGAATAATCTATGTCACAAAGACAGCAAAGAACATCAGCAGACATCATAGGACAACACCAAATTTTAAGAATGTAATAAAACCTCATTATATAGGTGCACAAACAGGAATTATTACTGACAATCTATATACATACACACACACACACACACACACACACACACATATATATATATATATAAAAGGTTGGAAGAGCCCTGAAGTAAGAGTGGAGTGAGAAAAGCATCAGGAAGAGATGACCACTACAAAGATATCATTCACTGTCCTGGCACAGTGGATGCATTTAATAGGTTGAACATATAAAAATAAACCACAACAAAGCAACACACATTTTGTACAAATAAAAACCTGAAATAGTTCCATTGACAAAGATCGATCTGAGTGAGTTTCAATTTGGAAAGTTGGATACAAGATTTACATTGGTAACTAAAACACTGCAAATGCTCAGCACAGTAAACTTTGTTAAGAATGTACTGTACATATTCTATTATCAAAATAAGGTCCATGGCATGATGACAGTTTTAAAATAGCTGCTTAATAATAATAATAATAATAATAATAATAATAATAATAATAATAATGTAACATTTTGATTGGATGACCTGTTGTAATTGACAAAATGATAACATTACGAAAAGAGGACTTCACTAAGACCTACATGGAACTACTGGATGGCTGGTTAATGATACAAATTTGTAAGGGGGACTCACTGGCTGATAAAATACTTAAAACAAAAACTCTTCAGAATTATACAAGTATAAAAGGCTACAAACATTAATAAATTACATCACTGACACAGAAAACACTTCACAAGGTGCTAATAAAATAAATTTGAATCCAATCAGGGGTACTTGAACTCAAAGAAGAGGCTGGTCATAGAAACTTTTTCCAACATAGTGAATTTTTTCTTTTCCTAAAAGCTTTGTCTCCTGTTGAAAGAGAATCACAATACATGTAGCTTGTATATGTAAGGCCATATGATATTTAATGTTATGCTGTTTCTTTTGTTCTCCAGGCAACACCTTTGTCTAACGAACAAAATAAAATAATGGTTAAAAATGAAACTATTGTGTATCTAACAAAAAAATTAGAAAGTAAGGGCTATTTCTATATCTTTATATATACTTTTGGTTTATAATTAGCAAAAACTAGTAAAAATGTATAATGAAGTATTAAGGAAAAAAGGATACAAAAAGTATTTGTTTAAAAAGCTATATACAGGCTACATTCTACATACTGTACTGTGAAGCAATATAAAAGCCTATTTCAGTCTAGAATAAGTGGTGCTGCCTGTGAACAGAAATGAGAAAGTATCCCCATGTAGTGATGCAAAGAAACATGGATGAGGCTTATCATTAGTCTTAATAGGTCCCGTTAATTAGTGTTTCAGTTTGGACATTGTTTTATGAGATGGAAGGAAACATGTAAATGCATGGGTTACGCTGAAAAAAACAAAAAACAAAAACAAAACATTCTTTTTCTATGGTAGGCTATATCACACTTACCACAAAATCTTTTCTCAACATCTACAAAGCATGATGAATAATTAAAATGATATTTTCATTCAGGATAAAAATTGTGAATTCAATTACCAGTATTGCTAACTGTTCAGCTTCATATCATCTAACAGACTAAAATTAATATCTAAACAGGTGATGACAAACAGATTTTAAGAAGGATAATTAAAAAAAAAAAAAAAAAAAAAAAAATGGTAACATAATTCAAATAAATTAAAATAATTTTCTGACATGCATGATATGTGACGAAAATTAGGTGATTCAAATTTGATTCCATAAATACCTATGAATCCTTCCTATCTGTGTTAGAAACTTAAAAATGAAAAGTGACATTTGTTGTTGCATTGAACTTTTAACATTTAACATTACTCACAATGTCATGTCAATTTTGTGCTTCAGCGATGTTTCATAAGTGCATTTTGACTTTCCTTTTTCTTTTTTTTTAAACTACGTACGACTTGTACTATTATATTAGGTCAATAAATATTATCAGTGATAGTGCTTAGCAAAGGTAAACCGTCAGTCCCGCTAGGGCACTGTTTATATTAGAGTCTTTTGTTCTGAGAGAAATAAATGGCAAAAATAGGCTATGCCAGGCAATTGCAGTGAAACCTCTCAAAAGAATTTCTCCAGTAATACTTAATCTACTTCAAAAAATGCAATGATAAGCCACATCCGAAGAGCAAGAATGAATTCCTTGTTTTAAATCCCCGACCCATACCAACGCACGCATGCAACTGGACACATGCAAGGGATACTTTCTAAATCTTGGAATGACTGCTATGTATTACATAATATTTTAGCAACCCCTGATAAACTGACAGCTGTAGTAAAATGAGACAAATTCTTCTTAAAAAATATTAATAGCAGGTATTCTGTACATTTTCATATCTGAAAGTTATAAAGTATAAGTAGAGGCAAAAACCTATTTTTAGCTATGTTCTTCTTAGAAATTGAAAAGATGTGATTTGCTCTCTCTTCCCTCATTTTTCAGTTTGTTACTGCTCTTGTCTCGGATGAATGAGGAGGGATCAGGTTAGGCTAGTCCATGAGTCCGTCAGGAGAATACCAAAGTCCTCCACTGTCCAAGTTACAGAAGGAGCTTGCCATTCCGATGGATCTTTAAGATCTTTCCAAGTCTCTGTTTGGCTGTCGCCATGCCTTTCTTTAACCGTTTGGCTGTGAATGAACGAACAACACAATACAGTTTGTACAAATGCGCATTTGTGCCTCTCCAACAACATTTTAGTTGGGAGTAAAACAAACAGAAGATTCTGTTAAATCAAAGATCAACGTTTGACTCATTTAATAAATATATGACTTGTTTAGTGCATTAAACATTCTGTTTGTCCTTCCACAGACAAAATACAGCTGGAAGTGTTTTTGAATGTCAGAGAATACTGTATGGTTAGATTATCGTGCTAAAATAGACCATGCGTAAGAGGTTCCTAATATCACTGTGTTTACTGAGACCATGTTCCTGTCGTCTTCAGTTTTGCGACTTTTTACGGTTTCTTTCGAGTGATGTCACTGAAAAGGAGAAATCTTTAGGATTTACAAATATAAACAAACCAGGGCAGTGAGATTTCTTTTACATGTCAGTGTAAAGGAACTCACACACTCAACTAATTACACATGGAAAGATAACAAAAACAATGGCTGAACCTATTGTTTGGCAACATCTATCTGAGGGAGTTAAAACCTTTTTCTAGCACATCACATTTAGGATGTTTTAAAAGCATTAACCAAAACAGCTATTTGACTGATGACTTCAATACCAGACAAAAGGTTGCTGGGGAAATCTGTGCCACCCATAGGTATCCTCAGCGCTAAACTGTTTAAGACTCATCTGAGCTGCTGTTCCTTAAGTCTCTCAGAGTTACTCCCTAGAGTTGCACTAAAATCACTCTTCCCTTTGACTAAGACGCAGGAGTTTTTCAGAGAGCACTTTGTCCTCACTGTCAATGATGAGTAAAACCACTTTTAAGAACATTTTTTCGCTTACATTATTTGAAGTGAAATGGCTGTTGGTATTACCATATTTTGCTTATTCTTCACAAATGCATTGATACACCATGAGTAAATTTAGAATGACACTATTTAAAATTGTCTTTTTTGTCCTCTGGTAAAGAATCTCATCATGATAGTTATTGTCGTCTTGGCCAAGAGTGCCAAATTCCTGGTTGTGGTTGAAATAATATTCTGTTAGCTAGACCTGACAGTAGCTATACGCCTCCTCTGTAGACCTCTACAGTTACACTGTGTCATTACGGAACTGAGGAGCATTGTACCTTCTACAAAAAAATCCTCACGCCCCATCTTCTCACAGCTACTATACCAATCTCAAAGTACTTAGGACACTTCATGACTTCTAGTTTTCTCTGACTGGAAACGGATTTTACCACATAGTGCGCAGAAATCTTCAGTTTACTCACCTTTAGCATCTGCAGAAACCCCTCGCTCAGCTTTAGCAGATGCTGTTGAGTTATTCTGAGATGACGTGGAGGGCCGTCTCTGGGTGAGAAAGACCCCTGGGGCCATGGGCTGGGAGCCACCCACCGTCTTGCCGGTTCCAGTGCTGTACTCGTGGTCGGCCTGGTCGGCCTCCTGCGAGTCGGGAGTTGGCTCTGGAGAACTGCTGTCCTGAGAGTGTTTAAGGGGCTCCTCCACCACAATAACCTTCTTTTTGGTGCTCTTCTTTTTCTTCTTGGTCTTCTGCTGCTCCTCCTAAAATGTGAACACGGAGGTGTAAGATGAACTGTCATTACAAAGAGAGCAGACATTCAGTAGAATCAAGCGTGCAGTGCCCTCCACATTACTGGCACTCCTGGTAAAGATAAGTAAGAAGGGTTATAAGAAATTCACCTTTTGGTGAATTAGATTAATCTCACACTGATAAAATGAGAAAAATCCAAGCTTTCACTGAAGTAAATTTGTTCTGAGAAAAAAAATAATCCAGCCTCATCAAGAAATAATTATTTTTAACAAAACCATGTGTGTCACAATTATTGGCACCCCTTGAAATACTTATGAACAAAATGTAACTGAAGCATTCTTTCTGTGTATATATATATATATATTTTTTAAGTTGATCAGAGAGCTTAGGAAATTTCAAGCAGTAATCAAGCAGACTTCCTGTTTCACTGCGGTATAAATATGAGGTGACATAGAGGCCATATTCCCCTATTCACACATCAACATAGGAAAGATAAGAGAAGACACAAATCAAATGAAGGCAAAGTGCATCGAGTTTCCTAAGTCAGGGAATGGCCATGAAAGAATAACTACTCACCTGAAAATGCCCATAGCTACCTTTAGGCCAATACCTAAAAAGTTCAAAGCAACCTGGAACTGTTACAACATTGCCTTGAGGAGGACCCAAGTTTATTTTGTCCCCATGCACAGTGAAGATGGTAAGAGAGGCAAAGAAATCCCCAAGGATCACTGTTGGAGAATTACAGAGGGAAGTAGCATCTTGGGGTCACCAAGTCTACAAAACTACCATTAGACGCCACCTCCATGTCAACAAAAATTATTTGGAAGGCATGCCAGAAAAAAGCCTTTCCTGTCATTTCACCACAAACGTAAGTGCCTGGAGTTTGCTAAACACTACTGGAACTTTGATCGGAACTGTATTCTATCGTCAGATGAAACGAAAATTGAGCTTTTCGCCAACAAACTCTCAAGGAGGGTTTGGCGTAAAAAGAAGGATGGCTATATCGAAAAGAACCTGATCCTCACTGTTAAACATGGTGGAGGTTCCGTGATGTTGTGGGGCTGTTTATCTTCCAAAGGCCCTGGGAACCTTGTTAGGGTACATGGCATCATGAACTCCATGAAATATCAGGAAATTCTAAATCTGGCTGCATCTGCCAGGAAGCTAAAACTGGGTCGTCGTTGGATCTTCCAGCAGGACAATGATCCAAAACATACGTCCAAACCAACACAAAAATGGTTAACTGAACACAAAATCAAGCTTCTGCCATGGTCATCTCAGTCTCCTGATGTAAACCCTATTGAAAACCTGTGGGCTGAGCTACAGAGGAGAGTCCACAAAAGAGGACCGAGGACCCTAGATGATCTGGAGAGGTTCTGTAAAGACAAATGGTCTCAGACTCCTTACTCTGCATTCTCAAACCTTATTAGATGTTACACGAGAAGACTCACTGCTGTTTTATTAGCAAAGGGAGGTTGTACAAAGTATTAAATGCAGGGGTGCCAATAATTGTGGCACACATGGTTCTGTTAAGGATGATTATTTCTTGATGAGGGATTTTTTTTTTTTTAAGAATGACTTTACTTCAATTAATAGTTGGATTTTTCTCATCTGTTCAGAGTGACATGAAGCTAATTCCCAAAAAGGTGAGTTTTTTTACTCATCTTTACCAGGGGTGCCAATAATTGTGGAGGGCACTGTACAATGGTCTGTTCTGTAACAATCACAACAGTGTCCAAAATTCCACCAAATTAAAAACACTACAAAATCACAAGGTTATAGATCAAATCATATGAACTGATTTGACACTACAACACAATCTCCACATTCATATTCATAATAACGTGCCGGATAATTCTGCCCAAAACACAAACATAATGAATCAAAATGAACCTGATGGGACAGTTTAGCGGCAGCCGCAGCCAGTCCTGTTTCTATGGAAGCAACTCGTGCTCCCTCTCGCGCTGGTCTCTCCTGTCGCGGAACAGAGGGGCCGACGCGTGCTGCAATGAGAGACATATAGAACTCCTTCCAGAAAACACTTCAAAGATCAACAGCTCCAATTCAGTTTTCATATGCCACATCTGCGGACTAGTTGACTTCCACTTTGACACACACTATGGCGTCCAGTGCATTGTGTTGTTTGACCTGAAAGAAATCTGAGAAGAACCAAAACAGTACCTGTTGGGCTGTATGGAGTGTCATCTGAGCTTTTCCTTTTCTTAGATCTGGATTTGAAAATGGGATTATCCTCTTCCGATTCCAGAGAGGGGTAAACTGAAACAAACACAATCAGCCAGAAAAAAAAAAAAAATCTCACCTCCAATTTCCTGTGAAAATATTTGGCTCTGCTACACAACATGGTAAAATCAACGTGCCTTACTATCCCAAACTGAATACCGTGAAAATATCTCATAATTGAACTCTTGATTTTCAAGAAACCCTGCTCAGAAGAACCCCAGTGTTTACGGAATGTACGGATTAAAAGCATTCAATTCACTTTGTTTGCATTCCTAAGTATTTTCTGATGGGAGAAGTGTGTGTGGACAGATGGGTGGCAGCTGTTTCATGCCCTCTCTCTGCATGCTTGCACCTACCTCCTTTGAACTCAACCATTTAAGTACACACACTCTCAAATCATTTCATTAAATTATCAAGACTAAAAAAGTCCTGTTTACAATAAGAAAAAAAAAACACATAAAATGCCTGTGCCATTTGATAAAACACTACCCTGGTGTGATTTCGATTGGGAATGTGCGTGCTAGTAATGACTAATTAGTGTATCAGATCAAAAAGCATTTAAAACAACAGTTTAGAACTTGCACTAATGGATTATTAACATGCTACTAATGGTCTTGCTGTTTTTGGAAGGGGTTCACAAGGAGCGTGTTGCTGCAGAGAGGCTCACTGGAACAACTCTAAAGGCAGAATTCTGTGAAGTTGCTCAATAAAGAGTAAACAGAAAGCCTGTCACTTACTGATGAGAGTCTTCAAGTCAAAATCAGAAGAAGTAATCAAACTGCTGATGTAACAACAAATCCAAGTTGCATTTCTCTTGACTCCACAGACACCTGGGCTCTGCAGGTCCCACTTAATATCTTTGTCAAATTAACTACAGCAGCTCAACTTCCTGCCATCTATCTTACAAAGATCTAACGTGAACAATAGCAGATCTTTTTTTTTTTCCAAAACAAAAGGAATGAAGAAAAACAGGATTAAAAGCATTAAAGTCCCACCATAATCAGAGTCTTTGAAGCAGGCATCCAGGTGGTCCTGGTCATCATCAAACATATCTGCACTGTCCACGCTGCTGCTTTTCCGACTTTTCTTCGGGAGTCGTTTAGCCGGCCGCTTGCTGTTGCTTCCTCCGCTGGCTGTACCACTGGGCTTCTTGCCAGCTGGTCCACCATGGGAGTTGTTCTTAGCCTGGGAGTTGCTCCAAGCTGGTTGTAGACAGGACTCTGAAGACTGCAGGTTAGCCATGGACAACATGCCCTGAATGGCCTCCTGTGTGCTGGGGGATGCAGGTGGCTGACTGTAAGTCCGTCAATAAGAAATACACAACACACACACATATTACTCCAAGTGTCAGTGAAAATGAGAAGAGATCGAGTTTAGGGAAAGAGCCAGACTAACAGTGACCTGGAGAGGCCATGTGAGTAGAGAAGAAACACTGAAGACAATGAAATCAAGCTACAAAGCATGATTGCTAATGGTCATGTTAGCTACAGCTACAGGCCCTGCCCCCCTTGATGAGGATGAGAAAAGATGGCTTTATGAATTCATGTTTATCGCATATATTTTTATTCAAAATACAATAACTTTTTCTCCTGCATATGATACCACCCAACTTCCTGATTAAACTGTAGTTTTCAAAAACAGGAGGAAAATCTCCCATTCCCCAGTCCTCTTTCAGACGGGTATAAAAATAAAGTACCATACCATGGAGAAAGGTAAAAAAAAATTCTCAGAAGAAAGAAAACTAGTGGTTATTGACTTTGATAGGTCAGGAGATAGTTACAAAGTTAATAACGGTACAGAATAAGTTAGAAGTTAAAAATGGGGTAGAATGAATTGTCAACCAAAAGAAACTGTGGTAAATCAGTTTGGAAGACAATCCACAGGAACAGTGAGGTAGATATTTGAAAGGCAAAGAATCTCCATGCCAACAAGCTTTCTGGAAGGAACGTCCTCCCCCAAAAAAGCCTCTACTGAGCACAATCAATAATAACAATAATCTTACTTTACTACTACTAGAGTTTGCTCAACATTACGGTAATATTCTTATGTGGAAGACTATAGCCAGATAACACAATCTTTCAATTTTTCTTTCAGCCCCACACACCATGAGGGGTTTGGTATGAAAGCAAGACCTGTAGTCTGGAAGTTGGAAGTAGAATTCGAGTCACTTTGTAACAAATGGTTCTAGGGATTTTGTTAAGGTATGCTGAATCACCAAGTCTAGCAAGTACAAATGAGCTGTTGTATAGCCAAAAAATGTTTGGGTTTTTTTTTTTTGTCCAAGAACTTAAAACCTGCGTAAAAGCCTACAATGCATACCAACTGCTCAGAAAAAGAATGAGCACAGATACACCTTAAAGTCAACCAGGACATGGCTCTCCACAACTGAATGCACAAGAAAATTCATGGTTTCAATCAGTTACATAAAATTCTTTAGAGCAGTGGAGTCAGTCCTGGAGAGACCCATTGGTTTTCATATCAAATAACCACTATGGTCTTCAGCTGACTAAACACTACACAAACCTGCTGTGTCCCAGGTAAAATCAATTTATAACTGAGGGCCTAACAATCAACCAAAAAACCCCAACAACAACAGAAGAACTTTAACTCCATGGGCTGCACTAATTTGACATAAAAATTCCTTGACTGATAAAACTAATTTATTACTAAGGCAGAGTATATCCTACTTGTGTGATCTATGTTTGTTATGTTAGTCATTTTTGTCTGATATGCTGTATTTTTGTCTTTTTGGTCACCATTATCAAGTAAGGGCATGATTTTGCAGTGCTGTACGTGTGGTATTGCTGTGAAATACATTGCTGTATTGTGAGGTAATGGATCACTATCTACTTTGTAGATTTCAAACGACACACACATTACTGTTCGGCAAAATGGATCCCTTGGAGCAGGGGAAAAAGTGGAAACCATGAAAAGAGTAAGGGATAGACACATCATACACTACACTACACTACAAGCCATGGTGCATGGTGTAAATATTGAAAAATATGTCTGGTAGGATTAAAACACATATGCACTGTATGAGCAAGTGCAATGTCAAATCTATCAGCTCTTCTAAGAGTAATCTATTAAATCGTTTCAGCTATACTTCAACATTTAACAAACTTACAAAGTAGAAGCCGTATTTACAGAACTCTCTAACACTTACCTTCTTAGTTTCTCATAAGACTAGCTCTCAACAAATAACCATGACACAATTTCAGCTTACAAACCCTTTGAGGTTGAATTTCCACAACAGTTGGATACCTTCTTGGTCATATAACAATTTTACATCTTACAACATTTTTTTCTCTTCTATATTTTAAACTGCCTCGTTAATGCCTAATAATCATCAGTTGGATAGCAGTCTCACATCTTTCAATAAACAAACAATGAAATTTAACATTGAACATTTCTGTTCAGCAAATAACGTGAATCTGGACTAAGAGTACGAGTATGTTCACATCTGCCTTCAACCTTGGGGAACGAGTAGAAAAATAAGGATTTAGCCTGTCCAGATTACCACCTATTAAGTCATTAACCAGTGAGCTGGAACAATGAAAAAAGTGCTTATTTAATGTGGTTATAATTGACTGGAGTCATTTCCTCCCACCAGTCCTGCAGTCATATGTCAGGTTTAAATGCACGAAAAATAATTTGAGAAATTAACATATTTCAGTAATGCTTTCTTTCGTTTTTACATTTGTGCTAATTTGTAGCTTTCAGCGCATTGGAAGTAGACCATCAAAAACCAACCAAAACAGCAAACAGCAAAATGAAGAAGAATGGCCCGAAGCATTTACTTCATCTGACAAATTAATGGTGGATGAGTATCAAACAAACAGTGCCTATAAATGTAAACTGCTGACAAGAACTGAGTAAACTATAACATTTTTCTGCTGGTAGATTCATGTGCTATATGGCCATAAATGTCCCTATACTCAAAGACCATGAAATCACAAAGACGTCTTAATTCTGTGCAAAGTACAAGGCTAATCAAGTAAATTGCATCTACATTATCAACCATGCCACTGAGTGATCTGACTCAGGTAGATCAACTGAACCAAAGACCACATGGTTTTCTCTTTCGTATAGGCTTCGCCAAAAGAACTCAAGAGACCCAGCGCTCAATGGTGTGGTTATTTGAACTGTTATTTGAATGGATATTTGAAAATACAAACTTGTATGGAGCTTTTGAACACAGATAGTGAATGCTACTTTTGAGTGTTACTACACGATGGATTATGAGACTGCATGAACGGTCTACCTGTTTGCACTGTAGTCAATGCCGCCGACTTGCTTGCTGGCCTGTAAGAGGTCAAGAATCCCAGCTGCACTGCCCCCTTTCTTCTTTGAGACCTTGGAGTTGCGACCTTTGACCTCTGACTTGGGCTCTGTATCAATGTGGAGTGATTCTTCATCTGATGAGTCATTATTCTGTTTACAGAGTGAGAGAAGAATTCAGCAGGCATAAACAACTATTAACTGAGTAAAACATTCCACTGAGGGGATGTGTTATTAGAAGCAGTGGGAACTTTAATGGATCAATTCATGTAACAGACTGTACGTGAGAGAGTTGTTTAGTTATATAACTTCAACACAATAATAATAAGGTTACTGAAGAAAAATAAAAACCAATTATGTACCATTGACTCAGATAATAAGAGGCCTTGATTATGTAAATGCAAGCACTATGGACAACATATATGCAACTGCAAGTTATTAACTCTGGGTTGAATGAGTGTGAGTACACAAGAATGCTCTGAGAATAGCACTGGAACAGAAAGTGATCATTCTGTGCCGCTCTATAACTCATTCATCATACATTTGGGACTCTGGCTTGGTTAATTTTCTCATTCTCACTTGATTCCCACCACAAATAGTTCCTTAATCAGTCTTGTGGTGATGTTTGGCTCAATCCTCAAGCAATCTCCCTTTGATAGGCACTCAATGTCGGTTTAAGTCTGAACATTATGGAAAAATTATAGCAGGAATCAGTCCTGCACAGAGAACTGAGTTGAAGCACATAGGATATCTGTTGCTATGACTGGTTTTTAAATGCATCCAGAAGGAATTCATTAGCTACTTCATAAAATGCTGTACAGTGTTTTTGTCCAAATTTCTTAGAATTGATCATTTATCAGCCTTTCTCTGTAAATATAAGAGTCTGATTAAAGTAACTGGGTGTAGATGTTGGTCCTCACATGCTATTTGATTTGCAGTCTTCTTGAACATGACAAAAGAGTGAAAGTTTATCAAACTTACTTTGAAAACAGATGGTTGAAGCTTTGGCTTTTTTGATTGCTGAATGGGCTCTTTGATGTCTGATAAAACTGTAAAAGAAAACATCCAACAAGTTCATTAACATTTTCCAAAATCACCAAAAAAACCCTAACACTGATAAATAGCTGTAACATTAACAGACATATTACAGACATAGGGTGCTGTATAATGATACAGGGTGGCCTAACTTTACTTTAAGGTTCAAGAGTCATAGGATTTTGGCAATGGGACGCATTACTGGATTGTTTATTAGAGTTGACCTTGACATCAGGACTTACATGAAAAATCTCTTTTGACTGCATTCTTTTTCCTCCTGATGGGGAATTCATCAATTTTGAGCTCTCCTTCATCTGAGACATATTCATACTCATCTCGCACTGGCTTGGACTTGTCTTCCTTTAGGTTTTGTAACGAGCCAAAAACACCAGAATTGGTCTGAGTCTTCAGTGTCTTTGAGCTAAGAATGGCAGAAAGCGAGAGAGGAGAGACATTAATGGCAAATTGTTATAAATACAATAAGTGTCAACAAGTGATATTTGTCAAACAGATACACCCCATAAGCAATCTATATCATAAAAAGATTCCACATTTAATACACTCATTCCATTACGCTGACAAGATCAAAGTCAACGTAATGGAACACAATGTAAAATAACCTCGTATTCAATGTATAGGACATCCTCAAAAGATACAACAAGTACAACATAACATTTTGTACATTTATTTAATTACCAAAAACATACCGAGACAAAATGTTTTGTTTTGTTTTGTTTTCAAATTATGTTCTAATCATGAAATGGTAAAAGTCAATGTTATATTCTGTTACACACCTTAATAACTTCTTATTTGACATTGAAAAGGCAAATTTATTGTCTTTATGTCCAAGTGGTGATTTTTCAAATTTGTGCTCTTCCTCCATTTTGAGTAAGGAATCTGGTTTGCTATTCTGTGGGGAGAAATAGAAAACAAAGAACAAAATCTATGAAGGCTCAATGTATAACAATATTATGGCAGTCAATAATTAGTTGACTGTAAAATTACGAAAAAGAAAAAAATGAATGTTTGTGTAAAACACATGTGCTTCAACGCCTGCTTTCATATCCCTTCAAGTACTCGAAAAGTCTGAGCAGTTAGCCCTTAGCATTGTCTACACAAATTAAAATTGAAAAGACTGAAGACCCAGTTGCTGATGACCTTGATGAACATCTAACAGAGACTCTACTCCATCTGCAAATGTTTGGGGAGCTGAGAGGGAGCACTTGGATCAGGGCGCTTGGAGGGACTACAAACATTCCAGAGCCGTTTGGCATTGAATTTTCCGTGAAACTAAGCTCTCTAATGTCTTCCGTTCACCAGAATTAAGCTTTCCTGCAAAAGCCACTCCATGTTCTCCAACAATAATGACACAACACACTTATTTTTGCTGGAGAACGCATATGAAGGCATATGTAAATACTTAGCTAGCATACCGGGAATATGACATAGTGTAACGGCATTAGGTAAACTCTGGGCTGGGTGAAGGACTATGGAGCAGCTTTTGATGAGCTTCAGGCAGAAGGAATGACTGAGCCACAGAGTAATTTTAGCCAACTGCTTTGATCTGAAATGTGTAAATCACTTTTGGAAGATCTTAAACCCTCTCTGCGCTACTTTTCAACTTGTCAGGGTTTAATCTTATTTGCATGGCTTTTTTTTTTTTTCTTAACGATCCAATCTTTCTCTGATCTATTTTTACATTAAAGGATCATTATAATATTTGCTTTGCGCACAACACTAATGTTACGCTTTTAATCAATGCTACTCTGTTAATGCTGTGCAGTGCTTACTGTACCTTATATTTCCATTTCGCTTCAGTTTTGTTCTTATTGTGCTCTCGAATTTCAAACTTCTCAACATTATTCTGCTTGCTTGGCTCTTTCTCCATAATACTCATCACACTCTTGGCTGTCTGTGAAATTGGCATAAGAAAACAAGACAGTTCTTTGAGGAAAAAAAAAACTGATTGAATCAGTGCAGTACTTACTCAGTGACCTTAGTACAGCATAATACACTGGTGTAGATGAAGGCAAAATCCACTCACTTTCCCTTTTTTGGGCTGGTCCATCTTGGTCAGGATATCCTTGGCATGAGACTCAAGAGCAGCCAGGCTGGAAGGCTTTTTCTCTGGAAGACCACTTTCTTTCACCTTTTTCCCTTTCTTTTTGCCTCCTTCTTTGACTTTGGGCACCTTGGGGGGTTTGGGTGCCTTGGGCATTTTGGGTGGTTTTGGCGGTTTAGGAGGTTTGGGTGGCTTGGGGGGTTTGGTGGCTTTCTTTCTGGCTGGTTTTTCTCTGGGTGGTGTGGGGACTTGGGCAGGGGACCCAGGATCCTCATGTTCAGGTGGTGCTGATGGAGGTTCCTCAGCAGAGGGCTTGGTGCTGCTAGACTCAGTCTTTATGGCTTTAGTTGCATTCTAAATGACAACAGATATTATTTTCATGATTTCAGCTACAGCTGTGCTTATCCGTCTTCTAAAATTACAAATGAAATTTGCTTTCTAATAACATCACTCCATCCACCAACCACTACACTACGTGAAGCTGTTATGTAATGAACCTTCACTCACTCAAATAAAAAACAGCTGTATGCACAGGGACAAAATGTCGTCACAAATGAATACGTCCAGTCTGTGTTAGAGCAAACTCTTACCTCCGCAATCCGAATCTCTTTGGCAAGATCTTTAATGAGTTGTGTTGGCTTCATATTCTCAGGTAGCTCATCCTCATGTTCCAGAAGAGCCTTCAACAACAAAAAGAGAGATTTGTCAACTCATGCAGCTGTTTCAAAAAACATTAATAAAAAGACATTAAACATTAATACAAACAAAGAAGTATAAAATAATCACGTAGTGTTTACCTGTTTCTTCGTCCATGACCTAAAGGCTCCATTGATAATTTTGGCACCATGTACCAAATAAGAAGCAGGTTGCTTATTTGCTTTGTGCAAAGCTGCGGAAGAAAAAAACAGAGAATTATAACAAAGATCACATGTTCCAATTGATCGTGCACACATTTGAACATTTAGGGGTACATTTCATATTATTATCTGCCACTAAAAGTTTTGTAGATTCAGTGGTTCATTCACACACTCCAACTGACCCTCAAACATGACAATCATCTTTAGATAATCTAAACTGTCTATTAAAGGTAATGTTTTAAACCACAGCTCATCTGTCAAAAACAATCCAAGCATGAAACATTCTAAAAAATTTGCAGAAATGTATTCATTTATTTACATCGTAATAAATTACTGTTCAATAGCACAAGACATTCATACATCAGAAGAACTGATTACTCCACTCTGGAAGGCCTGAAACAATCACGAACCTTAGTATAAAGTGTGCTTCAACATTGATTACACTGGACTGGGTACATAGCCACAACAGGAAATATATTCCACACTGCATTTAAATTAATAACATGAATCCAAACTGAAAGTGGAGAGAATGAAATTTGAGGTGAGGGATGGCAGTGAGCCAGGTCGGCTGCTGGGCAAGGGGCCAAGGCAAGGGCCTGTACCTGAACTACAGCACACGAGACTAACTAAAAAAGATGACCTTGAAAACCAATTCCCTGTTGTGAACATCACAGGATATGGAGAGCGGTGTGGTCTGAACTGCTGGCAACGTGTGCGCACTATTGCAATCTGGCAAAATTAAGGAACAAAAAAATGGTGGAAATATAAACACATAGTCCAAGGCCGGCTGAGCAGGGTTTAAACAATGGGTTGTAATGGAGCAAGTGATTCTGCCTTTTGAAGCTAATCATCTGTGAACTCTGCAATGCACCGATTTAATGACTACAATAATATTCCAGCAATACAGCTCCTCATCTGCTGAGCAGGCCCCTGCCAAGAACACGCACGGAGCGAAAGAGCAGGAAGCTGTTTAAACGAAGCCCACAAATGTTCTGACATTAGCGTTGGCCTTTTCCTTCCAATCTTATGCCGCATCTATATGTCACCCTCCCAGATAAAACAGGAGAGCGAGGCTACGCTCAAAAGTACAGGTTACAATTCGCAATGTCACTTACATGCATAAAGTACAAGTTATGAACAAAAATTTGAATGTGTACACAGATATCCTTCTAAAATAAAAACATAAGCAAACAGAGGAACAAAGTGCTGGAATCATTTCACAACAGAGTGAGTATTTCTTCTATGGAATGTAACCAATAACTATAGGAATAGATTCACCTTTGAACCGCTCCAAAAAGTGTCGTCCCACATACCAACAAGCTGTTTCAAAATTTGGGAATGGCGTGAGGCTGGCAACTTTCAGGCGTTTTTCCACCTCATATGCTCTGAAAAGAGAAAAAGTCAATGAAGCCGCTCAATGTGAATAAACAAGGCAGCACTTACAGAGAAACCTACGAAGGCCCAGATGTGAGATCGATGCTGGAGACAATGAAAGCAGATGTCTAGAACTCTTGGAAATATGATTTTTACTTTTTTTTCCCCCCCTCAGAACTGAAAAAGCAGTCATTCCTATAAAGGCCATAAAAACTAATGATAAATCATGGACGATAAATCCAAGTTTCTACAGAAGCATGAACTAACAAAGTACTCCCTCTTATAATTACACAGCACCGTAGCTGAAAGGAAATTTTACAGCCTGACAAATTACAGGACTTAGGATGTCATGCACACTGATACACGATCCTATGATTACAATTACTAAACTGATCGGGGTGTGTGTCATGATCTAACAGGTGACATGTGCAGCCAAAGGCTGTTTTTGCTTTTTTTCAGCACAAAAACAGCTGATTCTGTTTTGTTTTTTCAGAGCGTTATACTACACGAAATATGGACTTTTGGCAATATTCTCCGTGTCACATGGGTAGAAGCAGGAATAAAATGTAAAATAGTCAGAGACAAAAGTAATGTAACTGTACACAAAAACCCCAAAAGAGTGTGTGTGTGGGTTTATGCGTGTGTGTGTGTACATGTAAACAGACTGTAGCACTTCATACAGACAAAATCTGCTGACCTCATCTGCATTTCCACACTCAGATTATGGACAAAGTGTCCAGAGAAGGCCAAGCAGTCAACAGGAGTCAGTATTGCATTAATCCATCCTGGAAAAGAAGCAGTGTACACAAAAGAACCATTACTGCGACGTTCTGTAATCTCTAACTCTAACTCTACAACGTGAACTCTAAAAATACATTTTGTTAAGCCAATCCATACAATATAGTCTTTTTGTCTTCGCTTACGGTTAATAACTAATTCCAATCATCTTTTCCTCAGAGCAGAATGCCACTCTCACCTGATGGAATGAACAGAGTTTGACCCTGTTTGAGGGTGCATTTATAGCACTTGTCCACCTGATCAGCAAAGAACATCTCAGTGTGATTAGAGGACGACCTCCAGCGTTCGTACAGGGAAAGGTTGGCAGACGTGGGCTTAATCAAGAAGAAAATCTTCTCTCCCTGCAAACAGTGCAGCACCATCGTCATTTTAACACCAGCTATTTCTCTTACAGTTTGAAACCTCACGTTGCTAATTCTTCAGTGTTACTATTTAGGGTTGTGTAGAAGTCATTTCTGTGATATCTCCAATACATCATTAAGTATTCACCTTGAGAACGTGGTACCAGACAGAAGCACCACCGCATTCGATATGGAAGTCTGTGTAGCTGTCTTTCACGCAGATCAGACAGTATTTGGTCACTTTGGGCTTCCCCAGAAGGGCGTCATCAGGCCAGTAATTCTCCACCCACGAAAGCTTTCTCACTATCTGTGGACTCTCCACTATACTGGCCATTCTATATGTCAAAAAAAGACATGTCAATGAAATGCCTCATAAGCCAGACTATGTGCTTTTATATTTAAAAAGCACAAACAACAAAGATAAAGACAATAATGGACCACAGCCTAATTGAGAACACAGCATTATTGGTTTGGTATTTTTATCATTTAAATAAAATCTGTATTTTAAATTGTTTACAGACGAGGAGCGCGTACCTTGTGTCTGAAAACTCCAAGTTGATCACATTTAATACTTTCTTTCTGTTTGTGCTGTAGTAGTAATCGACAAACTCTTTCAGCTTCATTTTACTGTCTGTCTGTTTGGTGACATCAACAACATCCACAGTAACATCCGGTCCTAGAAAGACAATATGATTAAATAAGACCAGGGTTGAGAGTAATTTTATCAGGACAGGGCAAATTTGCCAGTGCCAATACATAGGCGCCCTCTAGTGGAATACTGAAAAGCATCTTTAATTTAGAGAGACATCTAACAAAAACAAAGTTTTCACTTCTCGAGCACCACATGAAAGACATTAGGCAGACATTCAAAGTAAAAGTTCAAAAAGGGAGCAACAGTGTTTCATTTCAAAACACTTTTTTTTTTAATTCTGCAATTTACAACAACAACATTCAAAACAACAAAAAAAACTCATCCATCAGCCAAAAGGATGAAACTTAGCCGAGTTCAGCACATTCGGAACAAATGAGATCGTCTTACCAACATAGTTTTCAACATCGCTGACATAGAACGTAGGAGCAGGCATAGACATTCCCAAGCCGTCTTTTTTCTGGACCAGAATAGGTTCATTGAATCCATTCTCCTCCAGGTACTCCATTGACAGTTGACTACCGGTGAGTTTGATGACCACATCCTCAGAACTTGGAAGTAGAAACACATTTAGTCAGACTCGCAAGAGCAGTGCAGACGCCCATCAAGAGAATAACTCTGGTCCTGTAATCCTGTCTGAAACTTACTACGTTTCTGTATTCTGAGAAAGTTGTTCAAAGCTGATCAGAGAGCACCACCTATTGACATTCTTGAGAAGTAAAACATTGAGATGCTTCTAAAAATGCCTGATTAAAAATAAATGCACAGAGAAATATTCTCAGATATAGAGGCATTGTATTTTTATATACTGAAGGAAGCTGGATTTGGAACATACCTGGGAAATGTCCTACTGCGTAGTTCCTTAATGAATACTTGACTGCCGTTCTGAACTGGTTTGACATCTGTGCTTTGTCCCGTGTCATGCTTGTTCCAGTTCTTTTTCTTTTTTACTGCGGTAAGGCACAAATGAAACATGACTTTGGTATGACAAAATTTTGATCTGATATCCCCATAAACACAACACCTTTTCATTACCTCAATTTTCAATATTACGAGCTTAAAACAGAATGTAGCATAAGTGGGGATAAAAACTCATAAAAATCAATGAAATGTTTTAAACATCTCAAACATCTCAGTTTAAGCAAAAGATGTGTACTGAAGATGGGGTCCATCTGACTGAGGAGAGAGGCGTACATGTGGATTTGCCGTGGGTCTTCTCACAGTTCGGACAGTGATAGATGTCAATGTCTGGGGCCTCATCCTCATCCACACCCACACAGCTGAGAGACAACAAATGAGAGAGCAACACACCTGACTACAATGGCCGGTGCACAGGGCACTGACATATGAAAACACAGATCATATTGTATATAATGATAATAATACTACAATCATTGTGACAGCAACAAGTGGCAAGAACAACAATAATATTTTTGCTGTAAAACAGAACTAACATTAATCTAGTCGAATAAAGGTTCATGGCACTAGTGCTAGCATTACTAGTAGTACCACTCCTAGTGCAAATATTTAGTTTACTCAGCAGTAGTAGCGGTGGTGACACTAATGGCACTTCTGATGATAACTGTATAATATTATCAACTGTACTATATTACCAGCAGTGAGAACATCATCAGAGAGAGAAATGGCATTATCCATAAATAATCGTAACAGAAGTAATGATAGTTGTCATAGTAATTGCTATAGCAATAGCTGCATTGCACAGCAGGTCATAATACTCAACATAACAGCTGCATCAGCACAAAAACACTTTCAATTCCTGGCAATTGCTGAAGGAGTTGTCTAACTTGCATCCATGGGTTTTTGTGCGTCTCAAGAGAACATCCTCAAGTTAAAACAAAAAAAAACACAAAAAAACAATAACCTTGCAGTGGGTGACACACAAACATCACTTCCACTTACAGTATCATTCCCTAAAGTCATGCTTTTCAGATACGCACAAGACACATTCCAACAACTAGAGGGAGCTGCTCTTCTGTCATCAGTACACATTAGATTGGGAATTTCTCATGAGGGATTTTCCTCTAGGCAGTATCACTACTGTATGCAGGCCTACAGAGCGTCCTGCACACAGCCAACTGAGGAAGTGGGTGGTGTGAGCTATTAAACCACTGCAATGAAAACGTACACATACAATGGAAAAAATAGAAAACGTGGCACACAGGTTAACTGCAGAAAAAAAGAGACAAACACCGACGTGAAGTGTCTTAAAAGGGTGTGGGTCAAGTACAAGTCCCCAAAACAGATTCAGTGCCCCTTGGCAGAAACTCTACGAGTGCCTAGAGCCATAGAAGAGACCTAGATGAGAACCTCTCAGATCAAAATAGAAATGCTCTATCTCAGGATCAATCTGATAATTCAAAATGACTTTGTAATTAATGGCGCTCATCTTGTTCTCTGAAGGGTTCAGTACACCTAACCCATGCCAGGAAAAACGTCACCCGCACCATAACAGAGCTGCTACAATCCTTCACCATGGGCAACAAGTCCGCGAGCCGGTGGGGTTCTTTCGCTCTGCACTACACATGCATTCATCCACTTGTTCAGAATGTGATGAATGATGACTCACTGACCATATGACTTTTTTTTTCTGTTGCTTAGTCGATTACTGCCTGTGTCACTCACATCACTTTAGTTTCACATGTGAATATTCAAGTGTAATAAGGAGTTTACGCACTGTAATCCAGCTACTGTATCCCTTCCTGGAAAGTTGTCAACAGATTGTTCTTGGCAAAACTGCCTGCACACATCCTGGACTGATATTTCCAGTTGACTGACTCGAAGGTGTTTGTCTGCATTTTTGCCTTAAAAACAACACGCGAGCATCATACCCTCGAAACACGTGCTTTTGACCACCTCTGACCCTAGATTCCCGCAGACTTCCACACCAAAATCACCTTAGCCATTGCTCTTAATGAAACATTTCACTCAGCTGTCCTGGTCATGGGGGCTCCCACCAAACAAGTTCATCATTACTCTTTCAAAACTACTAAGATTCCCCCGCCCCTTCACCATGGTAGTCAAAATAATGGGTAAATGGTTGTATGTAGCATTTTTACACATGACCTAAAGACTGATGTGACCTTAATTACTTAATGAACTCATTAATCACACCTGTGCGAAAGCACCCGCTTTTACTATATTTTGCATTTGTTTTCGTAGCTCCCCATACCAAGTACACTGCTCACATGAAACCACGCATGGATCATTCACACTCAGTCCCAGGCATCAACAAACATATTTACATTTACAATTTCTATATATTTTTTTTTTACCTCTCTTAATCCCCGACTCATGCATTTACACGCCTCACATGAATTCTGCCCCTAATCCTGAGTATTTCATTTTAAATTGGAAATACTTTGCACCTTCTCTAATATGAATGCTCTTCACTTAATTCAAGTTTATGACATAGCAGACAATTTTTGCACTTCCATAAACAAACTTCATTTGATTATGATAATAGACATTGTTGTTTTAGACAAGCCAAATAACTGCCAATATATGGGGAACACTTAAAAGTTTTAAATGTTCTATGTGTAGTAAGGAATTTACAATATATTATCATTTCTATTTAATATACTGAAAGTTAAAAGGGCATCAAGCGCCACGTGGACATAGGAACTAAACTGTCAATACCTCAGGAGTGTCACTGATGTTGATTTTTTTTTTTTAACAACTAAATTATTCTTTAACATGGTGATGCTGATACCAATATGTCTAGACCAGCAAGGAACTCAAAGGTTAGAATTTACTGGCAGCAACAAAAGGATCACTGGATCAATTTCCTACATAAGCACTGTGGAGTTTCTTCCTTTTACATATATATATATATATATAAAAGGAGTGTTGTAGTCTCAGAAGCAGGACACTGTCTCTGTGACCATACGCAAAACACTTGGTTCCATTTTTGTTGTGAAAGCAGGTATTGCAACATGGTGACCCGATCTCCCATGAACCCCGCAAATGCGTAATTCTTAACTGACTAAACCCTTTGAAATAAAGAGAGAGCTGGAAAGTCAACAAAAAACGATTCTGTATAACATTAGACATCAGTGACTACGCAATACTATTACACATCTGCAGCAAAAGTCAGTCTCAGAAATTGTGGGCAATGCGCCTAACGGAGTAGACTGTGACACTGACATTCTTTAACAGTCCACACGCTAAAGTACTGACGGACATCCCCTGAGCATGTACTGATTAAAGCTTATTCATAAAAATATAATTAACTGATAATTCACTCCACTGCAAGATAAACACACAGGCAAGCTCTGGGAAACACATAAGAATGTGAGTGGCACATAACTGATGGGCTTTTAATCCAATCCAATCCAACCCAATAATGTAACAAAGACACAGGAAGTCAGTACTTCACAGATTTTAAGGTTTTGTACATGAAGTGATAGGAGCATTCTCATTAACAAACCTGGTTTTATTCCACAGATCACATGCTCCAAGCTATGTTGGAGAAATTTCCTACACATACTGATAAAAAGCAGATATCAATCTGTAAGTCTAAAATCCATATTCATAAATGATGCATCAATGAAAGGAACCATGAGAATTTCTGCCCTGTAGGATCTAATAATGCTGCCTTACATATTTGCTCCACTGCCCTCTACACTAGGAAGGAGATGTGGTGTGATGTCATGTATTCCCCTCAAAGACAAATCAGCCCAGTATAAACTATCATGTACTGAGTGATGGGTTCAACAAGGCTGTTAAGGTCCTCCACCCAGGGAAAAGGAACACCATTGTATGTGAGTTCATGGCATAAAAACCCACACAACATATAGACAGGGAGGGAATAGTTCTGACTGAAATAAGGACTGGACTGCTGGGTTCACTTTGAGGGCACAGTTCAAATCATATTTTACAATTATATTGTAATGAACAGGCAGTAAGTAGTGGGATTGTTTGCACGGGAAAGAAATTCAGACTTTTCCTCTAAGCCTTAATGAAATGAATTAAACTCCGGGCACAACGACAACACAAGCTGACACAAAAAGTTGCAGTTTAGTCCTTTTAATTGTAGTCTTCAGTTCGTTACAGTTAAATTAATCGGCTAGAAGCTGAGTAAAGGTGAGGAGCGGAGTGATGACTGGCGGAAGTACCGTTAGAATTAAATGTGGTGGTTATAAAAATTTGGAACGTTGGAGAGGGGCGATACACAATTTTAAGTCAACGTTAACAGGGGATGCCTGACTGACGCGGAATCAGTTTTCTTTCCCCCTGTAATAGCCTACCAGTACGTTCGCACTCTCACTATCAGTTCAAAAATGTCGCGGGATTTTAAAATCGCTGAAAGCTGTGTTGTCAATGCATCCGTCTGCCATCATCATCAATCATTTTAATAATCTCATTTAAACGTTAAAATACGTACCCCGCCATTCGAAACAAATGTGCAGTCGAAAGGCAACAATTTAACGGATATGGAGTAGTAACCTATTGAAAGTAATATAGCGAAGATATCCCACTTGTGATTATTTGCAGTTACATTCGTTACTAATTTCCGAAACTGTCCTAATCTATCGAATTGACTTGTTCTCACATAACGGTTAAAATATGGGCAGATTTTCCATCACAAAAATCATCAAAGGGTTAATATTGTACGCGCGTAAATGTCTCAGTCAGTCAGCTGGAACGCTTCTTCACTGTTTACATCAATAAACACGCCTATGATAGTTATTAAAGCACATATTTTTTCATTCAATCCGAACACCGAGTACTGACTTGGAATATAGGAGGGAAAAATCGAAAAACAGCATAGGCTACAGAGCGACTTCCATTATTGCGGCGGGCTAAACTAATTTGCTATGACTAGCATACAAGAAGCTGTCACTTCAATGCATTTTACCAATCGCAGAGCAGACATTTAGTTTAAACGCGATGGTTAGCCCAGACAGAGTGTTCCAATTATTAGATCACACGTAAACAAATTCGTGGATCTACCAAAATAGCTCTTATCCTGCAATGTCTAGCGCAAGCAGCCTATTATTCAAACTGGAGGCTGGACACCATTTAGCTACCCCTGTCTGAATGGCACAAGAGACGTTTCTAGCTCAATTGTTTCCCTTTTGGTGAACAATTTCGCAAAGATGGGACACATCACAGCAGGCGATTCACTGAAATACTGTGAAAAACAAGATAAAATTGAGGTGCAGAAATAAGTCGAGCGAATTCATGTTCGCAAACACCCACAGCTCACCGTCCACTACTACGACAACATTAGCGTAACATAGAATTTGTGGGTTCAAAAAACTGAGAAGCGAATAAAATCGAAAAATCAGTCAAAATATCGGTAAATATGAAAATCATTTCCCGATTAACTAATTCTTTTTGTGTTGTTAACAAAAAAAATGTCTCAACCTAGCGAGCTAAATATAACTCCGCCTTCTTCTTCAAGCGGCCTCGCTCTTTTGGCAATACAAATGTAGCCAAGCGAATGTGCAAGTACGCGGACAAAGACAAAAATACCAACCCAAATGTCATGCAAATCAATAAAAAACTGGTCAGTAATTTGACAAATTTACCTGCCATGAAACCAATCCTTGCAGGCATCACATTCGATCATAAACTGGGTTACGTCGTAAGGTAATCTGCAGATGCAATAAACTGGTACAGTCGCCATGTTAGATCAATTCACAACAACGCCGGAGAGACGGGGGCAGCAGGAACCCTCCTGCAACAAAATTGCAATATGAAGATCCTCAGAAAGCTCACAGTTCCGCGGGACATTTAGTCACATCCCAGAGTATTTCCAGTGTGATGTAGCATAAGAATTATTCTCTGGACGGACGACCGGAGTTATGTTTGCTTGAGTGCAATATTGTATGCATGCCCCCTGGTGACTATACAGTACTGAGACTTCATAAACCGTAAGAAAATGTATCCTTTCATTGTAATATCGTTACGTCAGCGTACAAGACGAAAATCGTCTTCAAATCAGATGAATGAATCTCATTAACACTGCAGTTGGTTCTCAGGGTGTTCCCCGATTTTATGTAACGAAAATTCATCTCTAGGGAAACTCCAGCAGCGTTTAACAAACTGCCAAGCATTATGAGGGAGAAAACTGTTGTTGCCATTAATGACGGTGACAGTTATCAGTATTTGAGTGAATTTTTGAGAGCTGTAGTGCGCGTTATAAGTTCTTGAACCCATGATAATTACAGTATCGCATCAGCATGGGGTAAATATGTTGGACTTGAAAGCTGGTAAAAATGCGTGCGTGTACACTGTAATTACAATTACGGGAGTTAATCGTATTGTGGAAAAGAAACAAACCAAATCCAATGCAATTGTTTTTTTTAGAACCGAGAAGTCTGCATTAACGTTGCTTTGTTTAAAAGGTCAACGCTTTTACATTAGGGATTAATAGATGAACTTGCCAAGAAAAAGGGGGTTTATGACTATCATGCGGACTGCAAACTCCGTCCCTAAAGAGAACACATTCGTGGGTGCAATATAACGGTAAAAGAATATTTCAAGAGCTGTGCAACACGAGAGAATCAAACTTAAATGAGTACCATAGGAATGCAACAACTGAAATGAAACGGTAGCGCCCAAAAATTCCTAAATTCCAGTAGATGGCAGTCAGAGTCCTCGCTGTTTTGAAGTTGGCAAGACGAGATTTAACTGGTTGTCATAATGACCAATATGTGCTCACACCTTCGTGTGTAGTGCATAACAAATTACTGCATACAAGCTAAAACAGGTGAGAAATCAAACTTCAAAAGGGGCTGAAAAACACACCCACACAGTCAAATTATACTAAAAGAATAAAGACTTTTATTAAGCATTGTAAGTTGCATTCAATTTCCTTCAAATACATCACACCACAGTCCATCAACAATCACTCAAACCCAACAGTAGTTCATTCTTTTACAACCCATGAGTTAGGAAAAAACTCCGATCAACTTACATCAAGGTAACCTATTTAGTCTTGCGGGAGGGGGACTGAGGAGTACACCATATTTCTGATCACTAATGTGCAATGAAAAGCATCAGGAGGATTAGATGGAAAAGTTAAGTAATGATTCCTGTTTAGAAGTACAATAAGTTTTGAAAACACTAAAGTAAACATCAAAAATGATTACAAGTTTACTTGCTTATGCTAAACTGTCAAATGGGAAGGTCAAACATTTTGCGGATTTGTTTCCAGCTAAGGATAGGGGGGTGGGGGGTAATTTAAGATTAAAGCTTTTTTTCCAGAGATTTTTCTTTTTTCAAGAGAGATGGTTTGCTAATATGAATGCAGAAAACAGCAACAAAGAACAATAATGCATACAGTGATGAGTACACCAGGGTTAACAATATTTAAAGTGGCTAGATAACGTTTTGTAATTTTTTTTTTTTTTTGATTAAATGCAACAGAGGTCAATAATCACAAAAATTTAAGGTTAGAGCAAATCAGTTACTGACTAACAGTTAACATCTTTTATAGGACTATTACTGATTATTAGCCTTTTTAAGTTTTGCAAATGGGCACAGTACTTGAAAAAATGGAAGAAAAGGACAACATGCATAATAACTACACACCTTTTTAAAATTGTGAACCATGCAGAAAGTTTAGCTGAAACAGTAGTACTAATGTTCTACATTTGATCCAAGAACCCACATTAATCGTTGATCACTGATGCGTGGCAATTTCTGAAACAAAAAAATGTTTTGGTGTTTTCGAAAGGTTGTCTGCATCTTTTGTGATTTTCTAACCATTTCTTGACATGTTACTTATATAGCTAAAGTATGACATACTGAGATCATCAGAACTTAAGCTGCAGTATTTATACTAGTTTCATAATTTTGTAACAATTCTGCTCATTTTTAAAATAAGAAAACCCACCGTGATGACTCATGTGAGAAAGGTGATTTTGTTTCTCTCTTTTCATTTGTGAGTTTTTACTTCTCAATAAAGCATTTACTGTGACACAACACAAAAAATCAATTACAATGGCAAATATATGGTGCCAGGTACTAGAAGAGTATCTCAACCTATGAGTACTAAAAGATCGCCAAATGAAAGTAATTTTCGGCTTCAGTATCTTAAGGAAAAACAAATAATGTTCATGTAACCAGTCTGAAACATGTAAATATCAGTGATGAGGGAGTGAACCGTCTTACTCCTTATCCTGGTAGTATTTTCTAGATATACTGGTATACTGGTCTTCTGTTTACTGAGACATAGTCATTTACTTGTAGTTTTAACTTGCTGACATCAAAGAGGGATACAAATTTCGTAAGTCCTCATTTTTACTTTCGGAGAGGAAAAAATGTTCACCAACTGTAGGCTTTCCATCTTTCCAGATATTCCTAACTCTGACCCATCCACCATCCTTCACCCTCTCTATAAAAATAGGTTTACTCTTCTGTTTTTAAGACAGAGGCGCCAAGAGCTTCGTCTCTGTGGCTCTCACTGTCTGTATTTAGTGCATTTAAATGAGGATTAGTATTGCACATTTTAGAGTCATTACTAAAGGCACTTTCAGGTTGATTGGGAGCCCTACTTTCCTCTTTGTTCCCATTCAGCTGGTCAGCCTCTTTACCCTCCACACCGTTCTCTGCTGTGGAGCCTTCAGATGATAACTGTGGTGACTTGGTCTCCACTTTGGGCTTCTTTCGCTCCTTCACCACCTCATTTGCTGAAGCAGCATATGCGGGCTTACTCTGCAAATTCCATCGCAACAAATGTCTTATAAATGAAACATTCAGAGAAAACTTCAGAGAAATTAAGCTTATGCAAAGCACAGGCAATCATGACTCAAGCTTATTTTTTTCATCGAGCTAATTTCATTTCAGAATGAAATCGGGTTATGTATAAAAAAAACCTGTCATATTCAAACAGCTGTTCTCTAACACTGAAGGAAACGGGGATTTAGATAGATAGCTGACTGTAGACATGATGTCAGAGACCTACTCGTGTCCACATGGTGATGTTTCATGAATAACAGTGAGTATGTTCATGCAAATATAAAATTCTGTGAAGATGATGAAGTATACATGGTAACAAAAACTCAGCTCCGTCTGGAAACATTTACTTCAGGACTGTGATTTCACTATGTTCGTTTCACATTTAAGGTAAAACTGCAAAACGCAAAAAGCAAAATCATTTAGATGACAGTATTTTCCCCACATGGAGCCACTGCTTTCAATGTTAAAAAAACTTAAATCTGCCAAGAAGTTATACAGGGGCGTCTCATTCCTATATCCATTTAGGAAACACTTTAAAAGCTATTAGAAATAAGAGACATAAGAAACTTTATTGCCATTGTACTGCTGTGCAAGACAACAACACAACGAAATTACGGAAAACAATGAAATTAGGCATCTCTATGGTGAGTGGAAACTACAGTAAAGCAACGAAGAGCAAGCATTGTCGAGACTAGAAAAGTGAAACTTTTGAAGTTTAACAATGAAACATTTTCAGAAGCTACTGCCCTGACAATTCTGCTACGCTACTCTGTCTTTACCTGTCCGTCACTGAGTGAAATGGACAAGTTATAATAGTTTTGTTTTAGGCTGATACTCCCCGTAGTCTGTAAAATAAATCAACCGTTACAGGTACGATTTCAGTCACATTTTACGGTTTAACTGAATATGTTCCTTTAGCCTCTGTCATTCGATCATCAAGAAAATTAATACGAGCTGAAGCTTGCAGTCTTGACCTTTGAACTACATCTCAGTTTTTACACTACTTTGCAACAATGCTTTTACAGGCCAGTTTACACAATGTTAGAAGGATCAACAGAACTCTAAAGCATTATTTAAAGCAGAACATAAAAAAGAAAATGCTTTTTAGACACATTATTTACTATCCAAAGAAAATATGAACTCTTTTAAAATGATAGATCAGCTACTACACTCTAAGCAGCAAATATCAATGTTATTCATCAAACATGAGTTGCATTATGGGATGTATAACTACAGTACAACTTGTACTAAAATCAATCATGAGAAATAAGGCATGTGTTTGCAGTAACTATACGCCAGAAAAAAATGATGCTTTATATCATTCTAAATAGTAGTGGAAAAGAAGTAAAACTTTGGTTATATGCATGCCATTCTCAATTAACAGAAATACACATGGTTTTTAAAACACTCTACATTCACAGTTTCTCTGATGGAGAGCAATAACAAAATCAACTGACCTGGTATGATCCCTGATTCCTGAAACCTCGACCATGGTATTTGGTTCCCCGACCAAAGGTCCTTATAACTGGAGTTGATATCACTCCTCTTGGTCGTCTATTCAATGAGAATGGGGGCTGTTCAGTTCAGCACTAGAGACTTGAGACTCAAGAACTCTATTACTTTCATTTCAAAACCTGCCCAGCCAAGGTCCAGATGAAATTATTCAAAAACTCTTCACAATATTATTCAGAATGACTTCATGTGTGTTTGGATAAAACATATAATCAATATGCTGAATGACAAATTCAAGCAGAATCCCAATGAGTGCCATGAAAGATATGTAAATCCTCATATGTCCTTGTGTTTGCAGTGACTTACCCTCGGACTGGTCCACCAACTGAAACCACCTGGATGGGAAAGGGGCCTCTGCCGCGCCCCCGGCGACTTCCAGCCCACTGACCCACCACTGTACCGGCAATCTCAAGCTTGCCACCCTGCGAAGAAATGGCTTGAAGTCCTGGGAAGGAAGTAGGGTGACGGAACAAGAAGGAACAGTTAGATTTGGACTTTACGGTAAGAAAGAGAGAGGACACAGCAGTGTACAAGTTTGGACATATTTGCAAGCTGCACTGTTGTGAACGCATCACTCAACTTGTTTTCATTCATCCACCAATAGATGACAAACCAATTCATTTTACAGGCTTGTCAGCTATGTTCTCCATTTTTACATCAAATTAATCACCAACAATGTATGATACCAATCTGCCATCACAATGATATAGTGAAACCATATGTCAGGTACAACTAACCAGTTTAGACAGACACTCTTACAATATATCCTCTTACCGGGTATTCCTCTGCCTCGACCCTGTGGTGGAGGCATTGGGGGTGGAGGATAAAAGGTACTGCTGGGGGGGTAGAAAGGCATGCCGTGGGGAGGCGGAGGTGGAAACGGGAGCGGGTGAGGTGGCCGCGAAAAGTTCAGACCCTCAAGGATACTCTGACGCATTTTCTCCACCTTGGCAACCTGCTCAGTCTATTTGGGAAGAAGGAAAAGACAGAACAAACTCATTAACTCAATCGATTTTTGTCATTTTCCGTACAATGTGAACAACGGCGGTAATTGTTTTGGTTGTTTAGCCACAAATCTAAACAGACAGTGGAGGAGAACAGGAGGAGAAAGCAGAATTTACCTGACCATCACAGAGGTCGATGAGTGGGGCCTTGTCCCTGTTGGCCTGGATCAGTTTGCTCTGAAGCAGTTTACCGTCAAAGTACATCCACGGGCAGCAGTGTTCCCAGGGTATGGGCTGCCCGCACGCATCGTTGGCAAACAGCGCCATGTCCACTCCGCTCATGAACAGGGCTGCCAGCTGGACGCCCCGGGGGTCCAGGTTCTCGATCTGCAGGCGACACACACACAGACCCGTTATCCAGGGCCCTGACATCAAACTCTGCACACGTACGCACTTAGGGCAACACAAACTATTTCCCACTCAGCCAGGAGCAAAGCAGCACAAAGCAAGCGTGAGCGATAAAACCACTCCATCTATTCCAATAATGCACAACCCCATGCCAGCCAACACACAGAGTCAGCGACAGCGACCTACAGTCAGTTAGCAACACAGCGCAAAGCACTCACAGTTCAACAAAGCCAGTACACAAACAGTTATGACAAAAAGCGAAGCACGAGTATGGATGGTTCACTTCGTTTCTCTCTGTTATGTTGAAGTCTATTTTATGTCAGGATTAACTCGAGATGTAAGAGCTACTGCCCGACCAAAATGATACATAGCTTGAGTCAGTAAACCATCCACACAAACATCAACTCCTTTCATTCAAGTCGCTTAAAAAAAAAGATGCAACATCTTTTCCTGCGAAGCTAGCTCTTAAATGAAAACATGCTTTTCATAAAGCATTACGCTTGTTTTGTTAAGCACATTTTCTGGCAATGCTGATATGAGGAGTGTCCTGGAAAATCTCCCCCAACCATCCTCTCACTCTTCCTTGAAGAGTTGTTTCCTTTCAATTAGCAGGAAATAAATGCAAGCTTTCTCCAGAGTTTTTGATTTTTGAAAAATAGCTGCTGTCTCTTAGTAAATATTCCCTGGACACTCCTCATATTGAGATGACTACAGAATCACCTTCAGTTCCTGCAGCTGGTCAGGTTCATATAGTTTAGGAGAAAGTGCTTGGGCTAGGAAAGCGTCAAGTTCGTTACGACGCAAAATTCTTACTCCTGGCCATTGTAACATAAACCTGAAGCAAAACACAAAGGGTAAAATATTATAAAATACAGGAACTGATTTGGAACGCTATCTGTCTGATGGTATAAACCTGACATGGTATTAAGAGGGGAGAAAGTGTTAGTATCCTTACAGTGTAAGAGAAAAAAAACAAACAAACAAAAAAAAAGCCCATGGCAGAGGTATTGTGTCTGGACTCACCGCAGCACACAGCAGAGCACCATGAGAGGGGTGGGCACGTTGGCAGGGTTCAGCATTGCTGGAGTGTCTGACCTCATGCAGGCCAGGAAAGCTCTCATCCTCCGGTTCTTATCCTCCACAGCCTTGCCCAGCCAAAGCTTCTTTAGGTTGGGGCACGTCCACTCCCGGAAGGGCAGCGCCTCCACCAGCTCAGGGGTGTGTGGAGACTTTCCTTTGTAAGCCGCCCACTCCTTTATAATAACAGGTGGAACTGCATTTTGGCAGGGGAAGCAACAAATAAAGAGTTAATCAAGAGCCACTGCTGGGTTTCGACCCACTTAAAATTCTAGTTGGTTATATTGGCTGGGTAGGCATGTAAAACAAGCATTACCATGCTGAGCGACAAATCATTAGGCCGAAAGCAGTCAGAAATAACTGAACTAATTAAGGAATGAAGCTGCCTCCATCAGAGGACTACCACTGCTGCTCTTTACATCTCTCTCTGTATGTCTCACACCCACATCACCAAGATGCAATGACCTGTGACTATTTTAAACTCCCACATGAGACTGCTAAAAACACCTCGCCCATCATTTTGTTTTCTGTTCTCCTTCTATTTTTGTTTCTCTTACTTTGCAGAAACCTTAAGTGGAAGTTGCCTTAACAAATGGGGCACTGACACAGCTGCAGACAACTTAATAAGGCACTGAGGTCGGGCTCTTGGCATTGATGACAACGTTCATACATGCGCTTGGGCCAAGAGTGGAGCGCTGACGTAAGGCGTGCCTCTGCTTTGTTATTCTTAAAGTCACTTACACTCGGGCAGACGGTTTCTCCTCATGGCGAGTCTCTCTGCTTTCTTCCTGGCCTCGGCGAGGCTGAAGAGAACTCCGTAAACATACTGACGGACTGGCCGGTACAGCTGCACCGCAGAAGGCAGGTCCTTGTTAGCTTCATCTTCAATGGTGACGGATATCTTGATCTCACCCTACAAGAGAACACCGTTGGTAACAGTGAGCATTTGCTTGATGGGCACGTAAGACATTGCAGTCTGTCTTACTGAACGTAGAAAATGATTGGAGCGACTCACAAAACCATGTCAGAATAAGAAAAATGCACAACAGATATTTGACTGGGAATCAGGAGGAGAGCACTTAATCCAGTTTTTTCTAATGAATACTACTTGAAGCGCCTGATCTTCAAAACCAAGTAAATGACTGTTTTACTTATACAACATTGAAATACAAATTTTTAGGATAAAATGTCTGGTTCAGATGATGTTCATGACTATCTTAAACAATTCCCATATCTGCTACGATTACCATATGACTTGCATTCATTTAAGCATAGTATCCTAGTAGCCGCCAGTTTAGGCAAAAAAAAAAGCAACATATGTCCTAAAAATTCACATTTGATATTAGTCACAGTATAATGTTATACTTATAGTATACTTCTGATGAAAATCAGATTTACATGGTGGTGGTATTTTTGCAATTCTGTCTTCAATTTTCTAGCAGGCAAAAGTGGCTTAAAATTCTGAAACTCCTGCCTCTTTCCAAAACTATCTGTCTCGCTGAAATGTACTGTGAAAGTGTTAAATATCATTAACGTGTCTTAAATTGATCAAGTCCATGACTCAATATACTAAACAACTTTTTGTAAACAGTTGTGTATATGGCTAACGTCCCACAGGTGGAGCCAACCGGCCAGAACCTTTCATACTCCCTCAACAATGACGCCCTTCACAGCTACATGAGTATGTGAGACAGCCACAGCACAACAAAATTCTCTCAGACAGACCAAAATTCTCTCAGTTCTTCTTCGGGTATACAGTAAAATTTGAACGCGCGCCATCTCATAAATCACTGCGTGACAACATTTACATTTATGCCTAATAAATATGCAGGACTGAGTGAGTGCTGTATCCTATGCAGCGAGTGTTGGAGCTGGGTGGGGTCAGACCTTGGTGAGGACGTGATAGATGTAAGGGTACATTAGGCCCTTCTTGTGTCTATGTTCAGCAACCCGCAGCACCTCAGGGGCCACCACAGGTAGGGGAGGGGTAGTAATGTCCATGTGGTTCCTGGTTGGCATTGAAAGGAGGGATGGAATCTGGGCATTCATGCCAAGATGACCTTCAGCCTCCAGTCCCTGACTGACAGGGGAGGACGTAGAAGGATCAGACTGAAAAAGGAGGTCAGAGAAGAGGAGTTTGACTTGTCACGAATGATAAATGGATTTCTAAACAATATAAAATTAACGATTTCAAAGTACAAAGGTCAAATGAAGACAGTTCAGCAGATTTCTACATACTGAAAGAAGAAAATACTGGAATATATGGTATTTTGGTCAATACTGTAGATGGTACACAGAGCTGTGTGCTTTGTGTAAGGATAACATTCATGTTTGCTTCAGTAAAAACTGATGTCACAAAAAAAAGAGAAAAAAAATGAATTAACCTACTTTAACTTGGTCCCCAAGGTTTCCTTCTGGTATGTTGTCCATTTGATTTCCTTGTTTGTCCCATCCCTTATGGTCACTTATATGACTGGAAAAGACACATTAACGGACATGAAATACGAGTGATAATGACAGTGGATGAACAACGCAAAGGCTGCTCAACATTCGAATGTAATTTTTTTTTTTTTCATCAATTCAACACTGCAAAAAGCCTCCACTGTCACATTGTCTGTCATCTCTGAGGCACTTACAGCATCCATCGCTGAGGAAAATAAATGTATGTCACTTGTGAGGCCATACAACAATGGTACTGCGGTACAAATACATCTACTCCGGAGAGACGGAAACCAACTAGTGCTATCAAAGCATGCATTCAAATCAAATAGCCTTGGTAGCTTCAGCTTAAGGAAAAATACGGTTGGAGTGTTGTAGCTGGAGTGTCATGAGAACAGGACTTGCTGAGGGTGATAAGATGCAAAATGACTGTCATCATCATTACAAACCCTTTACACTCATTTTCACATTGGCTGCATACAAGAGCACACACATAGCACTACAGAAACATGGTTTGCATTATCTGACCGGCATAAAGCTCCTCTCAAATTCATATGGAGCAGTGCGACACACAAGTATCCACTCACTTGGCAGTGGAACCAGCGGTTTCCTCGGTCTCAGAGGAAGAGGATGTGGACGAAGTGTTGAAGAAGGCTGGATCCGTGTGGTTGGGGCTGCTGCTGTGAGCTGGGTTAATGGGTGAAGACCTCTCGTACAGCGGCGTGTGCTTCCCTTCGTGAGGAATGTTGCTGAAGCTGTTCTGTTCTGGAAGCCCTTTGCCCGTCGGGTCGGCGGCTGGGGCGGGCTCGGCCAGCGGGGTAGAGTAGGCATGCTGGACCTGGGAGGGGGCCCGGATCGGTCGAGTACTGTGTGTTAGCTTGACTGTGTGAAGGTGATATCTATTTGTCAGGCAAGAGAATGCAGCCTGTGAGACTCACCGCAGGTTTCATGGGAAGGGAAGCCTGTGGAATGTTGAGCATCTGTGGAGGTGTATATTGTGGCACTGCTGCAGGCACTCCGATCTGATTTGGTCTGACTGCGGGAAGAGAGCCCAGACAAGACCTGAAAACACTCGTATCTACTGCAGCTAGCGAGTCCATTTAAACTGAAAGGCTCTTAAAAACCAGAGCACTTGAAAAATAAAGAATATCTAAGGATTATCTGAAGCGAAAAAAGTTTACAAGACAGCTGCACCATTAAATGCACATCTGAATATTTATTCAATTACAGGTGAATGAATATCTCCATAAAGGCCACCCTCGTCAACGCATGTCCCCATGCACTCACAGTTTAAAAAAATACATCAAGAGCCATACAAATAAAAATGTGAAAACATTCTGTCCGAAACAGCACTTCCAGTACAGAGTATTATTTCATGTTCAGGGCATTACAAATAGCTCTGAAACTGGAGGGGAGGGGAGAATGTAAAATCAAATTAAGGTCCACTTATTGTTCTGTGGCTACTTCTTCAATGAACCTGCCGAAACTTTTCAGGCGAGTGGTGAAGAGTTCTTCCAGACCAAGAGCCACTATGCAAGAGGCCTTTCTAAAGGAGCCTATTTGTATGCATATTGCATAGCTACCATTCCAAAGTGCACACAAGGTCTGTGGCAAGGGGGAAAATTTCTCACATTACTGTGAAGTCTGAGACCAAGACAGGGCTTGTGTTTTATGCCTGGCCCTAACGCAGGCCATTCTACACATTATGGAATCAGCTAAATGTGATGACCATTAAGGTACAGAAATAGTTTTCTCAGTAAATATCAAATGACAATGAATGGAAATGAACAAAGGTATGCATTGCTAAATGTTTGAGGAAAAGCTTTAAAAAAACAACAAGAAAACATCTGACTCAAATTTATCAATTTTTCTGTACGCCCTGATTCAATGAATGTAATACATCATAGCTTCACTATCAATTCTTACATCAAAATGTTAAGTCCATAAATGACATGGAATGGAAAGTCAGTCACATGTCATCACTTAGGTTAATAAAGACATAACTTACCTAAATACGTAGGGAACTGAGGGGGCTTGCTTGCTGCTGAGTAATATTCCACTGCCTTCTTGAAACGGATAACTTTGTCATCAGTTCTGGACTACAACACAAAATAATCAAATTTAATTATCAAGCCTGGGGGAACACAGCCACTGCTACCTCATCCCGAGATCCCAGTGACTCACCTTATTTCAGCAGCAGGGAAATGATCACACATAAATACACTGATCAAGTACAAAAGCACACCTACTTAAACAAATGTTAATGGACTTACTCTTCATCTTATCCTCATCACTGCTCTTGCAAAATCTAATTCGATAGCTACTAGCAGGCTTTACCCATGCGCTGTAACAAATCCTCTCATCAAGTTCCCAAAGCCTTGATTACGAGTTAAAAATGCTTTTTTTTTTTTTCCTAAACTTGGTTTAACAGCGCTCCTCAAGAAAGGTTTTAAGCACCTTCATTTGCGACTGCTGAGTGGCACTGTCTAACACAGTGCAGTGGTACAGAGATACATCTCGTTTCTGGGACTCAAGGTTTGGATGGAAGCGGTGCCGTGTTTGCTGGCTGTGGATGGGAGCCCACTGCAGCCCAGTGTTCCCTTGGGAAAGGGAGTCGACCGCGGTCCCTTCACCCCTCTTGCTGGGCAACAGTCACTGGAAGTTAGGTGCTTATATGACCACAGATATAGTAGGGCAGATAACACCATCTTCCAAGAGGTTAACGTCAGTTGACCACCCTATGCAATTAACAGTGTGGAAAAATGGGTGACTGACCTCATGCTCAGCATGCGCTAGCTATACTCCCCACAACTTAGGTGACCACTGTCTGAGCCAGAGACTAATGAGATTAGGATCAATTGGGCATTTTCAAACTGGGAGACCTTAAGACACCACCCAAGTCAATTCAAGTCAGTCATTTGTTGGCTCTCCTGAAACTATTTCTGTCTTTTTCTCTAATTAATTCATCATCAACAGAATTTTAAGACAAAAATAAAAGCCATCGACAGTGTAATATCACGTCTCATTTTAGTGATATGCTGTTTCGACTGCTGTGACAGAACTGTATACCTGAGAGTGTTTGAATATGTCTTTAGCTATGGCTTCCAGGTCGTTGACATCTTGCAGGTTACGGACGTAGTCTGCCACAGCCCTTATGACAACATCACAGGGGGGAAGCACAAGCTGGTGGGCACGAACCTGTAGCAACAAGAACAGCCAATCACAGCTCCTCTTAGTGTAAATGAATTGAGGGCACAGGTGCAACGGGCTCAAACAGTTCACAACTAGGCAGCATTTAATTTCACATTTTCTGTAACGGTAACATCATTTTGAAAAACTGATAATGAAGAGACTTTTAAAACAACAAAAACAGCACTTTCTCCTCCCACAACATCCACAGCTGAAGTGCCCTTGGGCAAGGCACTTGACCACCAACTGCCCCCCGGACGCAGGCGTGCTCCCCTCTGCTCATGGTGTGTGTGTGTGTGTGTGTGTGTGTGCTCACCACCGGTGTGTATAAGATGAGTTAAATGCAGAGGTTAAATTCACTACTCACTGTTCACAGTGTGTGCGTGCAATTACAGAGATTCTAAGTTCTAAATATCTTTATGTCATGTATATCGATTAGTGACTATGTTTCAATATGGACATCAATTAACTAGATTAATAGCTCAAAATATTTTGGCCCTGCAAAAAAAAAAGAGAGAAAGAAAAAAAACTTAATTCTGGTGTCTACCCTGAATCCAAGGGAAGAAAATTGAAACTCAAAGACAGAAGAAAGGGCCGTGAACTGCTGACTTAAAGGGTCTAACAGCTCATGATTAATAATAACCAGAATTCAAATTCCCGCTTCCCCTAAAACAATAAAATGTTCTGCTAGGCAATATCAACAATAGGGGCAGGAGGCCACAGACCGGTAGAAGTCATTTCTGTTATTTTCAGGCATTACCCCACTAATTAAGGCATATTTATCTCCAAAACCAGAGGGCACTTGAGGGGAAGAACACTGAAGTGACTCTGCATGGTCTTGTTAAGTCACCAAACCTCACTGCACCCTGGTTGTCAAGGAAACTGGTCATCCTGCCATGTTAGAGAAAATAGGAGGACAAGCTTTACATCTGCACCCCATGTAAGACGATGCATTTTGAGAATGAAAGGTGGGTAAGACAAAAAAAAAGATATTTCTTAAGATGCATCACAATACAACTATCTCAGAATGCATGGAGAGGTCATCTACAACTAAAACACTTCAGATTCAGAAAAGCAAACACCAGTGTTGCCAATCATCTACAAACATCCAATCTCATAGCTGAAATTAAACTTGGCCACTAGAAAACAGGGTACCTTAAGAGATGCTAATGGGTGCTCGGGACCAAGTAAACTCCAGTGAAAGGCCGCCAAGTCCTCATCAGGCAGTATGTGATTACCTGCAGATGTGTCGCAGAAGCAGTTCATTAAAGTTCTGACAATGGGACAAAAGCAAGTCATTTGGTTAACTAATGCATTCATTTTACTACTACTGTGATGCAGAACATATATTAAAGTAACCCCACCAGTATAACACCTAAAACTGTTTCAAATGTGTGGGTAAACCTAAATACCCCAAAACAGAAAAAAAAATCTATGCCTCAGTTTCCATTCCCAACCATTTTTCAGTTTGAATAGCGGACACTCCACGTAATTTCAATACAGCCTTTAAATTTCACTGTGCCTTCAACCCAGCAGGCATTCAGCTCATTTATTAATGTGTATCCATGTGCAGACTTGCCTAAAGTCTATTAAACTATGGGACAAATATTAAGACTTTTGAAATGTTACTGCATGTGGGATATGCAAATGCATCACCTACCTAAAAGCGAAGCAAAAATAACAAAACGATTTGGATTGAGATCAAGCTGCTTGGCAACTTCGTGCATCAGGTACTGGCTGGTGGTGAGGCTTTTGCCGTTGCGGCTCAGCTTTAGGGCATGGGCACTGAAGTAGTATGGGATGTTACATAGGGCATAGTCAGAATCATAGGCCACCAATCCATGAAAGCCATTCTCTCTGCATAAGGCGATCACCTCCTGGTGATGATCCTCAATGCTCTGGACAACCTTGAAAATTTTAAAAAGAAAAATCTTGATAAAGAATAAATAAATAAATAAATAAAAAACCCAATCAAGTCTAACTCAGATCATCTAATTGTTGCATATTATATTTCGCATTTATAAGTCAGCTGCAACCCAGTGATGAGTACAGTGTTTAAGAAGAATGACATAACATCATGTAAAGCTATGAAAAATGAGAGCATGTCCTTCAGACAATGTAAAAAAAAAATGTACATTTAAATTACAACTACTGTCGTAAATTATCACCTGTACCCATGGACAGTCTACAATTCCTTGTATATTGGCCTTTTATGGTTCTATCCCACAACCGCCGAGTAAAAAAAAAAAAACACCTCTTTTATAGCCTATATTTGAAAGAGGAGGATGACAGCCGATTTATAATAGTCTAAGTATCAGTTGACTCTCTGCAGTAGTAAATAAGGGTAAATTATGCTTTCCATGGTCAGGCAATGAAGATGTGAACTTGGTCTAAACTGCAGTGGTCTAAATGTAGTGCTAAATCTCAGCAGCTGTGACAGTTCCGTATTTGCATACAGGTATCAAGCAAGCGCTTCAGCAAGTAGCCTACAGCTACGAGGCCAAGCTGGGACATCTATCAGTTTCCAGTAACTGCATGCCCGTTTTTCTTTAATAGTACAACATTGCCCCTGCTAGTCTGACATAAACTAAGTACAATAATTTTCTGGTTTATAAATTACAAAGCAGGATATATTACAGTGTAAAAATGTATTTATAAATGTGCGCACTTTGTCACCTATTTGGAAGATAAAATATATGACAACTTCATGTTATGCATTTTCAGGATACTTAACTATGCATACAAACTCAAGCACAAAACATGTTTCATCAAAAAAGGGGAACTTTACATTTCCATAAACTTTTGCATCAAGACACTTGTTGACATAAATACTGAGTCACTAATTTTGACAATAATAACGAAGTATCTGCTCATTCTAAGCAAACTGAATCAAGATAACCTCGAGAA
The DNA here is from genome assembly GCF_902362185.1 of Chanos chanos. Lineage (NCBI taxonomy): Eukaryota > Metazoa > Chordata > Actinopteri > Gonorynchiformes > Chanidae > Chanos > Chanos chanos. The sequence continues at coordinate 36,279,180 of NC_044500.1, forward strand.
AAAAACGGCAAGGTAAAAACATGTTACTTTCTCAATCATTTCAATCAAACCTGTTACTACAATAAACTACTAAATCGATTCAGCCGGGCTAGTCACGGGCCCCAGCAAGGAGCCCTTTCAAAAGCTAGTTAAAACAGCACACCAAGTTTGTGGCTAAACCAGCCAACCTGTTTTAGTCGATATTGGACGCTTGACTCAGGGTTAAGTAGCTATCAGTAGGTCACTTTTCAACCAGCCAGCTCAAAAGACATCTCATTAAATTATAATTGTTGACTTTCATGTGACTAACCAGTGTCCGCAAACAGGGTTGTACCTTAAGAGTTAAATGTTACACGTCTACGGTCAAAACACGAGACCGAACACCCTGAAATTCCGAAATCTGTATGAGAAATTAGCGTTAGCTAAAACAGGGCAACCTAAGTCTGCAAATACACCAAGTTCTGTTGCATGGCAATCTTATATACTGGGATCATGCTAAATGACTAGCAATCAGCACTTGTTACCCAAGTTAGGTTAGCTGTGCAACTGACCTTGATTTTCATACGTTGTGTTTTCATGTGCATAAGGTGAAATGTTAAAAAATGTAAAGGAAAATATTTCTCACTGCACACACACAACAACACCACCACTTGGCTGAACTGAGCAGGCAGGCTAACTTTAAATTTACTCCAAGTTACCTGGCTAGCTGGGAAACATTAACTACGGCTAACTTGAGAAATAGATTTCAGCTTCTTAGCTGACTTGCTGGACTCTAAGAGGGGAGCCAGCTAGCAAGATAGCAAGCTCACGTTTGTATATTATGCGAGTAAGCTAACGAATCAGAGACAGGGAACTTTGGTGTTAGCTATGCTAACTAGCAAACTGTCAAACCACTTTAGCTAAGCCAGCTAACACTTACCCCGATATGGAACCTGAGGAGTGCCAGTCGGATACAGTGGGCCATGCATACTGGAGGAAGAAACCAGACCTTTGGCGGTGGTGTTCCCTTGTTCTGAACGTGACTGACAATTTGCTGTGCTGTCTGTCTCTCGTTTATCTGTCTTTTCACCCATTCGTGAAGACGGCCTTTCTCCAATGCGCCATTGAAGCACACCAGTAGCTCTATGTTGCCGTTAAAGCAGGCCTTAGCAAGGGCTGCCAAGTAACCGAGCATGTGGTTCCATTGGCCTCCACTCACCCAGTCGGTGTAGAAGCCACCGTAGAGTCGGTGGAGGCAGTTCTCGGCATCGACTAGCAGCCTGAGTGGACCTTGAGGTGGTCTCTGCCTGCCACCTCTAACCAGACTCCCTCGAGCCAGCTTTTGGAGTTCCACCGGTACAACAGCTTTGGGGCAATGCTTTTCAATGTATTCTTGGAAACCTTGCACACCCATGTCGACTGTCTTTAAAGAAAAAAATGAATCTAAAGCGGTTTCTGAAAACGTAAAACAGCTGAGGAGGTCTGAGGAGTTGCAAGTAACCTCTCCCCAGCCCTGAAAACCAGACTGAAGTAATAATGCTGATGTTTGTGTTGAGTTGTTAGATCCGAAAGAAATTAAATCGGGTTGCTACAGATGCATTTATTGTTTTTTGGTGGGTTGTTTTTTGGTTCATGGCTTCTAGCCGCCATGTGCAGTCCTATGGAGCCATGTCTCCGGTCTGGATGTCTGGTGTGCAGAGAAAGGGAGCATAGTGACGCAGGGCACGTACAGTGCACGGGGAAGGAGGAGTCTATTATTAACACTGGATGTAGGTGGACTCTTCACACTAAACCATAGGAAAACTGTTGCATGTGTCACAGTTTACTTAACTGAAAAATCGACAAAAAACAGGATATTAATCTGTAACAGTGCGTGACACAGCAACTTACAGGGAAAACCTAAATTCTAGAAATATGTGTATAAAGGTATTCATTCACTTAACATTCGAAATATTTTTATTATCATTTCCTTTTTTCAAAGAAATTTTCAAAGAAACTTGTGTTTACATGTTTTGGTGGTGCTGAGGTTACGCTTATCCAAAAGATACAACCACAAGATGTGAAAAATGAAATACTCATGTGTTGATGTCAAGCAGGACGAACTTAAAAGGATTGTTTGGTCTGTGACCAGTTTCAGCCTTAAAGTAGGCTGTTGGCTAATTGGTAACACGAACAACATGGTAAGTCCAGACAATAAAATAAACACAATTCATCTAGTTCTACTTAGTGCAGTTAGTGAAATAAGTTTGATAAGTTTGAAATAAGTACGACACGACTAAGATGTTCCTATACTTAACAAGAAACAGTGCAGTATAGTATTTATTCAATGTGTTTTTATATGTTAAATAAGACGCTTTGATTAGAATATAGTTCTGGAACACATGCTATGTAAAATGATAGCATTATTAATGAGGACATGAAATGCTTTCACAATTTCACCGAATGAGGGCGCTGAGGCCACATCTAGTGTATTGCGATGCATTCTATGGCCACGGAGACACCACAAACAAATTCCTCCCGTGGAGCTTTTATCTTATACGGCTCACAGCACAATCTCTCAGGAAGGATGCAGTAAGATAACATTTATGTCATAAGAAAAGAGAGTTTTTTGGTTTATTTATTTTTTTATTACAATATAAGTCTAAACACTTGAATAAACAAAGGTGGGAATCTGTTTACTATCAGTAAGTGGAATTCACGCTTGAGGTCAGCCTTTTTTTAGCTAAGTGAGGCTAACAGCTGTTAACCTGAATTTCATTCCATCCTGAATTTGTTGAATTAAGATTGAATTAACTCCTGCTCTGGCAGAATCACATTTCTAGTCCTTTCAGAATTGGACCTTCATACAAAAACACACAATCAAAGAAGTACAGTATATCAGTTTCACAACTGAAAGTATATGTGCTAAATATAGAGGAGCAAAAAGGAAAACAGACAAAAATACAATCAAAATATTTACATGGTACTGGGAAAGACACTGAAATTGACATTAGTTTTACAAAATAAGTAATACAGTATTTATTCTACATATATTTTGCCTAGTTTATTCCCTTAAGATTTGGCTACAGCTTCTGGAATAACAAAAGTGCATTTTATTCTTGTAATGTTTTCTTTGTTTTTGTTTTTGTTTGTTTCGTGTTGTTGCAAACTATACAAAAAGAGACATTAAGCCAAGGTGGGTTCCGCAAGCGCTACCTGTGTGAAAAACAAACAAGCAAACAAAACAATGTGCAACTATTTCTACTGTAATTTACTATTAATTATTTCTACTGTGATTATCTCAACTTCAATAATCTGTCCAGTGCTGAATATATTTCCATACCAATACATTTACAATAATTATATATCACATATAGGTGCAATTATTGGTGGTCCCTCTTCATTTATAAATTACCAATACATTTTAGATGTGTATATGTTTAGATGTTGATTCTTTCATATTTTATAAAAAAGAGAGTGGTCCAGAGGAAATCAGAGGAAATGAATGGTTAACGGTCAGGTTGTTCAGATAAAGCAAAGAAACTCTTTCACATTTATAATGCAAGTTGCTTTCCAATTTAACAATGTCGACATATTACTGTACCATTCAAAAACAGCACTGCTCAGATGTCCAGCGTTAGCCGAAAGTGCTGCGCTCGTTGGGCCAGCTCTTTGGCTAAGTCTTGGGCCTCCTGTAGGGCCAGTTTATCGGGGAAGTGCAGCGCGGCCTTCTTGGTGGCCACAGCCATCTGCTTGAGCAAGGCACACAGATGGTTGCTCTTAAACAGTAGTTCCTTACTGGCCTCTCCACTCTGGGCTTCATGACACAGCGTGTTCACCAGCCTTTGACCCACCATGATTACCAGCTTGCTGTGGGCAATGAATTTCTCAGGAGGTTGCCCATCTATGAGGCTCCTCACAAACACACTGATTGCCTTTTGAAGGGCCCCAAAGTACAGCCGGCAGTGGTCAGAGGGGGGGCCTTTACTGCTGTCCTTGGGCATACAGGGGCGGCTCATCTGCTCTCCTTGAGAAACCTATAAAAAAGGAAACATGGACACGGTAAGGGACCAGGGGTTGAGACTGAGAGAGAGGTGACCTGACAGTTAGGCACTAGTTGCGCTATGAAAGCCATAGTTGTTGGAAATTAAACAGTACAGGATGCTGGTAATTACACAGAACAGAGGCTAATATCCTGTATCCAGGACATGCTGTGTATGCCTGAAAGTGTGCCATAAGACCTGAAACAGCAAGTTTGTGGCTGTATTTAGGGATTATATGAGCTGAAAAATGAGAAATCTTTAACTTACAGACTTCAGTCATAGTTCCAATAGTTCAAAGTTTTGCTAGCCACAGAGAACTAGTAAAATTGATCGCTGATTCATTAAACTATTTCAAATTTGCAAATTACATTTACATTACATTATGTGTATTCATTTGGCAGACACATTTTCCACATGCAACTTGCATAATGAACACATACAACACATGCATGTATCACACTATTGACAGAAATCAATCACCTGTCTCTTTAAAGTATCCTCTTTCATTTTCAGTTTCAAACTATCATTTACCATCCTTTGTTGCTGTTCAAACTCTGTTTTTGTCTGGAAAAAAAAGAGACATGTTTGTGTAAATTGCTGAAACAGAGACTTCCACTTATTTTGTAAACTACAAGGATACAGCATATCTCTCCAAAGAAGTCAGAATTAACTTAAAGCTTGCTCACCTGGAGCTCTACATAATCATTTTCATCTCCCCCTGAGTCTGCCATCTGTTCATTTTTGTTAAGACTTTGCTTCATATCTGACGGACTGGAACTGTTCACCAGCCCTGGCTCCTTCTGAGGACCTCTGAACAGGAGCTTGCCATTGGCATTAATGATGGATACAAGACGTTTTACATCCTCAGGCACAGTGCGGGCCACCGTCACAAAGCGCTCCAACTGGTTAGGGCTCTGTGCCTGATCGTAGTCCTGGACCAGAGCGTCCAGTGGCCAGCCCGACTCACCCAGTGCATCCACAGCCTGCTGCAGAATGAGCCCCGAGTCCTCCACTATACACAGCTGCTTCTTGAGCCTGGCCTGCAGGTTGGAGTCCGTCAGCCTTCGAGCGTTGCCCCTAACATCCAATGCAAAATTTAGGAAGCATGTCACTGAGTCTGCAACTTTTTCGGTTGCTGTGCGTATGTCCTGGAGGTGCTGACCCAGATGCTCCCGGCTCCTCCAGTTACTGCTGACAAATTCCATGAGCTGAGGCACAACTTGGCATACACTGTTCTGCAGTTCCAGCAACTTACGGCCAGCCTCCTCCTGAGTGAGGGTAACCTCACGCAGCAGTTCTGGAGATGAGGTGCTCAATACAAGGGAGTCACAAGAGCTCCTGGAGGAACTAGAGAGCGTGGAGGAGGTGGAAGCTGTTGAGCTCCTTTGACTGTCAGCAGCAGGCTGTAATGCACTGGTCTTGTCCTCCTCATCATCATCTCTCTTTTTTTCCTGGTTGGAGAAGTAACTACGCATCGGATCCACCCTGCTCCTCAGCTGCCGGCGAGGGTGGTCGTATTTCAGGCCATTGTCCGCCCGGCACTCCAGAGGTACATGGCCCTTATGGGAATCATGTGAGCCAGGATGGTCGGGAGCTCCTCCAGCATTCAAAGACACCTCCCGTGCCTTGAGACACGGTGGTGTGTCATAGATGCAGGTTGTGGATGCTTCTTTGACCGGGGAGCTGTTCATGTGTTGCTGTTGTGAAAGGCTTGGTTTAGGGATATCGTACAGGGAATGTCCTAAATTGTGATCCTTCGCAGGCCAAGCGCGTGCTGGCAGGGTATCATAGAGCTGCTTCCCAGAGGTTGGGGCTTTGGCTTGCTCTCCACCTGACTTTTCTGGTGACACAGGAACATCATAAATCCACTCAGGCTTGCGTGGGTTGGGTAGAGTGCTGTAGCCATGTGGTGGTCTCCCCACAGCCTCACTAGTGGAGGGTACAGGGATGTCATAATTGGGATCCTGAGAATGCAGTGGTGGTATGGCATAGGTCTGAAAAAAACAATATAGTCATTAATGACCTCATCTGGTACAGAGAAATCTGGGGGGTTTTTTTCAACTTGTAATCATAAGGTATACTGAAAATTATTAGCATACAAAGTTGGCACGGAGGTAAGGTGCAAGGTAAAAAAAAAACCCTATTAACACAACAGACTTGCCCAGAGTCGCATTGCATTACCTGATATTTCTGAATCTCTGAAGGTACCATCAAAGATGTCTTTCTTACAAAATTCCGTGGCATTGCTTCCTATAGATAGACATTGCTTTTTAATGAAAGGTCACCGATAAACATGCTTGATGGCATCACCTATATGTTTTCTAGATTAAAAAAAATGTCACTTATCGACTAAGAATATTCAGTCAAGTACACTTAATCGTTTCTTCTGAATTTTTAAACTAATGCTGCAGTTCTAGATGTTGCAAAATCATGGAGGTTAATGGAGAGGACATTCAAAACAACAAATATCCTTTGTGAAAGGACTCACTGTGTTCAGGGAGATTCGTCTCCTTGTATTTGGAGCTTCACACGTGGGACTGGAATATGATTTGTTGGCCTGCAAAATTACAAGAGTTTTTAAATGAAGCTCCCGAGCACACCAATATAATCCTAACATTTTCAATAGATGTGAAACATTTGTTTTTGGAGTCATACTAAAGTGGAGCCTGCTTTTAGGCGAAATGTAACAAATTTCTCTAAAACTCTGAGTGGCATGATCCTCTGTGTGTCTGGCTAATTAACACAGTGCTATAATTGAAACCACTGCTGGTAGAGGGCTACTTTAAAAGAAAAAAGGATCCCTAAAGCATGAGGGGAAATAGCCAACATGTGCGTTGACTGCCACACAGGCACTTCCACAGACATCCCTCTCCCTGGGGTCTTGAGCAGAACTGGTTGCTGGCCTCAGTTAGTGGTGTCTGAAGTCTGTCTTTGCTCCTCTTTTACAGGCCCATAAAGGCCTTGTGCCGCATGCCTGTCCCCACAGATAGAGGCCCCTGGACCCCATCTGGTAGTGCTTTAAGCAGCGGGGGCTTCCAAGTACTGCCTGTTAGCTACAGACAGTCTTCCTGCACACACGATCACTAAGTAACAGTTGACATTTCAGAAAATTTCATTTGTCGAAACCATATGCACTGCATTATGTTTGTATGTTACAAACTTACTATGTTATCGCGAACATTATTATGTCATGTGACCTTGATGGTTGTGTCTACCGACACGTACTGTCATGTACTGAAATTGCCTTTTGGGGGGAGCTGTTTACCTCTGCTGCGTCTGTTGTGTGTTTTTGTGCTCTCTGAGGGCTCTCTGAGACTCGACGGGGTACAGAGGGTATCTCATATATTCTGTCCATATTTTCATTGGTCATGTCTGTAGGCCTGGGTACTTTGGGAATTTGATAAATATTTTGGGAGTTTTCCGCCCTCTCGGTTTGAGATGGCTTGAGGAGGGAAAGGCGATTTGCCGGGGCCAGGCCCTGACGTCCATGCAAGGAGCATTTCCACCATCCGCTGCCATCTGCCACATTCTGATCGATCACCATTAGGATGTCCCCTCTTCGGAAGGCCAGTTCATCAGCGCAGTCAGCGGTGTTGTCATAGAGAGCTTTAGCCAGGAGGGGCTGGGGAAAAAATACCAAAAACAAAAGCTCAAATTCTGAATAACTGAAGCTGCGGTGCAAGAATGACACACAATAGAGGACCACCATAGTTGACAATGGGTTTGCCAAGTGCATAATCGTCCTCTCCCAAAGAATGAACTGAACAAACACTAGCTTTGTTAAAGAAAGAGAATAGGCCCAAGCAAAGCTAGGCACTGGTTTGCAAGGCAGCTGACAGCACACAGTGACCTTATACCCTACATTTTCTTTATTCAGAATACAGCATAGCCTTAAGTCATCTCAAGTCATCGTCACTGTCTAAACCACAGCTCAATACTATCTGTGGTGTCCCCCTTATGCCAACACATGGAGAAGGTGCTGTTTCACTTTGAGTCCAAAGAGCTCTCTCTTTTTTTTTTTGCTCACAATATGCTCCAGTATATAGCTTTTTATCTCCTCTTGCCTCTACATAATTCACACACCCTGACAGTCTGAGTGTATGTAGTCCCAGAAACAAGTGAATAATATATATGTACATGAAAACAGCTGAAGTAGTACTCTATTTCTGTGGCAAAATTGTTGCGACATAGAGACAGAATACCCATATTTATAAGCAGGTGCTTAGAGGAAAGCTTGCTTTCCTGGTCCAGTTTCCATATCCACTAGAAAGTCCCTAAATCTTTCTAGTAGAAAGGAAGGAAAATGTCTCTCACATACTTCCTCAAATTCTGCTTTTGTATCCTCTTTTAGAAGTCCCAAGATACATAATATTGTATGACAAACAATGAGTGAACAAATAAGCATCTAAATGCATCATTTAAACGGACCTCTTCAGTTTTGCAAAATCAGCTTTGCACCTGTGGGCATTTCAGCTGTTACATTATTGTTTTAGTATTGCTTCTATGATATGATGTCTCCTATCCTTTTGTGCACAGGTAATCAACACTCACACTCTCACACACACACACACACGCACACACACACACACACACACACACACACACACAGCACCTGCAAGTCATAAACTAAATCAGACATCTGATGCCTCGTGTGTGTATGTACATACTTCCCTGAGTGCACATGAACACTTACACATGCACTCACACCGTGTGTGTGTCATCAGAGTGTGTGCCAGCGTGTGTCTCCTTAAACCCTGCCCTGTGTGCACTGTATGTCCCTTTAAACCCTGTGCCATGTGTTCAGAAATTCCTCAGAGCCAACAGTCACACATACAAACACATACCCTTAATTGACTGTCTACTTTGACAGCTTTCGCTATACAAGTTGTGCTGTATCTGTGAACTTACTACACAACAACAGCAAGTTTGAAATGATCAAACAATGAAAAATCCAGGAATGGAAACTGTACTTTACCAAAGTTCTTCAATGTGTCACTAACTGTCAAACCTCAAATTTATTTCTTAAAAGATATAAATTTACACCTTAAAGATTTAAATCTCCAGAAAACATTCAGCAAGAACAACAACAACACAAAAACACTTAAAAAAAGACTTAAGACTAAATTAGCAGACAAATATTAACACAAAATTTGATAGGAATTTTGTTAAATCTAATACTGGTTTCTTCCATTTAGTCCATGAGTAAAAGAGCATTTACTCACACATTTCCACCCTGTGTAAGTCTTTGATCTCTCAATGTATATAAAATTTTTCCCAATTTATGCAATGCACAGAAGTCAGATATACTCTGAATGTAGCCTTACAAATTGTTCAGCAATCCAACAACACCACAAAGGCTTTCAACACTGCACCAGTTATAATACTGGTTCACACTTACAGTTCTTCTCATCATGGTAGTCTGGTTACATGTAAGTTAATAACATTACTAACTGTCATGATTATCTGGCCTCATAATTCATATCAGTAGTTTTCTACTGATATTCCAGTGAGTCATACTCAACCTTATTTTCACTCTATGTGCACATATACATACACATACACACACGCACACACATTCACAAATGCATACACACATTCACAACCACACACACACACACAGCCTTCCTTCCTCGCCCCCCACCTCCAGCTGATAAGTCTGGTCTGCTGGCGCTGCCTTACATGGTGTTGCCCTCTTTTCTATGGATGAATCACGCACAACAAAGGTCCTATTCAGGCTGCAGAGTTGATGTGCAGAGCACCTGTCATAGCGCAAGCCAGTCACCCCACTCTACCACAACCCTACGCACTAACCACAACAAGCAGCAGGCTCTCTCTCTCACACACAGCGATGGGGCACACACTCCGCTGCACAGAACCACAGAAACAAGGTTACTGGCCCATATGTTGCCAGTGACATTTTACAAGTCCCACGGCTTAGCAGGCTAAAACTGACCGCACTTAGCTTTACTCATTGACATTCTCCCATTTGAGCTGGTACAGTCTGTGCTGCATGCACAAACCATAAGTCCAGTTTTGATTTGGTAATGTGTCCATTTCTACATTTGTTTCCCTCAAAAATATGTTTAAATTGGTGTTTTAAATATGATAGAAAGAACTGCAGAAGCTCTATGTATCACCAGACGGTTATCCCTCACTAAAGAACGCTAAGGTGTGCTTTAGTGTGACCTGGGTATAGAAAGTTTGTGTATGTCCTAATACACTGTTAAGTACTTTAAAAGTGTTGGTTCTGCCTTAATCTTCCAACCTTCTTTGTGATGATTTTTAAGTATGTTTTCATGTTTGTACTCTAATGCCAACATTTCCAGATTTGTTTTTGTTAAGAGTCTGTGTGTATGTGTGTATACAGTTAAAAGAGGTCAGATTCAGCTGTGAGGCACTGGGATTCCAGCACACGCCTGCTTGTGCAGATCAGACTGAGACAGCTGGCTTGAGCTGTCTAACTGCAGCTGTCTCACTCCCTCACATTTCTGACTCTCTCCCACTGTCTCTGGTTCCCGTGGCCAACTGACCACCAACAAGTAAACCCCATCCCATGATACTACGCAGCAGCATAATTATGATATCTCTGTATTGTTGTATTGGTCTACTATGATTGCCTAATGCCTATTGATTTTTTCATCGTAAATGAGCGATGTTTTCCCAGTGAAGTATATTCCCTAAACACACTGGAGTTGCCCTCAAAAATTCAGTCTGGGAGAGGCATCTAGTGTGGGAATCATCCCATTCTGGTTCATCTTGACTTCTGACCTTCTGGTTGCCAGGGTTACATTTCAGGTCAGGATCTCTGTGTAACCCTAACTCATAGTCATGCCAGCCCCATAATGGAAAAGAGGATGTAGACAAAAAGGCTTCCTTGGTATAACATGCTGTTAGCATGTACTGAGATTTCTAAAAAAAAAAAAAAAAAAAAAAAAAAAAATCAAAATATGAACGTCTTGTACAATTACAAACAGTCCATGAACTTAAGTGTAGATGGCCAGTTAGGTCACAGTGGATCTTAACTATGGACTCAAGGATGGTCTTCAGATGGACAAAATGAGAGTCAGTCAGTGAATGTGCATGTGTGACATAATTTCTCATTGGATGAGAGGACTGGTTTTCAGTAAATATTTAAACTGAGTGTAGACATTACTGTCAGTCTAAGATATAGCACATGACTTAGCGGACCTTTTCCTGAGTACTGCAACAGGAAGCTGCTCTATAAGAGCGACTTTCCTATAGTGACTGAAATACATAAAAGTATGTCTGTGTGAGTGTGTGTGTGTGCATCCCCATCTCAGCCAGTTCAGTCTCAAATTGTTTTAGAATAGCTTGGACAATGCTTGAAAACTGTAAATGATTGTTATCTGAAGATGAATGACAGTTATATATTAAGATTAGCATTAAATCTCCATGATCACACACACACTGAGCAGTGAATTTGACCTCTGCATTTAACCTATCCATACACACCAGTAGTGAGCACACACAATCAGGGCAGTTGGGGATTAAGTGCCTTGCCCAAGGGCACTTCAGCCATGGATGTTTTCCTGTCGGTCCTGGGAATCGACCAGGGACCTTTCAGTCACAAGCCCACTTTTCTAACGATTAGGCCACAAGTTAATATGTATGTATGCATGTATGTACAGGGGATGGACAAAATAATGGAAACACCTTGTTAAATAACAGTGTTATTATTTAAAATTGAATTGGTCGATATTGGCCTTGGCAGCAATAACTACTTCAATTCATCGAAGAACAGATTCATACAACTTTTGGACAGTGGCTGGGGAATTCTAATCCATTCCTGAAGCAAAACCTGTTCCAGCTCTTTCAGAGATTATGGTGGAGGGAAGTGGCTCCTTACTTGCTGCTCCAAAATATACCAGAGATTTTCAATTATGTGTAGATCTGGTGATTGTGGGGGCCAAGCCAAGTGTTCAACTTCACTGTTATGCTCTTCATGGCAGTCTTTAAAAGTCTTTAAAAGCGTGAAGGATGATTCGTCAGAGAAGATGACATTCTTCCACTGGTCCATTGTCCACTTCTGATGGTCTTAGCACCATTTTAGGTGTTTTCAAACACTGATGGGGGAAAGAAAAGGTTTGGCAATGGCAGCCCTTCTATGGTATCCAGCTGCATTGAGCTCTTGACGAACTGTTTTGGTTGATAGTGGGTTAGCAAGATGTTGGTTTAGCTCTGAAGTCACTTTAGTAGCTGTGGTTCTGTGATTTTTGTGATTTTGACTCAGCAGTTTTTGTTACTGAAGTGGCCAGCCATTCACGCTCCAACAATTTGCTCTCTTTGGAAGTCTGAAAGGTCACACATTTTGACTTATACTAATATGCAGACCTCTACAGAGAGAAAAATCTTGGGTAATACATAAAGCACAGGATGTCTGCAGTGGATATACATAAGATTTACATATCACTGGGAATCGTATTAACGTCTAAATTTATAGGTCTTGAAACACCAAGTGTTTCCATTATTTTGTCCAACCCCTGTATGTATACGTGTATATGTATGTGTGTGTATATGTGTGTGTGTGTATACACACACACACACACACACATATATTTATATATGTATGTATATTTATATGTGTGTGTGTGTGTGTGTGTGTATACACACACATATAAACTTGTCAGTTAGATCAGATTGGCATCTTTTAAATAAAGAATTTTAAATGTTTTATCAACAGTTACTTATTACTATTATATGATATGCACTTCATGTTGGAAAAATACATTTGACATCAACAGATGACTTTACCACCTGACTGATTCTGACTGTCAAAATATAGTGTTTAAAAATTCATTGATACAGATTTAATGCTATGGAAAACTACCAAAAAAGGAAACAATTCAGAATATGAAGCTCACAGTGTATAAAAGGCACATATTTCCACACGGGTGTGGCTTCTTAGTTAAGTAAGCAGTTAATCTCTCGTAATGCATAGGTTCATGTGTAAAAATGTTCAGTTGACCTTGCCGCCTAGTAATTTGGCAGTCATAGCTTGCGGAGAAGATGTGAGCAATACAGACACAAAAGTAACCATTGCTGTATTGTTCGGCTGGGGTCTCAATACTAAAGGGCACTCCACTTTCCAGTGTTTCATGAGGAAAAGTGATGATGTTGGCATTAAAGTCTGAGGGAAAGACATCATCAACAAAGTTCAACTGTGATCAAAAGTGCATGGTCCTTAATGATGACGTTCACGCACTGGTTCAAAACAATATCAATATTGCACATATGCACATTTTGCATGAGCAAAAAGTTCCTTCACAGAGGGGAACACTTTGATTGGACTGCAGTGTGTAAACCCCTTATTACACATACACACACACACACAAACACACACACACACTAAACAAAAGTAGTGCAAAGAAGCAAAAAAAAAAAAAAAAATCATATGATCATTTGAGCCATCTTTAACCCTTTTCTAAAGAAGCAGTCATGCTGGTATGATGCATGTTGAAAGATTAGAGTGCTTGTGTCCAAGATAAAGGGTTTTGAAAGCTCTGTTATGGTGTTGGGCATGTTTAGTTCCTAAGGCCGATACCAGAGCATTCAGTGCCAAAATGATTTTAGACTGAAGCGTTCCTCTCCTCAGTGGTCAGAGGACGGCAGTTTCATTCACAGGGTATGAGTATTAACTGAATGGTTTGATAACCATACAAATTATATGCTATAGGAGTTTCAGTCACCAGATTTTAACCCATTGACACACTTTTGGGACAGCATTTATCCACTACCATCAAAAAAACAGATAACGGAATTTCTCCTGGAGGAAGGGTGTTGTATCTCCTTGGACAATTTCCAGAAAATTGTCAAATTTATGACAAGGTGCATTAAATCCATTTTGATGGCTTGTGGTGGCCCAGTACACATTAAAGACACTTTATGTTGCTCCCAGAATCATTCTAATTACATTAATAATAGAGTCATTTGAAAAAAAAAAAAAAAAAAAGATGCTATGTCAGTCTCTCAGCGAACTGTATTGAGGATATGAACAGATAGGCACTAATGCAGATCATTTCACTAAGCAAATCAAGTTGTTTCAGCACAATGGCAAAAGAATATGGTGAAACCCTCTTAACTCTCATCAAAACAAAGACGCTTGTGGACACACTCCTGGCCCCAGAGGGGCTGCAAAATTGCCCTTCTAAAACTGACCTGGTATTTCCTGTCAGAGAACTATGACAGATATCATATACAGCCTGAGTGTTTCTCAGAGACAACTTCCTGGGACACTTCCTGGGATTGCTCATAGCCCAGTTTTCTATGAAAGTACATCCTATCGCAAAATGAGAGACTGCATGAGCATTGCCAGTATTAAAGATGGTACTGATCCCTCTTTATTTGCATTAGAAACATTGGCTGGACCTGAATAATGCTGGTGGGAGATTCTGCAAGTTCAGTTTATACATACATACATATATATATATACACGTGTATTTTTTTTTTTATTTAAAATTACAAATGAAACTAATGCAAGGTACTGTAACAGAGCAAATGGACATTATTTTCACAACAAGCATGATGGGTCTCTGTAACAGCAATGGAAATGTGATGCTTAAAGAACGATGAAGCCTAGCAAGTGAGTTTTGGGTGTCTGCCCAATGCTCCTGATACAGAGGCTTATCTGTTGCTCTGGTTTTATTTAGAAACGGGCTTCCTGGACTTCTTCGTCTTCTGCTTTTTCTCTGTCCGAGTACTCACCACATTGCAAACCTCTTCCTGCAATGCTGTTTCTCACTCTTGAGTGAACACTCATATCACCATTAACCACAGCCATCGTAGTTTATTTTGCTTTGCACGCCTGGTTAATTTCTTTCCGCCAAAGACGCATTGATCATATTTTTTACCTTTAAAATCTGAATGAGTATTAAGAATCTGCGTTTTTATCTTTCATCAGATCAAAAGAGACTACAAGTTGCTCATACAACTATGTGAACAGTTTCTGTGACCTTGTTATCTGAAATGAAATTTATAGGAGATGGTCCATGAAATACTGCATAACTTGTACAATGTAAAGAAAACATTTGGCAAAAGACCATTGTGAGGGTCTGTGGGAAAATGCTGGTAGGAGGTGAGTCTGATGAGTCCAATGTCAGTCACAGTCATTGTGTAACACAAACCACTTGGAGAGGACGTAGGTGGATGTCTCAGAGTCAAATGTGTCACATTCATGACATCTCCCTATGGCAAGCTGTGTGGAGAACAGTTCTACTTCTCAACGCCAGTCTGTTTCTGGTGTCTTTGCGTGACTGTCCATCTGCATTTCCTTCTGCTACCAAAAGCAGTCATGTTGGAATGGTGACTAAAGGGCGATTTAAAATAAATCTTTTGGGTTAAGAGAAAACCGCACTAGTAGGCATAAAGCTGGGTATGAAACAAGAACAGGACATTTACTACTGACAGCAGAGGTCACCAATATATATCCTGTTTTCGTCTGATAACCATTTCTATGTAGGTGGGGGACTGATACATGTGGTGCACTTAACTGATGAATGATGTGTGGAATACTATGTTCACTCTCTCTCGCTTGATTCATCTCTCATGAATAAAACATCAGCATTGACAACTACATCTTTTCTGTGTTCTTAATTGCTCTTTCGATGGAACTTCATGATACTGATCTGAAGCCAATATTCACAAAGTACAGATGCAAAAGTGATACATTTATCATCAGTTCCACTGGTGCATGCTTAAAGCTCTGGACAATTATATTAGCTCATAACAGGACGGAAGTTCTACGACATGCCGCATCAGTAGACCAAGGAAGAAGACATTCTGGTTTTTATAGATCGTTTGGATAGGTGACAGTCGATAGTTTCTAACTTTTCATGGAGAAAATCTTTAATGAAGGAGCAGTTGGCGTTGTACTCACAAGATGAGTGTTTGGAACAGAGAAGAGATACCTGTGCTGTAGAGCACTGAAAATGCCAATCCACAACCACAGTCTATGGTTAAACAGTCACACATACCATGGCATGACAAAAACTGGTCTCTGGATCAACACTAATCTGAATGCAACCAATGCCAAAGCACTGACGGTTTCTTTCAGTTGGCAAAAGTTGTTCATGGCGCTGATGATAATGCTTTGTGAGACAAAACTGACATTTTTTCCCATGTCATCCCCATGTGTGAGAAGAGCAAAATTGGCATTTGTGGCTTTCGCTTAGCAAAACAAAGATGGATGGACATTCACTATTCACTGTTTTCACTCAGTACCAACGGTTACTAGAGAAACTTCCTTCAGATTCCAAACAAATTCTGACCATATTACTTGTGGCCCTTGACAGACTGAGCCCAGCTGCGGATAACAAGCTGACATGCTGGACATAGACCCAGAAACAGACATCCGGAGCATCAGATCCAGACAGGAATCTGCCCAGACACAAATCAATTCTCATACTCAAGAGAGACTCGAAAAAGTCTTTTCTTTACAACAGGGATGAACAGAAACACAGAATGGTCTTTTTTCACAGAGAGGTTTTAGTTCCACGTCAACATTGTAAATGGTTAAGGAAAAACCTTGAGTTTCAATGAGTGAAAAGCCAAAGAAGGGGAACGATTGCTGCCTGAACTCAACGAAAAAAAATAACATTGTATGCAGAGGAGGAATCGTATGATCTGTAAAGTCAAATTATATAAAAGAAAAAATCAGTGTTTACACAGTTCATCAATTAAATGATTTGATTTCACAACTTCTGCAGAACACACAATAATGCTGCTCAGAAAGTAGCATTCTAAGAGTCCTTTCTCAAGGGGAGCAATATCAAGTTACACGCCACATACTGCAAAGTGTGTGTGCGTGCGTGCGTGCGTGCGTGCGTGCGTGCGTGCGTGTGTGTGTGAGGGGGGTGGTGAGGAGGGGAGGTCGAGGGGCACGGGAAAATAGGAGAGAGAGCTGACAACTCATCTTTGAGAGAAACACCAGCACTTATTTGTCCACAAGCAAAGAGACAAGTACAAGAATAGGACACTATAACACATCACTTCAGATTGCTGTTAATTATTCCACAAAAGGTTTAAGTCAGACAGACAAAGTTGACTGGAAAGGATACCCACACTCAAACTTACTTATAAATAGTGGTAAACCACAAAATAATCCCTTGACATACAACACCACTGAACGCCTCAGTAAGTTTTATATTTTGCAGTAGTAATTTTATAACAAACATGTGGAACTCACCTTCATTTTCACAAGCTAGGAACTCAATATATCCACACAGATAGAAACACAGCCTTTCAGCAGTTGATTCAGGGGTAACAGACACTCTCAACCATGTCTGATAGAGGGTGTGAACCCGCAGTGTGAACTAATGGCCTCTCTATTGCTTTCACTATTTTGCCTCTTGGCCCTTAACTCTACTTGCTCACACACATTATCTGAGTTGTCAGCCAGACACAGACACTCCACAATCTGGGGCGGGCAGAATAAGCATACAGTCATGACACATTTGCCACCCTCTATGCCTCTTGGCCAATCAAAGTGTCTTACTAGAGTTGTTCCCGCCTCCACTTCCTCCCATTTCTGTCTCTGTCTCTCGATGCAACAAAATTAAAACAATGTATCCTGGCAGTTTAAAAACAATGTAATACCATTAAAAGATTAGTTAAGAAAGCTTGATTCTCTGATGTATATACTTATAACAAAAACTTCCACCACAGAGGATAGATATTTTTTCTCTCGATGCTTTCTTTTGCACTTTCAATTCCTCTTCCCCCGCATCTGAGGTGATTTATTTGGATGGCTGATTTTACACATGAATTCTCTAGTGTGTGGGCATGCTGTCAAGACAACACGTTAAAAAGACTGAACCCTGAGACTGGCTGGGGGGTGTCTTCGGACAAAGTAAGAGGACAGAAAATTAAGGGACCTTGAGTTTGAAACACACTATCAAACAAACATGAGACTTCCCTCAATTACAGTAGAAAAATGTACATTGATCACACAGCATTGCTGTAAAAAACTGTCCAGATGATTACAACTTTCCAATTTAAGACATAGGTTCAGTGCTCCCACAAAGCTATCACCTCTGAAATTACTGATGGCATCTGATAAGAAAGACAGAGAATGTACTGTTAGATGAACTATAACCCATGACATCACTACTCTGTTGTTTTTTTTTTATTAGTAAACCCACTCACAGCACAACTAATATTTCACTGGTACTCTATGTCATTATGAGTCGACATACCATGTAAAGCAGTACTCGGAAACAGCATCCTAGGCATGGAATTCCCCCCAGAGTGAATGATGTCTCTAGGCAGCAACTTCCCTACTTGAAGACTGACATAACATCAATATGTCTGACAGCTGTTCTCTTTTTTAAATCAAACATATTGAATATGTCTGGACATACAAGGGAATATCTTATTTTTTTTACATTTAATCAAATTTTGTGGAAGAAAAAGAAGTTCGGAATTTCCTCGGTAGAGGCATCAGTAAACTTATCAAAGAAAAACAGCCAAGCTTTGTCTATGGGGCCAAATTTCAGTCTCTAGTCTTTAACGTGACATTAACGAACCCACATGATTTTTAAGAAAATTTATTAGGTTTATTTGGGCATGAACATAGTACAAATTTCAGTCCTGCATTCTGAACCCAAGGAAAGTCCCTTAGGTTCAGAGTGCAGTTTCAACACTGACAAACCATGATAAACACTACTACATGATACTTTGAAATCCACATTTAAAAAAATCAATCTGTCTATACGTGTGAGTAGGCGGTCGTTACTAAGCTCGCCACCGTTCATCTTTAACCACTAACCAACCGCTCCATTCCAAAGAACAACAAACCGTTCAAAAAGATACCATAATTTGACACTGAATTTGAAACCTTCTAAGAGAAGCAATTACTAAACAGACAAAATTGCTGCTATTTTACTTTTCTCAAAAAGGGCTTGTTCTTCAGACACTGGTCACAATCTCACTAGCATTAAGTAAATACAAACTTCTTAACCGTTACAGTTCAGCACACTGCTAAAAGAGCAAATCACAAGGTGTAATAATACAATATGTGTAATAAGAGAATTAGAGACCGAAAAAGCGATCGTAAAATCCACGTGAAAAACACCACCCCATGGCTTCTAGACAAATTTATTAAAAAACAATGCATTTTTAAAGTGTCCTTTTCAGCATTGTGGCCAGATTTCTCATTCTTGTAAATCCTCAGCGGCCATGTGAGAGACTTCAAAAGTGAGTGTACAAATCTACAACCAAAAATCAGAAAAAATTTCAAAGTGACTGTGACAATTGTCCTGAAACTGGTCAATACTGCCACATTACTCATTGGTATCAGAGACTGGAGCTACAACAGTAACTTGAATTGATGGAACCCTTTTTCTGAAGTGTATTTATTTAACTGTAAATACACACAGTATTTACCTTATTACTGTACTGTATTTATTGTAGTCAGGTCACTCACTCTAGATCAACAAAAATAATTGCTTTGTTCTCAGCAAAAGACCCTCGTAATGCATCGCTCAGGTTGCGTAGTTCAGGAATTATTCCAATGGCGTTTTAGTTACTGCACTTTTGTACCAACATGTGTGGGAACTAATTTCCAAATTTAAAAAAATCGCGTTTTTTTTTACTCAAGAGGGAGTAACAATTATGCAGTTACAAGAAGTTACTGCATCTACGACACAAAAACGCTTTGTGTTTGTAGGTAAATAATCATAAACAAACTTTTCTTTAAGCTTCTGAAACAATATCGCTCCATCTTGTGCTTCATGATAACTTGTTTCACCATGAAAGAAGAGGAAGGAAGCGAGAGGCTTTGACGCTGACCTCTCATGACTGATATATTTCCATGGGATCACTCTAAGCGTCTGAAAGAAATGAATCCCATGACATTATACTGCACCGTTACTCAAAGAACACACATACTATGTCTCAATGTGACATAAAATCACAGCTGTATTTCAAAACAACACACAGACTATGTCTAAATATGATACACAATCACAGCTGTATTTCAAAACAACACAAGTGTTCAAAAGTAATAGACCAATCTTGCAAACCAGTTTCAGTGAGCCGTTTAATTTTAAAAAAAGCAACAAAAATTTTCAATACACAAACTGCAAGGACCACACTGTACCAGATGAAAAAGGTGTAAAATCACAGCCATACAAACCAAAACTTAGAAATATTTTCACAGTAAAAAAATGATCAGGATGGTTTGTTTTTAATCGTTACGGTATATCCAAATTTTATGAATCAATTTTATAGTCAGGAACATCACTTATACCTAGTGAATAGTGACTTGGAAGGAAAATAAACCTTAACTTTGTCCACCGTAAAATGGCGCCATCTGTCCACCAGTTCTTGTAAAAATACAGCAAATTTAATCAACTGAAAACAGGACAAAGAAACAAAGGCGAATTTTTATGTCAGTTGGCTAGCACTGTGAGGACCCCCAGGTAAGGAAATGACAGAGGGTCAAAACTGGGACAAAGTCACTGATGAAGAAAATTGTGACCACTTCCTTCCCTCTCTCTAACACACACATCTTTTCAGTCAGTGGTGGTGCGTCGATACCAGAAGCGGGCTCGAAAGTCGTCACTGCAGGTCATAAAGCCGGGGTTAGTGGGGGAGTGCACAATGCAACGCACAATGTTGTTGTGGCCCAGTGACAGCAGGTTCTTTCTCTCGGCAGAGCGGGAATCCCAGCAGCACAGGCTAATGGTACGCTCGTCTGGCAGAAGCACGTAGTCTTCCGTGTGATTGAACACACCCTGGGTGCGGTGCATCTGCCGTCCACTTAGTCCCGCGCCTGCAAAAGGAGAGGATCTAAATTTAACAAAATCCTTTTGTTTTTTGGTTTAAATTTGCCTTTCTATTATTCATCTTTCTGACTTTAACAACAAAAACGACAGCAATGTAATCTGACTGTAAAGATTAAAAAACACATCCTTAATGGTAATAACAACTGACTGAATCAAAATTCTTATAAAAATACTAGAATATTGTAGAATAAACTGGTTAGATTATGACACATTTGACACAGTTCCCTTTCACAACTGATCATCCAAATTGGCTGTTGGTGCGATTCAAACTGCATAGCATTCTCACCTGTGTACTTAACGAGTGTCCGACCAGTGGAGATTTCCCATAGCTTGGCTACAGAGTCTTTGCCACTGGACAAAATGTATTTGGAGTTCTTGGAGAAGATGGCTGAACAAACCTCAGCTCCATCATGGGCCTTCTCAAAAGTCGTGACACAACGGTTAGACACGCCATCCCATAGCTTGATGCTCCCATCTTTGCTGCAAGTCACATAGCTGTTGGCACTAGGGTTGTAGCTGACACCACATATGGTGTCTGTGTGTTGGTCTAAAGGATTGCAGGATACAAAACACTGGAAGGTGTTGACATCATATAGGCGTAGGGTGGGGTGCTGTGTGCCGACCAGTAAGAAGTCTCCAGAGGGGTGAAATGATATAGAGCGCAGCATCTCTGCTTCCTTATGGAGGGAAAATTCCAGAATTAAACAACAGAAAACAGCTGAAAAATAAATGAATTTCGTGAACACAATTTGATCAAAACCTTTGCTTCATATCTGCACACCACATATGTCACATAAAATCGTACCTGTATGTGTTTGAAGGCTCTCTTAGCAGATGGCTTGGAGTAGTCAAAAAGTTTTAGCGTGTAGTCACGAGAACCGGAGGCCAAGATCTGCTCGGTGGGGTGAAAGGCCAAACAGGTAACCTCATCGACATGGTCATAAAGTGTTCTGATGACGGGGTGATTCTCCATGTTCTGCTGAGCTGTCTCGTTCATCATCACCTACGGTAACAAGAGCAAGTCTCACAGGTCTGTGGGCACCATTATCTCACCTGCAGACTCTGTCAACAGCACCACTGAAAACAATGAAGATGTAATTTCACCTGCACCAGATATAATAAATAGCTGGTGTGAATCTACACAACACATTGGGAACACAACCATAGGAAAAATGTTTAGTGCGCATGCACTAGAGTATAGTACAGCGATGTAGAGCTGTGAGTGACCAGCTCTGACCTCACCTCAATAGGCATGGCGCTCTTGGCCAGCATGCGCTCTGTGTCCAGGATCTTAATAGAGGCGTCAGCTGAGCCTGTGGCAATAAGCTGTCCATCACGGCTGTAGGTGGCCACTCGACAGGGGCCTTTGTGAGATGTAACGTAGCATGTCTCGTATTCTGAAGCCTCTGGAGACATGGTCTGCACATCTGCATCAAACTCCAGGTCAATACCCACTCCAGGTGCCACTGTATCTGAGCGGCCTATGGCATACTGCACTGCACTGTCATCATTCTCCATCCCTGGTGATCATGCCAAAGCAAATGACAGAGCACAGCCAAAAAGGTAAGTCAGGTATGTAAGCTCAAGATGAAGCACAATGCCCATCTGTTGCACTGGAGTCTCTTAGTTATTTAGTGAAAGTAGACACAGAAAAAAGAAAATCATTTTTAAAAGTGATACAACCAAAATAAACAGTTTGTCTCATAACAGAATTGGCAATCGTCATCTGCTTTGTTCACTGTAAGGTATTAAAAAGAACTCAGTCACCGATTTGTCTTACCGATCTTAGCAAGTTGCATGAGCTGTTCTGAAGGGGACACGACGCTCTGCGGTTTAACCTCATTGATGAGGCTATTGGCGATAGTAGTGTAACCATCATACAGTAACTGGCTGATAATCAGCTTGTACAGATGCTGTCGATCCTTCAAAGTAGGCTTTGGACGATACATCGTTGCCTCTTACCCCCTGCAATTATAGTTCATGAAGTTTGCATGCTAAAATTTGAATTAAGTCAAGAAGTTACAGTCTATATTCAATTACAGACAGCCACAGCCCACTTTTCCGCGACACTTAGCCCAAGTTCCGTCTTTGAAGTTGGTTATGGTTACCAGAGAGGCAGAATTACTTAGTTTGGCAACACTCTACCAATAGTCTTGGCTGACCAGTAAGAACGTTCCTTTCTCTTATTCAGTTTGGCGGTTATGACATCTTTCTGACCAGCGAAATCGGTGTACCAGCTTCGCATTACATCCCTGTTAGCCACAAATTAAGCTTGGTAGCC
Source organism: Chanos chanos (assembly GCF_902362185.1). Lineage (NCBI taxonomy): Eukaryota > Metazoa > Chordata > Actinopteri > Gonorynchiformes > Chanidae > Chanos > Chanos chanos. The sequence goes on from NC_044500.1 coordinate 36,302,243, forward strand.
TACAACCGATTTTGTTAAAGCTAAGCTAACCTTAGCAGGCTAATAACTTGAACAGTCCAAAACTCTGTATTGTCACCAGCAATTACAGTCGTTTTATTTTAACAGATGCAGGTGCATATAACGAGGGAAACTGCATTTCATATAAAAAGTTTATCATGAGCAAAATGTAAAAAAAAAAAAAACTACCTTGCGTTGCAACACAACACCTCCCGCATGCGTCCTCCAGTTACGTAGACACACGTGGTACGTGACGCCTCATACGTAGTAAAATCAAGCCTCTGCTAGAGACTTGCCAACGGTGGATTCTGCTCTTTTGGAAAACTCTCTTATTGACCACATGGTGGTGCAAAGTCATAGTCTCTTCTCTTGCAGGGTCATAGTATTTGATGCACAGAGTTTCTCAGATCTTTAGTTGTTTTTTTCCACTCCTTTTGAAAGCATTACACATGCTGATCACCTTTGCGTCATCTCAGAATTGTACTGTGCATCGATTCTCGAGGTATGCTAGTGAAAGCAAGACGTGGTTTGAGCTAATAAAAATGTTCTGTTTCTGAGGAAAAACGGTCACGAGTTGCTTAAAGTGATTATGTTTATTATAACTGATGTAAACTTTGTTGGATGACTACGACGAAAAATATATTCTCTTATTGAGAGCATAAACAACACTGACAGTATCATTAACTGGCCCCTGTATGCCCGAGGACATAAAATATGACCACCTATTCATTAGCACTTCACGTACAGGCGGGCCTCTTTGTTTGGTCATGCTGGTTCAAGTCTTGTGTGAACAGAGATGTAGGTGGAACTGGAACCGTACCATAGGAAATCACATTGCTAAAGCACAATGGTCGACATTTGGCACTCTGTATCTCTTGTGGAGAGAAGTCAAGGTTTCATACATCAACGGAACACCCAAAAATGATTTAAACACAAAAGGTTAAAAATAAAAAAAGAATTTCATACAGTAAATGTGATCTTGTTGCTGTTGTTGTTCATATCTGTACACATGTGTCCATCTCTCATACCTCTGTGCGACTATATTTGTTTGAATTTTCTCATAGCAGCTATAATGTAGATTTTTCTCAAGTAGCTGTTCATTGCTTAAAAAAAAAGAAAAAGAAAGAAAGAAAGTAAAAAACAATCACCCTGGTATTAGGAAAAGACATGAAGTTAAAGCAACAGTCATGCACATCACACTTGCATCTTATTTAAACTAGTCTTATTTGTGCTGCGTGACAATGAGAGAAAAAGCTTTTTCTTTTTTTTTTTTTTACCAACAATGCAAAAGTCAGACAATCAGCATCCCCAGGCAAAAAATATAAAAATATACTCCCTAGCTTTTCATGGACAGGTGGTATGCTTTGGTCAGTCAGACTGGCTGTAGTGTTGAACAAACAGTAATGTGGGTGGAACTGGCACTACACAGTAGGGAGCTCCACTGCTAAAGCACACAAGGGCCAAGATATTCAAACACGTTTTAGAATCAAAGAGGGGATGGCTCGGTATCCATTATCATTTGGTTTCTTGGCTTAAAACACAAGGGCTATTAGCCAAGATGGATAGTTGTGGATGAATGTTGATGTCAAACCAAAGCACAAAGTACATAAGACAAATTTTTAAGTCAGTTAGACTCTGAAAGTCCATTTTGATTGTTCCATCTCACAGTGTTTTCAGAAATGTCTTTATTTGCTCATAATTTCCAGACACTGTGTTTTCTTTCATTTTGTCTTTTTCAGAACTTGACTGAAACATTCTACTGATCCAAGAGAGAAAAGTTTGAAGGCAGTGCAGAAGGCTTTTTTGCAGCCTCTATAGTCAGCATCACAACACCCACCCACACTCTCTCTATGAGTTTTCACTTCCTGCACGTGGCTTCCCACACAAGTCCAGCCTCTGCAATGAAGAGCTGCAACATGCAAGGCAAATAGGTTATTTGGACTAAGTCTGAAACCTACTTCATCTTTAACATTGATTTAATCTTTAATCATGTCACTTTGATTGTAATTGTTGCAAAATGACTTTGCTTATATTCCCTGCCAAATTCATTAGAACATTCCATGTGAGGAAAGAGTATCTCTGGTTGCCATGACAACATGAATTTCCATCTCTCCATCAAAGGACTAGTCTGCTGTTGCCTTGGATACAAAGAATGTATCTGTTGTATGTGACTGTTTTCTAAGTCTTTTGATAGGTTAAGGTATTTTAGAAGATAACAATATGCAAATAAATAGATTCATTGTAACTTTAAGCAACATTTTCTGCAAGACAAAACCTTGGCAAACTCTAATGTATCTCTCTATGTGTCTTTTGTGTAATGTAATCCCATAAATCTGATTGGTAAACTGATCACAGTCAAATCCATATAATTTCATGTCATGTCATATCAAGATCTATACTGCTGAGTTTTACTATAACATTAAAGTTTGGAATAAGTTGTTCATTTGGATTACCTGTGAGCCTACATGTTTACTAGCTCAATTTCACTTTAGAAATAACATCAACATATGTTTTCATTAAACTCTTATACAGTGTACACATTGAATGATCTTCTTCAGCGATATAGAGATGTTCTCCTTTCAGTTTGCTCCCAGGAAGCAAGGGTTTTGTCGAAATCCTCCTGCTCCAAGTAAACATTTCATCAACTTGTGGGTGGACCCACAGACCTCTAGATGAAGCAAGATCAGTGAATATCAGATGTTCTTCCAATCTGTTAGTTGTGGTGTAAGCTTTTTTAGCTTTGCCATTAGGACAGAGGCCATAATGATGAAGATGCATTAGCCGACGTCCATATCTCCTGTAAACAGCGAGTGAGTTGTTGGAATGTTCAACTTTTGAGAGATGCTTTACGTAGAGTGATGTGTTGAATTGTGCTGAAAAGCATTTTATCTAAAACTTCTTTATGGTATACCGAGCAAGTATACCAGGTGTACCTCCATAATGAAAACAATCCACCTTTTTGCATTTGTTACTGCTTCTTATGGACCATTTGTAAAACATTTTGCACTTTATTACATACATTTATCACCTTCCATTATTCACATTCAAATATTATCTTTCCATTTTTAATTATTCATTCTCAGCGTCTCTAAACAAAATAGAGACTTTGTATTTGAACACTACTCACAAGCTAGCTAGTCACAACAAATATGCTTCCCTTTGTTACTGCTTCAAAGTGACATCAGCTATATTTTGCAACATGTTTCGTAAGGGGAAGTAACAAGTACCTTTAGGCCTGCTTGTAGTGGCCAGAACTGCTGAATATTTGTGGATGAACCCATAAGGAATTTTCTCTCATTAAACATCACTGTGCAGCCCCAGGTAAAACAAAATAACTGTATCAGAATACTGTGAATTTGCATCTCAAATGGATTTTTTTTTTCTTTTTTTGCTTTGTTTTGTTTTATTTTTGAAGATAGAGATTTCAGGATTTTAATGTATTGTGAAGAAACTTTAACATTACTGTGGTCTGGAGTCTATTCATTGCATTCACAGTTATTCCTTCATAGTTTTGGCATCAAATACAGGATTAAAGGCTTATGTGTTTTGAATTATATGCTAATAGATGGAGTCTAAACTAAAATGCTTTTTATTGCTTTTTCTAGTTTGGCAATGCAGGATTACATTTTGAAAAACAAACAAAAAGCTAAGCAATTCCCTCAAATGTTCTACACCCACATATGCCTTACTGCACCCCTCTTCTGTGCTTGTGTGGGTGTGTGAGTGACTGAGGGAGTGAGTATCAGCCAAAGCCAGGAGTCAGGTACTGACTACCAGCGTCGAGTGCTACTGTGAAATGTTCCGTTAAAGGTATAGTAGGTCTGCTGCATGTCAGTGCACTTCCTATTTTGAACAGGGATTCTATTGTCACTTTCAGTTCTGTGCTCTCTCTCTCTCTCTCTCTCTCTCTCTCTCTCTCTCTTTCTGTCTCCATCTGCTCTTTATCTACAACCAACAGTCTTTTCTGTTCCTCTTCTGCTCCCTGATTCCCCGTCTCTTTGCATGATATCCACTTCTGAGAGCTTTTCGTTCAAAGTGCTGCAGATACCACTGTTTGTGACTGTCCTTTTGTGCAGTGTTTACTTGAACCGCCGTTCTGTCTTTGTCCGCCACCTACATTTGCATGAGTGACGTTTGCATTTCCTTCATCAGTAAGAGTTACAGTTCCTTCTCAAAGACTGAAAGAAAAGCAAAAGGGGGAAGAGGAACAGGGGGCCATGTTGGTGGGAGTGGATGGCTTGATAATATGGCTTTTTGGAACTCTTTACACGTCGTAGTGGCCCCAGGCCTGTTACTGGACAACTTCAGCACATGGATATAGACCAACAAACCTTCACTGGAGCTGTGCTGCTCACAGGTGTCCTAAGCTGGTGAGTGATCTGTAACAACTTTGTCAGTGTTCATATATCAATACCATGACCACGCCAAAGACAGATAAGCTGAAGTGATAACAAAACTCTTAATAAGTGCGATGGTTTGACATCACTTAGATGGGAATTGTTTTTTTTTTCCTATATAGGAAGTTCTAAAAGTTGTAGATTGTAATGAAACCACTGAGGAATGTAAACAGACATTTCTCAGAGAATTTTGAGATTTATTAGGAAAATAGTAAAAAAAAAAAAGAAGTCTTTTATTTTGTGGACTTGAAATGAAATGAAGTTTTAATTGATAAACCATACGTAGTTTGGTTGTAGATCAACAGTGTTCTCATAGAACAATTTCTTGTTATTATTTTTGTTGTTTTCCCAAAATGAATGATAAGGCATAATAAATTTGAAAAATGGGGCTGTTTTTTTTATTCATTTGTTTATTTATTTATTCTGTTGATATATTGATAAATTCAGTGTGTCTCATCAGCTCTCAGCAATTAGAACTATGGTCATTTTAAGAATATGTTTAGTGTTCACATACATTAAGTGATATGTAATCTCATATATCACAAGCAGAGTGTTTGTGATATGAATGTGAGGGAATGTTTTTTATTTTGCTAACATGAGGGAGTATGAATGTTATGAACATTTCTCCCCTGTGGAGGAACAGAAGTATGAACTGTTAGAACGTGAAGTGTATTCTCTGCATGTCGCACTTTTTCCAAATATTTTTTCATTTGTAATTAAAAATATATGAATCCAACTTTAGCTTACCATCACAACAGACCAAAACTGTAATTGGTCAAAAACTAAAATTAATGGTTGACATCCAATGTGTATATGTGAATATCAGTGTTATTTTAATGACTAATAGAAACTGAACCATGAAGATGTTATCATGCTCTTTTACAGCTTCCAAATTTTGACCTATAACTGAAGCATTGAACAAACCCAGGGCATAGGAAAATTCCAATAGCACGTTTGTTGAACAGGGGAAAACGTGTGATATTATAAGCTAGTTGTTTGTTTTGTTGTACAAATGCACAGGTGTGAAAAAATCCAGCTTTTGATTTATGAGACCATTAATGCACTCTTCTGCTGAAGAATGAGTCATATTTATACAACCTTCCCTGCTGTTTCTGATCACATCTCAGTTTCCTCTGCAACATGCAAATATTGAGCCCTTTAGTGCAGCTAGTAAAAGATTGCTCCTCGTGTCAGGTGATGATTTTCTCTTCATTTGAAGCTTTCCTTTACAGCAAACATGTGTGTATGGAGGGTTTCTGTTTTATTGCTGTGACAATACATGAACATATAGGAATTGTTTCCTTCTTTTGCCTGAATTATCTTCTTGATAAGAAATGTCTTTTGATGTTATCTCATTTGAAAGCCATTGTTACAAATGTACTTTGATGTTATTTTAAATTCCAGACATACTCTGCACAAAGCACAGGCATCCTCTGCAATACAAACTGAAATTTTATTATCTTCTTCGAGCAAGCTGTGCTTTACTGGAATTCCTATTGAAACAAGGGAAGGGATCTTTTGATCCAACAGAGCAGAGGCCTAATGAAAACTGTGTATCTTTTGTAGGTAATTAGTGGCTGTGTCTCCTAACCTCACGAGAGTGCTGTTACCATGGCGACTGGCAAGCAAGGCTTTGTGCGAGCTGCCGAGCATCAGCACTCGGTCTCTGCACAGAGAGAGGGAGAGATGCACATTCAAGCCCCTCTGACGGCTGTATATGTCCATGCAGTGCCTGGCCTGTCACAAGCTCAAACAGCTGACTCATCGGACAGAGCGGTCATCCCACTGGCCTTGCCGATGGTGTGTGCTAAGCAGTCTCTGCCTGTTTTGACTCTGCACTTAGCTAGTGGGACGTCTCTCCAGCAGCAGAGGCCTGCATCAACAACGTCTGCACCCAAGCCAAAATCTGCAGGTAAGCATGTATGCCCACACTGTGGCAGGGACTGCATGAAGCCCAGTGTTCTTGAGAAGCACTTACGTTGCCACACTGGCGAGAGACCTTATCCGTGCACAACATGCGGCATCTCCTTCAAAACACAAAGCAACCTTTATAAGCACAAGCGCACCCAAGCCCATGCACGTCTCTCCAGTGAATCTGAAAAAGGAGTCTTCAGCAGTCAAGAGAGCATTCAGAGTTCGAGTTCAAGGGATACCTGCTCCTCCAGCCCTTCTCTGGAGTCCCAGAGTGAAGATTCGGTGAGGATGAAAAGGAGTGACAGTATTCTTCCCAGTGCAGCTACCACAACTTGCAACTCTGTGCTGGCCTGTTCTGTAGTTGGCAAAACTGAGTCTGACACAGAGAGGGCCTTGAGGAATGCTGCTGTAGTTGGACTCGTGGCGGCACCAGGACAACAGCAAGAGATACTGAGTGCTGTAGGCCAGAGGATGGAGCCATCATCTCAGGGTAAGATTGACTCCCCTAACAAACAGATGAAAAGCCCAGATGGAGACGGGCACACACCACTGACACCAAATCGTATCCGTCTTCAGAGGCAAGAGGCCACTCTTTTCTCCAAGATGTGGGAATCCTCTTTGTCCCGAGGGAAGTCTCAGAGTCATGACAGCACTGACTCTGGCTTCAGTGACAGCAGTGAACAGCACTGCATACCCAGTCCCAAAAGCATCTTGCATGACCCGAGCATGGAGTCTCTAACAGAATCAAGTATGGAGCTGCAAGGGCAGCCAGGGGTTGCTCAGGCTGGGCCTGCCTCTAGTGATAGAGGGAACAAGGTATCTGTGCAGGAGAAAAGAAAACTGGAGGAGCACATTTCCAAGCTTATATCTGACAATGATGCTTTAGTGGATGACAAACATCTGGAGAATGTGCGGCCAAGAAAGACAGTGTTATCAAAACAAGGCAGCATTGATCTCCCCATGCCTTATACTTACAAAGACTCCTTCCATTTTGAAATGAAGAGCAGCAAGCATATGTCTAATTGGCAACAACCAGACAGAAGAGGGAAGCAGGCACTCTACAGCTCTGTACCCACTCAATGCTCTGACAGTGTGGAACATGCACCTCTGACACGGAGCAGCTCTTTACCCTTCAATGTGTACAGCCCACACTGTGAGAGAACAGACAATGAATCTCCTCAAGAAAGAAACGGCACACTGGGTAGAAGGTGTAGTGGAGGACCTGGTTACCCACTGAAATTTACGACAAATTCAGTGGACCAACAAGTACCCAGTCACCGTTCACTGGTCAGACAGGTGGCAGTGGACTGCCTTCCAGCAGCAGAAGGATCTCCTGTAGAGAGGAGTAGCGTGAGCAGCCTCAGCTCAGATGGAGACTGCAATGAGATTTTAGAGCCTGGAGGCAAGAGATATCGTAGGAAGAAATCACAAAAATTTGCTTATAACAAATGGTACATGTATGGAGGTAAGACTTTTACGAAACTCTATGGCACGGAGAAAGACAACATGCTGAAGACTAGGAAGTCTACACATAGCCTTGAGCAAGAGGAAAGCCTGGACAATCAAATTAGTCAGCAGAGAGACCCTGTATCATTAGCGGTTTCATCAGATGATTTTATATCATCTTCAAATACGATGCAGAGTGCAGTTCATTCTTCTTCTCCTGCAGTCTGTCTGCCCCCTACTGTCAGTATGCCTTCAGTACAGAAATCCAGCCCTGTATTTTCCTTATACACAGGGCCCTTTCTAAAAAATACCCTGGAGCCATTGCAGCAAAGTTTTACCAGGCAGAATAACCCACTCAACTTTGATACCAACTCTCCATCAGTTTGTACAAAGGGGACACATGAAAAAAGAGCAGAACTGGTTTCTGAAGTCTTTGTCAGCCATCTTCCATCAGGGAGTAAAAAACAGCGAACAGAAGAGCATATTTTTTCCCTGACACAAAGTACGACCACTGAGAAGAAGGGGCTCAGTTTAGTGTCAGGTAGAGTGAGCCAGGCAGATGTTAACACATATAATATCATTAATCAAGCACCCCAGTCAGTCATGAGTGATGGGACACAAAAGTCTACCAACATGGCACAGCAAGGAGATTTAAGGTTAAACATCTATCACTCTGGCGGTTTTATGCACCACTCCTCAAGTCAACCGCATTCCCTTCTGAAAAGACACAGCTCTCCTCTTTGTGCAGTCAGTGTAAGCAGGCCATCTGGGTCACATTCTGCGTCCACCTGCATCCCCTCTACAACCAAAAACAGCTTCTTACCCAAGTACCAGCTGAAGATACCAGGTCCACTGGATGGTGGGGCAGATTCTTGTGTTACTCCAGCTAAAGTTATGAACAAGACTTTGTCTACCCAGGCTGTGGAAATTGCATCATTATATCAGCCTGCAACAACTTCACCACATTCAGATCACTGCTTGCTTGCTGCTCCAAGTACCGCCTCTGTGCCAGGTCTGTCAGGTATAGTTCTAACCACCACAGCAACCCAGCTGAAAACAGAAATTCCACCTTCAGGGCAGAAATATCCTACTTTTTTCACTGAGGCATCAACACGATATGACTGTGCAAGATCCACTGCAGCCACAATTACATCTGGAATGCCTTTTAATGCCTCAGAACAGAATAAACAAGTTGCAATTATAGCAAATATCAAGCAGAATCAAACTTGTCCAGATACAGTTGCTCCGGTACAAAACCAGTCAACAGAAACCACATCATCAACGCTGAATCAGCCTGTTACTACTATCACAGCCTCAGAAAGCCATCGGTCTGCCACACCTATCACAGCCTCAATACAAAATGAGCTTTTGATGCAGAAAATAACACCATCTTCAAATCAATCAGTTACATCTGCACAGCTGATTCATGGTCACTCTGCTGTAGCTGTGACATCCTCCATGCAAAATACGCCTGCACCATCCATAACTGTCTCAAGACAGCCGTCAGTATTACAACAAGATGCACCACTCTCAGAATGTCTGAACCCTTTGGATGGCATTACAGCAGAGGTGTCCCCCGCTACATTCCAGAGTGCCCAATTTGATGGGAAGGTAATGCTTCTGAACAGCTCATCACAGTTGATGGCTAATGACACATTTTATGTGAGAACGGCAGACCTCCACATTGTCTTGAAGCTTATTTCTGATGAACAGTTAGCTCAGATTGAACCTCAGATTGAGAAACCTGATCATAAGCTAATACCAGGTTGTTCAGTCCTTGATGGATATCCCCCAGGTCCCGAGACAGGCACAAACTCAAGAGGCACTTCCAAAGAATTGCAGAAACAAGACTCAAATGACACAAATATATGTTTGGCTCAGAGCCAACCAAATTTAGCAACAACTGAATGCATTAATTCTGAGAACAGAGGAGAGAACAAGCAAAAATACAGTGGTTTACCAAAAACAAAATTCAGAGACCTTGGCCTAAAAAGAGCCACTTCTTGCTCATCTCTGCCTACAGTGTGTCAGGTATCTACTCCACTGGATCAAAAGAAATATACTTCAGCTCACCAAAGTCTTGAAAACTGTCAAGTTGAAAAGGAGAGGGAGTCTTTGACCTATCAGATTACCTCTGGGTCACAACCCAGTCAGAGACCTTGTCTTGAATCAGGAGAACCTCTATTCCATTCTCCACAGACAATCACCAATTATGGAACCAGCACAAGAGCAGAGGACTTGGTCCAGCTTCAAACTCCTACTGTGCCAAGCCAGACCATGACAAACACTCTTATAACTACACCTTGTAAAACAGGCCAAAGCAGTGTCAGCTCAGTGCCTAGTCTGCAGCAGAAGATTAAATGTGGTGAACAAAATGTGAGGTCTAGGATCATCACAGGCATTGAGACAAACAACTTCATATCAACAGATTCCTCACATTATGGTGAAACTGAGACCTCAGTGCCAAGTCAGAAATGCCAATGGAATAAAAACCTCTTAACAGCTCCTGGTAGTACAGGTAGTGCTACTGCCGGCCCAATGTCTAACTGTGAAGAGATACCCCTAGGGTCTGAGCATCATCCCCCTTTTACCTGCAACAAGTCAATGGATTACCTAAAAGATCGTTTGAATTCTAAACCTCCATCAGATTTGCATGTTACTTTACCATCTGAATTTAGCAAAGAATGCATATTGCAAACAGTTACATCTCCATCCTCCTCAATAAGTCACGGAACAATAAACACTTCCCTCACCTCACACAATCAGACAACAGCATTGGAACAGAAGACATGTCAACCACTTGCAGAGGAAGTTAATTTGCTATCAAAAACATCTCTTTTATCACCAGGGTCTGCTTTTCTTCAGCCAAATCATTTACCGATGTTTAGCATTAATTCAGGATTAACACAGTGGAGAGCAATACAAGTTGTCGCTACTGACTCAGCAAGAGCAAGAGAAGCAGAAATGATGCAAACAGAGAGGGAGAGGCAGCTCACATCAGCACAGAACCCTGAGACAGTACCCCTACAGGTGTCTCCAAATGTCCAAAATGTACAAACTGGAATGCAGCCAGGCCAACCAAATCTGTGTCAGGCAGCATGTATCTCCTCTAATTCACAAAGTCACAGATCAGGAAGTGAACTACTACGCAGTTCAGATCAACAAAAAACAGTCTCTCAAAAATGTGCGCGTGGTGCAAATGAGCCTGAATCCACAGATGAAGTCTCTGGACATACTGCCTGCACTCTAGACAAACCATCCACAACACACCATTCGTCTCAGCAGGCCTGCCTTGCTCAGAAATTACATGTGAAAGGTGAAGGAACATCTATGTCCGGCTGGAACCAAGAAAAGAGGCCCATGTGTGGAGACTCGCCTGTCAACACTCTGGAGGTCAATCAAGTAACAGGTGAGCCAAGGCACCATTTTAATACATATTTGAATGATAATTGTGGGATTTATGTATTGATTTTGTTACTGGCCTCAAATCTGCTATTTTGCAGGGCAAAAGTTCAGTTTATATGATATGCATTCATTACCTCTTACTGGTATAATTGGCACTTTATAGGATATCACAGATACAGATGTTTTATAATAGATGGTACACGTTTATCAAATAGTACATAATAGAATTACTTCCATGAAGACAATAAAAAGTCAAATTATGGAGTGTCAAACACAAGGGCAGTTTATGGAAGTCTTAAAAAATAGTCAGCTCCACAAGGTGGTGACAAGTCACCATGTTTAGCCAGTATCAAGATCAGGTTCATTCTTCTTTGGTCTTTTTTCTAGTCTTATCAGCCAATAAATATTTTGCTTAGAGAAGATTTACCATGTGTTTAAGGCGAATCCTTTAAAAAATTTAAAATTTCATTTCCAGATTTGTAAAGGAAATCTATTCTTTCTTTGTCTGTGACATCTGTTGGGGCATGTCATTGCATTAGTGAACTTTACACTGAATTACTCATTATATTTCTGATGTTAGATTTACTGGCAATGTTAATTTTACATTACCTTTTCTGTTGTGCAGTGCATTCATTATCGTTTGTACCCATCTGTTTATATACTTTATTCTCATCTGTATCCAATCACTGTCTTAAATGACAGTGTGTGGATTCTGTGTCATTCATCTATCTATGATAAATACAGCAGGTAATTCCTGTAAGTTTCAGGAATCTCACTTCCTATTACTGCTGCTGGTTTATCTCAGTGGATGTTGTTGCTGAGCTTAAAAGGCTTTTTTTTACAATAGTTTTTTATTTCTTAAACTGTAATACACACTAACCTGAGCATTGCTTAGAGTATGTCTGTGTACACATTACTATAAATCACACCAAATGCACAGATAAAACAGGCATAAGAGTGTTATTATCTGGACACTTTATATCCATGCTTGTTTGATGTTTTTAGATTGCTTTTGCACACACACACACACACACGCATGCACGCAGACACACACACACACACACACACACACACACACACACACACACACACACAATTTAGCTTTTATTAACTTCACTAAATTGCCCTGGTCTTGACCAATAGCTAATGGGATTTTCAAACCTCAGTTCCACCCTTTTCCATGAAGACAACCTTTATAATGCTATTTTGAATTAAGGCGGATAGCATTGTTCAGGGAGTCCTTCGAAATGTGCTCTGGGTAAGTGTTTCAAGATAAACAGAATTTTAATTGCCTCTTGTGCATAGGAAAGAGCTGTTAAGTGTTACACAGTACAGGTTGTAGGGAAACTACTCTCTTTCAACACCTTTTTTCGGAAATTTTTGTAAATTAGTCAAAGGTTTTCATGATGTCCATATTAGTACAGCATGCTACTTCACAGTGTCTTAAAATCAGTTTACTTTTTCATGGTGCTTGGTACAGATTTTCAGCATTCAGAATCATTCAATATCAGGAGTCTACCTGGTAAGAGACACTTGATCTTCTTATATCATGAAGGTGTCAATGGTTCAGTCTTTGTGGTCCAAGAGATTTTCTTTCAGTAGGTCAAAGGTCACGTGAACTAGTCACATTAACAAATATGGGAAAGGTCAAATGTCAATCACAGGGGCTCAGTATAAACAGTCCCCTTCCTTATAACTCAAATAAAAACATTCTTTTGAACAGGTCAACATAAAGCACTTAAGCTTCTGCACTTTCTCACAAGAGCTTAATGGAATCAAACTGAGTGTTAGTTGTATAATTCAGTTCTCTACAACTAACCAATGAAAGAATGTATCTATATCACTGGCTCCTTAAGCCTAAATTGTTTCAGATGGTTTTGATTGATCAGATGTTTTCAGGGAGTGGACAGGGGGCTCAGTGGAGGCCACAAGAGGATGGTCCCTGTGGGACTCTTCAGAGCACAGACCCTGAGATTAAGGGGATTTTACGCCTGTCTCCACTCCAGACAGTTGACATGCAATCTGAAATCCAAACGCCATCTCCTCTTATAGCAAAGCTGCACAGAGGCACGCGCAAGAGTTCAGCCAAACCAAACACACTCAGAGGATCTGACCAATTGTTTTTCATCAAGACAATTATTTCTATATCTCCAGTGCCATAATATATAGGACCACATTTTAGTCTGAGTGTGTCTGTGTGTACATTTATGGGGCTGTTGCAATATTTATTCTTCATTTGGCTTGCATTCAGTTTTCGGTGAGCCAGGAGGACATTCCAAGGGACTGAATAACAAGAATCTGTACATCAGTTTACAGTGGTTTCACGGTGATGATGATGATTATTGTTAGAACAAAGTTTATCCTTTTATTGATTTTTATTAGACTAAAACATTTTTTGCCTCTAGAGAATCCTCACCAACACATCTGTGATATGATTACGGTTCTTTTTATTTGTATGTCTTTTTCACACTTACGATTCTGCTGTGAGTATGGTTTGTGTTGTCCTCTGTGAACCAGAACTGGTTGGAGGCACTCATCAAAAAATCTGTAATTGCACCTTCACATGCCCCAGCTGTAGCCATGTGAAATAATTTCAATTCTTGGATCTGCCTTCTTTGGAATTCACATACAATTAAATAACCTAGGGATATTCAGGACAAGCTGAGACCCAGCCTACATGTTGAAGTGTAGGGACTGTGTGCACTCAGGACTCAGAAACAACTGGTATTCATTTATTGTCCTCCCCTTAGGGCCCCGGGAGGGTGGTTCCCTCCAGAGCTCAGAGCTCCAGAAGCCAGGAACCAAGAGCCAGGGGCGGATCCCCCAGGAACCTGAGAGTAGAAGAACAGGGGAGAGAGAGGCACAGACAAACAGTACATGCCACGACAGGGAGAACAACAGTGGGAACAAAACAGAGGTATGTGAACAGAGGGAGTAAACAATACAGGAGAGAGCGGAGACAGGTCTTACTCTGCGTTCCACCTCTGTTGAGGTGAAATGAAGGCAAGGAAATCGTAAACAGCGCCCAAAGTCGGCACAGTTAATAGTCAAAGCAGACGCACTGACAAGGCCACTTTGTTCATGATATAGTACTACACACAATGATATACACCAAGAAAAAAAGTTTAAACAGACAGCACCGTTCAAACAAATATTAAGTTGAAATCATGCAGTTGTGTGATGTTCCAAAACAAGGGATTCTCTGGACAGTTCACTGCACAAGCAGGAAGACAGACACAAGATCCAAAAAAAGCATTTTCCATTATTCAGATTTTTAGATTTCGGTCTTTGTTTTTGGACATAAAAGTACAAGAAAGCCTTTAGAGTGATAAACATTCCCCTCACTGATCCGGAGATGGTTCAGTGAAGAGGATAATTTGACTGTCTGGAATTTGGCGGTATTCCTAAACTTATAGTGCCTTTAAATTTCTCTTCACAACAGGGGGAATCAACCTCTGATGAAAGTTGTCTGACAGCAGCACAACCTTATTTGCACCCATCCCCGCAGGTGACTACTTCATTTCGCAACACTGAACAGACAACAGATTGTGGTGCAAATAATATTTTGCACACCACACAACTGCTTGGTCACAAAGAGTGTGACAGTTTCCATGGCTCTGGGCAAATCCATAAGAGTGAAATAAGCATGATATCAAATGTTCAAAGTGCTACAAACTCCAAGAGGAAAGAAAGAATTCTGCTGGGAGGTCATCAAAAGTTAACATCGTCCTCCGCAGAATCAACTGATGTCAACCTTCCTCACTCAACATGTGGACACCAACCGGCAAATCCTGGTTTTCTTGAGGCCAGCAATGATGAGGTCCAAAAGAAGACCCAGGCAGTTGTTGACAACGGGATGAACTCCATTACACCCCCAGCTTATACAAAGGGTCCACTTCTGGGGACAGATTATCAGCATAAAAGAATGGGAACAGTATCGCAAATCACTGCATTAGACAGGTGCACATTAACTCAGACTGAAATGGTGAATAACTATTGCACCTCATCATCATCAGCCGAAGTTCATTCTTGTCTGTCAACTCATACTCATCCTGTACATACCAGTTCCGTATATTCCCTTGCCACACAAACCAATCAAACAAATGTAAAATATACCACAACCCCCCACCCCAATCCTACAGAAACTAATGCAACATTGCATTTTTTGAATAGTAACCTCAAGTCAGGACTGAACAGCCAAGAAGAAGAGGAAAATGCTAGCAGCAGTGATGATGAGGGAAAACTGGTTATTGAACTTGAGTAGGACGATATAGAGATCGTGTCAAACAAACAATGAGACATTTTCTGTTTTTGGTTTTGTCATGTGTCATCGCTTCCTGTTCTCATACCCTTTCTAAAGACTACTGTCTGGTTTCTGCTTCGTCCCTTTCTCTCCTACACACGCGAACATTTAACAACCCATGCACCTGTGGAATGAATCATGCTGCATTTTGTGCCTAAAGGGATTTTACTCACTAGCAGAGCAGGGAACAAGGGCAAAGCTGGGGTACAGCAGTCTCATAAGAATGCACACCCGCAGTCTGTCCATGTGAGCTCAGTATGGGTGATTCAATCTGACTTGGCTAATGAGTGCCAGAAACCAGTGCATTTGGATACATTCTCACAGTGAGTGGAATTCAACCAGGATAAATCATCAAGCCGTTTGTCAGCACTAGGTTGTAATATCTCAGCTAGCATACAGCCTCTAGCAATGTAACTGCAATTTAGTTTACTCATTTCTGTCTTTGCACCCAATGCTGTCACCTGGCATGTTTGATAAATACCTAAGAACTGTCCACCACGCACAAGAGGTCATTTAAATGCCAGAATGTCGACTCCTGACAATTCCTGTCTGAACTGTAAACTGTAAAATGTCTTAATCTTTTTTTAAAACCCTTTTGAATGTATAGATTCAATAAAACACATCTGCTGTTGATTATACTTATGCAGATGGAATAACTCTTCAAAATTGAATCCCAAAGGAAAAAACACACACACAAACCACACACTTCAACATTCCTTTTCTTCCTGTATTAATGTATACACAACATATAACATAGCATTTTTATTCAGCTTCAAATATTGATTCAGTTAATATCTGTAATAAAAGTGATACGACTACAGACTTGAATGGTAAGCACCTCAGCTGCAATGCAGTGCAGTGTAAACTTAGAATTCCGACTTCTGAATCTAATTTTGTGGAGTTCTGAAGGGACAGCACTCATTAATTTATGAACATTTCTCCTAAAATGTTTCATTTTATTTCAGATATATTTTAACAATTAAATATTGTATGTCATTTATGTTGTGTCAAGATTTCAGTTTGTTTTCTCCCAGTAGTCCTCCACTTTATGACAGAATTTATCTCTACACTGGGTGAAGTTACAGTCAGGCAGGAACCTACATGTTTTGGTTACATATTCTTTAAATCAGTGACTTGCATTTCATAAACAAACGCAGTTTAGAAGAACAAACCCTGAGAGAGCAATCAATAAAACGTGTTCTTGCTGTGACAGGCAAAATGCTTGGAGAGTAGAAGGAAGTTAAAAGAGCAACAGACTCGGGGTGTATGTCCACAGGGACTGTGAAAGACCGTCCCTGCTCATTCATCATCAGTACCGTTTCAACATATCAGCACGGATCCGTTCAGTGAAATATTGTTTGAGACCAGAAGCCAAAAAAGGTCAAATGGAAATAGGGACTGCCTGTGTATCACCTACTACACAGGAGCTGCTGTAAATACTTGCCCCCAGGAACAGGCCATAACAGTGCCTGTACAAACTGCCCAAAGGACACCTCGCTGTTGGTGTTAATGTAGAACGTGAAATGTGACTGCCCTTTGTCACGTGCACAGCGGTAGGTATGCCTGCGCAACATCAAAAGACAGTTGCTGCATTTTGTCAGCTAACTGGTGAACAAAAGTAGGTGATGCACGCAAAACCTGTTGAAGTGGACATACAAATACATTTGTTAAACTGAGGAAGACTTGTTCTAAATTGTGAATAAGACTGAAGAATGGTGTGGACTGGAGGTGTGGGTGGGTGGATTGTGGGTTTTGGGAGGTTAAGTTCAAATTTAAAGTCATTTAGTCTTGACATGCTGAAAACAGCAATTGAAACCATAATTAAACTGACCAAAGGAAAATTCCCAAATTCTTCTTTCCATATTTGTATTGATATCATATTGGTAAAAAAAAAAAAAAATTGGCAAAGGCAGTGGACAATTTAACTAGTCTAGGGCAGACCAAAGCATATATGTGATGATATAAGTTTGTGAAGACAAAGCTATTTCACCTGTTCTAAAACAGTAATGGTCCCTGGCTTTGAAGTATTAAGCAGCTTGTGAAGTAATTGAAGACAGGTGGAAAATAGCTGTGCAAGATGTTTTCAGTAGATGATGCAGATATTAGGTTTTAAGGTGGTCTGCATGTGGGTGGAATTTATCTACATAAACGCGTGTGTGTGTGTGTGTGTGTGTGTGTGTGTGTGTGTGTGTGTGTGTGTGTGTGTGTGTGAGTGTGTGTGTGTGTGTGTGTGTGTGTGTTATTCATGCTGTATGTGCTTTGTACTTGAACTCAGAACTGCAAAACTGCAAAACATGTTCTATTTCTTAGGTAGAGCAAATTTTGAGTAAAATTTTTGAGCAAAAGTAAGCTCACTAAATTTCCACAAGGCACACCAAAGACTATTTTTAAATATTAGAAAGTGGATATCAGACCACCAAATGATTTACTTACACTCTTGTTATTTTTAAAAAGAAAAATATATATATGTTTTGCCTGGAAATCTAATGTTTTACAGTTAAATGAAGATTCTGAAGGATGAAGACATTCTAAATAAACTTAAGATGCAGACAAGGAGGATATTATATAATACACTGTGTCCATTTATATAGATGGAACTGATGAGTGACATTAGTTGAGCTGTCTAGAACTAGAGTACATGTAACAGTTAAACTGAGTAATGTGCCTTTAAAACAGCCGCCATCGCTCTCCTTATTTCTCTGAGATCAAAGCTGAATCAGCGTTGTTTGCAGTTCACTGTGCCTTATTTTGTCAGATTCAGTTCTCAAAACTAAGCAAACATATTGATCCATCAGGATCCCTTTATACTGCTGGGCATCCCCACAAAGAAACAGAGAAGGGATAGACTTATTTTAGCTGGTATTTTTTAATTCCTTCATCCAAACATGCAGATATTTCAGATCTGTAAAACATATTTGAAGAAATATAAACATAAGCCATTATCCTATGTTGTACTAAGTCAATAAACAATACAAAGGTATATATGGGCTACCAAGCATTTTGTTGTGATCAGAGAGTCCAGTGGTATTATGGTCATCTTATCAGTTAACCTAGATGTAAATAAGAATAAGAATAAGAGCATGACTAATTTGCAGATGTCTGACAATGCCATTATTTTATGCTTGTGCATCATTAAGTTTTTTTTTTGTTTGTTTTTTTTTACAAATTTGATACACAGAATGAAGTACTGATAGAAAATGAACATACTTGGAGTGGTAGATAGTACAGAAAATTAGTTTGGGCCACAGTTCTCAATTTGAAAGTTTATCTTTTCAAGATTATGTGTCATCTCACAAGCTTCTACTCTTCTACTGCTTTGTTCTGTTCATGTGCCAGGCCATCTGCAACACATGTGATTCATTTTAGGCTAAAATGTTGATCTGCAAAGTGCTGAAAGAAAAACTGAGGCTTCTGGACCAAATCAGTGTTTTGACCTGACTGCCAAGCTGCAGTCATCATGATATCCACTGTTAAGAATGCCACTCAGAGGTTTGAAACTGATTATAAGCCACGCATAACAGTGTACTGAAATACACTATCAAAACTTTCCGTCAGAATAAGAAACATTAGATTCTGGTTCAAAAAGACAACATAAACTGATCATTAAACCATAAATAAATAGACTGGACAATATGTCACTTTGAAGCGTAGTGTATATTTGTTGCCTCTTACAACATACAGCAATGACAATTCAACCTATATGGTACCATTTGAACTCTAGCTCCTTATCATAAAGTTTTATAAAGTTGCACACTGAACACAAAGCTATTTGCCCTCTACTTGGTGCCTCATTTAACATTTGTGATTTTGAAATTATTGAGGTGAGTGACATTAGAGATTTAAACGTCTACAAGAACAAGATACGGTAACTGTCCACACCAGAGTTGAACATCATTATAAAGGTATTTATATCCATGTGGTTGGCAAGGAGTCGCTCAAAGGCAGTGAAAATAACTTTGATAAAGACCAGGATCCTGTCAGGACTCTGGAATGGACTCTTTTAAGACTGCATAACTTGTGTTACCTAATGTAAATCACCCTCCGTCCAGCCAACAATTTGTCTTAAGAACAGCAAAAACAGCTCCTCCCTGATAAACTTAACACAATGACAAAATAATTATCTTAAGCTGCATTACAGGTGTCTATTTATCTCATGCAAACTTTGCCAAATTCACTCAAAGTATCCATGTATCTTGTCTATCTCTGACATCCAGCTGGTGCTTGCCAGACTGTTGTTTTACTTGAAACAAAGAACAAAACAAGGACTGTAGCTCCTGGCACATCAGCTACACAACTGTCATAGCACATAGTAATATGTCAAATACTGTAATCCAAAATAACTGTATCAAGATAAATACTTTCAATAATTCATCCTCAATTTTTATACAGTACTTTTAAGCCATGAATCAATCAGAAGCAATTATTGTATACAGTGTTTATTTCAATACTGAAATTTTGGACAAATTTCTTGCTTATTTTATATAAGCACAAAAATCACACAGATACATTAAGGGTATAATTTATTTTTTATATATATATATGATTATTTGTATACCCTTTAAGAAAGTGTGCAATTTCTAGTCCAAGCAAATGTCTAAGTGTACGGGTAATGAGTGGTTATGTTTATCAAGAGGCACCATAATAGTTTCTGAGCCTTCTCCTGTCAACACTCCATGGTAAAGAGACAATTTTTGAACAAAATCAAAAAATGTAGAGGAACAACATGGTGGAGCTGTTAGCCCACCACACTAGAGATCTTGGTTTGAATCCAGGTCTCTGTGGTGCCTTCTGACTTGACTGGACATCTTCATAAACCCAGTTGGTAATGTTCACTAGTGGGAAGCAAGGCATTGTCATCCTCTCACTCCCCTTCGTTGGCTAGCTTTGTGATGGACATTTATCACTGAAGAGCACAGTTCAGCATATGTGAGGGCTTCCCCGTGAAAAGATGTGGTAGTTGGCTCCATCTATATAAGAGGAGAAGAGGTGCCCTCCTCAACTTTTAATGCAAGGCTCAGAGGTGTAAGAAAACAGTTTATGGTAGAGTGTGGGATGAAGCTGGACCAATGTTACTCTGGAAGAAAAAGGGTCTGTGTCACATGTAGGACAGAGGTGAAAAGACCTACAGATCTGGGCCAGATCATGGTCAGATTTTATGATATTCAAGGTGGAACTTAGCCTATTCTGGCCCTTGCTTGTATCAGACAATCAAATCAGACCCAAGCCCATATTGGTGCACGATGCAAAATGATGCCAGGCCAGATCTGTTTTATGGAAATGGGCTGGATTCATTTGTACATTTGAATTGGAGCTGGCACTGCGTCTTTTAGCTTTATGGATAGTTTTCCCAAAGGAAGGCATTTGTTAGTCTATGTGCTGCTATTCTCAAACATCCACACTGATGTTTGGGCAAGGAGAACAAACTGAGAGATCATTATTATTCATATCAAATGTAGACGGTTGTCATTTAGCTTTGCATTCAGTATATGACATAGATGGTAAGATATGCTTGATCAGCAGCTCAAAACATTCATATAAGCTGAAGTGGTGTTGAAAGTGGAGAGAACAGTGATTGTGGATACCGGTTGCTACTAGGCCTTGTTTGGTTTACCAAAGCCATTTGCCTGTGAAGGTCCCTCGACTGTTGAAACCCACAGAGTTGAGGGAAAAAAAGCCAAGAACCACAGGCAGTCGCCAATAATAGCAAATCCCAAATGCTCCTGGTGCCAGTATGGTTTTAGAGTAGCAGGTCTTGCACACCTAATACAAAGTTCAAGAAAATATTCAGTAGGCAAATATTAATATCCTCTGGTTATACAACTACCATGTGTTATCACACACAGTAAGTGCTTAATCATTTGGAGAACTACTTTATTGCCATACTCCCTTTAACAATTCAGTTCAACATTATTTGAGAGCAAGTATGCCCTTTGGTTATATGAATTGATGGTAACTGAATTTAATAATATAACATACTTTCCTACATTCAGGTAATTTCCTTATTGGATGAGACACATGGAACAAGTCAAAGCAGTGAGAGGTGTTTTCATTGAAAGAGTGTCCTGAAATTGAAGTCAGGAGTTTGCCCAAAAAACTACTAATAAGCAACCATTTAAAGGGTCCTAACAGTCACTACACATGCGGTCAGACCGCATAGTTAGATTGTGATATTAACTGTAGCAGTGTATTTATTTATCTATTCACATAAATGCTCTACTGAATTATTATTTACTGTATAACCCAAGGAGTATGACCACATGACATTTGTGCCTCAGTGTCAAGTCAGATTTCAAAGCCGTGCAGAAAGCATGCCGCTTTTAAATGTAATTGAATTTTAAGCACTAAAAAGTGTTGCGAGTAAAAGTCACAGAAACGGCGAGCAGCTTAAAATTTACAACGTTTAAGTACTCAAATTAGTTTCAGTTTTAGCAGGGTCGTGCTGCCAATTGTACACATTAAGTTTGCAATGGAGGAGATCTGAACTACAAAGGCTCACCAAGTTTTCAATTTCCACAGTCTATGAAGCTGCATATGTTTTTATTTATCCCCAGCCTGTGGTAATGGACAAACAGAGACAGTGAATTATCTCACTGAGTCTCCAAGAGTGCTACTGAGGTGATACTGCCTCATAAAACTGCCAAACCAAAATTCCATACCCACTCCAGTGCTCCAGAGTGGAGGACCCCTAGGGGAGTAAGGGATGCATTCCAGGGAAAGAACAGGAAAAACACACTACAGATCTCAACCACATTGACCCAGTCATCACCAGGGCATCCAAACAAGAGCCTTTGGGATTACATTGTACACGGAGAAGAGCACTACTGGGTTGTGAACAACCTGGGTTCACTTGTCACCACAGTCTTTTACGCAACCTCTATTTATCATTACATCAAGCAGCCATCGCTGCTACTTACTGTTCTATGTCTGAAGTGGGTGGTCAAAAATTTTGACTCAAAATTATATTCCACTGTATTAATTATGTACACAGTGTTTGATGTCATGTCAGCAGTTTATCAAGAGCAACATTGTTGCTGGTTTGTTCTAAATGATTACAGAAACTTTTCAAGTGCTATAAATCACAATTTATTAACTGAATGGTGAAACCTGTTATTAAGCCAGGCTTTTAGCATTTGCAATCTTCTTTGTAGCAGTCCAAGGAAGTGATGAAGGAAATTTCTTTCATCATTCCTCTGACTGGATAAAATACATATAAAAGAGCAATTTCCCATCCTGAAGACCGGTTTAGACACAACATTTCTCCTCTAGGCTTGGATTACCGCAGCTGAGTGATTGGTAGACAAGTTGTGTCTAGAATGTTAGAGCTGTGTCAGAACGGAAATGCTGTTAACTGCATTAGAAGAACTGAAATTGAGAAACACTCATATAAAACTTTGCCTCTGATTCTGGCTGAGATCAAGAAACCCCACTTTATAAATATGATGTATATGTATGTATATGGGATTATGTTATTGGAACTGAATGTGAAAAGCAAGGTTACAGAGGCTGACTCAAAGGGAAACTACCGAAACTGGATCACTCGTGAGGATCAGCTCAGTGAAGAGTGTGCACTACAACTAATGAACAGGTGGGATCTTTCTCAGTTGAATCAGAGGAGTGTATAATTAAAGCCCAACTTGGAACCACATTCCTGAAAGCAGTCTGACATAGACCGACAAAGAACCCCAGACCCATTTACGTTTACTGGATCAGATCTGCCAGTCTCATGAAGTCTTCAGCGCAAAGGTGGGTAGCAGGGGATGTTGTCAACCTGTCAGTGAATGGAGTAGTGTCAGCTTACATTTGAGAAGCAAGGTTAAGGGTCGAGGGGTTCCGTCTGGGCTCTTTTCACAATCACTGCAGTGTAGTCTGTCCACATGAGAAAAAAAAAAAAGGTATTGCATTGATTGCTACAGATTTGATGGTTCATCCATGAAAGAGTGTGTGTGTTGTCACCATCTATCATCTCTATTTCTGGAAAACATATATGTTTACATATATATATTTTTTGGGGAGGGTCAGGGGGGGCGGTTTGGTTGTGTGAATCATAATTTATTCCACACAATTCAGAGCATTGGGTTATTGGGTTTTTTTGTTTTGTCATTTTCTTTTGTGTTGTTTTGTATTAGCAAATCTCCCAAATGACGAATAAATAAAATAGGATGGGATAATGTGAGAGATAAGAATGTTGTGAGTTTGGACAAGACTTGTGCTTCCAGAGCACTTCCCGCCTAGACTCAGACTGTGGTCTCAATTATACGCATCATCTGCTAACAATTTCCGAGCTTATAGGAGATCCGTGGATGGTGGTAATTTAAGATAATATAATCTGATTACTGATACAGGCCCACCAAAGTGCTTCAGTGAAATACCCTGTACTCATATGCCTCAAAAACATTTTTGTATATTACCACATTGGTTGAAAAAAAAAGTATTTTAAACCAGTCTGAATCTTTAAAAAGAGACACTTTATGTCTAGATGCTAAGTATCGGTGTTTGGCCTTGCACTATTACCAATGTACCAGCAATGGTCTTATTTGAAATTAACCCTCTGGGCAAGTAAGAGTCACGGTTATCTATATAACCTCAAAAAATCAAACCCTTACCCTTAATACACAAACAGATCTGGCTACAATCCTTTTAAATTGTTTCTTGAAGTCAGTCCCTGCTGATTGGGACAGTATTCTTTACACTTCACCACTTAAGAAAGAAAAAGGGAGGAAATATTTTTTGGCGTGTAGTAGATGTTAGAGACGACAGTGCATAGGGGTAGAAAGGATAACAGCATTACTTCTTCAGTGCCACCTGTGCTCTGACCAGGGGTTAAGGCCACATTTCTGCACGTTTGTGTATTCCCTTTCATCTGATCCCTCTACGGGGACCATAAACTAACACAACAGCTCCTCATAAAACAGCATGAGCAGAACTCCTTACAAGCAGATCTGCTCTATACACCCTGGATCAGGAAATTAATGGGATGAAATGAAAACCAATTTCTCAAAAATATTTCCTGAAGATTTGTTACAGTTACCTCTAAGTCCACGATTCCCTGGGCTGGGAACCCTTTGCTGTAAACCACAGTCTCATTGATGTTGACATTTGAATCTACATTATACATACTACGTCTCAGCTTAAAGGAAGGGGTGACTTGTAAGTCAAGCATATTAATGTATGGATGGTACCTCCAGGAATGAAATATAATGGTTTATATTAATTGCAAAATACTGAGGTTTTATGTGGAGTAAGGGTGGTTCACTAGCGCAAAGGACAAGTTCAATAGAATGCTATGATTGTCACCCATGGCATTCATCTGACCCTACAATAATTAATTCATGGTTTCAGTTTACAAGGGTGGAGATGATAACTAAGCGGAAATTATGAGGCTTAAACAAAAAGCCTTGTTTTTTTTTCTTCACAAAAGTAATATGGAGGATAGATACAGTTGCACCTATTTCATTTTCAACCCGCTACACAACTAAATGTTAAACTACTTCTAAATGACTAAAAACCACTTGAATCAAATTGAGTATAATATATATTAACAGTACACAACTTCATTTTAGATAATGAGGACAGCTGTTTTTCCTTTTCTTTTTTTGACTGGCCCGTCTTCT
Organism: Chanos chanos; assembly: GCF_902362185.1. Taxonomy (NCBI): domain Eukaryota; kingdom Metazoa; phylum Chordata; class Actinopteri; order Gonorynchiformes; family Chanidae; genus Chanos; species Chanos chanos. Next base: position 36,327,316 of record NC_044500.1, read on the forward strand.
GTCTTTTCATACTGCCTTACAAGGATTGTCAATAACTGTAAAGGTGACACAACTATAAGGGAAAGCATAAAATGAAGATCATCAGTCCCAAGCAATGCATATTTTTCCAATACAAGTAGAACACATTTTATTTATGATTTAATGCAATCATCAGGAATCAAGTTTTTCATGAAACTTGAATTTACAGTCACATTTAAGGAGCGCCATTAAATATTTATCATCCACACAACGGGTTCAGTGGGCACTTAAACTGGGATTAAGTTCTCCACAGAATCCCTGTGTAAGGGTTATTTTAATCTGACCTGCTCTACAGCATATTCTCATAAGAGGACATATGAAGCACCTGCACTTCCCACCACCCAACCTTGGGCTACTTCCAAGACATTACTTCTTCTGTTCTGTTTTCTTTTTTCTTTTTGTTCAAACATTGGGAGTAGAAGAGAATAGTAAATAATTGTAGAAGAAATAAACCCTGCAGAAATTATATTAACAAAACATATCGGTGTTCACCACTATCTGCACACATGGGTTTAAATGACTAACTCAAAAGACATTAACTATGGGAACTCAGCAGCTAAAGTGTAATACTCTTTTATATTGCAGCACAGTACAGAGTGAGGACTTACACTGAATTTATTAGGTGTTCATCAGCATTAATTGCAGGTAGCAGGTAATGACTGTTATTTGTTAAATGTCTGGAAACCCGTTGACAAGCCACTTGATGCATCTGGAATGCAGGCAGCAAGTATCGTATTAAATGGAAATGTAAGGAACAGTTAGGGGATTCTAGTATAGGGTCTACAAGTAGGATATGTCTAGAGGCCTTGTGGTCTGTAGTGTTCATATACATACTTAGGAGCAACAAAAGAAATATGTGGAGAAATCCAAACTCAGTTCTCATGGGTGATGTGAGGTCCATTTGGGATTTCATGCTTGGTGCTGGATTTAACTCAGAATTCCATCGCACCATCATGGTTAACCATGTTAAATGAAAAAAGTATTTGTCCTTGTGCTGGAATGGCAAAGCTGTTGCTCATCAGTTTCTCTTTTGGCAGTTAAGATATCTCTTGTTCATGGCAGACAACTGAAAAGGAAAACAAGTCACTGATCCAAAACCGTGGACAACAGTATTATCAAATTCCACCGAAGATACTTCAGGATCCAAGGATCCAAGGTGAGACACTAAGATGACTTTAAAAGCACAGGAAAATAACAGAGTTTGTTCTGCTTAACCTTTATCTGAAACCAACCTGTCTTGTTATCATCGTTTTCCTTTGAATTCCACTCAAGTCTTCCCTTGTGGGCTTCCCTTAAGCTTTATATTTCAGTGCAGGAAAGCCGCAATTTTGCTTTTAACATTATATAGCCAGGAGAGAAGACTGAATGTTGAGTTTCAAAAAAGGATACACAGGGAATAAAAGTGTCAGGATCTCAGAATTTGTCCTCTTAACAAACAGCCCTGAGGCCATTTAACAAGAGTACATTACTGGGTATATGTACAAATGGGTTTTTACAGGTAATGGCTAATGAGGCTCTAAAATTGTTGAGTAACTTGTTATTGAAGCCATGTGACAATTTTCTATAGAGAACGCCCAAGGCATTTAACAAGAGTACATTATTGGCTACCATTATGAGTATTTTTCTACAAATAATGGTTAATGAGTCCTTAAAATAACTAAATAACTCGTTATTGAACAGCTGACATTTCTATTCAGAAAATAAAAATCATTACCCATTAATACATTGTTGAATGTATTGTTATGGAAATATGAATTCTGGACAGGGATTAAAGCAGTTCTTGAAACAGTTTACATTTATCCAACAGTTTTATATTTAGCTTATGTATATGCATATTAACAGTTAAACATTATATCCCCTTTTCCTCAATAACCTAACGCCAAATGCAAAGATACTACAGACTACAGTGTGCACTGGATATCCGTGAGCTTAAAAATTCGTCTTGTGTTTAATAATAATAATAATAACAATAATATGTAATTTTATGGTTTCTGTATTTCATGCAGTCTCGACATTGAATGTGTGGTCCCGCGCACGTTAGGCTCGTTTATACCATCATCCTTTGTCTGTCTAGACGGTCTAGACGAATGACGAAACGCATGAGCAGTGATAATACATACAAGCAACTGTCAAACCAAGTAACTTGGACGTTATGCAAGTGTCGCTTTGGAAAGATTCCTGTGATGAGAGAGCCGATTTTTGGTATAGCATTCATTTATTTACCGGAATTATTGAGGTCTCTTTAGTGGTGATCCGTTCAAGTAGTGTGAGGACAGTTTTGGCAACTGTGGCTTGGGAAGGATCCATAAACTCTAAATCAACTTCCACGCACACCCGTAAAATAAAAACTTAAGCCATTTCTAGTCTTTCAATACTGAAAACAAACCCGTATTATACATATTCAGACAGATTGCGATACCCTATTTTAAAAGTACAACTAAAGAATTTTGACTTTAGAAAAAATGGCTCTTTGGTCTTTATAATCTGTAACAACAAATATTTCTCTTACTGTGTAAATTGAAGCACTTAGTGAACAGGACTCTTACAGAGACTGACTCTCCACAACAGTCTGATATTTACTATATGCCGTACACAAAGTACACGAGGAATGATTTAATGTGGCTAGAAAAACAGTTCACACGTGTCAGCCTTAGTGGACACATAGGTCGTGTGCTGTATTGGACACCCCTATAAAATATTTTACATCGAAATTTAACTCAAATAAGGCGGATAACTGGACTATCTAAGCCATATTTCATGTACGACAATTATGATACCACTTACATTTAATGTTCTTCTTAAATAAAAGGGCAGTCCGTGCAGGCGGTCCTTGGAGTCATTAATTTGTTTATAAACATGATACACGGAACCAGTCGGTGGATCTGTCTTGTATATAAGCGGTGAAATTCAACCTGCAACAGCGCCTTCAGCAGAAACCGGTCAAGCCTCCACCATAGGCTTCTAACAGTTGGAGAACCAGATTGTGCCTTATCTGCAAAGTAAAAGTATGGTAATTATGGACGTAGATCTTCACTGAACCGTAAAGGAACAGCAACAGCAGGTCGGCTGAAGGAAGATTTGACGAAGCCTTACACTCAAACTAAACACCTCACAATGTACCTGTGATACACAATTTTAGCCTTGGTAGTGGACTCGCATCACAAAGAAGAGGGCCTTACAGTCTGTCTTTGGGGAGGAGTTAACAATCAAAATACTTCATTTAACTTTTTTTTTTTTTTAATGAATCACACAATTACGGAAGGAATCAGATGGAGATTCTGATTCTGAAAGGAGAAATGTACGTGAAGTACAGGGCGCAGTATGTGTATTCCAGGTGTAAACTGTCAGCTGTACTTTAAACAACTGCAGACCCACGCTCCTCTGGGTGCTTTGCCTATAGGCGCAAATAAAACTATGAATCTAACGACAGCTGTGTCCTGATAATCATTCAACACCAGGATATGTAGACTACTGACCTGTCATCTTCTCTCTAACGTATTCTCACATAATCTTACAGAGAGAAATTTAACAATGGTCTAAATGCTCTAAACGACTGCATTTTTAATAAATTCAATAACGGAACAATTCCCAAACTGTTTCTTATCGTTGTTGAATGCATTTTGTAAGTTACAAAGAACGGTCTTCAGACTATGTGACGGCTGAGCTCAATTTAACCTTTTCTACTGACTGAAACGCTGAAGCCCAATCACAGTTGCATCGATTCTTCCAGCGGGTGGTGCTTTGTTTCCTACGTTACTGGAGAGTATAAAACCTCAAAGCTCGAGCGCGCAAGAGTTATGCCAACTCTCATTCACCATATTAAGATAGTCATGTTAAGCACAATTTAGCAACCGAATTTACCCTCGAGTTTCGGTGTTTATTCGCCGGGACAAATTCTGCAACTAAAATGTGATTACTTGTACATGCCGAGTCTCTGACGCAAATTTGACAGCACTGGCAAGCAACACATATTGTAACGCTGGATTTTAATTTGTGATTCTGATTCTGAAACTGATTCTGAAGCACTGATTCTGAAAAACAAGTTGCTGTTTGGGATATCTGTGGAATGGCCAAGGTATCTTTAATGGATTTTGGCTTTTTGCTCTTAATCGGAGTATCTGCAATATATACAAACGGTAAGTCGAATAATAATATAGATATTGTTTATTCTGAACTAAGTGGGGTTACGTAAACTGGATGGTCGACGAGGGATACGTTGTGTTAATGATATTGTTGGGTAAAATCAACTCGTCCAGTCTCGCTCGCCAGTTCACGTGTTTCTATTTATATTCAGTAGCCTATTAAGATGGGAGCTCAAAGGCTCTTGTCTACTTCTATGTTTTTAGTTACACGGGGCTTTACTGTATATTATAATAGGTTGTGTCGTTTCGTATGAGACTCTAACAATTAACAGTAACCGCTGTGGTAAAAGAAAAAAAAACTGTCTGCCAAAACAACACACCTGAAACTTGATTAAAAAAATAATATATATATATATATATATATATATATATATATATATGCCTATATATATACGTGGGTTAAATCGTGGTTTCTGTGCCGAGCGAATTCTGGTGACAAGCTTTTTTTTCTTCAGGCAGTCTCAGTTCTGCATACCTATGCCTCTGACGCAGTTCTTAATTATACTGACTGCATTTTAAACTGTTTTAAATCATTGATTTAGGCTTTTCGCTCACACACAAAGATGCGAGTCTGGAGAGGGGAATTCAAGCTGCCCGGCAAAGCATCAGCTTAAAGTCAGCCACCTATCCAGACAAGGATCATCAGTCAAGCGTCGCTGAGAATACATCTTGTCATGTTTGTCAGCTGTCAAAACCACGGCGAAGGGCCAAGCGATGCACGTGTTACACGTACAAAGACAAGGAGTGTGTGTATTATTGCCACCTGGACATCATATGGATCAACACACCGGAGTAAGTCCCACATATTTTCGCTTTACTCAGATTTATTTTGATCTCCAAGTTGTACTTTTGACTGAAACTAAAGCCGCGCGAAATTTCAGCTATGTTTCGTCAGGTTCAATAATCAGAGATGATCTGCTGGTTTAGGATCGGATAAATTAAGAAGCTGTTATTGCGCAATACACATAGAAAACTAAGTACCGTTTCTTTCACTGCTTACGTGAATATGTACATCTATTTTTAAATTTGCACATCTATAGACAGGAGCAATTCAAAATATCCTTCTATGTAACTTTCAGTAGCTATTCGATGATGAAGAGCAGCCTCTGAACGCAGGGGAGCGATGTTCGTCGTGCAAGTAACATGCACTTATAGTGTTGATCGAGTTATTTGCGATATTAGTGTTATTAGTATTAGTCCTATAGAACAAAAATGTCAGATTATACCCAAAATTTGAAAACTCAATGGTTATGTTGCCCCTAGTCTTGCTGTGAGGGATTTCAGGTAAATATGATCCCAGTCCTAACCTAAACAATGCACTACCCTATTCATTTCATCATTATAATGTATGGATATAATAATACATACATATGATGTATCAATATAATAAATATAAGCAATATAATGTATCATCAACAAAGTAGCATTTGGGAAGCTGTACATTTAAGTAGATTGCATGAGTTATAAATATCAACAGATTTTAACCTGCCATAGTGCTGGATATTCATTCGATTCACAGCACGTATTTGGTTTGTCGTGGAGTACCTCCATTACTCATACTGAGTCTCGACCCGTAAGGTGTGCTTCGCTAATCCACATGACTACTCTGGGATAAGGCCCAGTACGCATGCATTAGGCTCTACCCTTTTCACATGTGGAAAAGTACAGGCATTGATTATTTCTGTACTGCGGTATGATCAGTTATATAAACTGCAGTATATAAATATTAAAACTGCTGCTGAGAAAACTGAAAGAAATTGTAGAGAAACATTTATAGTAAAGACTCAGAGGACTCAGCCATGCAGTCAGTGATTCTGGCTGAAATGTAGGGAAAAAAATATTCTTTGCCATGTAAGTGCACAGCAGAGCTCTTAATACTTGCTAAACAGAAAGGAGAGAGATCAAAGGGTTGCTCTCTTGACAGGAAGTTCACAGGAGTAACTCTTTGCAGATGAGTCTGAGAGTTCCTTAGGCACAGCTTCCAAGATTTACTGCACTTCGTAGTCTTTTCCAGTTGAATACCATATGGTGTGAATAGCAGCATCCCACAGTGATGGTTCTTTCAAAAAATAGGATGAATCTATCCAACAGAATGTTACTGTGTGTATGTGATTAGTGATGACCCCAGTCTCAGACAGCTTAAATGTTCATGTTCCTTTCCAAGGGTGGACTGATTTTATGCCTTTCTACTGATTAGAGGCGTTCACCGTCAGCCGGACACATAATGGAGAAAAAGTTGTCTCTCCAAATGTGACAGCAACAAAACGTTGTTGTAGATGTGGTGGCTGCATTCACATGGGATGGAATTAGCATTCCTCTCAGTTAAAGAACTGAGAAAGTGTAAGGGGAAGACGTAGGAGCAGAAGTAAATGTCCCGTGAGTTGAAAGGGAAAAAACTCTTTGTACTCCACTCTAGTCTCAGACCAGACACTCGCTGTTGTGGTACTTTTCTGATGCTTTTGCATATGTTTTATTCATAAGTTTTATTGTGTTACATTCTTCCGAAATCATGTTAGTATTTTTCTGGTCATCCTAAAAGCAGGAGCAAATCAATTATGTTATGTACTGACATCCTTTACTGAAAGTCATGTTGGCCATTTTTGTGGCCCTCACATTCTCCATGGACTAGTATCATATTTCAGTGCCCTCCTTGGTTTGTGTATCTAACTTGCAGTTCAAGTGCAAAGTCAACATCAAACTCACCAGGTCAATAAATTACTGTTCCATGCTCTATTGTCTTATCAGCACATATTAAGTCAGATGGAGATTTTGATGCTACAGCTAATATTCCTTTATAACTAGCGCACCATTAGGCTACACTAATGTTACATTTGGACATGGTCAAGATCAAAAACTATGGACAACACAAACCTTGACTGAAGCATGCTCGTTTATGTTCAATTTATTATTAGAGCTGCTTTTTCCAAAAAGTGAAATGTGCAAATGTGCAGTTTATAAGCTATATATTACCATATTAGATATGTTATGATTTGCCAGCATACCAATAATACAACATAAAAATACTGGCAACTGCAAATAGAAATACTGTTGAGTTTTGGAAAAACACACTGCTGAGTTGATTAGGGTCCAAACCTAATATAGATACAGGAGATAAAGGAGAAGAGAATTGGCTACTCTAGCGTAAATCGTTCGAACTAGGCCAGCTGTTTTGTCAGGTATATTTTGGGATCAAAAATTGAAATCAGATGATTGAAAATTGCAGTCATAATTCTGAATCATTTAAAACTTTATTATATTCAGAAGAAACAATGTAGGATTGAAGTGTACAGGGACAGGTTTTGGATTCACATCAACAACTAACTAACCAATCAACCTTCTATTTTTACAACACTGTCAGTAAATCTGATTTTGTTAACACTATGAAAGTAGGACAAACAGCATTGATAATAGAAACTATTTCCCACTACATGATTCCACCAGTTACAAAATGGAAGTGTTAATATGTTCATATAGCCCTGTAGTTCTTTCAAAGTTGCCATTAGTTTCTTGGTAGGATCCAATACATTCTCCATTCTGCTCAATCATCTGGTTAGGAGTAATGACCTCATCTGGTCAGATCAGTACTTTAACATAATGGCAAGAAGAAGCAAAAGACAGATTTTTTGAAGTGATATTTTATTAATGTAATTCTGACAAGATAGATTGCCAGCCAAACAATATGATATGACAGAGGGCAAACCACGAATGACATTTTTAGTCCTAGGTATGAATAAAGTTCTAAAGGACATCATAGGTGATGCCTAAATTTGAGATTACAAAATGTCAGACTTCAGTCTTTTGATCAGATTCATTCCTAAGAGACAAGAATTTCAAAGTGTCATGATATAAGTCACAATATTTTTGTTTATACAATATGTCTTCCACTGCAGTTCTGCTAAATCTTATAAAGGCCATACAAAGTGAAAAAGAAGAACAACTTAACCAGGTGTTAATCTTCCCCTGAACATACTGTTCTCTCCTGTTTGTGGCAACAGACGTACAGTCCCATATGGTATGTCAAACTATAGAGGTTCACAGCGAGTCCGACGGTCCTCACCAGTGCTGACAGCGTCTCAACGGTGTACGTGTACATTCCAGAGTGATTCCAAATGCAACACTTTCTGCAGTGACAGGTATCTATAATTTAATCATTACAGCTGAAAAAGCAATGTTTTAGCAAGACATGATGGGTCTTTTGATTAAAAAAGTCCAAAAGAGTCTTTAATGAATCTTTATTGGGGGATGGATATGTATTTGAGGCCATTTGCATGGCATTCATTAACTAAGATCATTTTCTTCTTCACAGTGGGAGATCACCATGACAATCAGTATCAGCACAGTCAAAGTGACAGACTCAAACTTTGGAAAACCTCCTAGCCTCATTTTGTCCAAACACATGGAGCTTCACCTGGGACAAATTTCTCATGTATTTGGAGCTGGCCAGTGGAGTTACCTTCTTTCAGGAGAGATTTGAAAAGCAGAGGAAAAGGAACAGTGGAATTTCTCTGGAGATCTTATACTATGCAAAAAAGTGGTCATCAAAGGGAGATTCACAAACCATAACAGAAGCTTCAAAGTTGCTTAAGCTAACTGACTGTATCATGACTAAATTACTGGAATGACATACAAAATTGGATAAGCAATATGACACTGATCCCTCACATCGCCAACAGGAGCAACAGTAAAACTGGAGTAATTCAATGTGCCTGGTTGGGAAGAGACAGAGTGTGACTCATGCTTCATGATGGTTTCAGGTTCCAGAATGTTTGTGAACGAATGAGTTTGTGTGAAAACTTCTGAATCTGTGAAATTTCAAGACATGGATGCTCTTGATATCACTATGATGAACGATGGCGTTTTATTAACACCTAAATAACAAATGAAAAACATTAAGGGAAAAAAAACATTTAACCAGGACTGACATATATTTCTCTGTTAAAAAAAACATTCACTGGCATATAATCTGTACAGTCCTGCAAGTATTAAATTGTAACATTATATATTTGATATTTTTATACTATGTAAATATGTACATGCAGAGTAACATTCATATTCAAATATTTTTTAATTTTATTACAACTATCCTAACTAAACTCAAAATCTATGTGCCTGCCTTCCAAGACAGAAAGGGACAAAGGGAAAAATATTTCCTCGCCATGCATAACAGGCCCTAATCAACTTTGCCTTTAGAATCTATTGCATTACATATTTGGGTCAAAAAGTCAATTTAAGCAGATAGTAGCACATATGATATCAGATTTAGATGGTTTATGAAATGGTGAGTAGTGATTTAAAGTAAACTCAGTAAGAGTTAGATCTATATCAGCTCCATATCCAATATCACAGAAATTTAATTTAATGACAATACAGTCCCTGCCAAACCATTCCAGAAAATTAGACTAATTTCATGATATGTGATATATTTCATGATAGAAACATGTTTTCAATGCATGGAGATGAGCACTGAGGAAAGATTATGAGGTTATGATGTTCAGTTGTGATGCTTTATGCAAGTTACTTTTAGGCAGTTCACTTCCAAACTGTATTTTTGATGTTGATTTCAAAGGGATGCACCACAATATCACCAAAATACCAAGTGATATTGTGCTTAATTTGGGCCATTAACATTTCTGAAATTACCCATGGATGTACATTATTTTTTCCAATAACTGATTGTGCATATTCACAGCCTCGTCATCATTACTATACTCTGCATTGAAGTAGTCCAAATTCAGCATCCTCTCACATCAAACAGTTTTTTTTCTCCACAGATGACTACACTGCAAATCTCAGTTGTGAGACTTACATATATAGTTTGACTCTAAATGTATTGTCAATTCAAGATGCTTTAAAATAATATTACCAAGTTTAACTCTGTGCAAGACATAGATATTATATGAAATTACATATTATACCCCTTTTCTCTGAATCCACAGACCATGTACAGTGTGATCTGAGTAGCAAAAATAAATAATAATAAAAATATATATATATATATCTTATATATAAGGTATATATACGTACAACTATATATATATATATATATATATATATATATATATATATATATAAAAGAAAACAAATTCATGGTGGATTATTACAGTGATTACTGCAGATTTGAGATTATTGCAGTGTGAGTATGAAAATTAGTGAAGAAATACAATAAAGAAAAGAATTCCCCCATGCACACAGTTTGCTGGGAAACAATGTCCTTAATGCTCTGATAGAATCAAATTGCTAGCCTTAAGCTTATTGTTTTTCTCATTATTTCAATTATCCAAGGCATGCACCATCCTACCTCTTGGGGGCAGAATAAATTTGGTTCTTAAGCACAAAGATTGGTTGTTGTCTTGGAATGTACCCTGAATATAAGCTCATGAGGCTAATACAGAAGCATAAGGCTGAAATTTCTCGATCACCAAATTTATATAAACCGAGGTCAGTTCTCATGGTGTAAGACAGAAGAGATTCATGGGGGGGGGGGGTGTTTGGAATGTGGGAGTGAGCAGGTGCGCTGCTCAGCTGGGGACGTTTACATCTTGACCCGAGGTATAACTATGTGAATGACTCAAGCATAGAATATTCTTCACAATGATAGTAAAGAAAAAAAGGGGTTGGCAGTGTATTTCAAAAATTATGTTCCTTTGCTGACATTAAACTTTACTCTTGGTGCTGGGGATTTAAAGCCACGCATAAACAAATCTGTGTCTGACATCCGACTCCCGGGTTGGATTCAACAACTAAATTCACAGGGAAACATACATTAAGGTATTTTTCCCAGCATCCTAGCATTTTCTAAATTATATCTCACTGTTCTGAACTTTTTAACCAAAACAGCATCCTACATCACTCTCAAGGTTCTTGCTGAGACAGTTTAAGTCACTGAACTGTACATTTCTCTGTGATGTTTGAATCCAGACCCTTGAATTCCAAGAATGTCCACCACAGAGGTTATGCAGAGTACAGCAGTCTGCCCAATGAGATGTGTTTTTGATAGTGACCTGAAAACCTCGGTGAGAGACAACCAAAACACTTTTACAGGTATAAACAGCAGCACTGAGTTTTGAGTGCCTATTAGAGGTATACAGAGCTGTCATTATCTGCTTCTATATCTGTATCTGTTCAACCAACCAAATGATCTGTCTCTGTATCTGTATTCGGATAGTAGGTCGGAAGTGGGCATGGTGTATACCTGAAGTCACATTAAATTGGTCAAAAGTTGTGTTTTCTAATCTAATATTAACTGGCAATGCAATTTTTGTGCCTTCAAAGCATCATCATTGATTTACTATTGACATGTAATTAATTATGACATATATTTTATGTACTTTTCATCTCTCCCTCTCTTTTTTTGGTTTTAACAAAACTAAGTTTTATGAACTGCCTTTTATGGACCTAAAAAAAATGCGTCCGGCCAGGATTTCTAAATCGCCAAAAATGTCCAGGTTTTGCTTTTGCTTTCCACAGTCGCCATTCACTATGTGTGCATTTGCATTGCTTTTATGTTTTTCTTTACGTTCCGCCCTCTCGCACGCCAGCAATGGACGGTCATGTACACTATCATTCCATAAACATTGGTTAAACTGCATCTCATTCATTACCATTAACACCGCAGCAACAGCCAAGAGACCTTAAGTAAGCTGTAACGCCACCAAAACTTGAATGGAAAGAAAAAAGGTCATCTTGTAGTGACTGTTACAAGATGACCTTGCATAACTGTTGCATAACTAGCATAACTGTCATTATGCTAGCAGTTATTTGTCTTATTAAAGACTAGCCGGTGTATTTCGGCAGATAAGTACAGATGCAGTTTCACATTACATTGTCAAGCATCAGCATTACCTACTCCATACTTACAACGACAGGAACCAAAAGTGACATACACTCAAATTTCCCCATAAGTTAGGAGGGGAATGCATCCTTAAAAAGATCAATTAGAGAGAAGACATACGTCATTCACAGATGATAGATGATAATGAGGCCACACGAGACCTCGGCCATATGAAGCCTAATTTGTCAGACCTCAAACATCTGGCTGAACTGGTTCAGCTAAACGGTGAATCCGAAGCCACCACAATCTATAGCCCTGAAACAGCAGATTAGGTTAATTTAAAAAACAAAACAAAACAAAACAAAACAAAACAAAAAAAAAGATGATCTATTCCATGGAGATGAATGTTTAGTGCAGGTTTTGAATCATCTATTAGCATGAACATGCCGTATGTTACACTGCACATTAAATGTAAAAGCCACAGGAGGAGACCTGTTGCAACAATTCTGTGTGTATTTCTGCTGTATGCATATGACAGGGATAAGACTGTTACACTGGGAGACTCAACAAGACACATAGTGTTATTCCTGGAGCCCCTCAACATTCCATGAAGTCATGCTTTTATAACAGGTAGGCCTATATGCCTGAGATGTTCCTGTGGGATGAATAAAATCTGCCTTTAATATTTTAACACTGAAAGCTTGTTGATTTTGGCACTCAAATGTATTTTGTCAAAAAAAAGCATGACAATCATTAAAGAAAAAAACAACAATGAACCTAGCTCAGCACATTTTCATTATAATAGATGGAAAACACATTTGACAATCTAGACTCACCTAACAAATATGCATGAAAAATTGCAATGATTAATCAAAGATGATAAAATAATGTTAACTGGTCTACAGTATTCATGAGAGATGACCATCAAGACTGCCTTTAAAAGTACTCATGAAAACATGAGTAAACAATAATAAAAAAAAAACTGTTTTAATAATTAACTGTACCAAAGCTTGACATACTTGCATGCAGACAATTTAAAAATTATGAATTGAAGGACATCTGAAGGGCTTTAGACGAAAAACGTAACATTTTGCATTCCCAATGATTTGCATTTTAATACCAATACCAAAACGAGCCCCATTTTTGTGGCATTGAAGGTCATGACCTGAATTCAGCAGAACCTTTATGATCCTATTTCCTATTAATCAAATCCCCTCTGTTTAATTTCAAAAAATGGGCTCTAATCACACCCATATAATTAGCACCAACAAGGTGCTTTATTCTCTTTATCTTCTAGTAATCATATTTTCCACCTCTGTGATGTCATGCTAGTTTGCAAAAGATTCATCGTCATGTGTAAGCTACATTTTATTGTGGTACTACATGCCTTGCACATCATCAGATGAATGACAGTGAGTTACTGTGGAACAGCATAATTTACGTACAACACAGAAAAGTTCTGTATTCAGATGCTCCAGGACACAGGAAAATGATGAAAAACAATACCATCATGCCACAAAAAAAATTTATATTTTTCTTACACAAGTCCTCGATAGCCCCACAATCCAAAGAAAGCTAGGTACGCTAAAGAATCTGTTCATTTAGCATCTGGTTTTCAAAATACTCCTCTATCTCACTAAGAAATATTTTTCTAGCTTTTTTACACTTAACATAAACAATAGGCATACCCATGGAATTCATTAATTTAAGCCACATTCCCACAAATGGAAAGAGAACCACTGACAGGGGTTCAACCACGCATTATGGAAAAAGCACCTTATGACTAGCCCAAATTGCTATGTGGAAAGCCAGTGTCACAGTCCTCAGCGGTTAAGCCGTCTTGGCTATACGCATGTTTAAAACCGCGTACTGGTGGATTTGGTCCCTGTCATACATTATTACTTGTAATGTTAAATGCCCTGTGCAGCACGCACTTAAGCACAGATTAGGGCAGGGAGTTATTTTCCAAAACTTTGGTTTAAGTTTCTGGACACAAACTGGGAAAAACTCTGGATGAGTAAGCTATTGCTCCTTTGGGACGTTTCAGTTTGAATGCAGTTGTCTGGCTGATATCTAAAGATGTGAAGAGATGACAGGCTTTACATTGAAAACTGGGAACCCTTCAGCATTACTGAAAACTCATGTACGTTTTTAAGAACACTTAAGAGGTTGACCCAGCAAGGGGAAAAGTCCATTTAAGTACACACACTAATACAAAAGCATGAGATTGAATTCCTGAACATCCGAATTTAATCTATTTTCTGGCATATATATTGAAGTACAAGTTCTTATGTCCTTTTATTATATCCAATTACCCTCTATCAGCTCCGTTTAACTGTAAATTCACTAATGGAGGTAACGAGGGACAAAGAAGTCTTCAGGGCTTGATTGAACACCATCAAGTCTCAAGAGTTCTCTTTCACAAGACTGCAATTCGAAGATAATACATTCACAGACAGAAATCTACAAGTTTTCTGGCCAAAAAATTCAGTTTTCACATTTTTCCTCAGAATATACTGATTATTTGTGGTTTTGGCAGAAAAGGGGTGTTATTTATTGTGCCATTATTTCCTGATGAAACAATGACCACATAATTCAGTAATTCACAGAGTTAAGTGTCTGTATTTCCAAGATGAAACAGACAATATATAATGTCAGTTCAAAATGGCATGTGTTATCAGAATCATAAGAAATGCTTTTTACATTGGTAACAGACTTCGCTGTCTTCACCCCTACTATTAACTTCCCAAAGGTGACTCAAACTCAGACATAAAAAATATTTGTGATTATTTCATAGAGGCAAACAGAGAGGAAAAAGACATTATAATACCCCTTACAGTTATTCATGCCCTCACTATATGCCCTAATAAGCAGGCTATATGAAATAAACTCTGCAGGACATGAGCAGTGTTTATTAAATTTATCAAAATCATTCTCTGAATGAAATCTTGATGAATGTGAATGTATATTAATAGAGTGCTGTCAAGTTACATAGAACAAGGACATAAACAGCAGGGTTTCCATGCCATTTGGTTTCTCAGATACCCTGCTCTGGTACCCTGGGTGCCATTAGGTAAAGTCAGGTCTGCAGTAAGAAGTCCTTTAAAAATAAATGAAAATGTATTTTAATTTGGCAATGTATAAACCCTATTTAGAAAAAGTTATCACAACCCTTATCACAGGGTATCACAACCTATAACAGTGAGAAAATAGTGAGGGCAGAAAATATGAAAAGCTATTCGTTGTGTGAGTTTTTCTTGATTACCACACATAAATGTGAGACTGCAAAAACTTTTGTCAAGTAGACAAGTGAAATACGCGTAGAGCGTGGATGGATGGATACAGACTTCAAAAGATTTGTGAATGATGCCCTGGCGTGTCCTTTAGTCCCCAAGCAGCGCGATACAGCATAGAGACGATGGAAATGAAAACAAAGATGTTAAGATATTGATATAGCAAAGGAATATCCAGGGGCCACAGCTGGCGCTCTACAAAACGTCTTTACATACTGATGAATATAAAATATGCAAATCTATGGTTAGACACCAACTCCATATCCATAGGCGTATTGAAAGTGAGTCCAACAGAAAAACAAAATATTCCACTGAGGGTAACCTAGAGCGTCTGGAGCTTGCAAAACTTTGATTTGAACCGGGTGTTATGGTCAAATGAAACCAAAATTGAGCTTTTGGTTATACACACCATTGGTGGGTTTGGCACTGGAATAAGGATGCTATGTATGCAGGAAGAACTTCATACCTATGGTGAAATACAGTGCTGGACCTCTGAAGCTGTGGGGCTGTTTTGAATCAGTGGGTTCTGATTAAGTTAAATGAAATCATAAATAACAGCAAATTCCAAATCATCCTGGCCTACAGCCAGCTTTCCTTCATCCTAGGTCCCCATAAGGTGGGAAATTAGCAATTAAAGGACCATTTGTAAAGTCATTGATGATGAGCATAAAATAAAACAATTGATGACCAGAACAGGCACATTTATTGGGCCCAGACATTCAAGATGGTCCCAACATAAGTATAGGACAGTGAGGGCACCTCCTACTTTTGGACAATCGTTTGGAAAACAGAGATGAATACAAAAAAACCTCATGTTGTTTGTGTGCGTGTGTGTGTGTGTGTGTGTGTGTGTGCGTGTGTGTGTGTGTGTGTGTGTATGTGTGTTTTGAAGTGAGGCAGGTTGAAGGCACTCTGTGAGTGCATGTGTGAGTGCATGTGTGTAAGGATTTCTTTGATATAGTTTCCCACACAAGTATCCTCCAAGTAGGATACTAATTGTTGTATTTTGAACACTGCTCATGTACCGACTCAGAAATAAACATGTTTAATCGTGCATGTTACATTGGCTAAAAATTGTCTCCAAGACCTTTTCATGAGCTATTTCCATGGGCATATTTGTGTCATAATAGCAGTTTTCTGTGATACATTTTGTGTAAGAAAACATCTGACCTTGATGCTTTCCTGCAAGTACTTCAATCACCTTCACTGTGGATCTTCAGTGTCTCTGTGACGTATAAGAGATGCTGTGTCTTGCTTAGGAGAGTGACCTGGCCTTCCTTCATTTGTAGGCTATAAAAGAGTAATCGGAGAGAATGAGGGGAGAGCCCTGCTTTGTGCAGAAGAAGACACTGTCACAGTACATGCTGTCATACAGGAGAAGATGCAGTACAAGGAGGTTTCTGTTTGGGGTTCTCTAATAAACAGGAACACACACTGTAGCAACATAGGAAACAATAAAACGCTATCATGAGAGAGATTGCCTCAGCATCTTGTTCCCAGACCTTTGATGTCAAGGCACCTGGATGGCTGCAAGGTGTGGGCTTCAGATGCAAACAGCCTGCAAAGGCCCAAGGATGTTTGGTGACACTCAATGTCACTGGTTCAGTCAAAAATCTGACTAGGTATTATATCATAAATTGTAGTGGCACTTGGAGTACGGTGAAAAAAGCAAAGAGTGGCAGTTCTTTGTCATTGTGAACAGAAGGCACAGTTGAGATCGTTAGCAGTATGTCATCACTTCTGCCTGGTTGATATCAACTGACAACTGTTTGCTACTGTGTAAATCTTTGTGAGTTGAATGGGGTTTTATTGGGTTTGGCAAGGTATATAATGTTTCAGATTTTTCTGTCATACACACCACAGCAAGTGCAGAGCAAAACAAGACTGAGCATGCTAATTAATGAATGTTTTGCAGAACATGCATAGCGCAGCACAAATATGGCCCAAAGCAGTAAATCACCCAAACAACAAAAAAAGAACACAAATGGCTGTTCTATTTTCAAAATGCATTTCTTTATAGTACTTAGTTAGCAATTTTAAACTACCTATAAAAGCATAAAAAATAAAAAGCATTTAAAAATAATAGCATATTGAATACATAGCACAAAAACATGTGGTCTTTACAATTAAATTTAATCATGTCATAGCCCTTAAGGCAAAGGAGGCAGTAAACCATGAAAGTCTTTACTACGGAGGTGGGAGCTTTAATATCCACACGTACGGCCCACTACTAGTGTTACTGGTACAAAGGATGTTACATAAAGTACTGACAACTGTTAGGAATAACAACTTTACTGAAAACTTTGTTGTTAAGGCTATTGAATTTTTAGTTTCACAGGCTGTTATCTATATGAATAAGTAATAAATGCATCTCCATGCTTTCACTAGACTTGTTTTATATACTTCATATTTATGAAGGGTATGATCAACTTAAAGTGTTTGTGGAGAGGCTGCTCTTGATGTTATGAATAAAAAGTTATGCTTTTTATGCATAAGAATATGCCAAAATGGGGTAGAGGGCACTGTGTTTCTAACCTTTGAGTGAAATTGGCAGGCAATATTGTTCTCTCTGAAAAACATAAGCGTGAAATACTTCCTTCATTTTCGTTTGATGAGAACATCATTGAATATTTAATAAGAATGCTGGAAGTGATGTTAATCCTAGTCTGATTGGCGCTGTAGATACATTCAAGGCAGGGAATACTATGTTATTACCCAAACAGGATAATATCCCATAGGAATGGAACGGTCTGATGGAATAATAATTCCTGACAACTTTTCCAGACTTGTGGTTGTGGCCAAGTCATTATGATAAACAACCGCTATGGGCATAACTGCAAAAACTCTTGACGCTGATGGAGAGGATACGCTGTGCTAGCATTGCTTTCATGGCCCTGTATTGTTTGATGGGTCCACTGACAATAAAATAATGTCAACTCTCATGTCAAAATATTTCTTTGTTTTACTCACAAAATCGGTCTCCCATATCAAGGTCCATGTAAACTATTAGTAACCCAATGAACCATATTATTCTCATGTTACTATTCAGACCATTTCTCTTGACCTCTTTATTGCTGCATGACAGATAGATGAGTTCATTGGCTACTACAGCAGTTTTCAGTTTGAGTGAATTATTTGTATTCGATATTTGAGAGTCCACATAATTTCATTTCTATCACATTTAATATATGCCATGCTTAGGGAGATGTTGACCAGTAAAAACAATTTCAAAATGCCTTCTGAGAGAGACAGAGGGAATGGACTATGGTTAAACATGGGGGGTTGGCAGTTATAATAAACTACCTCACTATTTCTATTTACCACACTATCTCATATTTAAATACAGGGATTCAGTGCCTATCCACAGGATGGTGGTTATGGTCCCAATAATGATTCTCTCGACAAATATAATAATATTGATATTCTGATTTTCTTAGGCTATACTAACCTGGGTATATTTGTTTTCCAGTGAGCTGTCACATCTTTCCATTGAAATCATTATTATTGTCACTATTGTATGAGCTAAACAGGGCCGAAATGAATAAGGCCTGTGTGGGCTCCACAGCAGTACAGCAGCTACAGTCTGTATTACTTGGCATTTCACTTTCAGATTTTCCTGATTACATACTTTTCAGTTTTTCTAATAATGTCTTCTTATCTGATAATTCAGGAGTAACCTTTCATACATAATGGCAACAACTCTGCCTGGGGAGAGATAAAGATCAGTATCCAAAATACTGGTCTAACCAAAATGTTCAAAGCATTAAAATGGGCATTAAATGTCATCCGTATGTAAAACTTGATACAGCCCTGATTCATTAGTATATTTCTTTTTAATTTGTTCAGGGTATTATTGCATATTTTTCTTTTACTGTTGCCATAGGAGACAGTGCTGAATTATTTTCTAATGACTGTCATATACAACAGCTTGGTCATTTGGATAAGGACAGGTGTTTTTTTGTCTTGTTCAGAAGGCATTTCTCCTTGATATGATTGGTGTACTCTTGAAACTAAACTAGCAAAGTGACAGCTAAACCAGTTCGTATACTTAACATGTATAATTTTGTGCTTTAGCAACTGAACATCTAATTTATATGTTTAAAGCGCCATCAGCAAAACAGTGCTTATGCTATTAACTGAAACTGCTTTAAGATGAGCAAAAGGTATCAGTTTAACAGTTGATTAATTAAATGATTTATGGTCATATTATAACAAGGCACTTCAGTTCCATGTTTATTTGTATAGCACGTTTTACAATCAAAATTGTCTCAAAGTAGCTTTACAAGGACCACTGCCTAAACTTAACTCTCAAAACTTGTACATAATACTTTACTTCAGTATAAATACTGAAACTGTAGAGATAATTCATTTTTAATCACAACTATAACACAGGTAGAAAAGAGTGCATGAAAGAGAGCATTGGAATCTTATTAAAAATATTTGTAAAAATATCTCTTTTTGTGTCCAGAAATCTTTTATGATAACATTTTATTATCATTATTTAATCATCTATGCCAAAAATATTTACATGGTCAGTGCAGTAACACCTTCAAAACAGGTTCCCATACACTGTTAAGTCTGTCTTTTCCAATAAGTACACAGCTTTGTTTTCTCAGCAACCCAGTACTCAGGCTTTAAGGCATTTGAACAGAGCCAGCATGGTGCCCACAGGAGTTAGACTGTTTGAGTTACATTTAATCACTTTTAACTTTTTATAAGTGTAAGATGGAAAAATGATCCACAATCACTGTAGAAAAAAACAGGTAAGCTTGAAAAGGATGTTGCTGGCCTAACTCAAATGTTATCCAGTCAATACTGCACCACAATAAACATCTTTAACCAAGGTGCACAGAAGGAGCACTCTCGACATTGGTTGTCTTTAGATGAAATGAACTCCCATAGAAAATTAGGAATGTTTGGCTCTTGTGAAGTTTGTGTAGATAATCAACAGTCAGACTTAAGACCACTCATTCCTAAGAAATCAGCACACAAAACACACACCAAAAAATGACTGTTTTGTCCTGGAGGCCATGGCTTTCACTTAATAGGTTTTTCCAAGTAATGACCATGTCACTCGCATGGACAAAGATAACTCCTTAGACCTCCCTGTTTGGTTAACACTAAGACTGAGCCATAGCAAAATTCACAGAGGGATGTGATCTCAAATTTTAGAGTGTCAGATTCAGCAAACTTGAAGCACACCCAGCAAAGAAATTTCAGCATTTTAAAGGGGCACAAAAACACGGAAAAATAGTTAAAGTAATCGCCTAAATTCCTGAAGGGTGACCCACTTACCACTTTGTGATCCTTGGATAATGTGTGACAGATGCTTTTTTTTTGACCCACTACTATCATTTGAGTCAGAGAGCAAAATTCTAAAAGTAATAGTAATAGTCCGTCACACAGTCACTAATCTCTCAAACTGATCAGAAACTCTGCAAAAAAAAAAAATCTAAGCTGTAGAGCAATTAAGCATAGATCCCCAACTTTATAATATATAATTTAAAGTTCATATTCCAATAGGAAAGGCTTAAACAGCATGTGGTATGTTAATATGCAAGTAACAGCCCATCATTTATGTTTTTAGCTTAAGCTTTACTTGCCACCAACAGACTGATAATGTAGGCCAAAACTGTTCTATCTCATTTAATGACATCATGGGTCTGATTATCTTGACATGTATTTTTCCAGAAACAAATATATTTATAGCATACTTGCTAGACCATACAAGATTTATTACGATTTTGTCAACAATATACATTAACGCTGTGTAATTTGAAAAAAACACGCCTGTTTAAAAACACATGAGGTCCCACACCAGGCTATGGGTAAACCATACCTGACATGAGGATACTGAAATATAGACAATGACCCATAACAATACTGAATGCTTCGGACATGAAAATCTCTTTTTGATGACTGTCAGCTGTAAAAGTAGGATCCAGGGGCATAGGTGATGGATTCCATAAAAGCACACATCCTTTTCCATATCTTGAAATTATATTAAACAATTAAAGGTGTATAATTCTTGTTTTTTCTTGACCTCAAGAGTATCAGGTGTACACACAGCACAGAAATAGCTGGTATGTTGATGTTGGCTTAAAACCAATGTTTACAGTCCCTGCAGACTCTAGTTTGGCTTTACAAGTGGTTTGTTTCCACATTTTTGGAAAGGCAAAATGGTACAAAAGTGCAGGTAATTGTGAAATTTAAAGGAAGCATAGAGATAAAGTATCTTAATATGTAATCTTGATTATAAAGCCAACACCAGCCACCAAAATGCATGTGTGTGTGTGTGTGTGTGTGTGTGTGTGTGTGTGTGTGTAGATCTGATGTCGATCAAAGTCTGTCTATCGTAAGTGATCATGACGTTAAAAAATATAGTGTTGTTGCATAAAACAGTGAGAATAAAATAAACAATAAAGTTAAATTTAAGGAAGAGCTCAGAGAACTACAGCCATCTTGACGGCCTGTGTGTGTGAGTGTGTCTGATTGATCTGACCAATGCATCTTCTATCAGATGACAGTGAAACTGTGTGACAGCATGCTGAGGCACTAGGAAGTGACATAAGGTCAATTTGGGACATTACTTTCAGTAAGTGCTTCCCGGCTCCCATGGGTATGTAGGAATGCTGACCTTTGTCTCTCCCCTTCCAACTATCTAGTTAGCGATTTCCAGAGGCAGAACTCACAGAACGATTTAGGTGATCTTAAAAGAAATATTGAGTTGTAAGTGAGATGATACCAGATTCAGGACTTTCTGGAGAGTGGGGATCCTTGCTGGGCTGCTGACAAGACACAGGGGCATCTGCTGTAAACACAATAGAAAACGAACGACAGACAATGTTGACCTTTCCACAAACTTTTAGCAGAATGAATCAGGGTGTCAGCAACAGGTTCTGTTACATAGGGTCTGAAAAAGACAGTGCTTTTCTGGATGGATTCAAAAAGTACACCCCAAAGTTTCTACCATCTGGAGGACAAGGGACATGGCCATCGCCTCAAGCCAGCTCAGGGAAATTCATTTCACACCAATCACCAGAATCATTGGAAAAACATAGGCATAACATAGTTATTTACCTCTAATGACTTTCCAGGACTATTTATGACAGGAGAGCTGCAAAGATGTTGTTTAATGTAGATGACAAAAATCTGACTTCAAACCACAGACTACAGTTGGAAAACATGAAAGCAAAGGTTCAAAAAGTATTCAGTTATGAGATTTTATGAGGATTTTATGTACTGATCCAACTTACAGCCAATATACTGTTTTATGTTTATTGCTGAATCACATGATTTAGAGTCAGAAATTTTACAATGTATTTTTTATTGTTGTTTGTTTTTCGGTTTTATTTTTTCATGCAATAAGTTCTAGCTAAAGTTGACATATTCGCTCTACCGCTTTAACTGCTTCTTAATGTTTTGTTAATTTATGATAGGTTCAGTTGAGTCAATTGCATCAACATATGGTGCAGTTTCCTTTGACCATTTAAAAATATGTCTTAGGAGCTTGAGGAGTTCAGCTGTTAGAATAACTGGCTATGGGAACATTGCCAGTTATAATAACTTAACCAGGGGGGAGGTCTCTGATAACTGTTACATTACAGTAGAGGTGGCTATCTAAGAAATTGTGATATATTGTTATGAGGGTAACATTGAACCCTGAATAAGCAATACCTTTCCATTATAGTGTTTACTTGACTCTTTCCAGAAGACCATAAATCTATTTTTAAGGCTTGTTCTAGGAAGGGGGTAACAAATTAAACTCTCATGAGAACAAGGTCAAGAACATATCTGTTGTTCTGTTGTTTTATTTATTGCACATTACCTTAAAGTGTAATTACTTCCACCCAGGAAGGTGACCTGTAGGTCTTCCAGCTGCAGTTCATAAATTTGTGACCAGTACATGGTACATAGTTGTGATTCTGTTGTGTACTCATGCTCATCCTAAGACAGAACTTCCAGGACTTAACAATCTCCAGTTATGCACAACAAACCTACAAAGAAATTAGTTTACTGAATTAATATCTAATACCAAATTAGTAAAAATTCTTATAAATCTTATAAAGACTGATAAGACAAATAAATAATTAAAGAGATTAAATACAAACAAACAAACAAATCAATAAACATAATGCAAAGCACCTCATAAAGGTTTGAAATACTCCCAGAGAACTTGCTTTTAAAATACAGTTAAAACCATTTAAACATTCCAATACCTCTCAGTTCCCACACTGAATATGTGCATGGAGCTCAGCCAAGTCCTCAGCTCTAAATGGAACATGTTAAAACATGGAGTGCCCATGTGAAATAACTTAAAGTTTCCTTTTGAAGTGTCAGAAGTATGACAAAAGATTTAGAATTTAATCTCAGATCTGTCATTTATTACTAGAGGAGGTGTGTGAAAGTCTTGGAAATGAAGATGTAATTGAAGAGCAGACAGAAATCACAAACTAGTTTGCGTAATGAACTTGTAAGGGTTTTTTTTTTTGGAGATCAAAGCAGTTATTGCTCCTCATATATCACAAAGCATTTTGACAGGCAAGAAAAAAAGTAGGTAAATGCCCATATCTTTGGGATAAATTGTTCCAAATATACTTTCCTTGTATAGGCACTGAAGAAAGTATAAAAAAGTACATTGTACATCCCTGACAGGTATATGTACTGCTTAACTGAATATAAAAACAGGCTCAATGCAATGCCTCTCTTAATCCAATGTAGTGTAAAAATGTGGTCCGTACAAAGCATAGTCCCATTCTCCTGGCGAAGGATATATGGTTTTTGTCCAGGGCCAGTGAAATTAATTAAACATTTCCCAGTTAAGCATGGTTCCACTTAACTGGAAAACATTTAATCAGTTAATTAATTTACCATGTGTCTGTATCAGAATCTCACACAAAACTAGTTTTAAATGCTTAACGATGTGGCCCTGCAGTCGAATTTACTGTAAATTTATGTGTCTCTCACACATCTCAACACAGGGAAACAGAAAGACAGCCCAGTTATTACTTGTTAACTAAAGACAATCTTTATATTCATCAGTTCAGAAACCTTCATTTTCACTCAGAATACTTTGGAAGTTGTATCTAAGGTAGACCATGAATCTATTTAAATTGTTTAGTTTTAGTGTACAGTTCACTCAGTGCAAAGTTTAGTCAAGGATTTCTTTTGTATTTTTCCAGGTTGAACAAAATTGCCTCTGGTGCATTTCAGGCTCCAGTTTAGTCCCTGATAAAGCTACATCAGCTCACTGAAGGATGGTGTATTTAATATGAAACAAGCATGGCACTGCCAATAAATACAATCAGTCTGCCACACAGGTCTGGACACTTTCACTTTTTCTGAAGAACTGCGGTTCACATCGTCCAGTGCATACCTTGTTTTGTGAAAAGTGGCTGAACTGAATCTCTTCTCTGGTTTAAGTGCAGAGAACTAAGAAAAGATCAATTAGGCATGTTTGCAGCCGAGTTGCAAGATTTGAAAATCTTCCATGAAAATCTTAATGAAAGCATTCAATGTTTGTTGATCATCACGGATATATCCTGAAATCAACCTTTATTAACAGAAATACAGCCATTCTAGGGAGATTTGTATTGAGATGGTATACTTTTCTTCCACTCTGAAACATATTGCAGATGTCTTTTTAAATTATCCTGTCAAATGATGAAAGCCAGAGAGAAAGAGAATGCAGTCACTGCCAGATCTCTGTGTGTGGGACAACACAATGAAACTCAGCACTGTAGTTTTAAAATCCACTAGATTCCCAGCCAAGACAGAGGTCACACACAAAGGGTTCCACATTCACATACCAAAGGATCTGATAGGGTAAAGCCATGTTCCAGGCAAGGGAAGAGACTTCATAATAGATACGTATTATCAAATTTGGAACATTTTGCAAATATCCCTGCGCAATTACATCTTTTGCCAAAGTTTTTTGGTTATCACAGTCCATGACCCAACCACAGCAGTGGCGACGTGTCTGCCACTAAAAGGTTGAGTAAAGTTCTTTACTTCCTGGATAACTTCAAGTAACAACATCACGTCTACCTGAGCACCTGAATGCCTTACCATCCGAATGCCTTTTAACATTTATCCTTTGAAATGTTGAAAGTGTTAGGAATACAGGTTGTGATTGAGGCAACTGGGCTGCACCGGACTTATTACATTAAATCTCTGGCAATGAGCGTGCATAAACATATATTATTGTAGTTCTGTGTATTCTCATACAGATTATGTTTAGTGAGTTTTGACAATCTGAGTCCATGCACAACTCCCCTAATTCAACTGATCTCATTCACTCCTGGCTGTATATGTTCTGGTGATCTGGCCAAGAAAGCTGGCAATACAAATAGAAACAAATACAGCATCAAATAAAATAACATAAATATAAAAAATAAAAATAAAACACCCTACAATCAGAATACTTCAGGCAATTCATATGAGCTAAGCACAGTTCAAGTCTACATCCTGCTATATTCTAGACATATTAGTCTTTAGAAATAATCTGTAATCCAGAAATTCGGGGGGGGGGGGGGGGGGGGCATAGGAGTAACCCTGTGTAAAGGGAAATAGAACTGAGACTTTGGAGAGTAACATCTGGCAAAACTGAGAAGGTAGTGTATTTGATTTAATCTGACCAGAATACAATTTCCATTATCAACCTGTGCCAGTTGCCATGGCTCTAATGTTAGAGATAGATCTCCAAAGTTTACACTTTTTACTGCCCTCAAGTCTCAGAGGTCAGTGATTACAGAAAACAGTGAGAGGACATTCTCACACATTTAGAGCAGCTTTTACTAAGAATTTCATGACGTTCAATGAAACTCATATATTTTAATCAGATCTGGGTCATTAAAGTATTTGAAATATTTAAACGGTCAAATACTTCTTTGACCAATGTTTGGTTTCAACTAATCATGTATTGTTGAAAACCTCTTATTTCCATTAACTGTCATAACTGCTTTTCTTCTTGAGGGCATCTGTTTAACCACCATTGTCAGAATTAATTTTCACCAATTTTCTTCTCTGCAGTCTGCCTAGACCTAAATATTGGACCATTTCCTACTTCTTACCACCCCCAACTGAGATGAGATCACACAACAGAATCTGAAGTGTTTTGGGTATAAGAAAACAAACGCAGCACAAAAATGTTTAATTTCTTTGATGCTGACATTAAACCAAAGCCTTCACTGCCACCCTTAGTGAGCAAAAATATGATCTTTCTACATTTTGTAATAAAGTGCCTATTAACAGCTACACTGCCCTCCAACATAAGCAGCTTACAACAGAAAGCCAACAGTGGGATATTTGAGGGCTTGGATGGGAATGCAAAAGAAAAACAGCTTAATGCAAGGTACGCCCCAAGCATAAATACAGGCTACGTTTGGGGCACCTCTTCAGTATAGAATGGAACTTGAAAAATTTCACTAAATGTAGCCCAACTAAAGCCACTGGCAAAGTGGTGATAGTATATTATGACAGTAATAGACAACCATATCTCAAGCTGTCTTATCAGGACGTATTCCAAATATTGCATGAATAAACATCTTACCTTATTGTCCCACGTGCCCTTAGGTATTTGTGATGCAGTTAAGACTTACGTGTTAACATACAATCTCACCCATACTGCCCAAACCAGCAAAAAACAGAGTAGCAGATTCTCAACACAAGCACCCCAATCCAGCGGATAAAGTGTGTTTACTTGGGCAAAAAGGAATTTGTGGGCCTTATCCCCTAACCTAAGCACTGGTGACTGAAAAGAAGTAATAACAATAACTGCCCAAGAAAATCATATGTTTTCAATTGTGAGATTTTGAAAGCCTCATATTTTATCTGTACATACAAATACACATGAAATGTAATAAAGACCTATTAAGAAATATCAGGAATATCATCTAAAAAAGTTCAGTCACAACAGCCAGGTAAAGATGAACAAATGTATGAGAGGTTTCAAAAGAGTATTCTCATTACTAAAACATGGAATAACATCTATAAAAAAAAGGAAATAATTTGAGACACAAATGTTACATTATTTTGAGAGATACAGACTGTTTTAACAGTTCATAAGATGATACAAGATTCACAGTACCAATACAAGTTTTATTCAGGGTCTTGTTCAAGCCAAGACCCAGTATATAAGACAGTTCACGCAACCCTGTCCGTCTCAGCTCCCTTTCCCCACACCCTGTTTGGCTTCGGTCTGACAGCTCCACTCTGTGTGTTGTTCTAGCTCCTCCAGCTTTGTGGTTCAGGCATCAGATTGAAGTCAGGTGGGATACCTCTCCTCCTGAGAGCCCTTGTCAGCTGCTCTCCCTCTTTATCATGTCACTTATAACCACCTCAAATCCAAGTTAAATCCAAACTAAAACCAGGCCAAGAGCAGGATGAATTCATTATGTAAAGGAAATAACATGAAATACAAGATTTATAATAACAGGGAGAGAGATCCTTATCTCTTGTCATCTCCAGATACAAGAACAAGCAGTTGAACTCATCTGGGGTGCATCTACTTCAATATCTTGATTGACCTTGAGGAAAGATTTGACTGCTGCTTAATTGTTACTCAGTCCATTTACCATTTCCCAAATTACTATGTAATAGCGATAATAAGTCTGGGTATTTTTCTTTGGCATGTATCAGTTTGTAGGAGAGGAAAGATCTGATATAGAAGCCAACAAGATTATAATCACTCATATGAGAGACGATTTCAGAACCTTCGAGGCAACTTTATCTCAGATTCACCCATTATATTTCAGAGTACAGGTCAAACCTCCTTTACCTCAACACTATCCGCTTTCTAACCTTTTAGAATATTCTAAATACAAATCAACATACCGGCTTTAACATTATAAAAATACATGTAAAGATCTATAGCGCTTCAGTGAAACAATTCTGAGTACTTTTCAACTCACCCACTAAATAACATGTATATAGAACTGGAGGGATTCACAAATACTTACGCCAGACAAGAGTAGCAGTCCAAAACTTATTCACAGTGGAGCAGTGGAGGCAGACACGCCCCAAGTGCACAAGATGAACAACAATGGATTGATTGCCTACCTGTATAAATCTCAACACAGCTGTTAACCACACTCAACCACAGCTTTGGTTAATGAGAGCATCTCTCAACAAAAAATAGCCAAAAGACACAACATCTCTCCAAAATAACAATGACCCCACAAGTGAGAAAAAGCCAGCTTTTTTTTCCTCATTTTTTTAGTTATGAGACATTGCATTAAATATCAGTCTGCTTCAAGCTAGGATATTAACACATACACAGATGCATTTACAATGCACACTCAGATCTGCTCATGGAGAAGTCTGTAACTACCTGATTTCAGTCACAACTGCATAGTATGCACCATACAACATTAGATACACGTTTTGGGATCAAATTGACAATGTTGATGCAATTTGGCTATGAAGACCATGACATACAGTGAGCTGGATCATGATTTTGACCTTGATTCACTGAGTTGTGATACTTTTGACAAACAGAATGTGATTAGAAGTTTGAACGTGAGAAAGACACTGTTCTTGCTCAAGCTTGTTTTACATGGAGACATCAGGGCTACACTCTTACGACAGTGTGGTCCATGGCAACAGCCTTCAACTAAACTTTCTAATTAAAGTTCAATAGGCTCCAAATTAGGGAGGAAAAAGACTAATGCACCTCTGTGTATCTGCTGGATATGTTTTCACACGTTGTGAATTCCATAAGGATTGTGGTTTATAGTGGTTATATAATAGAGGAGAGACTGCTTTACTGCCGCACGTTTGTAATTAAATGTGTTTAAATGAAATCTAGTTTACAGTTAAGACAAATGAAGAGACACCTGGCCATTCCTGAATTTTGACAACACTGTTCTGAAGGTTTAATCACACATTACAAAACTGTACAGCTATAGATATTTACCAAAAAATGTTGGTTTACTGCCATCTAGAGGCCAACAGTGAGAGCACACATCAGAGCATTTACAGATAAACATCAGAGTTTTTACAAGCATTAGAAGGATTTGTGTTTGACATTTCCAAGCACCAGTGCAGTAACAGATATTTAAGTGTTGCTGTGATTGCATTTTTTACCTCTAAACTTAACTTGAATTTACTTTAGAAGCTTTTAGAAAATTCAGTCTTTGTTTATTAAGGCATCATTTCATCCTGGACACATAATATCTAAACAAGAACAAGTTTCTGAGACACAAACATATTTCCTCAAGGAACTACATAAAGTTTTCACTGCTTTGTTAAGCAAATCTGTTTAGGTGATCATATATATTAAATGGCAACTAAGGTCGTGACCATTCAGCCTATTTACCAATGCTGACCAAAGTTTGACTCATAACAAGATAGGAGAGCATGCATCATCTTTTAAGGATGCTATTAATTGCTTTAATCTCTTCATTGCTGAGAGGAGAGAGGTTATATCCTTTTAGCTCAGGTTTTCCTGAAAACAGAACACAATATAATTAGTAAATTTATGATTCTGAGACCACACAATTCTGAAGATACTGATGCATGTTACATATATTTTGCCTTATTTGCCCCATGTCC
Organism: Chanos chanos; assembly: GCF_902362185.1. Classification (NCBI taxonomy): domain Eukaryota; kingdom Metazoa; phylum Chordata; class Actinopteri; order Gonorynchiformes; family Chanidae; genus Chanos; species Chanos chanos. The sequence continues at coordinate 36,357,093 of NC_044500.1, forward strand.
AAAACTACAATGATTGCATGTTTTTGCATGCACTGCTGCTATATCAGAATCACAAAGCCAAAAATATAAAATCATAATCATCCCACAACTGTTAACTTATATATATAGTCTACACTGCTAAAATATATGTGAGCATAACCAGTTAAAGACCATCCAAAATAATGATTAAAATACATATAAATGAGAAAATTTGCACCTTGCAACTCATTAAGGTGATTCACTTTTGCTTTCAGTCGTTTGCGAAGTTCACTTATTTCCTTGTCAATCTGCTCTTGATCTGTAGGGTAGATCATAAGCAAATAAACACAGGCAGTACAGAAGGTCCAGGTGATTTATTTTTCTAGAATGTGCAAACATATTGTGAATCAAGTGCTGTGAACCACAAGGCGCAGTTACCCTTACCTTTCTGAATCATTGTTTTGGTTTTTTCCTTGGGAAGTCTAATGAACATGTTCCCAAAACAAACATTTGCTTTATCTGTGGAAGAAATTGGTAGGAAATGTTGACACCCAAGTGTGATATATAGCAATACTGCCTTAACTTTGACATTTATTTGAATTTGTTATATGACTGAAAAGGACAGGGACGGGTGTGTGTGTATGTGTGTGAGAGAGAGAGAGAGAGAGAGAGAGAGAGAGAGAAAGAGAGAGAGAGAGAGAGAGAGAGAGAGAATAATGAAAAGCTAAATGTAACAGGCTCATATTTGTCCTTTTTTTTCCTCAGGTACGACTGGTGAATGGCTAATTGTTTACTGTTACTGGATTGGATATTCCTCTTGAAACTTCAAACAGCCAAGTTATTCCGAAAAGGCAAACCTGAGGTCGTCATGCGTACCGTTTAGCGAGCGATCATTTCTTAAAGCATTGAGTGCCTCTCTGTTTCTGTTTCTTTTCAAGTCAAGGTCTACAATCTGAAACATATATACAAGTCGTGTTTAATTAAGTGAACCAAATAAATGTCTCTTGATCGAAGGGAGTTATGTGTATATAACAAGTAAACAAAAGAGCAAACCTCACCTGTTGTTTGTCGGCGAGTACATCTTCTGCAGCCTCCTCTACTTCTGTCAAGTACGCCAAAACTCGCTGTGCGCTGTCGTCCATGTTTGTAGCGTTGCGTACTCTAAATGATTCCCGCTCTACAGAGAAACACTTACCTCATGCGATTAAGTTCCGCTGGTGACTTCACATGGGTATTGATGTTCACATGTTTCATAGTGCTGGTCCAATCAAAATTGTAAACCACCCGTGAAACATTTTTGTTTTAAATCCGTGTTAGTTTTTTTCTCCGTTTTGAAATATTCTGTTTGGTTAAGTTGACTATCATCTCTCACAAAACTCAACACATAACTAAGACAGTTGCTAATCGTCCTTGTAAACGTCCCCGTGACAACTGCGTTGATCAAGTTCTTTCAGCTATCCTCATAAATTTTGTAGTATGTTTGCGGGTATCGTAATCGCATCATGAAATACTCTGGTTCAGTTGCATGCACTCTCATACGCCACCACACATCTTATCTATTGTTACTGTTCCAATCTAAAAAGGTTTTTTCCCCATCCTATAACATCTGGAATCATTCCTTGCTGACATCTCTCCTGCCTTGCTACAACTCCCTTCGGTTATATAATTTATTGTGCTTAGAGAATACCTCAATCCCTCTTGTTATTTATTATCTTCTTTTCTTGGCAGCCACCTGGTAATGTTTCTTGCAGTAACGTATATTACATATGTACTGTCCTGCTCTTTGGGACACTGACATTCAGGGCAGACGGTTATACTTTGTTCGGAAAACTTTAAGTTGAACTGAGAGTGCTTATAAATTTGTCATTGTGAGTAAGACCTTGGTGAGGATGAACATGTCATGTAAGCACAGTGAACTCTGTTTGAATTGGAAGACCTCCTTTCATTGAGTGGTTCTCCAACTTTAATACCCATATACCACACTAAAATCAACCAACTCTAGCCTTCAGAACAAAGCTGACTTTTGTCATTTTCTTATAGAATCAACAGAAATACAAACCCAACCTTACATAAATTGCAAGTCATCCATGAACAGATCTTGCATTAGTTCTCAGACCAGACATATAGGCCCCATGTTCTAATTTTACACATGTTTACTGAGACAGTGTTTCTACTTTAACCTTCAAACATTCATCAAGATGAAAGTGTGAAGCTGCACAATTTATTTGCATTAACTGATACAGTGTGCTGACACAAATTTCAAGAAAATCTTGGTGATTTTTTTTTTTTTTACTTTGTGAAAGAAAATATACTTGAATGACTTAAACATCTCAGAAATTCTTTTATTCATAATTCAATTTTCATTTAGGTTCATGAACAAACGGGTCATGAAAGAAAAATGTCTTAGAAAGTGAGATCCAGTGTGTTTTTTTTTATTTTGAATGCAACATTCACTCTGCCTCTCACCTGAGAGTACTTGCAAAATACAAAATAAAATCTGTCACTTGTATTAAATGAATGTTAAAAATATTATGATGTAATCACGTGTTTAAATAGGCTATATACGCATGCAGTAGGATTTTATATTTCTAATGTTATGAGAATACTCATTACACCTTAGACATGATCATTTCAAAAGTTTCACACCCTACAGGGGTTTGTTGCTTTAAATAACACTTGAAAATGTGCCACTGACTTCAATTTAAAAAAAAAAAACCTTTTCATTAAATGATAACCTTCATTCAATAGGAGGAAAATAAAATATGATATGAATGTTATTATGAAGTATGGCAGAGGGCATACAAGTTTTAATGAAGTGATAAGATGTAATTAAAAAGATCTAAGTAAATAAAACATTCCAGTAAGAAACATACAATACTTTTTAAAAATTGTAAGAGTGCTGACGAAAAAGGGTTTCAAGTTCAGACATCCACAATTTTGGTGTTTGTATAGGATGTGGATGATTGGCCTGTTAGTTTGTAACAAACCCAACACGTTTCATTGTCCCACTGGTCCTGTTCAAGACGGATTCCACAGAGGTTTGTAAGTCATCTCTGATTAACTGGACACGATCTGGTTTTGAATCCTGTTCTGCTACTGCTGTCCCATGCACCCTGCTACTCTTCCTCCTAGAGACATCCTCAGTAAACTCTTTGCACAGACTGTTGCCATCCCCAGTGCCCAGTTTCTCTGTTACATCAGCCTTAGTACTGACATTACTGGAACCTGGTTTAGAATTGCTTGAGGGACCCACAGGAATACGAATGTTACCAACAGCCTGCATGCGTTTAAAGTAACTGTTCACGTTGGTTTGTCTCTGTCCCTGATGTCCCAGGCTCTGTTCGGACAAATGAACCCGACTCTCACTGCTGCTCCTTTTAGATGACTGTATAACCTGTCTCCTGCGCTCAAGAACCGGACTCAGCCTAGAGTGACGGCGGTGAGCAGATGTACGGCACGTCCCAGCGCAGACAGAAGAGCGACTTTGACAGTGCAGGCAGGTAAAACACAGGAGGTGAGCGGTTGAAGTATGGACCAGGGAAGAGAGTAAGGTCAGGGGAAAAGCTCGCTGGCACTGCAGGATACTCTTCGGAGAGCTGAGGTTAGAAGTGGACCGTGACCGACGACGGCCGACTGACACGGGGTCGTCAGACTTACCACTCTCCTCCTGAACAGTCTGGATCTGGTGCCACTCCAGCTGTAGCAGACGATCCAAATATCTTTCCAGCTGCCCAACCGGCCTGGGGCGAGGAGAGTCCCTGCCATCTGTGTTTAGGAACACAGCCAGCTGCCTGAGATTCCAAGAGTTAAAGGGCGGTGGCAGGAAATCTGGATAGCTCATATTAACATAGCTGTGACCTCGACCTCTGGGCAGAGAGCACTGAAAGTCACAAGGACTAATAACCTCAGCACGCAGGTTCAGGTGTGGAGGGGAGCCTGTAGATGGAGGCATTGGGTGTTTTTCTGTATCAGAGAGGTCACTGTCGCTGTCTGTGGGATCCTCTCTCTGTTTTTTCAGACTGACCGAGTTTTCATTTTGTTTCTTATTGTCTGTATTGTCCTGTGAAGGACTCCTGACATGGGTTAATGGCAGTGATGGAGTGTTAGAGGTATTTTTTGACCTGATTTCATTTTGATCTTTCTCACGGTTGCACTGATTTTTCTGTCTCTGGTTCTTTTCCTTTACTCCAAATGTGCAAGACACTTGATACTTAGGGTTCACTTGTCTAGGGGCACTTAGAAAAAAATTAAACAAGATTAGACCAGAGTATGACAAGATAGAAAGAAGAAGATGCATGAAGTTAGCTCACTGACTCTGCCACTGTCTATATGTTGCACCATGTTCCAGGAGAATTTTATTTCATTTATTTATTTCTATTGTATACTTGTGTGTGGATGATATGACAATAAAGTTTACTTGACTTAACTCGACATGACTTACCAAACTGTGGTGTTGCCTGTGACTGATGTCCTCTGAGTTCTGGTTCTCCTTCCCTTTGTTTGTGACACCTGTTTTTCACATTATAATATATATTAGATTTACGGAAGTTTTGAAAGCACATTGATTTAGGTAGACTGACTGATTAAAAAAAAAACAACATGAAATCCAAGAAGCCAACAAAAGTAACAGAAGTGCATATGGGCTACCTGTGATTTTCAGTTACTAAAGCTTTATATATGCATATACTACACACTACTATACATACTACACACGCGCGCGCGCGCGCACACACACACACACATGCACACAAACGCCAATAATAAGCAATAAAACACTCACGTTCTCCACTTGAAACATGCTGTCTTTTGCTGGATCTCGCTGGGGATGCTCAGTTCTCTTCGTACATTTCTTGCCGCTATCAGCAAGCAACAAATAGGAGCAACGGTAAAAAAATTTTCAACCTTAGTTTACCACAAAATATTGCATAGATACAATCACTCTAGAAAATGGAACATGAGAATAACCCATAACCCAACGCACCACTTTTTAAAAGACAAAACCCCAAAATCATTCATCATAATCAGAAAGGATTATAAAGAAAAAAATTATATATGTATATAAACGGTAATATTATCGTCGCGGCTCTTACCTCGACGAACGTCCTGGACCTTTAGATCTTGGTTTTTCATGGCATAGAAAATTACTGATGCTGTTTGTCACAGCCCGCTCTTTCAAAATTGTCCCCATATAAATCCTATGCTTATCTAATAAGCGATGGTGTCGCTCTATCAGAAATGTCACGTTTAAAGGATTTTTCGCTTTAGCTACTGACAAATAAAAGATGTGATAATCTTGTCGTTGGTTAATAAATAGGACTGCAATAATTCAACATCCCTTGTTATCAATTTCTTAAATCTACGCTATATTTGTCACATCGATGGCTATCCCAATAAACCTTGGTTTGACTATGATAAATGATTCAGCAATCAACAGATCGGCTAACTGAAATGAGATACCACCTGGACAGCCACAGTCTACTATTTTTTTTAACTGAAAAGCCAAAAGGGTTTAAATAGAGGCTTCATTCGAAGCGAATTCATCGATAAATAATATCGTTCCTTGAACCAGCTATTGAGCGCATGTAGCCTAAATAACGCGTAGTTGTATGGGAAATGTAGTATGTACAGTGTTTGGTGAAAGCTTTGCCGCTGCACCATCGTATGGACTGTGCCAGAAGTACTTCGTTATCATGCGTGAGTAACAAGATGGAACTGCTTGTTGTTGAAATGAAATCGTTATATTTTTTTAAATGGAAAGACGTGACCCCAACCACGAAACATCGCGGTCTAATAATAATTCATGTCACACATTCAAACTACACCTTCCCCCGGGATCCATATTTAAATGTCAGAGGTGGTCGCGCTCCTCCATTGCCACCCTAACGCTGGATTGTACGTTGTTTAATAAACACTGTAGCACACTGAGCTCAGTGAAGTAGTGGCGCTCTTCTTAATGGCTTAATAATTTGCGAGTTTACAAGAGTGAAGACAAAACGCGCTTTCATATCGCTTGAAACTTTAGCTCTCAAAGTCAAACGACACAGGTGTCGCAATTCTGGAAGAAGCGATTTCAGAACACAACGTTACGAATCCTGCAAGTGGTCGCGAGTGCCTCTTAGTAGGAGGGTAACCTGCTCTCTGAAGAAGTTTTGCAAGGTAACTAATGACAGTTTGATAAATCATGCTATTGTTATGATCACTGAAGTCTGTGATTATGATTACTTTGTGGTTGTTTTTCTTCCCCACTGAAAATAATTAGAAAAACGTTGAAGCGGTCAACCAGCATAGTGTTCTCTGATGTTTATGGCCTGAACTCTGATTTTTAGAAATCTGTAATTGCGTTTTTGGAGTATTCTCGTTGCTTAATTTGAATTAAAATATGGCTAAAGCTGAAGAGCAAGTCTATCCTGGGAAAACTAAATCAACTATTCAGTTCATAAGTGGTCGGAGTGAGGTTTCACGCCCATCTATGACCATACGTGTTAGAGACATCTACAGCCCTAAGCCTCAGCCTGAAAGGAAACCAGTTCCAATACGACCCCCCAGCCCAAAACCTGCTCCCCCCAGGAGACCGGAGCTCCACAAAAGCCTGTCTTGTGAGCCGGAGCCCAAGCCTATCATGAGGAGGCGTGCCCGGTCTCTGCCATCTGCCGGTGACCAGAAGACCTCCAGGCATATGCAAGTCCGCTTTGTTGACTCACTGGGGCTGGAGCTTGAAGATGTGAAGTTTTTCAAAGCTGGCGAGGAGCCCCGGATACCGGCTCATGTCATCACGAGGCTTCTTATTAGCTCTGAACTGGCCTTTGGAAAGAATTTAGAGTTATCCCTACCCTACTTCAAGCCATGCTTCCCTGAAAATATGTCAACACAACCAGACTTCCTGAAGCGCTTGTCTCATCAGAAAGTGTGTTTGGAGCAGATTCTGTGTTCGGAACTGGGCATTATTGGCACTGCCCAAGTTTTAAACTTGGCCTTTGAGAAAGAGGTCATAGCACGTTACTCATTCACAGACTGGAAAAGTTATGGAGATTCAAAAGCAAGTTGGGTGACTACTGTCCACAGAGACGGGGACATTGTTCCAGAATCTGACGTCTTTCGCTTTCGCCTACCTGTGCCCCCTTTTATCCTGAAACCAGGAGCCCACCTAGAGTTTGCCCTATGCTTTTGGAGCAGAGGCAAAGACTACTGGGACAACAATCAGGGACTCAATTATAAACTAGAGTGCCACAATTACAAGCTGATTGTGCCAAAAGAGTGTGAGGATACCATGGTGCACTTTACATGAACCACCACAGGGAGGTGCCACCAGATCTATTTTAATTGTATTTTTGATCAATTTAGCCATCTTTGGAAAAAAAAAAAAAAAACCTCTCTGTTCAATGAGAAAAAAATTATACTGAAATGCTGTATGATTTCATTTCATCTGCTAATTTCATTAACTCATTGTTGAATCATTAATACTGATAATCAGTAACAATGTTAAAACCAATGCACAAGGAAGCACACCATGCTACTTGTATATAGAGTCATGTATAATACTCAACAGTTTACATGAGGAGATTTAATCCAAACTGGTCCCAATGAGTTTCAAATTGTTCTCAATGAAAAACTGGATTAGATGTTTCACAAAAATCAGTAAGATGAGTAAACATTGTTGACATGTTCTATAAACATTAATGAGCATGACTGTTTTGGTCCCCCCTCCCCATGTTTCTTGCTTATTGTCCTCTTTTCACTTTGTGTGAAAAACATGTGCTGTACTTAAAATTCAGATTTTTAACATATTTTTGCATCAGTGAAGTGATTTTCAGAGTTAAGTCGTTCTGCTAGGCCATTATTCTTCAGAGGACTTTATGAATAGTTGTAATCCCATCAGTTTTATCAGAGACTTTAGCCAGATAGCATGCAGTTTTATCTGAGTCCAGGAATTGCGCACTTGCATCTTGTCGGATTTGTGACCCAATTTCACAGCTGACTGTGTGGAGCCATGAGTTCATACCCAGTACACTGAATTTGTGAATCTTATCACAGGAAGAAGTATTACAGTTGAACAAATACACCTATAATGTATATCTGTATGCACAAATTCAAAACATGATTGGTGATGTTTTTTATATATATTTATAAGTATACATGTACACATATGTGTATATTTTTAGTGTGTGTGTGTATGTTTGTGTGTGTGTGTGTGTATGGAGGGGGGGGGGGGCATATATGTGGTAATTCCCCCTCCCCTCACAGAACTGAAGTTATGTTAGGGGATAAACATAAAGACCTTAATTCAACTTTGGCTATGCCTCTGACTGTCTCTCAGCAGTTTTACTTTTGACCTTTAGTCAACAAGGATTTCTTTCAACCTGTTGGCAGCCTGTAGCACACGGCATTCTAGGGGAGCATTCTTCCATGTGCCCTGCCTGCTGCAACTGTAATGGCACATGATACAAACATGAGATGTGATCTAAGAATATCCACACTTGCAAAGCAGCAGAGCTCTCATGTCATCTTTGACCGGATTTATGCCAGGAGTCTGTTTTACAGTTTGTTTGTTTGTCATTTTTTCTGTCTGTCTGTCTGTCAGTCAGTCTGTTTGTTTGTTTATTATGTGTTAATAAAATCTGATGCGGCATTGAACATAATGCATAACACTGAAAAATGGCCACCATTTGAATGAATCATTTACTTGTACAAGTAGTCAGTTGTTTTGATTTTCCATTTCTCATTTCTGTGAAAAATGCCCATGAGTTATGAGTGATTCTAGTTCTAGTTCTCTTATATCTAAAGTTTATATTTGCTGAATAAGGTGGAGTAGGGCTACAGCAACAGCATACACACACTGCTGTTCCACAAAATGATGCTTACATGTTCTCTGGTGTGGTGCTACTGTATCAATAGTGCCAATGCGGTTGTCGATTCTTCAAGATTCAAGCACCAACTTTGTATTAGTTCCTTTCTTGCACACAGGATGGCGCTGGTGGCAAGTTTGGTATGCATGTTTTCTGGAGGCCAGTGTTGGGGTGATGTGTTTTTTCCACTGTCATCTTGTTTTTTGTTTTTTTTTTCTTATTGCATACCATAGATATTCTTATGATATCATGATTGAAATTTGACGCTGTACCTGAAATCTACACTCTGCTGATCTGGAGATGAAAGGGAACGGGACGTTCACGGCCTGCTGACCGCCGTTGGCTGAAAATTGACAGACACAGCATTGGAGTTTATTACATTGTAAAATGCAAAATATACACTTGCAGTCATGCCTGACCCTCATGGGCTCTGGGAATGGGGGGGAAAAGGCCAGAGTGAAATTGCCACTCAGCAGAATATACATTGTTCAGCATGTTTTAATGTGGTTTGGTGGTGAATCAGACACAGTCTTTGCTCCCTCCAGTCATTGTTCACATGCTGAGTAAGGAAATAGCAGTGAAAGAAAATAACGGAGGTTAATTACTTTAGCTCTATTGATAGAGAAACACCAAGCCCATTTTCTCTTCAGTCCCATTACAATAATATACTTCCCTCTTTAAACATATGGAGTGGTGAAGACATATACAAAGTTATTACTGGTACTTCACAGTGTGCTGTCACATCACGAGAGTGTCATTATGAATTGCCAGATTTTGTTGAGAAAACATAATTGGACATGTAGTTGAGCTGAAGGGATCATATTTAAGATCTGGCATATACAATGTGTGTATACTAAACTGTCACATTAGATAGTATCAAATCCAACAGATCGCCTTGCTAGTACGTTTAGCCGTGTATTCGAGTGTACTGCACAGTGAACTTCATGGCGAAGTTGTTATCTGAGTAACTAAAAAAAAAAAAAAATCACACTTCCATCTGCATGATGAGATCTCAACCTTTGTTGTTGCAGCTTTACGCATGTATAACAGAGAGCGGGACTGAGAGAAAGGGAGAGAGAGAGAGAGAGAGACTGTGAGTTCAGAGGCAGGACAATGGGGAGACAAAAGTGGGGATATGCTGATCTTTCACTGACCTAGGCATAAGATTAGACACGGCTTTCACATCTCAACGCTAATGCAAGACTGAACAAACTCCATTAACCATCAGAGAGATACTGGGGCATGAAAAACACTCAAGTCTGACCTCAATTTGATCACAAATTCTTTCTGCCTCACTGTGCTCCTCTGAATCAGTTTGTCCCTTCAGATAAGGCAGTTCTGGCAGGCGCTCTGATCTCTTCCCCTCCAAAAGCTAATTGGTCTAGACGTGGCAAGTTATGGACTAATTTCATCGTGGATACATACTGTAGATCAGGAGTGTCTAAAAGAAAATCACCTAAGTTTGTTTTTCTCTAAATTTTTGTGTATTCCTCGTACCCGTGGTTTATGGTGAAAATTGTTGTTGTGAACAGATTAGCAGATTTGACCTGTAAAATTCTAATCTCTATTTGAAAAATTTAGCATAATTTCTCATGACAGACTGAGTTGATGTTGTAAATGAGAGACAAGTGAATCCCATGAAAACAAACCATAGCATCATCCCTATGAGTTCTGTGGTTGTCTTTCGTAAACAATTTGATACTTTTAAGATGTAGTTTCAGACCTGGAATATGTATGATAACTATAATTATACCAACAGTAATTCTGGTAGTAAATTTAACAGTTTTGCACAACCTGATTGTGTAAACTTTGGGCGCTTGATTGTGATTATCATATGGTATCATAGGGGTCCTAACTTTTATTACCGTTTGCTAATTTTGGGCATAGTACTCTGACAAAGCCATAAGTGGATGTGAAGAGTTCAGGTTCACAGTTATGCTGAGGATGCTAACCCTCTAAGCCCCTTGTAAAAAAGTGTAGAATCTAAATAAATATATACCACAAGAGGAAAATAAAGTTTTAATTGTTCACAGTACAAATACAAAAAAAAAAAAAACAATTAAAAATTCAGAACGAGATATGTATCTCAAGATATTAGCCTTGCTTTTGAAAGTTCTTCTTCAGTCCCTTTGGTCATTATGAGACCTGCTGGTATACTTTGTGCTGTAAAGTCAACAGATTTTAACTGTGATGTGATTACCTGCCTTTCCTGTGGAGATCATTTTAATGTTGTGTTGTGACATGGGAGAGGAAATAAAATAATGTGTTAAATGTGTAAAGCTGTAAAGCATGAGTCCCTAAAACAGTTATGCAATAGAGAGAGAGAGAGAATTGATGGTTTCATTGTCAGATTTATAGCACCTACCTGCTGTTTGCGAGCATCGACACACAGATCAAGTTGGTATCATTCAAAATGTCACTGCATGTAGCTTTGTTCTGTCCTGATATATGTGTTTCCTACAGCTAGACAGAGTAGGCTAGGGTAAAAATTCAGAATCCAGTATTTTCTGATTTATCAGTGAAATTAATTGCTCATGATTTTTTAGAAATGTTGATATCATGTAATTATATGCAGAGTTGCAAAGTCTCAAGATGAAAATGTAAAAAATGTCCATGCTCTCAAAATAAGCCGGTGATTTTGTGTATATATGTACACACACACGTGCGTGTGTGTGTGATTGTGTGGGTAAGTTTATCCTCATAGATTTATGAAACAGGCTTTATCTGCCTGAGGGAAACACAGAGGACACATTGGCAGAATTCTGCTCCCATGTAACCACAGCTCACGTTACTTTCATCTGATTCCAGTCCCCTTCTGGGTTTTCACTCCAGCACCTTATGACACTAATTATGTAAAACAAAAATCTTCAACCTAAAAACAAGATGTAAGTCTGAACAGGGCTCCAACTGAGGACACATGATTTTGGGGATACAATACTGGCTATACAAAAACAGTCATTTCCTAATAACATCATACATCATACAGTTTTTACCAGCTAACGATATTGTGTGTGAGCGTGTGTTTCTCCTTGACTGAACGAAATGCAGTAAACGGCATGCCAAGGCCAGAGCTTCCACTTCCCCCTCACCAGAGTCTACCCACCTACTCACTTTCATCCAGCCCTCCTGAGCTTCTCCATAACTGGAGGTGCCCTCCTTCTGGGAGCCATGCCTCAGGTTAGCCGTCTGACCGCAGCCTGGTACTTCAGACATGCTATACATAGTGCTTTATTTCTCTCCCCACATCCCCCGCAATTTGTCTGGATGAGTGCGTGCATCACTGAGTGCATGAATGTTCTGCCTTGACTGTACAATGGACGTCTGATTCACGCAGCCTGTCCTTGTACACACTTTTGTACGGGAGAAAACAATCACGTTTGCGACTAACTAGACGGCGGACAGTGTAGGTACACAGAGTGTTTGTTTGCTATAAGTGACATACAAGGTGCGCAGTGTCCATGTATGGGATTTATTACGGAAAAATGTTTTATAAAATATTGTTATGGAATGAGTGAACTGATGGATTAATGAAAGTTTGGGTCTGTTTTATTTGTTTTCGTAACTCTGTGACCTGATAAAGAAGCTGTTTCTCAGCGTTTCTTTGCGGCATTATGACGCAGGAACGTAATTAGCCTGACGGAGCTGACCTCCTTTCCCCTCTCTGCCAGAGCCAGGTGGCTCCTGGTTTGATTTAACTAGATCAAGGCACTCACTTTTAATACTGGGCCTGTAACAAGAAACACCCAATAACTACTAATATAATCTCGCACTTTCAAAACGCACCACTCTCAAAAAGTCCCCAAAAAGTCATACACTTGACCTAAATGATTGAAATGACATTTCACCTGTGCATGGTTAGCCAAGTGGCAAGATTTAAAAGCTCATTTATTAATTCTTCTGAGCCTGACACTTCTTGTTTTATCACTGTCTATGTGAGAGGAACAAATTAGCTCTTGAGCCTCCCTCAGGGACAGTGGAACGCTCTTACTGACAGTTTATGTAATCCTGTCACTACATTTTACTGAGAATAGCATTTGCTTTAACAAATTACAACAAATGGAAGATTAAAGTTACAACACATAAATGAATGCGTGTATTAATAAACTTAGGCATGACCGATCTCTTATTAGATGGAACCTTTTACAAAACATGGAATTCTAACTCATGAATCATATAAAGCCCTGCCGCTCCAGCCATACAGCTATCTATCCAGGCGAAAGAAAGACAGACACCGTTGTTTCTTAAAAATTCAAAATTGTACTGTGCAGACAATAAATAGTGCTTACAAAGGTAAGACATGATTTTCCTTTTAAGATTGACATTTATACAGCTCAAGAAACTCAAGTTTAGTAGGAGCCCACAATGCTTGGGGTGTGACCACAGTACCATTATTGGATTGGGAAAGGATCATTTAGTCACATGCAAGTCCCCCTGCCCCTCCCCATTTGTCATCAAAAGGTGACTTTTAAAAACAGTCATTTTAAAAAAGAGTCCAGATTTTCAAACAGATTCAGCTCTGCCCTCGTGCTTGTCCTGAAAACAAACAAACAACAACAACAACAAAAAAGAACATTCCACAGAGGTTTCATCTGACTGAGCGGTTGCAGAGCTGCGTGGGCTTCTTTCTCTTTGCTGTAACTTTAGAGACATAGCCTCCAAGGCTCACTGTGCCCAAATATCAGGACTCCCATGGACCATCCAAGGAGCAGGTCACTGGAAGAAGCCTCACTAGCTCTTCCTTTTCTGACAGGGATAACATCACCATTTCTTCACAGAAGAAACCTCACTATGGCCGGTGGAACCTGCAGAGGAGAGAGAGAGAGAGAGAGAGAGAGAGAGAGAGAGAGAGAGAGAGAGACCTGTAAGTGTTTGCTGAGTGATCACAAATGAGAACTTCATCAATCAAAGGTGTATTATTAGAAAACTACTGACTGTGCTGTCCAGACAAAAGAGTTGTCAGCAGCAGAGTTTGTCCTGAGCTAAACCAGAGTGGGGACCTTTCTCAGCTGCTAATGGTTATTCTTACCCACAGAAATGGGGTGTGGAGCAAGCCTAGCGTAAGCTAAATCTGTGGGGGCATTTGTTATGTTTGTCAGAGGGTGCTAGTGTGTGCAGATTCCACACATTCTCTAGTCTCTGGAGGAAAGAATATGGCTATATTTAGACTAGCTTCTTATAAATACATTGTACATACAATATCGATAACTGTTATAAGAGCAGTTAATCGATAGCATGATAGCTTGCGAGAAATAATTGTACATAGCGATATTTAAACATTTACTCCTAAATTGATTTTTTGTATTACATTATTGACAAAATGCATTCGACCACATGTATGCGCATTTATACACAAACATATGCACAAGCTGAAAGTACACACACTCACCTTGTCAAGTGTTTGCTTGATGCATGAACCTCCATCTCATTGCTCTTGAATTCATTTAACTCTTTGCGTATTGCTGCCTGTACAAAACAAACAACAGACAGTACAGAGCTGGGATGAGAAAAGGCAGCGCTGAACACAAATGCTCAAGTGAAACAGACATTTACAGGGAGCTGAATGTGAGAAATCTGATTATTCTGCTGTAATCACTGCCATTATTATGCCTTTCATTTTTCTTTTTCTTTTTTTCTTTTTTTTTTTGATAAACACCTCAGAAATTCATTTTAACATCTACACAATAACATGTTGTGGTAAAGGACCTGGTCTGGTACAACTACAGTCGATCACTCGGATCTCAGTTGCCAGGTCATAACAAATAAGTGCAATTTTTAAGGTAAACTTGAAAATTCAGATACCTTATCCGCAGCAGACAGTCTGGTCCACGGTTTGTCTGCTCTCCTGTCATAATCCTGAGCTTTTGCCACTTCCACATAGTCACTAAAGCGGATGAGGATTTTTCTGTCTCGCAGCTCATCCACTGTGGGTCGCTGGTTGAGCTGGAGAAAAGAAGGTTTGGATCAGGTCAGATAGTTATGGACAGTGGAACAGAAGTCTTGATGAGAAGCCACATAAACAGCTGTTAAAGAGCTAGCATTTTACAGGCGCAAGAATATTCCTGATCAAGGAACAAAAAGAAAAATCAGGAAGAAAAGAGTGTTTCAAGGTCTATGTCTTATACCATCTCTCTAAATAATACAATATATGATACAAAACACTAATCCTCAACAATGATTATATGCCCATGTGTTGCATTGGTTGATTAAAGTTGATGTAGGTTAATAACACGACAGTATTAAACTACACCCTTGTCACTTTTCCCTTCTTCCCTAAGAACACAGTGTTCTATGCAGTGGTACATTGCCTGACGAGAGAATTTGTTGTGTATTTGTCTGACATAGATGTCCATAACAGTTTTTGTCTGGGATTTAGATTTCCAAAGCAGATTAGGACTGATAAGATTGCTGAAGCACAAGATCCGTATAGAATACCTTTCTATTCAAGCGCTGTTTAATTTCCCTCCTCTCCTCCTGCTCCGTCTGATCATTCCTCTCTGTAAACCAAGAGACACAAAGTCACGTTAGCCAAAAACAAGAACAACGACATCAAAAAAAAAGGATTAACTTTTGCTGTCTAAACAGACTATGATAATGATTAAATTTGATTTTAATTAATATAGTATATGGTTGACGCCGCAGTTTGCACATAAAAATCAACACCACTATTATGACACAGGTACCTGAAGATGCACAAAAATTAGAGACTGGCCTCAAAGACCTGGTCAACACTGTGAGCCATTGTCAACACTGTGAGTGTGATAACACACGCAGTACTTCAGGCACCCATTCATAAATTAAATCTGTGTGGCTGCCTAAAGTCTTACATATGAAAAACTAGGCTTCTCAATATCTCTGTGTTGGCAGCCGCCTTGTCCTCAAAACTTGTGTCTAGCTTGCTGGGCTAAGTGGAAAAGAGGATATGAGACACGACCAGACTGAGGCTCAATTGTGACAGGATTTATCCTTACTAGAGAGCTTAGGGCCACCAAATGTCCACTGAGAAGAGAAGTGGGTCTTTTTTTTTCTTTTCTTTTCCTCTTCTATTAGATACATGTGATCTGGATTATCTGCATCTGCTCTGTTCTGCCCTGAACTGGGGAAAGTACAGACAGCACGTGGATTTATCTCGACATAAACAAATCCACAAGGAGGGCACGTTAAAAGTTTTTCACAAGGCTTAAATCTATTTCATCGATATATGATTCTACTGATTTAAAACTAATTTTGAAACTAATTTAAAGAATGTAGTATAAGGTCTCTTGGAAATTTAACCATGTTAATTGTGCTCCCATAGTTTTGTTTTCTCTATGTACGCATGTGTTCTATGCAGGCAATGAGAGTGCCAAAGACAGGGAACAGCTGTCGAGAGCCGGGGTACACAGGTGTCATGGCCTAAGATAGAGGCATGACTGAAGGACTCAGCTAAGTAAACAAAGCCGGCAAGATGAGTCATGAGATGCTGACTACATTGTTGCAATTCTTAGTGTCACTTAAATGTCTCAGAAGTGACAGCTGAGGCAAACATGCCATAGTATTTTTTTGTAAATATGACTTAACTTTTACTTCATGCTAATATTGAGTTAACTTAATTTGGATATGGCCAAGAACTGTCAGAACTGTATTTCTTTGTTTATGTTAGAACATTTCACGGCAATTATATTTACAGTGTTTTTTGTTTTGTTTTGTTTTTTAGTTCATCTTGACAAACTACATCTTCTGGGTAACAGTTTCATAATTCTACACCCAAATATGAACTAATTTACCTTTTCTGGTTGTCTCATACATTGCTTTGTCATTCTATAACTTTCTTAAATAATTACGCTACCAGTTTAGATTGTATGTTGCGCTGCGTCAGCATTTAAATAGCCAAAGATGAAAATACAAATACTATAGTATTACTATAGTACATTATACTTGCATTGTAGAATAGGCTACTATGATAATATGACATTCAGAAAAAGTCACGTAAGTTTTGCGTTGCATATTGTGTGTATAGGCTACTTTAGACCATAAAAACGAGTGACGTTTTTTAATGAAAAAAAATGTTTTCAAGAAAAATGAGTTACAGCCTACACATACAAACACGGGTGTCTCTTAATGTTCTCATTTGTGTCTCGTTAGACAACTTACTCTGGCATCCTAGCTGTGTGCTGTGGTTCAGTATACTAAAAAAATGAAACTTATTCGTACTTACGTTTTAGGATATTCCGACTCTCCAGTTCTTCAACTGCCGGTCTCTGGCTCAGCCTCCTACGAAAGAAGACCAAAATCACGTTCTGGACCATTTTCTCTCACTTTCAAAAGTCAGTCTCTCACAGCCTTTGATCAGCAGAGTACATGCCAGGGCATCCTTGACGATCCCACTAATTGGCATATCTTATACGAAAACCTTGAGTCTCATCTTGAGTCTACACATTGCCGATGACGATTAACTCGAGGGGACTTCCACATCAGGAGAAAGAAACGAGGTGCAGTACGCTATCTTTGGATGAAACGTCTCTAACTTATCACAATAAAAATATTCTGTCTTCTCTGCATCCAAATACCAAAAAATCCAGAATGGCATACAAATACAGGAATAGTTTTAATTAAATGTTGTAGTTTCACACAGCAGGATACAAAACGCCGATACGCATCACTATGGCTATTCCGACTGCTCTGTAGTCTGCCTCGCAACTGCACAGCACTATTCAGAGTGGCGTGGTACTCGCGAGCCAGCCTCCTTTTCTCTTCCATGCATAATTTGTTAAGGGGCGTTGCGTGAGAAGTTCCCACGCACACAGAATCCGCGCCTTGAAATACTGCTGCAGTAGGGGAAACGCTGGTTTCCCCCACTCGAGGTGCTTTGCTTTTCATTATTTTCAGAAACTGTCGTTATTTAGATTTAGGATTCTCTCTTCTTCAGACAGGACAACAGAACAATGTTCTTGAGTGAGGATAACTTTAACGATAAACAGCGTTTGCCCGAATATGTAGGTTTAAGAGGGCGCAGCATTGCGACATGTAAAATAGGGGGTTTGGTCGCCTTATAATTTACGAAACCACATAAAACCTGTTATCCCTGAACTAGCCTTTATCCTTTTCAGATATTTCTTGGTCACCGCCCGCCTCGACCGAGACGAGGCAAGCATTCAAGAGGAACGTTTAGAGGAACAGGTGCCTCAATATTTAGTACGTTGGTTTGATGTGATGAAACGGATTATCAGTTTACACCCAATGACACGCTCAAAACAGAGATGTACAAGACAGCAGGTTGATGTTGATATCGCAGTGCAGCCCTCATTTACATGAAAGGATAACTGAACAACTGATCTTCATATATTTAGAATGGGTTATCAGCATTTAATCTGTTTAAATGCGATATATTTGCACATAACCTTCTTGTTGGATTAATCATTTACTGCAGTAAGAATTCATTATGAACATAGGCTTTTTTTCTGTATTAATGGAAATAATGACATGATGTGACAACAGAAATTGCTTTAAACGCAGCTCCACTTTCTGTCCTTCTGATTTTTTAGTAGTTCTTTGGAATACTCAGTGGGGCTGAGCTTATCATCTCCTGAATATAACAAGATGTAATTTGAAAATCTTTTAATGCTACAACTTATGCCACAGATAAGAAATAAAATACCTCACAGTTCTTCTATGTCAAACACAAATATCCTCTGCTCTCAGCTTAATGAAAATACAAGCATTAGGCATTACTGTCAAGACCACCCAACAAAACAGGCTTTTTTCGCCTCTTGGCACTGACTGAGCAACATGAGACTCAATGTTCTTATTCTAATTAAAGGATCATTCAGAGATAAGTTTATTGAACATTGTGCTCTCCTGATTCAGTTGATGAAAGACATCAAAGTGTGACAAAGATATCGCATGGTCCTGATTCACGCAAACCAACAAGCTTAAACCAGCACAGTGTTAATGCGGTTGGCAATGTGACTACATTTACACAAGCTGCTTTGTTCATAATAAAAAAAAAAAAAAAAATCACACACACCGAGATCTCAATAAGCCACGGCTATTTTTAAACCATTGGATGATTGGCCCTGATCCTGGAAATATGAGGACACCTGGGATCATAATCCAAAATAAGCAGAATTATCTACTGCAAGTCTCAGCTGCACCTGCGCACTAAAGTTCACTGAGGAATTTATGGAAAAAAATAGAATTGATGAAGGTTGGGCCATTTCCATGTTGTTATTGGGCTGAGAGAACAGAAAGATCTGTCTTTTTTTTTTTTTTGTGGAGAACAAGCCTTGTTCCCCGGGGTCCACTTGGCGCAGCGGAACAACCAGCATACTTGTAAAGTGTCATGTCTTAAAGGGCTTAAAACAAAGGTGGAACAACGACAAAACTGAATACACCTTCAAGTGCATGACAAATATGATGTGAGTGCACTGATATATATGAATGAGGTTATTAAAAAAAATAGTAAAAAATTAATGAAATTAGTTAAAATCTCACTAAGTGTAACTTCACTTCCAAATGATTCACAAGACAGTTCTCTCACACATTCATGCAAGATTATATTCAAAAGAAACTATTTAGAGATCAGATGTTGCTGTATCCTGATAATTCTGTACCATGTTAGCTATGCTTAGATTCTACACTCTCCTTTCTCTATGAGCAGTTCTGACATCATTTAGTTATTAAAAGCGAGGTCTTAATTTGTCAAGCAGTCCACCAACATGTCAGAGCAAAGAGCCAGATCTCTGAATAGGCAATGACGAGGAAGTCAGTACGTGGATGAGTCTGGAGCTACGGACCACGGCTTGGCGGTGCCCACTGAGGTGTGTGTTAATGCCTTCCCTTCCTTCCTGTGGCAATACTGATGACACTAAGGAAGTCACAGACAGTGGCTGGTAACATGGGGGGGGGGGGGGGGGTTGTGGTTTTGAATGTTAGCCAAGTGTACTCAGGAAACCCAGGGGGCAGAACTTGCCAGTAGATATTAAAATAAGTTGGCTTCTATGCCAAATACAACATCCTACAACCAGAGAACTTTTGATTTAAATGCTTTAGTGCATTTCTTCTTGACCTGCATGTCGCACAAAGTTAGGGAGACAAGACAAGGGAGAGATTTTCAGAGGTGGCAATTCCTCACAATCTATCCATTCCCCTATTCAGATAAAGCCATGATCTTTAACGGTAACGTCAAAAGCAGTCTAGATAAGGCTAAAGGTAGTTACCCACAGTCTCACAAAAGAAGTACAGCTCTGATGTTTTGACTCCTGGTGAGGTGTCTGTGGAGAGTCTGGCCATGCCATGTGCAAAACCAAAATATAAAACGTGTTATAAAAAAAAAAATCCAAAGGCCAGAAACATAAAAGCCGCTTCTGTATTGGACTGACCCTCAATAATTCATCAAATCTGCTGTCTGACCCAAGCTCTGCCATTTACTATAAACCAGCATGACCGAGATCAAGCAAAGGTGGCCTGTCTCCCTGTCTGTATAACCCACTGAAGGGACAAGAGGAGGTGATCTTCAAAGGCACAATGTTTAGGGTCACATTCTCCAAAAAAAACATCTTACCACTTTGTTAACCTTCTAATAATAAAAAGACTCCACATCTAATAATTTAACATTATAAATTAGTTCATGTTAGGATAGTGTGACAGACTGTCTTACACAAATGATCTTCTCTTCATGGTTGATAAACTTTGAGAACATACTGGTTTCATTCCATTAAACCTTCAACTGTTTTTTCTTCAATGTGGCTTAAGCTATTTAGCTTTTTTCCTAAAATAGATTATTTCTCAATTTGGCATGAACAGAGAATAAACAGTCATTGACTTGTTCTTGTTAGAAAACATTGTGTCCATTAGTAACCCACACAGTTCCCCTACCCATTCAGCAACTCGGTTTTCTAAGAGGAGCTGTTATTGACACATGGAAACTATCTGCACTATTGTACTTTTTTTACATCCCCGTTACTGTGTTTTGGCTTTTCATTTTGATTGACTGCTATATGTTTCTGACTTTTCGTGGTGCATTTATCTGTTTATTTGACATTTAACTTTTTTTGTTTGTTTGTTTTAATTTTTTTTTTTTTTTTTATAGAAGTAGTTTTGAGATGTGTTGGTTCAAAGAACAAGTCTAGTATTTAAATCTGTGTGGAAAATAAGCCATTCCATCTGATGGATTAATTACAGACTGCATATGAATGCAAATATAGTGCTGTACATGTGGGCTGGGGAAGAACGATGCTGTCAGAATGTAATTTCAGAATTTGTGCTTTTTTGGCATTGGAATTGTAACATCCGGCATCCACGTCACTGGCTTTTTCTTTGTTATATTCACACTGGCAGTGGGCATGAGAGTGTGGCTTATATTGAGGAGATGCCTGGTTGTGATGCTCAGTTTTATTTAGCTGTGAACACAAGCACGAAAAAAACAACCCCATAGTCAACTGCACTTTTCTTTAACTGAGTTCAGGGGACATAACCAGGCAGAACACTAAGGAGGGACCAGTGAGTCTATTAAAATAAGATGACACTACCACCAAGTGTCAGTCTGATTAGATCACAGTGCTTGGATCTTAAACACAGGGTCCAGAGCTGTGCCTTCTCCTTGTCAAGAACTGATTTGATTAAAAAAAAAACAAAAAAAAAAAACAGACCATGAATTCTAACTAATGACCAAAAACCCATGACAAACAATGAAACAAAGAGGCCTGAAACAAACATGCTATACTATCAGGCCAAATTTCTTAGCGAATGTCTCAGAGTAATTCATCACCACTGAAAATAGACCATGGAGAGACTAGGGACATGAAACTGAACAGCAGTGACAGGGAAGGAAAGTGTATGGGGGTGTATGTAATTTTTTTTTTCTTAATTCTAAGTTGTACCTGTTGTGCTAAGATAATATAGAGAACGAGAATGCCAAAGACACAATAGGAGAAATATTCTGAGGGCCTTATCTGCTGCTTTCTTTAGCTCTTTTCCCTTTGCTTGGGCACACTGTGCATAACAGAGTGTCTGTGAACTGAATTGGGAGTGCTTGGTGTTTATGTAAGACTCCAAGTACATTCACAATTACAAGATGAAAAAATAAACTAAACAGCTAACTGAAATAGTAAATCAAACATTTTTGACAAAGAATTCCATCACAATACAATGCTCTGTGTAATTCAGATTATCAAAAGGATCATAAACAGGAGGAATTTCCCAGAGAGACTTGATTAATATTTCACCAGATGAAATGAACAGACTACCCAGCAGTGCCACCAGAACAAACACACACACGCACACGCACACACACACAACCACAACCCATTATTGACCTGCCTCTGTTGCCTAGCAACTACTGTTGCCATTGAATGCACTCAAGACAGTAATGACTCCTAGGAGCCTTCGTGGATTGGGTTGTACAGTGAGTCGTGACCTGCTGTCCAACTGCGCTCATTTTCAACCCTGTCCTGGGTAAACAAAAATCGTTACAATCTTCCGTGTGGTTTGTGTGAATACAAGGTGATAGTGGTCTGAATTGTGTTCAGAATTCAACAGAGTCAATTCATGTCTAGCTGGTCTGTAAAACATTTTACGTTGAATTTACCAATTACATCTAATGAGCAAACAGACATATAATGTTACCATTAGAGAATAAGTATTTTTAACGTACATCAGTACTGTTTTTGTGTAGATTCACAGCCATAAAACAAAAGGCGTATATTTCGGAGTCGCCTAATCTTTGCTATTTACCGCCACTGACTGCCTAGACACATATTAACTTTAACAAAAGCATCTAAATATTGATCCCTGTCTGTATGCCTCCTCGGTAAAGCGCATCGCTTTCAATTACATGTACTCACAACACACATCTATAATATTCTCCTTTGACATTGTCTCCAACCATTTAGAGGAGGTCATTTATTTTACAGCCACCATGAATCTAACAAGGATCTATGCGAGAAACTGGAGCGGTTAAGGAACAGCTGCGAGTGGGTGTCTGTTAATTTAGCCCATATTCCACTGAACCCAGCTGAAAAAGCATCATACGATAAAAACCCAGCTGCCCCTCTTTTCTGATTTCTGCCAGCTCCCTCCATCACGCACCCCTCTTTCGTCTCCTCCTGTTCCCTGCTCGTGAATAACAGGGTTTTGCGTGGGCAGATGGGGGGTGGTGGAAAGACCAGAGTAGAACGGTGTGAGTATTCATACATGGCCATGCATAATTCAACAGCCATCCGGTCTATAAATAGCTACAGCTCATCTCCAAAGGAGAAGCAAAGCGCTATTACTTGCGAGAGGGCTATTGATAGTAAGGTCATCCCAGGGGGGAGTTCAGGGACCCAACAGGGAGCTAGGTCAGATGGAATATGTCGATCACTGTGGCAAGTCAGGGCCATAGAGAAACATTGAGGTTGGCTCAATCAGTATGGAGTGAGGGAAAATGTAATAAAGCTCTGGCAAGATAGCGGTAGCCTAGTGACGTACAGAATTGATCCGGGTTTCTGCCGCAGTTTTTCAGCAGAGCTGTCGACGCAGCGAGCTAAATTTAGCAACGGAGGGGGATCCCCCTATTCTAGTCCAACCTACTGTTCTGCAATCTGGTGCAGTGTGACACAATCACATTGCTGATAAGCTCAAAATAGAATCACAATAAACAACATTCAAAAAACGAATTATGCCGTTCACATCTGACAGCAAGCTGGCATTGATTAGATTTCGAAAGCTCTACATAAGATTGCTGTTACGGCCCATTGATACAACAAAGAACAAATGTACAGTGTATCAGCAATGTTACATAACGCTACTAACATGCGACAAAAACAGCATACTTACATCCAACACAACAAAAAGGGTAAGATTCCATTCGACTGAATAGCACTATATCCGTAATGTGACACAACAATTGTTCAAAACAAGCGAAAATTCACACTTTCAGTCTACACAATATTGAAAATATACTGCACAGCAGGACAGCATGATGCACATGAATCATTGACATAATGCACCTGCTTTACATTTGTCTGCATCAGTCAGTTGCCTCCAAAAAAAATTACATAATGTGTCTAATAAAGTGAGTGATTATACTGTAGCTCTCATTTTGTTGATATGCTATTCATCAGGTGCTGTAACTGTCTGGCATACAATTCAATGAAAATGCTTCAAAGTCTAGTTTCCTAATTAAAACAATCATTCAACTAGTTTTGACGAGATTTTATGTTTGAGTGAGTAAAAGTCAAAGTAGTTTAGCTATGAAAAAGTATTTTATTGTTTGAAAAACTTTGGTCCAAAAATAAATGTCCCTGATTGTCAGGTAGCTTAACTAACGTAAAATCTATATCACATGACTCTCTACATCTGTAACTCATGGCACCATCTGACACTAAAAAATTGGAAACAACAACAAATTGTGGCACCTTATAATTCTGGGACTATCAGTTCCAGTTGAAGAAAACATGGGGTACTTCATCATACTCGGGTGGTGTAGCCAAAAATTTAAACTTAGATACATCATTTTTTTGATGCCGTTGTCACTACCCTCCTCTCATTTGCCCAATTAGAGTTCAGTTTGCCAGAGCCCAGTGCCAGCGCCAACTCAATCACTTCATTATCTGATTATTATGCACAACTGTCTCTTGTTCTTCTGTTCATTAGTCATCTGTGTATATACACACACCTGGTGTTCCCTGTGTCCCTAATGAAGTCTCTCACTAGTGCATAACGAGCCATGTTGTTCCCATTCCTGTTTAGAATCCCAGTTCCTATTTAGATTTTCAGTTCCTGTTTAGATTCCCAGTTCCTGTTTAAATTCCCAGTTCCTGTTTAAATTCAAAATTCCTGTTTAAATTCCCAGTTCCTGTTTTGATTTCCTTTTCTTGTTTGGATTCCCTGTTCCTGTTTAGATTTCCGGTTCCTGATAGCCTTCTTGTTTTCCTGTACCAACCACAGCCTGTCTACAGTTACTGATTCCTAGTCTTGTCCTCAGTAGTCAGATAACTGTGTAGCCAGCTTTGGTTGTTTGTGAGTTTCAATTTGGATTGTGTTTTACAATAAAGCTTGCCAATGATTTGCATCCTGTCTCTCTATCTGTGACACTGACACTTTGTGAAACTGAGTTAGAAATATAATGTTGAATTATCATAGAACGCATTAAAAATAACTTTTGCATTCTTATAGGAGACAAACCTCACTATCTGCTAACAAAAATATGTGTCTGTTAGTGTAGAAAGCATATTAAGGGAAATTTAGTATGTAACATATTTTCAACATTTTTTTTAAATGTTTGAGAAAGGGATGAAAAATATATTATTTGATTTAATCTGTGGTCACTCCACCTGTTTAAAGCTGTAAAACTGATAAAAATGCATCCTTGCAAACTTAAAAATGCACTCAAAATTCATTATCTTTTTTTTTTTTGCTTTCATTTTGAAGACCCTATTTGCCCACATTTACAGCCTTAAATAAGTCAGTTTTACTGATGGTCTTCACATCATCTGATTAAACAAAAACTCAAGCTGCAACAGACCCAAAAAAAGCAACAGCGGATCAAGAGCCCTGTGACAAAGGAGCGGCACGCTGTTCTACACACACACACAGCGCGAGAAAATCACTGCTCAGAGTGTTCCTGTCCCTTTCAACTGAAAAGGTTCTGTCCCACTTCTCTGAGGACAGACAGCATGTCAGGACATGTAGCTATTAACCTTGTGCCCCCTGAAAGCCTTCAAAGACAGGACACTCCAAAGGAATCCGGAGAGTAAGCTGGGGAGTGCTCCAAACACGCGCCACTGCAGAGGTCATGATGCTGTTGGAAAGTCCTGTTCCCTGTTTAATCAGAGTGGAGCTGCCATATCAATGACAGTGGCATTTTGGGCCCGCTTGCAACTTTTTGCAATTTTTTAGCGTTTTTTGCTGTCATCATCGTTGTAACTATTTCATTAAGTCTAACTAAGTGTTATTGTTACTTTTAGGGTTGGTTCAAATTTAGGCTGTGTTCATTCAATCAGATTGATATGCATATGCATAAAGAGGGAAATAAGAGACTGACAGACAGTGTTGATCAACCACTACTCAAGAGACTATTGTGTCAAAGACATTCCATTGACCACTCTTCTTCCAACAGAAACATTACCACACTTTGCACAATTCGTAACCAACTCGCAACCACCCACTGTTCAGAGCCAAGGGATTCAGCACCTGTGTTTATGTACTGCCTGTAACATATACAACATCTGCAGGGCTCCAGTTACATACTGAGAGCAGGCCATGTCCAGGTTGTTCTCCCAAAGTCTTCTCTCTTTCATTTTGAATCAAACCTGACATTCCATTTTTCACATTAAAGCTGACTGACAACAGATATCTTTGAACATTACATTTTGTGTTATGAATTGTAAAACAGTTACTGAGTGACATTCCTACATCCTACTTTATACACTAATCATTAAAATATGTAGACAACCATTTTCCTCTTTACATTTTGAAACTCTTCTACTCATATAGATCTTACCCTTCACAGTCAAAACTGATTCAAATAGTAGATTTTCACAATGATAATGAATGATTTCACATGCATCTAAAAAGTACATTAAAACATTTTATGTCAAAAGTTATAGAAAACCAAACTGTACAGACCCAAAACAAATTCCATACTTCCTGTGATGTCAGGATCCAGCGGTCAATGAGATGACATTTATCATGTTTATTTACATTTATACATCTGTATAAATAAAGAAGTATCCTTTTGTTTCCTCCCTCCTCCCAACTTTCATGACTCAACTCTTCAGTCTAGAGCTGTGCCCATACAACAAGAGAGAACAGTGTGTTCTTGTGGCACTCTTTCATAACTAATAACTAATTCCTTGATCAGTGAATGAAATTGGTGACCTTGTTTTGGAGGTCCTAAAGGCATCATCCTGTACATTAGGAATCAATTAAATCCACGGGAGCCTAAAGCCCCTGGGGCTTGAGCTGTGTAAGTGCTGGACTAGGCCTCTGTGGAGACTTGTCCTCATAGCACCAGTCTGCCCATCCCATCACCCCATACGAGTTACCCCTCATTACCCCCTCGACGATCAATCTCTCGCCCAGCCCGTTACATAAGACGGGCTGGACCATTCTTTATGTAAGTTGTTTGTGCGAGGACCGCACACAAACGCCTGTTAACATATCATTCTGAAATCTGGTCTCACAGTTGGGTATGAGTTCCCCATCCAAATCAGCTCAGCAGGGGACATTATCATCTCTCACTGCCCACACAGACACCGCCACTGGACACTGCGAGGTCGGAGTTTCACCTGAGGCTTGAGTAACTCATAACACATAACCTGATACTGTAATTACGTATGATGGCGTC
Source organism: Chanos chanos (assembly GCF_902362185.1). Classification (NCBI taxonomy): domain Eukaryota; kingdom Metazoa; phylum Chordata; class Actinopteri; order Gonorynchiformes; family Chanidae; genus Chanos; species Chanos chanos. The sequence continues at coordinate 36,384,201 of NC_044500.1, forward strand.
AGGAAGGTTCAGAGTAAAGGCGATTTGGAATAACAATCTTCATAGTCCTCACAGATTTCAAAATGAGAGTAAAATAATCTGGACAGTGGTCATGTTTAAAGAGGCCACAACAGAGCGTTCCTCTCAAACCATGGAAATTTTTGAAAACTCCAAAACTTTACTTTCAATGTTTGTTGTGTCCACAGGAAAATCCACTTGTAGTAAGCTATCTGCTAAACAAGCAAATGATAAAAGAAGGATCATCTGGTAGGGGCATGATATTTCATATATAGCATGTACTTAATGGAATGTATAAAACAACACATTGAAAATAGCTAGTGGATGCCTCAGTCAGGGTACTACAGACAACTCTTATTTGGTGGAGTGATTGGCACTTTGGTGTGAAATGCCATGTTGGCATGGTTACAAACGCCCAGTCTTAGCAGTGTGTGTGACATAACGGCTCTCCTCCTAAAATCCATGTGAGGCAACACGTGCCACAGAAGAAAGAGAATGTCACAGCAGCTGAACTTTTGCTCGCACGTGCCCTGGATCACCCTCCTAATAAGATCAGAGTTTACTTACTCTTAATTCTTATCCTAAAAACTTTTGGCAAAAGAGAACTAACGTCTAAGTGAGCTGACGTATATTGAGCCACTTAATCTGACCTAACGAAGTGGATTTAACCTCCTGTGGTGAAGAACAGGCTCTACGTGATTCCTCACAACATCACAATTCTGAGGGCAAGTTGGGTTTGAATTTAAGACCCCCGATTTTCTTCCCCTTTCTCAACCACATTGGACTGACTCCTACTGAGATTTCTCGGGGGCGTTTGTCGGCCTGAGGGATTACAGTTCATGTTCTACCTTGATGCTTAATTAGGCTTGATATCCGCAGAATCACAGGAGAATTTGAGGGAGCAAAGAGATTCTTGCAGCTTGGAATTTTCATTGTCTAATCAAACACGTAATAAAAATACTGGACAAACCAAAACAGGTCTGTTAAGCAGCCACAGAATCTTAGAGAGAAGTTTATTAAACTGCATGAAAATAAGGGTATGTTATATAATAAGTTTGCGTAATTATCTCCGCCATTAAAATCATTTGCAAATATGCCATCTAAGACTAAATTTACTATCATTCCTCCTTCAGATCATAAGGAATCTTTAACTTGTAAATTTAACTGGAGACACGTGTCCTGTCTCTCCCACACTGTAAAGGCATGTAATTTGAATACTAAATAGTGATTCCACCTCCTCAGCCATCCCAATTTAAAGATTACATAAGCTTACGCTGCAACACATACAACACTCAATGAGGACATTATAATCAAACTGCTAATCTGCTCATACCCAACATGAAACACTGCCCAGAATCATTTACATAACTCCATAAACCAGATCATGTTTACTATTTTAACACTGTCATGCTTTAAGATGAATTCTACAAATATCAAAATAAATCACAAAAATAAGTCACAAAACAGGGAGAATCTGTTTACACATACAGGGAGACGAAAACTAAAACTAAATTATTGCCTTTTTGATAAAAGTTAAAATCTCTGTTCAGGTTAGGGCTGTAAGATGATCTGCCACAGCAGAGAGAATCAGTGTAGTGGGGGTATAGCTCCCCCCAGTGTCTAAAGGAAATCTGAGATGGTGTACTTTAAATAAATAAGCATGGTATATCAGTCCATACAGTTAGAGGCAATTCACATTAAATGGAAAAACTAAGACAGCAAAGAGGAACCAATAGCATTTGGCTAATCATTACATATATATGAATGGGAAGCAAATGTTGGTGCGTTTGCTAGAAACAGCAAGTGCTAATTGTTAAGGAGTGGTGAAGAGAACCAGTCACACCCAAAAATCACTGTTCTTATGGAAGTATGTACTCCTTGCGAGTGCTGCGACAGTATCATAAAAAATTAATACAACGGTAGAACAGTGCACATATATGATCAACTGAGTGCACAACTTTATTCCCAACAATATGTGGTGAAAACATGGGGAAAAAAAGACAACTAAAATAATGCCTGTGTATAAGACCTACTATTTCTTTTGTTTGATTTTCACTTAATTAAAGCATGATTTAGTTTAATTAAGCTTTGATTTCAGCTTCAAAGGTATTACCATAAGTGTTAATAACATGGCTATATTAGTTTGGCTGCTGTCTGCACCATGAAATGGTGTATAATTTGTATGTGTGTGTGGAGGTGTGGAAGTGTGTGGACCCGCACATGCACAGATGAGGGGGGGCATAAACTTTCCTCATAAATTTAACAGTTTACGAGAGGACGGGCGTAAAACAGAGATGGTGAGGTTTTTATGTGCGCGGAGGCATAGTCATTGTGCCTCCAAGTACATTACATAATAATGAAAAATACAGTGATTTTTCAATATAGTCACTACGGTGACAGTCACCAAATAAATCAGATTAGTATGGCCCACACTTTGACGGAAAACTAAACTTCAAAAGAGAGTGGGGTAGCAGAAAAAAACGAGATGAAAAGAGGCACAGGCAGGGAGTTAAAAAGCAGCAGTGGAGAGATGGAACAACAGGAGAGAAGATAAATTAAAAAGAAGAAAAGAGAACAGGATGGAAGGAAGAGATGTGGAGAGAGACTCACTTGGCAAGCTTCATCTCAATCTGCTGGCGAATTTCCTGACGTTCCTGGTCACTGCGCACAGGGAAGATGTTTCGTTCTTCCAACTCTTGTTTACTGGGTCTGTTACGTAGCTTCACAGCCAGGAGCTCCTTCCTCATCCTGCGTGACAGTGTCCCTGAATTCACACGCACAAACACACATACACACAAATGTTCACTTATCCTTTATGTCTGATTACTGGACACTGAGTTAATTCCCATCTTACAAAAGACCAGAGGACCTGCAGATATTGATATGGTGATATTGAACTGTGATAAGAAAGTGACCAATGACACAAGAAATGTTTAGATAGATAGATAGATAGATAGATAGATAGATAGATAGATAGATAGATACATACATACATACATAGACAGATAGATAGAGAGACAGAGGGATAAATACAGACAAAGAGACATACAGACTGGAGCTTTTTACACTTTTTTGGCTTGCTTGCTTGTGATCAGTCCACTGAGCTAGCTCTCTCTGTCTGTTCTCCTGCTCTCTTTTTCTCTCTCTCTCTATGTCTCTCTGTCTGTCCCACATGTGGTTACACCAGACTGTGCAGGAAGTAGGACACCAGATGTTGCTGGCCAATCAAGGCTTGAAGTAGTAAACACTCTTAATTTCAGCAGAGAGCGAAATCTCTAATGCTACAAAACGTGTTTTTCTAAAATGAACACGATTAACATGTGGTATTGGGCAAAGCTCTTTAAAATATGTAAACAGGTCCTTAACTTTCATTCTTAATCTGTAAAGGCTGTTCTGAAAAAAGAAATGTAGCCTAACTCTTTTAGCAGCACATGCCCCACCTCAGTTTTTCTCATTAGAGGGAGAACAATTCATGAAATAACCCAGTGAATTCAAATCAGAGAAAGGCACAAAAAACAGCTCCCTCTCTGTTTGCCCTTAATCCATTATTCATGGCTGATGACTGTTGGACCAGCTTTATGAATTTTATAAACTGCTGCTCTTCATTGTCGTTACTCCAGCTATTGCTATTTATATGCACAGTTACTTGTAGCTGTCACTACTGTATGTGCCGGATGAGTATCTTCGAAACAGTGACTTGTAATGTGAATGTAAAAATGCACTTGACGGGTCTTGCTTTCAATAGATGGACATACCGGAGATGACTGACTCGTTCCAGCTGTCCTGGTCACTGTAGTATTCGTCCAAACGCATGTTCTCCTTGTTCTCCTCAGCCTCTTTCTTGCTCTCACCTTCTCCACATGGCTCTTTCTCTATGCTGGAGGTACGGGACAGTCTACCATCCGAGCGACGTTTGGGTGAGCAGCGTATTTCTTTGCCATGGAAACTAAGAAATTCAGAAAGTGATAAGTCAGATGATAGACCTGAAATTATGGTAGATTTATGCAATGTTTACGCTATGTTACTATATGGTATTTATGACACTTCGGCTACCTGTCCTGTCGATGTTTGGTGGCCAGCGCCCGATGAAGTTCCTCTATGATGCAGCTAGGGGGCAGCATTGGATGTATGGCACCAAGATGAGGGGAGCCTGTTGGGGTGGACATCTTCCCCCTTAAAGCATCTTTAGGAAGGGTGAAATTCCTGGGCAGGGTTGCTGGAGCAGGCCTCATTGCATTAGAATGAGAACCTGCTCAACAGGAAAGAGAAGACACAAAAACAACTTCACATTAAAAAAAAAAAAATACAGCCAACTAGTCATGACTAGATTATTTTGGTCATCATGGACTGTGGGTGATTGCCATACTTCACGTTTGCCAGATAAAGTCTATTAATAGCTGGACATTAATCTAGAATGATACATAATCACTGCACACAGTTACATGACCATGAAGCAGAATCTAGAAGTCAAAGTATTGGCTTCAGTACAATGATTCACCTTTATAACAATGTGACTGACACTCAAAAAACGTTATAAAGCACAAGAACAACAGATCTGGGCATTTATTGAACTCATACAAAGGAAAGGTAGTGTTTACAGCAAATTCATCTTCTTTAAACTGAAACACGTTTTATTTTTTAACTGTTTCTCTTTAAAATCCACACTGAACTATTCAAATTCTCTACCACAAACATGAATGGCTAACGTCAATTCCAATCCCAATCCCCAATCCCAACCATTAATGGAACCATTCCATGGATTTTGCCATAAGCACTCTCTAAATTAAAAAAAAAAATCACTCTGGAGTTAATCCACTGCAGCTGTACTCCACTGAACATTCTGGCAAAGAGGGGCAGTGCACTCACTGTCTAGACTGCCGAGTCTGGTGAGCAGCTTAGATGGAAGTTTGGGTGGGGGGGTACACGCCTCTCTGCGTGGTAACTCCTGCTTAGCCTCCTCTACACACTCCAGGGCTCGAGTGGGCCCGACAGAATTCCTGACGGTGGCATCCGTAAAGGAAGTCTCCTCCTCCTCCTCCTCTTCCTCAATTTGGCTTTGCTCTCCTAGCGTCTCAATTTCCTCTGTGGTGTCTCGCACTGAAAAACAAAAACATCCTCCATCAGGGCTTTCTCTGATCTCTGACTCCACCTAGTGGTCACTGAGCAAACTTCATCAAAAAGAGCCAAAAAGCAAAATTACTGTCATCCAAACAATCTTAGTCTTTCTAAAGCAACATATTTTTTTATGTTCTCGATAAATCAAATGAATTACACTGTCACGAAATGTGGGATGCTACTTGAAAGTAAATCAAACCTAAAACCTTTGCACCTTGTGAATGGTATATTAAATTAATGCAAGTCTCACTTGTGGAGGGATTGTCCTCATCTGAGCCCAGATCTTCTGTGGTGCTGGCCAAAGGGGCCATGGGCTCATCCTCTCTGTCCTCCACATCTGAATAGTCCTGGATGGGGCTGCCCATCTCATCCAGGGTCCCTCCACAGGCAGACTCTGAGTGCAAGTGAAAAAGAGAGAGACAAAAGAGCTCAACCACTAAACACTGCTGTCAACACTCTTTAATAATGGCTTACAACACAGAGGGTGGTCTCTATGTGAGAGGCCAGCTAGCCACAGGGCTGTAAAGGCTTTGTGAATAAACAGTAGGTATTAGTGAGTGAGAAATTTGCACAGTTGGTACAGTGAGGACTGAATGTCTTTTTCTCACCTGTGCCCGCCTCCGCTTGGCCCTTCCTGACCTGCTCATCACGACTCTGCCGCGTTACCGCTTTCCTCTCCAGAGCTGCGTTCGGCAAACACAGTTACTCACTGAACCTCAACACTAAAGCACTCCACAACACAAAAGCAGCTCTTACTGCGGCTAACCTCCACAGATCTAATTTGATTTGTGTTTATCATGTTCTATGATGTTGTTTGCTAAACAGTACCTTTTGTATTGTGTAATTTTATCTAGTACATTTTTTGAAAGTTGGAATCGAAATCCAGTGCTACTATAAGCGCTTTCAGAAATGTCAGATCTAAGAGATGTCAGAACCGGCACCTAACTGGAAGAGTGATAGTAACTACTCTGAAAGATAAACCACTGCCTTCACCTAGTTTTTGAAGTCTGAATAGTTACTGGGAGTGTGGAAATAGGTCATACTCAAGAAAGAAATAATCTGCACTCAAAGATGTAGTGCCTCAGCTAACTCCTTCTCAAAAATTTAAATTGTCCCTTTTTTCATTACAGAAGGAAACACAAATTCAGCATTGATTCGGAATCACTGAAATGCAGCACTGATTTTCATTTCAATGTTTCCTTCTATATGTAATCATGATGTAATCAATATGTAATCAAAAAATGTAATCATAGCAAAAACAGAAATTTTTAAAATAAAAATTAATGAAAGCTATTTCCATTTCATTGACTATTGTTTAGTTGATTAATGACCTGTATATTATGAGAGCACACGATATGCTTAAAGTTTAAGCTGACTTATCTTTTAACATCATCTATCTGTCATAGATATCAAATGTTCATGAGCATTCTCTGTCTGAGAATGCAGTTATACTGAGGGCTGTACTCACCTGTTGAGTTCTGCCTCAACTTCTCATTTTTCTTTTTCCTCCACTTCCAAGGCTTGAAGATCCGCCCCAGGCTGGCCAATTTGCTGTTTCGACGGATAGGTGGCGTTCGAACCCCTGTCACTAGGCAACCAGAATGAAGAGCTGTCTGCTGGTCCATCACATCTACAGCACGGAAAACACAGAAATAGCCTAAATGATAAATAGCACGTGAAATGCAATTTAACTGATTCTCTTGACCCTTAAAAGAGTAGAAACATTAACCCAGAGGACTGCTTCAGAGGAGAAATAACATCTGGCTCATCTCCCCTCAGTGAAATTTTTGTTTTAATTGAAAACAGGCCAAAACAGTCATTTAAGAGAAAAAAAAAATTCAGTAGAGTCTCAAGTCCTGAGAGACAGCTTTTTATTTCAAAAGGAAAAAAAAAAAAAGAAAAAAAAGTGCACATGTTTCTCTTGAAGTATGGCAAGACAACAACACCAACGATTCCATCAGCTGGAGTGTTTTTTAAATGAAATATGCACACAGTGAAACAGCTCTCTCTGTGTCTCCTGCTGCAAGGCATATTAACTGTGTTACAAAAGTGAAGACCTCTGACTTCCCTCAGTCACAGAGCAGACCCTGTTTACTTGGTAACCTCTGCTGCTTGTACTGAGCTGCTGGGAGCACAAAGTGGTGCATTGTATTCTGTTTCACATGGCCCTTCCACACTTTCTTGGCCATGCACAAACAAACAGCATGGAAATCAGTCAGCTCTAACTGAGCTTCAGACTGTTGATGCAGAGAACTCTAACTGTACTCTCTCTCTCTCTCTCTCTCTCTCTCTCTCTCTCTCTCTCTACTCGCAGTGGAGTGTTGTCCAGAGATTAACACTTAATCCACATCATTCATCAACTACCATGTGTCAGTCTGCCATCTGGAAATCTGCTGGCTCAATCCGTTATGATCAGAGTCAAAACTCAGCTGTTAAGGTGGAGCCGTGACGGTCAGGACCTCCTGGCAAGCTGTGCCACAGAGCTCAGCGCAGGGAGCCACTGGGCTGTGTGCTGCGGCTACCTAAGGAGGCTCAAACTGGAGGATGGAGAACAGAAATAGGCTCTCCCACGCAGTCTGGCTCAGACAGGGAGCTGACACCTCGGGGAGCTTACAGATGAGCCGTGGGCTGCACTGAGAGTTGACGATTCTATCGCTGCCTTTTTCTTTTCATTATGTCACAGCGAGTGGTTCAGGAGGAACACCTGTTTAGTTTTGATGAAGGAATAGTATGTGGTAAAAAAAAAAAGAAAAGGGTACCAGTATACATATGACTGCTGACTCCACAGAAAGGTTTTGTATTTCTTAAAGCAACTGTACTTAAAGTGAATGTGAACTCTATGACTAAACACACACCTATAAACATGCATGCATGCACGAATACATGCTTTAGGTAAAGCATGAGTATGAAATTATGAAACATAATATTTTCACACAACAGAGGGAATCACTTCTCAACTGTTGTGTGCTGTGCACTGGGACTGCACAGTGACATTCATTACTTGCCTATTGCTGTTGTGAAATATTCAGCTATAAAATATTCAGAGTTTCATTCAGCCAGTCATTCAAATATGGTAATTAAGCCCACTACAACACAAACACAGACACAGTCATCTAGCATTCCGGTTCTGGTTGAGCCTGACAGGGTTGTAGGAATAACAAAGTAAACGGTCCTCCTTCTTCCTAAGCAGTGTTGGTGACAGCATAAAGGAGTGGTACCAGGAATATCAGCAGCTACTCCACTAACATCCATCCCCTGCACATCGCTCATCTCTACGACAACAGGTTTAGTGAGCCGTTAATTCTATTAAATCATTTAGCTTCATCCAGGTTGGACAACAGTTACACATGATGACGCTACATTACATCTCAGCCAGCACAAATTGAAAGTATGTGCATCCCAGTTAATCATTTCATCAAAATGTCTTATCATTTTAAAGTGCAATCATTCGATAAAAATGCAGACACGCTCCAGCATAACACTATGAGACTTGTTCTGTTAGAAAACTTCCAGTTAAAAAAAGACACTAAAATTGAATGGTAAATGTCAAAAGAAATACCCAACACATATCCATCAATAACACAGGCATCACTGAATCTAAACAATGAGAAACAGGTCAGCTGCTCAAGTCTCGTTTGCCCGACTAACCAGTAGTGCGAAATCCAGGTCAAGCCTTTAACTACTGCAGTAAGCAGACCCTGGGTCAGACTGCCGTTACCATGGTTACCTCTCTGGATGCTGCAGAAAAGCCCCTTGGAGGCACAGAATCATAAGAGCATGAGAGAAAAGGGGGTTGCTGGGTGGATGGGGAGGCTGTTGCTACGCAGAGTGACAGGAAACCTATGAGAACCAATCAGACTCAAGTAATGCATAATGCAAGTAAGGCATCCCTCTATTTTTAATTTAGTGAACTTGCTTTGAAAAATTAATAGTAGAATGTTAGGAAACAACTGTATGAAATCAAAGTCCTGTATTTTGGAATAGAGATATTATTTAATGTCTTCAATAAATATAAAAGCCTACATTAAAATATCATGTTCCCCAAATACTACACTGCATACATTGCCTTGATGTTCACTTGAAGAATTGATAGGTCTGAATTGCATGTGAAGGTTGTTATAAAAAGCAGTAGGACTTACATATTCACTATGGATGTGGTGTAGTGACAAATGTGGACCACTGCGTTTACTTAGAGTGAGGGTCTACATAGCCAATTTCATGCATCCAGACAAACTGATACTTCACTTTTTTACATGAGTAAAAAGAAAAGAGAAAGTGCACGGACATGTCGCGCTCAAGAGCAGGCGAGGCTGGTTCAGTCACATGAGGCTCCTCTAAAATAAAATGAGCCTGGAAATGCAGCCTGCACAATGACACGCAAACGAGTGACAGTGCTGTTATTCGCCCTTACAAACGTTCATTAACGATACATATACAGATCACGAACTGAAGTTACAATCACGAATTGAATCCCAGCCAGAACTCACGTGTCATTGCAAGAGATGTCCCTGAGATGTCTCCACGCGCTCATGCAGCACTCTATGCCAGAAACTGCTTAATCGAGCACCTCACAGCGACACAGTCACCACCGAAGAGGGAAAAAGTCATGCAAGGTGTTGAAAGCCAGCGTACACTTGGTCTCAATGGGAATTTGGGTCGAAACCACACCGAAAGAAAACCTTACACATCCCCGTACGACAGCGCTCACACAAACACAGAAGTAAACAGCATGGACAAAACTGTATCCTGTCTCTTGGCGGGGAGGGAATATCGCCGCATCGCAAAGAGTGAGCGCTCAAGACCTCTACTCATTCACGTATGCTTACCGCACCCTCCGGCCCTGGCATAACCCACATTGTAATGCTCATGTCGGCGTATGAATTGCAGCACTGAACGTTGCACGTTGCTGTCATTTCAACGAGGCATATGCTCAAGGGCACAGCCTACCTCCTTTATTCCAACAATACCTTTGAAATATAATTTTACTATTAGTTTAATGCAAAGATTGTGAGATGGCAAGCTGTAATTCTACTGATGAAGTAATTTTATATTAGCTAGTTTTATACCAACGACTTAAAAACATGATCATAGAACTGCTGAAAGTGCACCAACTTTCAGATGACTCTGCACAAATAAAGATGTTTCTCGTGCTTAGACAGTAGGATCTTTAGTACCGATGACAGTCTCTTTCACTAAGAAACTGCCAATAATTATTATTTTAACACAAACACACACACATAAACACACACACACGCACATTACTGTTGTCTCAAGATATTGTTCCTCTGAATGAAAGAGAATTTCTTAATCATTTAATAAACCTCTTTTCACAAGGGGTGTACATGCATAAATTACAGTTGTAAAATTATTTGGATATTATTCTTGAGTTTAAGTAAAATACAACCACAAATGGATGACTCTAGTAAAAGTGCAAGTCACTCCTGAAAAGCAGACAAACAAATTAATGAGTTAATTAATTAAGCTTTGTAGTCTTGAAGAATCAACCTTTTACTGTGCTCAAGTTTTCAAAACTACAGGCTGAAAAAAACTTGACCAGTAAATTAATAAAACACGATGCATGCTTGTACTCTGTACTCTGTTTTAATCCTCACCAGCTAACGTACAGTGTATTCCAAAACAAAAACAAAATTAAAAAAAAGTGAAAATGACTCTTATTGTTGACATCCAGCCTGAGTATAAATGTCAATATAGGCGACCACTTAAGAACAGTAACATTATCTACGTTATCTGCGTTATCGACAAATCCTGATTAAATCAATATTTCCTCCATTCGCTCAATACTGTACATTGTTTTGTTGTCTGATTACAAACTATGATATTAACTCATTGAAAATCAACATGAAATGGCCAAGCACATTGAATAACCGCGATAGTGAGGGGTCACATTAAGATAGCTAACAGTCCCCTGATGCACAAAAGCACAGATATCAGGGAGAGTGATGGCGCATGGAAAATGTCAAGAGGTTTGTTTGTTTGTTTGCCATATGTTTTCATTTCCACGCACGCTCTCATCGGCATGTTAACAAATGGGCAACGCTAACTAGGGCATGCTGAAAAACTGATTAGTTGCGGTCCATTTTTTAAACAGTTTTTCTTCCCCTTCTTCTCTCTCTTTTTTTTTCGAACACTGAACTTGATCCGTAATTGCCATGTAATTGGAGCTCCTTTGACAAGGGTTCTCTTGAGGGATGAGCACTTTATCTGAATGTTTATTGTGACAGCAATCAATTGCCTCTTGAAATAAAATCCTCTGTGGTTTTTGGACTCGTTTTCAAAACAGCACATCACGAACATTAACAGCAGTGAACAGAAAGAAAGAAATATAATAAAGTGAGGCTACTGAAAAGCAAAACGTATCTCTTGGTAAGAGTGCAGCAGTAAGTAACAGGGGATTGAAGTGTCTCCTCCTCTACAGACTTAATAGAGATCTGTCAACGCTGACGAAAATTATGTTTGGTATGGACCATGAATAATTGAGATCAGAGACCAGTCATTGATGACTGAAGTCTTGGACACTCTCTTAAGGATGTAAGGGAGTCACCGCCCCTACATAAGCAGTTGTTCAGCACAAATCAGTGCCGCAGGCAAACATGTCTCATCTGTTTTACAAGACTATGCTAGCAAAGTGCTTTACAATTGATTTTACTGCACACTAGAGCCACCTTTTGATTGAATAAGGAGCAGGTTATTGATGGTTCCATTGTATATGGAAACCATCATCAACAACACTTTTTCTATTCAAGATTAAAAATTTAGAGGCCTTATCTTCATTTACGCTTATGGGTTTCGTTGTACTCTTTATATCTTTCATTTGTTCGGCCATACCTAATTCCCTACAAGGCAATGAATATTAAAGTTTGTCTTTTGAGTTGTTAAATGAATGATCTCATTGCCAGTGCGTTGTCCCAAGTCTTCACCCACACAGGATGCCAGATTGTGCCTGTATATATTTGCAACTCAGACTGCAAAACGCTGGGAGCTACTGAAATGAAGCCTTGACCTTTGAGTCATATCCACAGAGTAAATTTTGTCCAGTGCATTTTATTACTGTACTTTGTAAACTTGTTAGTTGTAATGTGTTTGAACTGAGAGTGTCTATTCAACTGCCCTGGGGTATATTTTCCATATAGCTTACAAGCTTATCAAAAAGAGTTAACCCTTTGGTTACATCCCCTATGATTTGTAGTGAGATGGAATATTTAAGCTTTGTATGGAGCAAAGTATAATCAATGTATGCTGACTCACATTGTTCTAAGTACTGGAGTGGGTCCTAAACAGTGGCAGTTTAATGGTGCTGATGTATATATGATAGCAACTCATGCCCCAATGCAAAGACCAAGAGAGCACGTGGTTTAAAGAGAATAACAGGCAGTATGTAGCCCTGATAACAACCAAATACAGCATGCTCTGGAATAAAGAAGGAAAAAATTACAGCAAGGTGATAACAACCTTAAAGAATGTGAATTTAACTACTGTCTAAAGGTGGGGACAAGCCAATTAAAGTCAACAAAAAAATGACAGTAATGAACACAACCACATTAAACTGATGTGTAATTCATACACAATGCAGACCATACTTCACAAACTTTTTCTATTGTTCAAGTATGCAAACATTCTTCAGGACCATTGAATAAAAGGACCAGATTAGAACTGCTTTAAAGGCTCTTAAAAACCAGGCTTAAGTCACTGTATGAAACCTGAAATGTAGCCACCTGAATCTACTCACCCCATGACATCCAAGCCATTTTCACAAATGCTCCTATCTTACCCTGTGGCACAGCAAACAATTAAATATTTCACAGTCTCTCAAGTGTCATCAAACAAAAGAATCATCAAAGAGGTAAAAGCATTCCTGTGGTCATAATTACAATATCACAGCTCTGAGTCTTTGCCAAACTTTTATAAGATGTTATATCAACTCTCTTCCACAGCTACCTTCACAGTAGCCTGCACTAAGCAGAGCACTGGCTGTAACAGAAAGTTTACAGTATAGAGGGGAAGGATTCTGAGGGATTCCACAGAGAAAACCAGTTTAGTTCAAGGTTGGGAATCCAGCCAGCTTCTCAGGCTGTGCTTGGCACCATTTGTGTCTGCTCCTGAGGTGAGCTCAGAGAATGACTATCACAGATCAGCGACAAGCTCATATCCACAGTGCAGAATGGTACTGCAAAGACCAGTGCCTCTGAGCTGTCATCCACAGAGGGAAAGGATTAGAGATTACAGTAAATCCAGTCAGTAAGATACCTAATACACTGCAGTGCTGCATTAAAACACAATAAAACAGTGCTGCAAAGTGATGAGGTAGGAGAGAGAGCAGGAAAAGTCCTTGCCAAAAAAAAAAAAGCGGCATTCTTTTAATATTAAAAAAAAAATTAAATGATGTTCTTTTAGCGGAGAGATGAAATGTATTATGGTTACTAAATACACACACACTTGAATTAGCCTTTTCTTGTTAAAAAAAAAGAAGAAATTAATCATACTTTTTTTGTTTCTCAGGCAGACTGTTTCTGGTATATTTGGACTGGGTTGCTCTGGGTTGCTCTATTCTTTTCATAATTTTTAGTGGGTGTTTAAAAAGAAATACTGAACATAACCTGCCCCAATCAGCCATTCACACTGAAATATAATGAATTCAGTGTGAAAGGAACAAATGAACTAGTGACTTTGCAAGAACTACCAGTCACAAGAAGGATGAGAATTTCAAAAATACTTTATATCTCTAACAGAGAGAGGGGGGGTATGTTCACTAGATTCTCTCTCTCTCTCTCTCTCTCTCTCTCTTTCTCTCATCTTTTTTTGCCTCTTCTATTAAATGTTCGAGCGTAATCCAAAATAACATCCTTTTCATTTCAGATTTTATTTATATGTTTTTTTTGTCAGTAAGAACATCCTCTTTCGAAACATACACAACAAATATTCAAAAGGGCTGCTAGAGATAGAAGATAGGATTCATGGAAAGAACAGCAGATGTTTTTTATGCTCTGCCTGAAACTCAACCTTTTAAGTATTGTAAAATCAGATGTTTTTAAGGATCAGGTGATTGTGTTCTCATATGTTATGTTTTGTTATTCAGGTCTGAAAACATTTAGGTCAGTGCATGAAACATTCATAAAAATATAGCCTATGCTAATATGAGCTTGGCTGAGGACTCTGTTCATCTGGACTCCCTGAGGGCTGGACAAGCAATGTAGTCATTTGCAGGAAAGACAAGCTTGTGTGCCTGCGTGCACTTAAACTTACACACATGGACGCGCACGCGCGCGCGCACACACAGACCACATATGGAATACAATCTTTCTCATTCCCTTAACAGAGTATTCATTATATTTTTAGAACACTCATATTTTCATGTTATCTGATTTTCCATGGTATTTTCATTTCTGTCAACACGGTGAATTACTAGTCACAGCTGCATAGACACGCGCACTGACCTGACAAACAGAAAAGCATACTGCAGAAACAGAGGGGGAAAAAAACCCCTCTGCAGTCAGATTTAAAGCTCAATGCCACTTAAACGCACTAGTACAAAGCTCACTGGGCTTTTCTTGGCTGCAGCACACAGACCTGTCGTTGTGACCTATGAGGTACTTCTGTCATTATAAAATGAGAAATCTTATCGTTTCTTCCAGAAATACATGAAGATGCATTGCATGAGTAAATGAATCATAGCTAGGCTCCTGCAGTGATGTGGTATTTTTCCAACCTTTCCTTCCTTTGATTGTGGCCTTTTTTTTTTTTTGTTTTAGGTTCATCGTTCCTAAGCAGTGTGTCCCAACTGGTGATTTAATGAAATGAGGAAAGACATGAGCAAGGAGTTTAATTTATAATCTCTCTGCTCTCTCAAGCCTGCCTTTGCAAGCTGGTCATCCTCCCTACCACTAAACAGACTTCCCTGCTGTCCCTATTCAGTCCACAATTAGCACTGAAGCATGGTCTACTGTCTCCCTCCTCCTGTGACCAAACCAAGTCAACCAATGGGAAAGCTACAGATATGTTTTTTCTCTGAGGCTCCATTCAAAGGGGATGACATCATTGATGGCAGTGATAATTGTGTCTATATCTAGCGTTGCTGTCTGTGGTGCTGAAGTCTTTGAGACTGGAGACATCCCTGCTTGGTGCAGGGGAGGGACAGTAAGGCTACAGAGGGTTAGATTTTTGCTGCCTCACTACAACAGTGCATATTCAGCTTTACAACCCTCTCTGTCAGGATGAAAAAAAAACAACAACCCCAGCATCATTTCCAAAGAAAAGTCTGCGTTGATACCAAGGTCTCCGATAAAGAAACATTGTTAACCAACTAAGCAATGTTGTATAAAGGTCAAACATCCCTCTTGGTTGCTTTCAGTAATGGTCTAAGGACGGAATCTTCACTAAGACATTTATTAGCTACTTTTATCCTATATAATCTGCTTCTTCATCATTTGGCATCATTTTGTTGTTCAAAATAGACCATTCTGTTTTCACAAGGAAAATGAAACAAAAGGTAAGACCAATGTCCTAACTCTCATTTCAAAAAGCAAAGCTATTAACTTCTCTACAAACACTTGGCCTTCCTTCCTACACTAACTATGTCACCTTTTTCTAAATACACCCAATTATTTTACTAATTATTTTAGCCCGGTTTAAACAGAGATATTTATTTATTGCTAGTCTTTTCTTCAGTTTCCCCATGTTTTCTCCGTAATTTGTAATACACGATTTCCTTCATACTATCATCACATGGTAGTCAGCACAGTCTAGCTGACTCATGCTTCCCCCAAGGCATTTAAATGTGGTCAGTTATATTTCCCTGGACTCATGGCTATGTTTGTCAAATGTAGCACAGCTGAATTTACAATCATAAATTCAGGCAGTAGAACATTTGGAACTGCAGAAACAGTGACTTAACCATGTGCACCAGTTGGAGGCTCCTTAGTTTTTTGTTCATATTTTCGCTTCATGGGTGTCCAGATGTCATCTCACATAAATAATATTGCATCTTAGTTCCCTTAAACTGTATCTGAACTCCACTGTGATGGCAAAGTCGGCATTGAATTTCTGTGGTAGCTAACCATCTAGAAAGTTCATGTTCTTTTCCTGTGGGCAGAGAGCACAAAATCTTACCATAACCATGACCTCTGCCAGTTCCTTTTCTTCATTTAGAATTTTTACTTTCTCCAAAGATCTGCGTACCCTTGCAGCTGACCTGCCCAAAGAATTACTTTTACATCATAAAATTTAATTGTGCTCTGACAGACAACCGAAAACTTTCTGATTTTCTTACCTAATGCCATGTTGAGAGCAGGTCTAAGCACAGACTGAAGGTGAGCTCAATGCAGCTTTCAAGCCCAGAGTCCAGTACAGTAAATGTAAGGTTTAATGAAAGGACAGAGGGAGGGGCTGAGTACTGGGGGTCACAGATGACCTTGGGCAGCACTCACAGTCTACATCCCTGCACACTCCCACCCCCTGCTGCTGACCAGGTGGCCAGGTAACTGCTGGCCTTGACAGAGAGCACTCAGCCAGAATGACCGCACTGTCTGCGGATACGCTCCAACGCGATTCTATATTTCCCTCCGCAGTTGCTACAAGTGATGTTATTACAGAACAGAAAGTTCCTACACGCAATATATGGAGTGGTGGGTGACAAGGACTTTGGGAAAGTACTGCGGCATGTGTATCAAATGAAACAGAGGCATGTCGGACAAGGACTTTTTCTCATCCTCTGTTATTACTTCAGTTTGGCACTATCGCATTCCCTGTCTTGAGGGCACTTCATATAGTGACTGTGTAATCATATTTTCCCTGCAGTGCCCCTCGTCTTTTAACCTTCGTCCTCAGCTCCGTTTTTCTTTTCTTTTTTTTTCAAGCGCCTGGGGAACAGCCAAGCAGGTGGTTCTGCTTTTGGCTGAGGTTGCTTTTTTTAGCCCCGGCACTTTTTCTGACAACTCCCTGATGCGCTTCAGAGATGATACTGGTACAAACCTTTCATTTACAATGCTAAGAGGGTCATTACTCTTACTGAACACATACATTTACACAGCATTGTCTCTAAACTGTGGCTCACTGACATTAACAGAATCTACCCAACACTGATGGTTACTTTTCACCTCCTGACCATGTCATAGCCTCTGTGTATCCTTCGACTGATATTAACCCTACCTGTTTGACCGCTCATTCACTGCAACTCTGTCAAGGTCTAGACTGTTCTGCAGCTGATCACCCCAACACAGAACTGTGGGCTTGAGTGGAGGAATGTTCTTCTGGCTGTCTGATTTCACTCATTCTGTCAGACATGTCTTTTATACGTTACCGTAAAACAAATGTTCTGTAACTTCCTCCTCTGATTTGAAATAAAACATGCAAATTGCGTTATGGTTTTGAACTTCTAAATATTTCATTTGGAAATATTAAAAAACATTTTCAAATATTTTAATTGGGAAATGTTAGAGCAATTAGGTCATGAAAAAGGTTACACCAGTTGCACCGGTTTGTGTGATGAAATAACCCTTCTCTACGAAAGACTTTCTTTAAGTGAGAAATAATGTACATCTTTAGCATGTAAGAAGAGCCAACGTAATCCTCGCTATTCTCTTTGTAGAACTTGGTCTCCTCTGAGCATGCAGACTTAATCACAGCTCTGAATATTCACAGCAGAAATGAAACAATGGCTAAATATAGACGCCTGATTAATAAAACATGAACACTGTCTATTGAAACCAGAGGGGTCCTAATCTCCCACATTACACTACTCAGGCTCTCTGCACATGGTGAACTGGTAGAGTGTTCTTAACCTGCAAAGTCAGGATGAGCAAACTCCCAAAAAAAAAAAAAAAAAGCGAGGCCTTTGATCTGAACGCATTGCAGATTATTGTAATAGGATCATCTGCTGGAAACAAGGGCATGGCAGTGCTTGGACTTCCAGCTGGCAAACAAGTCCAAAGTCTAATGCTCACCTGAGAGGAGTTTGTGCAGTCTACATATGAGATTTGCCCACAGCTCCATGGTTTTTTTCACAGTGTGAAAATAGGATGTTAATGACGTTAGCCGATAGAAGTGTTACGGAGGCGGCAATGTGACTGTCAGCACTATTCACTCTTGGAAGAGAATGAGTCACCTCCTGCTTCTGGAACAATGTAAGGCAGACTCTCAGGACCCTGGGCAGGGTAGCAGCCCACCTCATGCCAAGGGGGTGAGTTAACACAGCTAAGCTGTATATGCGGCTACATGTGTTATTACAGGCTGATCATTAGCTCTCTCCATTCAGCAGTCCTTTCATATCTGATGCAGTACATAATGTATGGATTTGTATGCTGGTGCAGCTCACATAACTAATGGTCTGTGGCATCCGTTTGGGATTGTTTCCTTCCTTACTTTCTTGTGTTCCTGTCTTTTGCCTGGTGTTTTCTTTTGGTTTGAAGAGTAAGGGCATCAGCTCTGTTCCTAAAATACGCGTTCAAGAGACAAGATCAAAGCCGCAGTGAGGCTGCTACAGGGATGAAAGAGTTTGCTCTGAGCAGATGGGAGGAGAAAGAGGGTTGGGCTATGGTGCATCATTGCCATGTCTTATCTGTTTGTATCGCACAGTAAACAAGAAAAAGTGGAAACAGGCACTGACACTGCAAGGAAGGACGTACTGTTAGGGGGTGAAACTCTGAAGGAAGAGAGAGATGTTGGTTGCGGCTCATGCCATTTGACAAGTCCATTCTGTCCTTAAATTTCTGTCATCACAAAATGGTTTAGCGGTATTACATAATGACCATAGGCATTTTACTCAAATGTGAATGAAAGTCCAAAAAAGTAACACTGATGCCATCTTATCATTTTAGAAAATGGTAGCAGTTCTGAAAATATAACATAGTGCATAGTGATTGCTTATCAAACATGAAAAATACATAAACATAAAACATAAAAATTGTGATTAAAATGATATCAGCGCAAAAATGAACATGGTGAGCATGAGATGTAATGAGAAAAACATGTGAAGCAGTTATAAGGCACCCAATCTGTAAAAAGTTTGAGCAACAAACAAGAGCTGTATTTGGGTATTCCTTTCATGTAGCCTATCTTATGACACTAATACCCAGAGCTTAATGTACCACCCTGCTGTCCATTACTGTGTAGTATCCAGAGTCAACACAGACTGCACTGTTCATATGTGGAAACCTCCTTTGGCTGAAAACCTAACGTGGATTTAGTGATTGGGCTGTGTTAAAAGCTCATTGTTTGTATACAGGCAGCTGGTGGACATTTATCCTTGGATTTACGGCTAATCACTCAACGCTGTCACAATATTGAAAAGTGCGTGCTGATCTGTTCATTCACCTATGTTTGGTTTTATTAAATTAAATTCAAATCAAGAAATCAAGTAAGCCACAGACTACATAATCAAACTGAATGCTCCAAGAGAACAGATTATTCAGTCTGGACCATCTAGTCACCGCAGTGTTCTCTGGGTTATAATGGAAATAGATTCATCCATACATGTATTGTCATTATATTTATGCTTAGGTTCCTGATAGAGTACTCTAAGTGATTTTAACAGCTACAGTACAAGTTTATATTTTCTGACAGATTTTTATAAATTGTAGAGTGTATAAATACACAAAGAATGAGGTTAAACACCAAAAACTATTTTGATACTGAATGTTTTTTTCTAACATCAATAGGTTTTTAAAGTCTGTATTCACCTAAATGCTCTGGTCTGTGTGATATGACGTTTCTTCACAGGCCGCATAAGAAAATGCTGGCAGAACAGGATTCATCACTGAACTTCTGTTCATTTAACTGCAGCACTCAGCAAAGCTGAACTGAAAATCCACTTCACTAAGGTAGCCCAGCCTAATCACTATCTCTCCACACCACTGGGGTGCCAGCATTGAGTCACAGCCATCACGTCACCATAGCAACAACTAAATACACAAGAACCACTGTCATTAGCTACCTTCTGGATATCCTGACCTACTAAATTCTCATGATAATGCAAGGGTCCAGTCAATCATTTCTGTGAGTGCTGTGAGTTCTAGGAATGAAATGGATCTGGGTGATGTAAGGCGCAAGTTTTTGATCGTGTTGAATGTGTTGTGTTGTGTGCTGTGTTGTTTCCCTTTAACATGCCTCTCCTAAACACCTCATTAAAGGTTAAAACAATAAGAAATTTTGAGCATCCTCTCTCTGGGAAAGTGATGGAATGCCTGCCTCTTTTCATAGGCAAAGGTCATTCCAATATAGTGTTGTACAGCTGCAATGTTTGTGCTGTATGGCCATTAAAATTCATTAAAGGAGGGTCGCTTTGAAACAATGCAATTTCTTATATCTGGCACAACAGTACTGCTTGACTGTACTATCGACATTTTGGTGAAAATATTCGTCCTAACCCCCCCCCCCCCCAAACCCTCAAAACACAAACTATTTGGTTGTAATGTATGTTCTGTGCACAGAGCATTCTGTGTTCTGAGCCCATTTCATCCAACAGATCATGAGAGACTCTATGACTATGTCTAATTTGTTCTAATTGTCATCTTCGCAGACTGACGTTGCTGAAAGAGAGCAATGTCGTAAGACGTCTTACCAAATATCTCCCTGAATCTGCATTAATCACGGGGAAAGCCCATGCAGCGTAGGAGCGTTACTCGAAATTAAAAGGCATATGAGATATTGTCTTGTTGCTTTTAGTCTTGCGTTCCAGGTAATGAATTAGTAAAAAATCAGCAGAGTATCCCTCTCCTGCGGAACATCTGATTAATTAGGCTACATCCTGCAATGACCAAGTGGGAAACAAAGATTCTTCAAATGCTGGAAAGGCTTGTTGCCATAATTATAAAACATACGTTGAAAATGATATGCCCTGTTGATAAACGTTACGGTTTAGGTACCTGTAAAGATCTGTCTGGTCCTTCTAATAGAAATCTAAAAGAACCGTTATAGTAAATGGCCACTGTCATTTCCCTGCGCTTTTATATTGACTATTGCAAGTAAGGACCTCTGACAGCTCTAGAAAACCACGATAATGCGACTTACCTGTGCTGTGTGCGTAAATGACACGAGCTTCAGTCAGGATGCTTGGGTCACTTTGAGATCTACCTCTCTGCAGCACACAATCATCTGCGCTGTCCGATGTGGCCATGGAGATAGAGCAACGTAGAATAAAATATTGAAACCGCAATACGAGTGTGGGCAGGGTCACCAACCAGCGGTAGTGCAGAAATAATGTGGTTTGACAACTGCAGCTTCTAGCATCTGAATCATGGTTGGAGGGGAAAATCCTGGAGTGTGTGTGTGTGTGTGTGTTTTGCGCGTATGCGCCCGTGCATACCTCGGGTGATACCGATTCGTTATTAAATAATGACTTAAACTGAAAGATATATCTAAGTCTAGCATCCATTAAATTAAAAACAAATCGACAGAAAATCCATAGTGTATGTAACATATCACTCTTTTTGAAGAATCTTTTGAAGAAATTGTGAAGCAATGATCAAGTGGTCGATTGTTTGTTAGGCTAAGTATTGGTGACCCATTAATTAGTCAGTATTCCATTTATGTTATACATATTCGCAGTGTTCTCTCAATGTGCAGTGTCTGGCCCAAGGAATTCATGGGGCTTTACTGCCCTCTTGTGAGAATAAAAAGTCATTATATCACAACTAGTACCACAGTATAATGTAACAGATATGTTATTCCTTTTCATCGTTGGTCCAATATTGAACATGAACTTCAGACATATCCTCTGAAACGACATCCTAATTTCCATTGCCGTGTGTATTCCAGATGTTGGCATAAATAAATAAAACTGCGTAATGAGTGTGAGGCAAACAAAATTATAACCCCTTCGTTGAAGTAACGTCAAATTTATGACCTTCCTCTGCAGCATCTGACGTTTCGTTTTATTTTTTTTTTAACTCATGCAGAAAGCCAAGAGTGAAAACTGTGACAAGGGGCAGTTACCGCCCTCTCACGTGACCTCTCTTTCGAATCCAGCACAGAGCATGGCTGAAGCAGCAGGGAAATCTTCACTACACCGAGTGAAAAATGGAAATGAAAATGTGCCGATATTACTTCAGACGACCAGCTATACGCCACCGGACCTCTCCTCAACTCCGGACCTTAGAAGTGTCTTGGTCACTAGTGTTTTAAATCTAGAAAAACTGGATACGGACCTTTACAGGTTGTTCGCTTTGAGCCTATACCTGAAGTTGTCTTAGATCATATCAGTATGCGTTTCTTTTGCATATATGTATTGAAATTGCTACAATATAGTTAATATATATAGATTAGAGATAAGAATCATGCCGCTATTCTCTTCTGGGCGTTATCCTGTATTACATTGTGAAACGTAACCCGTAGTACTCAGCTAATGACAACTGGGCCACAAATATAATTTTGTACTTGAATGATACCCAACTCGACATGACTCTTACTAGTGTGTTCCACTCTCCTGAAGAGGAAAGCATCACTGGGTTCCTCGCAGCCAGCGACTCTTTGGGGGGCAGATTATAGGACAGGCACTGGTTGCTGCGGCAAAGTCAGTCGGTGAAAATGTCTTTGCTCACTCGTTGCACTGTTATTTTGTACGAGCAGGTGATCAGATAAAAAAATCTCCAAAAATACTTAGGAATATCCACCATAATATACTGTAGAATCTGCCATAACACGCTTGTTACGTTTCAGGAGATCCTAAAGTTCCAGTGCTATACCAGGTGGAGCGAACCCGGGACGGACGTAGTTTCTTTGTGCGATCAGTGAAGGCTATTCAGCACGGCCAGCCTATACTAATCTGCCAGGCATCATTTCACATGCAGCAGCCAAGCCCCTTGGAGCACCACTTTAACATGCCCACTGTGCCATCACCTGACACACTGCTGACAGTAGAGGAACTTATTCAGCAGTATCTTAGGTATCACTCCATAGTTACTCACAACTTCAGTTCTTCAGACAACATACTGCCACTGTATAAACTGACATTAATAGTATAGTTTATTCTTCTAAGGCTTATATTTTGTCTTAAAGTGATCCAGACCTGGCAGACAGTACCAAACAGGGACTGAATAAAATACTAGCTGATGAAGTTCCCATTGAGATCAAACCAGTCAACCCACCCGACTTTTACCAAAAAGTTGCTATGGAACCAAAGAAACTCTTCTGGGTCCGAGCAAGGGGACACATAGGTAACCTGAAGAATACTGAACCACCTAACAGTTCAGCTAATAGAGTCCCTTTGAACATTACAGTGAACATTATAGTCAACTTGAAATCACTCTAGACCTGTTAACGTAACAATCATTTTTAATTCACAGGAGAAGGAAATATGAAACTGCACTGCTGTGTTGCTGCTTACGTATCAGACTTCTCCTTTTTGGGCACTGCATTGCTGCCTTACCCAAACTACAGAGCACAGTTTTTAGCCTCCCTGGATCATGCAATGTGGTTTCACAGCACCTTCCGTGCAGATGAGTGGATGCTCTATGAATGTGAGAGTCCCTGGGCAGGTTCGTTCAAACTGTTTCTGTCATGGATAATGATTACTGTGAGTGTGCCTTTCTTCATGCTGACTTTATGTTTTTTATCCTTGTATAGGAGGGAGCAGGGGCTTGGTACAAGGCCGCTTATGGAGACAGGATGGGGTCCTAGCAGCTTCTTGTGCACAAGAAGGAGTGATAAGAGTTAAAGATTTGACTGAGAGTAAATTGTAGTTTGGAAAATTCAGCTTTACATGGACGGGCATTAATAATTCACTGAAGCCCAGGACAACACTGGTGGACAAATACGGGATAAAAGATGGTTATACATGTAATGGTGTAGGCATTGCACTAATGAATGACACGTAGTAAATGGTAATTGTATTCATATGATCCAGATGTTTAAGGCTTACTTTCAGATATGATATTATGAGTTTGATTGCTTACCTTTAAATTATAAGCATAAATAAAATAATATAATTTTATAAACATTTTGGCAGTATATGTTTATGGTTAAGTTCGCATTTTCCTATATCCACATGATGTGTCTAAGATTTTTGCAGGTATGTTCCATCTTTCATTCAAATATCAGCCCTAAATAATTCTCACTATGAAATGTCTACTTATGGAAAATACTCAGAAACATGGTGCAGGGTTGTATTGAAGGAGTTAACAGGATATGGATTTGGAATTTGAATTTAAAATTAAGGAAATAGAATTGACCTCAGACATTATATTTCAAGGCTCTCTCTTTTCTGTTTAAGGTGGAGGGTGGGGTATGATTTTCAGAACACTTTTTAAATTAATAGTGAAGAATAACACTTGCTTCTTATGTTTAAATATATCTCATTAGTTTTGTAGCACAGGGGGCAAAACACATTTCTTAGAATGCATCATAGCCCTGAAGGTTTACCCAAAGGCCTTCAAAAGGAAGCTAAACAAATTCATAGATCGTACAGCCTCAGAGCACACACATAATGTTAATCATCCTTCATATAAATTAGGGTTTAATATTACTTTTTAAAGGAGAGAATACAATTGCCTGTCATATGTACTATGATAAAAATTCAAAGTAATGTGCTTATGTGTGTGTGTGTGTGTAATGCTATATAAACACCATCAGCAGAGGAGGGGAAAAAGTGTTATATTTGGTACCAGGCAGTGGGTGATTGGATTGTAGGGATAGGAATTGACTAGAGGGAATTTGTCTGAAATTTTGTTGGGGGGAAAAAAATTTCCAAATTCAAAAATTCTTTTGAATTCAAACTCCAATTCCACAACCTGTGAGGTATGCCTATTGTAGTTCAAAGTCAAACATATAGGCTAAAGTGAATTGAAGACCGTTCTTGAGCATGGACCTGATCTGATCCAACAGACAAACTCTCGATACCAGGGCAATTATCTTCCACCAAACGGGAATTCCTAAGACACTACTGAGAGAGAAGTGGATAATAATAATAATACAAGTTTATTCAGAGCCCAGTATCACTATTAATAGTCTCAAAGGGCTTTACATGTCCATAACAAAGTCAAATCAAAATGATACCATGCGTAAGTTACACAAAATAGCTTTAGTCTGGTTTAAAAGTATGAAGAGAGTTTGCCTCCCTAATGTCTGTAGGTAAACCATTCCAGAGGAAGGGAGAGCGGTAGGAAAAGGCTCGGTTGCTTGCGGACTTCTTTTTAACTCTTGGAACGACTAATAGTCCAGAATCTGTAGAGCGCAGGGTGCGAGGCGAGTTATAGGGTGTAATTACGGTAGATAGGTAGGCCGGCGCAAGCCCATGTAAAATTGTATATGTTAATAAGAGGACCTTAAAATCTGCCCTTGCATGAATTGGGAGTGTAATGTGGTCAAACTTCAGTGTACAGTGTACAGAACATTGCAGTAATCGAGGCGAGATGTGACGAATGCGTGAACAATGGTTTCCGCATCAGCCATACTTAGAAAGGGCCTAATTTTAGCGATATTACGGAGGTGATACAAGGTAGTTTTGGCTTTGTTTTGATATGAGTGACTAGAGTCAAATATCACACCAAGGTTTTTAGCTGTAGAGTTTTGAGAGATGATGCAGTTGTCTAAATTTAGGGTAAGATCACTAAAAAGATGCTTATGCGTAGGCTCTGAGTTAATTTTATACACTCTCTATGACTGTTTTATCTGTCCATCATGAATGTTTGGATTAATCAGCGATACAAATAACCATGGACTGTGAAAACATCTCACCTTTGCTGCTTTAAGCTTATGGTTTATGCACCGGATGTGACGTCGTTCAAGCGGATGACCAGGATATTCCTCTTATAAACGTAGAGGCCATTTCTTTTCGTCTATCCTAGCGGGGTGCTCAAGACAACATATAGCTACGCTGATACGTTCGGTATCTGTTCATCCGATTGTATTTGGCATAGCCTCAAATATGCCTCGTGTGTATGTCGGTAGGCTGAGCTACCATGTCCGGGAAAAGGACATTCAGAGATTTTTCAGTGGTTATGGCAAGCTTTTGGAGATTGACTTGAAAAATGGGTAAGTATTTAACGGCAAGTAGAAGCGCAGAGGTATGTTGCCGATCACCCGTATTGGGGCCGCAAAGGATATTTACAGCGTAACCTATTATCAAAATTCATAGAAATCAATTTTTTAACGTTTCCAGTTGAAGCTACTTTAAGTAAGCGTTTATCCGAAGTGGGTGAACATCAACATGAATTCAAGTGAGAATACCCATATTTCTGTCGCGTGGTCAAAATGGCGGGCGAGACAACATGAAGCTGTATAGCACGCTAATGCTATTCTGAGTTGCTTGCATTTACGTTCTCTGGTTTGTTCCAATGACGCAGGCGGACAGTTGCATTTCGAACGTTTTAAGTTAACGCAAATAAGTTAAGTTATATTAATTACCCTTTTCTGTGAGGTGCTTACGTGAAATTACAGTACGTCGAGCTGTCTGTTTGTCAACAGCTAATGCGTTGATTTACCACTTGGTGTAGGGACCACGCGTGGTCCCAACGGTTTGCGTTGCACACCTAAATAAATCGGTTGGCTAGTCCCTGTCATTGGTCATATGAAAACATTCGATGGACATGCAATATTCAAGAGGTGCCATTTTAGAACGTTTTACACTCTGCACTGTATAACATGTCACTCGTTTGGGCATTCAGGCCTTAGCGTTTGAGTAACGAGTTGGCTCCGCAATGTTACTCAGTCTTGATAAAAGTCATTCTTGTCTCGTAAACATGGCAAGTGTTGAAAAGCTCCCTATTTAAAAAAAAAATGAAATTGAGAACTACTAGCAAAGGTACGGTAAAAAGAGAATGATTTTTTTCTAACTGTAACATGAATAAGTATTTATCCTTAGTGGCTGCTTGTTACAGTGACTACCTGCTGTCTATGGTCATTTGTATTCATTTACAATTTCTCTTCTAGGTATGGATTTGTGGAGTTTGAGGACACACGTGATGCCGATGATGCCGTGTATGAACTGAACGGCAAAGAGCTGTGCGGAGAGCGTGTAATCGTCGAACATGCTCGAGGACCACGGCGGGACCGAGATGGATATGGTGGGGGTTATGGGGGTGGTGGGCGCAGTAAGTGCAATTTAATGCTACATATTACACACTATTACGTTTATTCATTTCAGGTTCAGAGAGGATGTGGAAAGGTCCGGTCAACACTTAGTGTTTTATGTGTCTTCATAGCCAGCCATCTCTGTGGGAAATCAAACAGAGGAGTGGCAGCGCCTGAGGCTTTTCATCCACTGCTCACTTTAATTCATCTCTCCTTCCTCTCAGGAACGCCATTTACAAGCCTGTGTGTGGGGGAAGAGAAAACTTAAGTGTTAGGCTCGCCCAGCTTTGAACTTACTTCCATACACATTATTATTGTGTGTGAAGCGTTATTCTTAGCAAGCTGTGTATAAGCTTGGCCATTACCAGATACGGGACCCCTCCTCATATGCAATGGTATGCTGGGTCATTCGTAAGAGCTGTGGGAAGAGAAGATGGGGGGGGTAAATGTTCGATTTTGCTTACATGTCAGCACTACGGCTTTACCACACAATCAATTTCATGATTGTAATTGGAGTATTCTTGTGGAAAGAGTATCTACACAACAGGGAGCCTGACTGGCATGTAAACAAAGGTTATGACGTGTGCACTGTGTATATACATTTGAATTCAACATTAACAAAGTCCTTGATGTTTCAATTTGAAAGAGTCCACTGCGGGCTGAGTCCGAGTCCATTGAGGCTAAGATGACTGCCTGTCCCGTTTGGCCTTGGCTTTCACCTTACAATGTGTGTGTGACCTTTGCCCTTTGACCCTTGGCTGACCTAACCGGAAGCCATGATGACAACAGCCTTTTGCCAATAGACCAGGGTGATGGTGAGGAAACCCATTGGTTTTTATGTTGAACAAAATATCGGAGAGATAAAGCCAAAAAATGTAGCCGCCAGCTAATCTGCATTATTAAGGAGCAATGGGCTTCCGTTGCTATGTGTCTTGTGCTGTCACTAGGCAGTGGTAAAACTTGTCAGCAACTGATGTGAGTATGTAATCTTGGTTCCGTTCCTGTTTCTTTCTGTTAGCTATATTATGAGGGTAATATCTTTTTTTGAATTTCATGGCTGTTCCTATCAACTCGAAGAACAGTGTCTCTTTGTTAATGGAGCAGTACTCAGTTGCTGTGTAAATTAGTATGAGCAGGGCACTGTTGTTCTTAAGCGTCTAAGTGAAAACCAGGAATGTGCATTTCATTGTCCATTTTAATACTGAGAGGAGCATTAGCCAAGCATGGTCACCAACCTCTGCCAAGGTTCATAAACCTCATTAGTGAGATCTCTCAGAATATGTGGTATTGCGGTTTACTTTTCAAGGAGTATTTAAGTATGATGGAATGCCTGAGAGAGGAATACAAATTGGTGCAGTCAGTGCACATCAGCATCATGCTATATGCTCCTTGATCACATCTGAAGTGGCCACTCTGTGTTTTTCTGTTCTGCCCTTGAGTTCCATTCTGACTTGGTGTTTTTTTTTTTCCCCTTTCTTTCCTCCACACTGTTTAAAGGCAGCAGTGGTTATAGCAGCAGGAGCCGCAGTGGTAGGGATAAGTATGGGCCACCTGTGCGCACGGAATACCGTCTTGTTGTGGAGAACCTGTCGAGTCGCTGCAGCTGGCAGGATCTCAAGGTGAGAATAGACTGTTTGCCCTTAATGAGGTATAAATTCACTTCTCATTGTGCTTTAAACATTCTTTTTCTTTTTTTCGGTTTTAGGACTTCATGCGCCAGGCTGGTGAGGTGACTTACGCCGACGCTCACAAAGAAAGAACCAATGAAGGTGTGATCGAGTTTCGCACTTATTCTGACATGAGAAGAGCCCTGGACAAGTTGGATGGCACCGATATTAACGGGAGAAAAATCCGTCTGGTGGAGGACAAGCCCAGGCGAAGGAGGTCTTACTCTGGCAGCCGATCCAGGTGAAGTTACAAGCACAGAATAGTCACAGGACAATCTTAATGCTTTATAGAGTTGCTTTTGACAGTGCACATATGTGACATTGCTCTGTCTCAACCTTTTTTTTTTTTTTCCCTTCAGGTCTCGCAGCAGACGACGCTCACGTAGCAGAAGCCGTAGGAGCAGAAGCTCTCGCAGCAACTCAAGGTCTAGTTCTCGGTAACCTTTTGTCTGGCCACATTTGTTAAGCAAGCTTTGTCTCTCTTCACTATATCTCATCTGACTTCTCTTCACAGGTCTCGGTCCCGCAGCAAGCGCCGCTCCCGTTCCAGGTCTGGACGCAAGTCCCGCTCCAGATCCAGGAGAAAGTCCCACTCCAAATCTCCTGCCAAATCCCGATCCAAGAAGTCCCGTTCTCGTTCACGCACTCGCAAGTCTCGCAGCCGCTCTGTTAGCCACAAATCCCGATCTCGTTCAGACGCCCGCAAGTCCCGCTCCAAGAGCCGCTCCAAGGGTAAGTCAGAGCGAGATTCCCGTAGTCGCTCCAAGGAGAAGTCTGTGAGCAAGAAATCTCGTAGCCGTTCCGCCTCCCCGATGGAGAACGGAAACGGAGAGCGAGCTAAGTCAGCATCTCGGTGTCCATCGCCACGGGAGGACCGCCGTCCCTCCAAATCACCGGCCAAACGATCAGCCTCGCGTTCCGTCTCCCGGTCAAAGTCCCGTTCACGTTCCAGGTCTGCATCTCAAGACTAAAGGTCTACCCAGTGTACTCTTGAGTTTTGAATTGGTATTGATATTTTGAAGACCGCAGTTGCAAATTTGATTGAGATTTACCCCCTCTCACAGCACTTGGCACCAAGTGTGTGCTTCTGTGTAAATTCAGAATAATTTTCAATATTGCATGTGAATGAGGGAGTAAATGTGTACATGGCAGTGAAATACAAGCTAGAGGAGCTGTTTTTCCTTTTTCCTCACGTATTTTGCATAAGTCATGTTTAGAGTGCCAGACTGAGTGAATGCATTGCATAAACCTTTTTCCCTTGGTTTGACTGGTTGCATTGCATAAATCCTTTTTTCAGGAGCTTCAATTGGTAAGCTACATCTTTTATCAATGCGGATATAACCATGTCTCCTCTCAAGTCTCCTACTATAGAGTTTACAGAAAAGGTGATTTCTGATCAAGCCTAATGCCCCCCCCACCCACCCCTCATGTTCATTCTTTTTGGGAAGAAATGCGTCTTTGCTGTACAGTTCTGTTCATTTTGTTTTCATGTATGAACCGCTTTCTGTTAAATACAGTTTCTCCACTTTTGAGTGTTAGTAATGATGTAACATTTCTCACCTTAATACCTGGGAAACCCCTGACCGTGTAGTCCTTGTTTTCTTTCTTTTTTCTCCACCCAGGTTTTTGCTTGATTTTATAAATTTCATGTGTATTGATCAATCCTTTGTAATATTTTAGTTAAATAAACATGCTTGATTTGAAGTGTTGTTGTGAAATGTCTTTTTTGCCAGACTGGGAAGTGTTCAAGTTGAGTACAGCACATGATGGGGATTCAGGTTGAGTTTAATGGCAGAAAGTCTGGAAAATGGCAACATCGTAGTGATTAATATTCAACACTCATTAAAATATGCAGCAGCCTACAGATGTGTGTTACATATTTCAACATCTAAGTAAACTGTGATTAAATCTGCATGTCTCCATACAGTAGATGTTACCTCCATGTCTTAAGCTTCCTTTTTCTTAAGTGTCCCCCACTGAACACTAATAAAATATGAAACTTCCATTGCTATGACAAACGTCTGGATATTGATTGTGTAGTTTTAGGCAGCTGTTTTTGTTCAGTTGGGTTGTATATGGTAATTGCCCTAAATTACAGGGATGTGAAGATGTGTATGGACCTGGCCTGCAGTGAACAATGGTGGTTTTGTCAAGTAAACTGAGAACAGCAATGACTTGTAGTTTTTTTAAATAGCACAGGTATCAGCATGAGCTAATGTAACATATACATCTCATTAAACACCAAGTCAAGGCTAATCTATGACAAATCCAGTCTCAAATAGTGAGAATGAATAATTTTATGAATAGTTCTATCTTGAATAATGTACTGTGTAGCTTTTTGTTTAAGGTAACTGGTATACACTAATAAATGTCACTGGCCAGTGGAAAAAAGGGGAAACATTTTTATTTCTTGGACTCAGTATTTTATTACTTATTTCAGCAATTGATCATTCTTCTTCATCCTTTGTGCAACTTCGAGTATTCATTGGAGATTGGGTGAAAAAGGATTAGGGTCGGCATAATGTTGAGTGGATGAACAAGTAATGTTGATATTGTAAATAGTGTCCAAAAGTGAATACGTCTCGTTCCAACTCATACCACAAATACTTGAATGCACTGAGATCTGGTGACTTGGGAGGTCACAGCTGTGAGCGGAATTCACTTTCACGTTCATAGAACCATTCTTGAACAATCCTAGCTTTGTGCCATGCTGCATAATCCTACTGAAAGAACCCATTTACATATGGATAGACTGCTGCTGTGAAGGAATCTACCGGTGGCACTGAAACGTTGTATGACTCCTACCAGATTTACTATAATGGGCATACCGACAACCTAAAGTGATCTCATATTTTTTTTCCGGGTCTCCTCCTTGGTTGTTTAACCATTTTGTCATATTCAGAGAGAGCATACTGCCACTTTTGCACAGTTGAGGTGGCAACACTACTACCACTCTTCTGCATTTTTACAGGTCACTCTCCACAATGTTGACAGGTCAGTTACACCTATTTAACAACATTCACAGGTCATTCACAGCAAACACCAGTTTTCCTGCCAGGATTCTAATGCCCCTCCTCTGCTCTGAGGGTTTGGAGAGTGGTTTTTCAGTACATGATATTCTAAAAGTAGTTTTTCCAGACATCTGATACCAGATAACCTGTCCAGATGTATCTGAAATATATGCAAGTATTCTGCACAAGGCGTTGTGTCGCACCTTCCACATTTTTTCTGGCTTCATGAGTTTGGCTGCATCCCCTTATGGCCAGTGTTTATTCTTTACATATTACAATTTTAAATTAAATTACACAGAAACAACAGGCAACCAATGTAGCCTACAACGGGACTGCAGGGTAGATTTCCCTTCCTTTACAATGTTCCTGTACCTTGGTGCTGCAGACCTGAATGCTGATTAAAAAACACTGCTTTTTACTGTATGTGAACATTTACATATCACAACTGTGATGTACAAAAACGTCTCTTGTGATAAAGCTGCTCAGTCTATTTCCCGAATCATGTATTAGTTTAGATGATGTCTGTAACTTCACTGTTAGCGACCAAAGGCTGTGTTGAAAGTGTTCCGCGTGGTTGCTATGCTCCAAGCGCCCATAGTTACTGTGTTGGCTTCGGAAATTACCCATAATGCACCGAGGCAAGGTTCTCAAAAATGGATCAGATTTAAGGTAATTTAACAAAAATGTGTTTTTAACATGACTAGGATATTTGCTACAGGCAATAGTGACATCTAAAATAATCTCATTCTAATTTTGAATAGACTCATCAGTAAATTTGCATTAGTGGCGCACTAGATAACTGATTGAAGATTAGCTTAGCTTTGGATGGAGCATAAAAGGGTGATTATCCTTTAGCTCACGACAAATGGGTTTATAGGCAAATACACTTCGTATCACGCTACCGAAAAATAATCGGTTTGGATTAGCTACATGTACTTAAATACAACAGCCGAGATTCACGGTAATTTAACACAAACTGCCTAATGTATTAGTGTCCAGCAAACATTAGCTATTTTGTGTCAAGTTACCGTCAGTTCTTAGTGTTTCATTAAGTTCTCAAATTAGTTAAATAAGAGTTTAGAGTTACTGTTTTTTGTCGTGATAATGACCAGATTACCTGCTGTCGTAAACCTGTTTAACGATGAATGAACATCTTTGAACATGTTACAGTAGTCTGTTCTAAAGATCAAAAACGTAGCTTTAGAATGTTTAAAATGTACAGGTCTTACAAATCATAGTACTTCGCATCTATTCCGTGGCTAAATCCATGCTATCAGCAGTCTGTTGTAAAATTAGCAATAGGGCATGAGCTAAACGTTTTAAGAACAACTGCGATTAAGTGTTATTACGCTGCTCATTGTTGTTTTCTTCTCTGCGTTTTAGGTCTTTTTGGTGATCTAGGTAGTTATCCCGTTTATCAGGATGGATAAAGAACAGCGTAACATCGTTGTTTTTAATGCATCCAAAAGGGAACTATTCACGGCCAACAGTGGTTACAAGCTCCTTCAGAAAAAATTAAGAGCGCAGTGGAAGATCCAAAGGTAAATAATTAGTCCCACTCACCGATTGGTAGACTACAAGGCAAAATTGTTTTCATCTGATGTATTGATATTCGATGCGTACTTTGCGTACGCGTAGAGGATCTACATTATTTTTGAAGCACTTCACATCGATACCAGAGGGGGTAACTTTTGTAGTGTAGGTTGTGTACTGACCTGCTCACTTACTGGACGTTCCAGCCACCCGAGGTTCTGACACAAGACACTTAAAATCTTACTTTTTTGACACCCAGAAACTTCCTAAACAATGCACCCATCTCAAAATAGTAATTAAAGTGTTGAGCGTTAACTACTGAATTTGAAAGACCTCCATTCTTGTCCTGCAGCATTAAAGAGGAGCTCACACTAGAGAAGTTGCTTGGTGTGAAGCTATGGATCACTGCTGGGCCTCGTGAGAAATTCACTGCTTCTGAGGTGAGGCGTTTTGTGCCCTTTTTAAAACACTGTATGTTGTTACATAAAGACCAGACGGTATTAATCAGCTTTAATACATTTCCAGTAGTTTACAGTGAAGTCAAGAGACATGTGGTAGTTGTCTGATGCAAAAAGTTATCTTTTTGTCCCATGCAAAAATATCAAATGTCACTTTATAATCAGCAGTGTTCATTGTTATTTCGAGTTGTTTGTGTACTGATACAGTCTTTGCTTTGTAAAGTTGGAAGTTCTGAAGCAGTACCTGGACAGTGGTGGAGAAATCCTTGTGATGCTTGGAGAAGGAGGAGAGATGAAATATGACACTAACATCAACTTCCTCCTGGAGGAGTATGGCATCATGGTTAACAATGGTGAGCTCAGTACAATCACATTTAAATGATTTTGACTGTGACGAACAGTACATAACCAAGCAGTTCATCTGTTTGAATGTCAGGCATATTGTGTTATTTTTTCTCACACATTTTTGTCTTAACAGATGCTGTGGTGAGGAATGTCTATTACAAGTATTTCCACCCCAAAGAAGCACTTGTGTCCAATGGTGTTCTGAACAGGTCTTTTTTAATGTTTTAATCTCTACTCTGCCAACCTCTTTTGACAGAAATGTCTTAGCAGCATAATCAACTATGGTAAATTAATAATCAGTTCTCCCTCCCTAGAGAAATCAGTCGCGCTGCTGGTAAAGTAGTAACAGGGGTCATTGATGATGAAAGTACTGGAAACAACACACAGTAAGTGCTATTCGAATCAGTTCATGTGAGACCATGAATGCAAAGAGCTGAATGCAAAGAGCTGGGATGAGAAGACAGTGTCTCAGTTGTAACGATTTAACATAAATAAAGAAAGACATGATTTTCTGTTTCATCTCTTGCCTTTAGATTATTCTTTCTTATAAAAGGCAAGATGGTGCCATGTATAAGTAACCCCGTGGTTTACTTGGTTTAAGACATTGTGATCTCATCTCTAACCTGAAATAGGGCTCTTACATTTGTGTACCCATATGGAGCTACACTGAGTGTGATGAAGCCTGCTGTAGCTGTCCTTTCAACCGGCTCTGTGTGCTTCCCCCTCAACCGACCTGTTCTTGCCTTCTACCATGCCAAAGTGAGTGCTCATGTCCCAATGGCTTGTGCACATCTTAGTATGTTAAACTCAGTTATCCCCTATATTGATGTTTAATGGATTTGTCTTGCTTTGTGATTGAAGGATGCAGGAAAATTGGCTGTGCTGGGGTCATGTCACATGTTTAGTGATCAGTACCTTGAAAAGGAGGAGAATAGTAAAATAATGGTAAGCTCCACTGAACACACATAAGTCCTGAGATGAGATCTGTGTGTTATGCTGAACTGAATGAATGAACATTGCATCTGATGGTTATTCTGATCTTGTCTTTGCTGCAATGTAGGATGTGGTTTTCCAGTGGCTCATGACTGACAATATTCACCTTAACCAAATAGATGCAGAGGACCCTGAGGTGAGAGTGCGTTCTGGTTACCTGCTGTCTTTGCAAAGCAAGCCGAAAAGATAACTTTAATTAGGGAGTACATGAGAATTAACTCCGGAGCAGAAACCAAGTCACTTTCAAGTGTACAACTACACTGGAATATTCACGAGGCTGAAACGCTCTGAAGTGACTCTCTATTTATGCAATCTTTTCCTGTTTCTCCCCCAGATCACTGACTACAACATGTTACCAGACATGAGACGCCTTTCTGAGAGACTGCGGGTGTGCCTGCAAGAGGGTGATGAGAACCCGAGAGACTTCACGTCTCTTTTTGACATGTCTTTACTGAAGCTGTCCACAAATACCCTGCCCAATGTCATCAAGTGAGCACAGCTTTTACGTCTTTTTGAAAAACACCATGATACACATCATCTACACCTTTATCTGCTTTTCCCACCTCACCATCAGCTGTTGTGCATTGAGTACGTCTTGCAGAGTACGATCTCAAACGTAAGACTGTTCTCTCATTTTTCAGGTCTTATGAGCAGCTCAATGTCAAACATGAGCCGCTACAATTGATCACACCTCAGTTTGAAACGCCTCTACCACCTCTGCAACCCGCTGTAAGCAAATCTACTGTACATATTTCGTTTCCCCAACAAATACATTTATTCATCAGGGAATTTTTTTTTATCGTTTATACTGGGAATTTGAGAGAAAATATAAGTCTTTATTTTTGTAGTGCTTTACCAGGGAATTGGTCCACTGTTCTTGTTTAGTTAAAGCCCAGTAATGCACCTTTGTGTCGTCATGTTTACTTACTGATCTGAGGGTTTTCCCTTTCTGCTCAGGTTTTTCAGCCGGCCTTCAGGGACCTACCCCCTCCCATGCTTGACCTTTTTGACCTGGACGAGGCCTTCTCCTCTGAGAAAGTGCGACTAGCTCAACTCTCAAACAAATGTGAGTCCATAGTAATGTCACTGTGTACTATGCCCAGCAAATGAAATACTGGACATAATTATACTGTTTTGTCTTTACTGTGTTGACGTTTCATTTGCATTGGTCCAAATGATACCTGTGGTGTGTGCAGAATATAAATGTAAAGTAAATCTTGTAGGTGTCAGTAAAATGGCAGGTATGATTGTAGAAAGGGAGACAAACAGTAAAATATTTATCACACCTATGAAGCCAGCTCCACTGATCACACCTCACACTGTCTGTCCTCTGTTCTCAGGCACAGATGATGACCTAGAGTTTTATGTGCGAAAATGCGGGGACATCTTGGGAGTGTCAGGAAAACTAGACAAAGAACGGAGAGATGCTAAACACATCCTAGAGCATATCTTTTTCCAGGTGGTGGAGTTCAAGAAACTAAATCAAGTAAGTGAAGCCTGTATATACCATAGCAAAAACAGAGTATTAATTTGAGCATCTTGGTCTTAATTCTTTGAGCACATTAGGAGCGGTTGGATCATACCCTCAACATCTCAGCCTTGCGGTTTTATAATTAAGAGCTCTCATCTCAATAATTGGAATTTTTTTTTTCTTTTTTAAATCCCTTTCTCTCTTTATCCTAAAGGAGCATGATATCGATGCAACAGAGGCAAGGTTTCATGATTCTGAAGCATTGTCAGCACCCATCGACCAGTGAGAAAAATAAGAGAAGGTTTTGCGTGTGTCATATTTATATTGTGAATGTACATACAATGTCTTAGCTGTAAACATGCAAGCCATTCAGCAGCCGCACTCAGGTCTGGATTCTTGAAACTGAATGTATATAGTGGATGTATGTGACACAAACCAGGCCATGTTCTCCAAATACTCTGTGCAGAATGAAGCTTTTTCCATGTTTAGTGGAAAAACATTTTATTTTGTTATAGAGTTTTGTATGAAGCTCTTGTATCCATTTCACTTTCAGAGACAATGGATATGCTCCAAAAACCTTCAGCGTAGAGAAAATATGAAAGTATAAAATGTACACCATGTTTACCATTATAATCAACATTTTCAGCTGGGATCTATTAATATACGTCTTTTCCATGCTCTGCAGTCTAGAGCTGCTATAAACTGTATAAAACATGTCTCACTTATATACAAGTTAATTGTTTCTCTTTAATTGTTTCATATCATATAATAAAGTTTTCTATTATTTCACAAAACTTTTCTGAACAATACACTTTATTGGTTGCAAAAAAGGATTATTAAAAAGATGAACATTTCCTTCATTTAGTTTTTGATTCATCATCTCTTAGTTCCTGTAAAATTAATTAGAAATTTGTTAGTTTGTAAGTTACTTTAAGTATCGATCATAACAAATTATACAATATCAGGTAGCGTTTACCTATGGTGATTAATAACAAAGAAACTGTATATACTTGTCTTTTGTTGAATTAGTACAAATACCTGTACTGAATGACAAACACCCAAGTTTTTGGAAAAGCTTCTCTGCCAATCCTCCTCTGAATTTGAAACAGCAGGACTTGAGCCCAGCACAGTTGCCTCTCTCCAAGACTTCTGTAACTGCTCTGCGTGATGGACGTGAAGTGGCGTGCCTGGCCAGATGCGCGAGATCTCAGCCAGAGTAGCGGGAAGAGACTGGAACTTCGGGCTCCATGTTCCTGAAACAGTTGACTCCAGGATTGGCTTTGGGCTGTCACTTAAGGGTCTGATTAGGGAGACTTCCCATGAAGGATGGGAGGTGGTTAGGTCAATACAGGACAAGTCAAATGAGCCTGGAATTGTGGGCTTTTGAAATTCCACCCGCTCATAAGGTGTAGAGGACTTGCCCTCTGCAAGGCTGTCGAGCTCAACCGATCTGGAGTTGCTAGGAGTGGTATGCCCAGATGTCTGAATGTTTGTTGGTGTCAGACAGCTTTTGTCAAGAACAAAAGAAGGGGACAGCATACTGGATGTGTGACACAATGGTGCTAGGCGAGCTGGGTTGGCCTCGGGGTATTCAACAACAATATCTTGAGGTACTTTCAGCATTCCTTCAATGGACAGAGTAGACAGAGAGAGATTTGAGTCCAAAAGAATACACCTGTCAAGGTCCGAGAGTGATGGACCTTCGTAGTTTCTGGTTACCCCTGCAAAAGGTTTTGTTTTGATATTTTGTAACTCTGACAAAGCTGCACAAAACGTAATTCTCAGTCAAGAAGTTCCCAATGAACTTTATGTAACAGTAGAGAACAAGTTAAAAAAAAATGCAAAGCACAAGGTTAAAGTAAAACCAACGTTTACGCAAGGATGTTCTTACCACGCTGTACCTGCTCGTCATTCATGACCATGGAGTATGAAAATAAGTTAATTGGGTTCACCTTGCATTTATAGTCCTAGTTAACCTGCAGAATTTAGTTGGTCTACAGCGTCACCTCTGTCACGGAAGTAAACAGCAGAATTGAGATGGAGGGAAGAGACAACTGTGGATATTATAATAAAATAGATAATATTAAGTTATTGTATGAATAAAAAAAATAACCGCACCATAAGAAATGAGACCACCAAAAATAATTTCGATCAATTCAGCTAACCGACTGGGGGAGTTGACGAGGCTGCGTGCGCAGCAGTTTCTCTGCGTCACTCCCGGGAATGCCAGCGAGAAAAGAAGCGCGAGATAGAAACTTGAGCGCGGACAATTCAATGTTGTGTTGCAGACACAGTGTCATCATTTGGGGGAATATCGCGAATTAATTGATTCCCTGTCCGTAAGGACACATGTGTCTTTAGACGTATGCTCAACATCATTCTGAAAGTTTGTTTCCATTTTGATAATTCCGAGAAAACTACAGAACAGCGTAGAAATGTCCTGGTGGGCTCGCGGGTAAGAAAGTCCACTTAATCTGATAGTCGTATGGCTGACTTAGTTCTTTTTTTCCTTGAGTTGCAGGATAAAAAGTAAACCAACTATTTTACAGCATTTAAGACTGGGATGACTGTCTTTATGTCGGTTGCAAGTTATTTACAGAGTGAACCGCGCCTTGGGAACAATGAGTTAATAGCTAATTCCGCTAGCTAAACTTGACTATAAATGCTAGTGTACATTGTTGCTCTTTAGTACGTACCAGCGTATCAACAAAGTCGATCTTTGCAACCTAACGCTATGTCTACAAAATGCAGCAACTTATCTGTTGTTAGCACTATAATAGACTAAAGTTTCTGTTAAACCGATAACAGTACTGCAGAGTCTCATGTGTTGTTGATGTTTGTATGCTTTTAAAACCAGTTGCGCTTCGGCGTTTTCCCAACACCACTCATATCTGCTTTGATTGTTTTCTATCTCTTCGTTCCCACAAAGAGAAAAAACTATCATAAATAACATCCTTGGTCATTTGGCCCGTGTTGGTCAAATTAAATGTCGTAGTCAGATGGTGGTCAACTCGCAATCACTGGTTATTTAGATAAGCAGTGTAGTGCCAAATGGTGTCGTCTGCAGCTCAACACATTGTCGCAATGTGGTTTTAGATGTGTTCCGTAAACATGTCCCAGCAGCTTTTGACATTCTTGTTCTTAGGGCCTCCGGTGAGGATGCGGAGGACGCCATGTGTCAGGACACTGACTCAGATGTTGCCGAACAGAGAGACAGTGGCAAAGTGAAGGTGAAATGGACGCAAGAGGAGGTACGTTTCAACAGTCGACACAAGGTATAGGCTTCAGAATGTTAGGTTTACTTAATGATGTTGACAGTGTCTCTTTCTTTTTAGGATGATCACCTCCGAAAGTTGGTTCAGAATTTGGGACCGAATGATTGGAAATACATTGCCAGCTTCTTACCTGTGAGTTTTCTTCATGTTGTTTGATGGCAAATGCTTTTAATTTAATAAACAGATGGTATATTTTATGTCGGTTTGTGTTTTCACTTAAAGCTGAATATGTTTGACTTAACACAAGTATCTTTTTTGTCAGAATCGAACAGAACATCAGTGCCAGCACCGCTGGTTCAAGGTTCTGGATCCAGACCTCATTAAAGGACCTTGGACCAAGGAGGAAGATGAGAGGGTATAAACAGAAAAATATGGTTGCACTGCATGACATATTCTTTCATGTCTTTCAATATAAATGCATCAATGGAGAGTCCTCCTCTACAACACTGATCATTCCGCATAGCTCCTGTCTTGCAGGTTTTCTGTAAATGAGAGGTAGTTTTTAAACCTGTGCTAGAAAAATTGCTCAACATGACATGTAAGTCTTTACTAGGCATTGTTGAATTTACCTGTCTGACTTACACTCATAATGACTACCTTAGAAAGTAGTTCTCTCTGTTCACAACTATGATCCAACACTTTGCTGAATTTGTTGTCTGACTCAGGTGATAGAACTCGTGAAAAAGTACGGCAACAAGCAGTGGGCAACGGTGGCCAAGCACTTAAAAGGCCGTCTTGGGAAGCAGTGCCGGGAACGCTGGCACAATCACCTCAACCCAGATGTGAAGAAATCTTCCTGGACTGCTGAGGAGGATCTAATAATTTACAAAGCCCACTGCATGCTTGGCAACCGCTGGGCTGAGATTGCTAAACTGCTGCCTGGAAGGTGACTGAATTTAGCGTTTGTGTTTTAATAGGGATTCTTGGTCTGCCCAAGTGTTCAACAGACATGCACATTCCAGTGCTTGTCTCAATACCTGTTTTTTTTTACAAGCTTTTTAGAAGCACATGTCTTTTTGTTGTTGTTTTTTTTTTCTTAGAACGGACAACGCAGTAAAAAACCATTGGAACTCCACTATCAAACGCAAAGTTGAAATGGGTTACTATGCAGGTGTGGATACATCCCTTCAAGTGGTCCACCAGACTGAACTTGGAGAACACAGCAGTATTCAGCAGGTATTTTCCTTAGTGCACCTGTGTGTAATCTAAATGCCGATTCTTTTTTTAACACGTGCACTTACAAGTTATCTGTATCTACAGGGGGAATTTTGCTATGATGGAAGTGTGGAGCCTGTTGCAGCTGAAGTGAGTCAGCAGGTATGTTACTCTCCCTTAAATTACAGATATAACTCAGAATGAAAGATTATTCTGTTGACTTTTCCATCACGGTATTGCTGCATAGTTTTTCATCCCCGTTTACCGGAAGGCCAGAAAATAACCAACTCGTTTTGTTATGTTTGTTTGTACATACAGGAGACCGTAAACCCTGCGACTCAAGATGTTGCTGTCCCCAAGACTGCATCACCTCAAAATCCACGGGTTCCTGTGACACCCAAAAGTGAACGGGATGGTGGAGGAGACTCCAGCACTGGAACCTGGGTTGTGGACAGCTCGGGCTTCCTCTCTCCCTCAGCAACTCCCGTCTTAAAGGAAGTAATGGAATTAATGGATGGAGTAAGTCAGTAGTTTAGGGGGAAAAAACATTGCTTATTCATCCTTTACCAAATCAGAAGATTCTAAATTCACTCTTGGCTTTAAAGATAAACAGAGCTGTCTTATTTATTGTTGTATTTCAGGGTATTTTAAAGTGTAAAAGTGAAATGATTCTTTTTCTTTTCTCTTTGGGAAGGATCTGGAGAGCTGGTGTAATCTGGCAGAATTTGACTTACCTCAGGAGAGTCAGAGCCCTGAGCTTCTTCAGTTTCGTTTGGAGGGGAGCACGCTGCAGGAGCTGAGCAAGGGGAGTCGAGGGGAACTGATCCCTATCTCACCTGGCGCTGCCACGCCCCCTTCCATACTCAGCCGCCGCAGCCGCCGTCGCATTGCCCTGTCCCCGGACCCCAACGACTCCATGACCCCCAAAAGCACGCCTGTGAAAATTCTGCCCTTCTCACCCTCACAGGTGCTTAAATCAGCCTTAATTTACTCAGAATATGATGTGCTTTTCATGTCTCTGTTAGGGTACAGCAAGGCACATCAGTACTCCTCACAGTAACGTGCTTTGTAAATCTGGGAGAAGAGTGCAGTATATTTGGAAAACAATCTTTTTTTTTTTTTTTGGCATGAAATTCTTTCCCTTGTTCTAGCACAATCATGACAAATAAGACATTTAGTTGTGTTTTTCATCCCTTGACATTTGTAGAGGATATATACCAGCTGTGTATCAGAGCTTATGTCTGGTGTAGATTTAAAGGAGTCCTCAGTATGTTCGGAAGAAAGAAATCATTCCCAAAAGACTGCAGTCTCACTTCAGTTGTTCAGAAAAAGCTTGGATTTAAAATATATGATATGAAGAACAAATTAAACTTTGAGTGGCTGACATTTTAAAAGAAGTAATCAAGACATATCTACTATTGCGGGACATATTGCCCATTAAGGGTGATCACAAACATGGTCAAGTTTCACAATATTTTAGGTCATATCGCACAGCCCTTGTCATGTTTTCAGAAACCTTTTTCGCCTCAGCGTTAAAAGATTAATCTGATTTTTTTTTTTTAATATTTGTTTGTAGTTTCTCAATATGTGGACCAAACAGGACACTCTTGACTTGGAGAATCCATCACTCACATCTACTCCTGTGTGCAGCCAAAAGGCCATTGTCACTACACCACTGCATCGTGACAAAACTCCTCTCACTCAGAAAGAAAACACTGTGTATGTACCTGAATCCCCATTAGTCATTTGGACATGGTCAATTTGATATGGATACTACAGCCAGAGTGTTGTCTTTACTGTGCAGGTTCATCACCCCAAACCACAAGTCTGACCTGGACACCACTCCCCGAACCCCTACTCCGTTTAAAAATGCCATGGAGAAGTACGGCCCCTTGCGGCCTTTGGTGAGTTAATTTTTGTCTCTTTAAATTTTCTTTTTAATTGCTGTCTGTAAATCCCTTCTTTGATGTTAGTGAAATAGTTGTTTCGGTTTAGCTTAACACAGCTCACCAATTACAGTGTAGCCTTAGTAACACATTGGTTCTTATGAATTCTTCCTCTTGTGGCAGCAGAGCGTGGTAATAGAAATATATATATTTTTTTTTCTCCTCCTTTTGACACAATAGCCCCCGACCCCTAATTTGGAGGAGGACCTGAAGGAGGTTCTGCGTAGTGAAGCAGGGATTGAGCTTATAGTAGAGGATGAGACTCCTCCTGAGCAGAGACGCAAACAGGTTGTAAGTATGGAAAGAATGAACCTCGCATAAAGGTGCAACAGAATGTCGGATGCATTATGGTTTTCTGTCAAGTGACATGTAGGATAAAGTAATACTGTGCAGTAGTTTTTCCAAGGACACAAATCAGATATCACTGATTTCACTCAAAAAGCTGTGAACTGTATCTCTTAAAAAGCCATACTCATATT
Source organism: Chanos chanos (assembly GCF_902362185.1). Lineage (NCBI taxonomy): Eukaryota > Metazoa > Chordata > Actinopteri > Gonorynchiformes > Chanidae > Chanos > Chanos chanos. The sequence goes on from NC_044500.1 coordinate 36,427,663, forward strand.
ACACAGTTTATCATTGAATTTTTACACATTTTAATTATTGTCTCTTCCTTCACTAGCATCGGCCCCCCATGAAGAAAGTCCGCAAATCTTTGGCACTAGATGTCATTGACTGCAATGAAACTGTTACAGTAAGACAACACTCTAAAACCGCTGTAAAGCCACAACAAAAGGTAAGAAAAGTAATGTTGCACTTGTATGTGTTAATAACTGCCATTTGTAATTGACAGTTAATTTGGTATGTTATGTTGTAGGAGGAGACATCATTGTCAGTATCACTCAATTCCTCCTATTCTAACAAGAGAGAGGAGAACGTTCTGGATCAGGGTTTCATTCTCGGCCCAAATGAGAGTGGTCCAGCCACAAAGCCAGTGCCCCCAACTCCGGTAAGTACTCTAGGGTGACAGAGAGTTCATTTATAAGTTTCTGTGAATACAAGTGGTTATTTTTATGAAGCTAATGAGGTCCAGGTCAGTGGAAATCATCTGGGTTTTTTTTTTTATTTTCGGTATGAGAGTTTTTTGTCCCTGTTGGCACTCAATCATCGTCTTTTCTCAGATGTCGCAGGCCTGGGAGGCAGTTGTCTGTGGACGGACTAAGGACCAGCTTTTTATGACCGAGAAAGCAAGACGTTATCTCCGCTCTCTCAAATCCCACGCCCCTAATCGAGCCCTCATCCTGTCCTGAGCCTGCACTGACGTTTCCTTGGCTACGGACTATCTCTAGTGCAGAATTAATCTCATTGTCTGTGTTATTTTTATATCAAGGTCTCATCATGCAAAATGTTGAAAAAAAAAAAAGTGGGGGGCTGGAAAAAATGCGGTTTTACTCTGTGAGCTGAATAGTCAGATCAGGTGTCGCTCTAATAGCTAAATCAGAAATAGACCTTTATACACCCGTGGTAGGTATTTGTGTTAGTGCTTGCTTTTGTTTTTCGCCAGGCACACAGTGGTTTTCAGAGTTCATCTTTCATCAAGACGTTTGTAGTGTTTTGGGATGTTTGCTAAAATACAGTGATCACGGCTTTGTTGGCTAAATGTGTATTTGATTTAAAGCTGTCTATTTCATTTTTGAAATGATTGACCCATATCATAGACAGAAAATATGAATGGATATTCTGAGTGACTTATTTGGTGTCTGTAAAACTCTTCATATGGCTGGACCACATTCAGTACTACTTTTGTAAGAATAAGTAATCAAGGTGACAGTTCAGCTTTTTATGCATTCTGACATATCCTTATATGATAATATAGAGATGACCATCTTAGTATGTTTGGGATGCATACTTGTATGTAATGTAGATACACCCAAAACTCAGGTATCACTTCAGTTCTACCAGTCTCCATAACTGGGTCATGGTGCTCGCAAGTCCCTAAATATTGTAATTAAATAATTACATTATTTTGTATAGAGAGAGCGAAACAATAAAATTGTTTCCGTAAGATTTTGAATGTGTTGTTTTATAATGATGATTAAATAATTGGTGGAATGGCATTAATGTTTTGGATTGGAAAATAAACACTCGTTGTATTCCTCAGAATTCCTGAAATGTGTCAAGTTACACCTCATCGTGACTAAATGTCACACGTCATATTCACGAATAAATTTCAGGCATGATCCTGACTGTTGGGGGTACTTCCTTATTTATCTAGCTAAATATGTTAACAATTGTTATCTTCGAGGAAAATCTACAGTTGTTCAATTCTCTGTCTGTTCATTTTTGTTTGTTTGTTTGGTGGATTGTTATCTTATTTTTAAAATCAAGGACGTCAATTAAAATATGCAGGACGCAGATTTGATGACATCACGAATGTGCCGCGTCTATCAGTAGGGCGGGTTACGAATGCTTGGAAGCCAATGAAAAACAGACACAATACCTAAAGAACGCCCCTACTCCTTCAATTAAATAATCGCTTGGTGATTTACTTGCATATGAAATATTTTAATAATATTTCCACGATATAATTATAAACAGAGTTTGCATGTAAATATACCACATTCATATGTGCTCTCTGAAGATTGCACTGACACTTTCCTTTCCTTTCCATTTATGAGATGTATTTGGTTCATACCAAAATCCCTTAACAGGGGTGTTTTTGGAAAATAGAAAACAAAGTCTGAATTTAGCCAGTTGACGTGCCCAGTGTAGTTTTTATAATTATACTGATAATGAATAAAGTAGAATTTAAAATGTTTTTAATGATACGTTGAGCAATTTTGGTTAGACTCACAATACATCCACTCACAAGTCTTCCTGTAGTATTCACAGGTCTGTCTTCCTGAGTCCCGGAAGTATTCGGAATTCTTTTGGTGACGCTGCATACGGCGACATGGCGCAACACCGTAAGTGATTTGTTTCATTGATTGGTGAAATTCGTTTGTTATTTAAAATGTACAGGTGTTCAGTGAAACTAGTTTTGAAGTTGCTAGTATTTACATCGCACGCTGCGTCTTGTTTCAGTCATTCGGTTGCATATGACTTCGTATTAGCACAGAAGGAATGGCCTGTGCACGTAGCTAGCTAATGTTAGCCATGGTCCATATGATATTTTGTCATTTGCAGCCTCCATATCAGTTTTATTGTTCAGCGGCAAGGTTTTTCTTATCTCTTTTTGTAATTCAAACTCAGTAATTCAAACTCAAAAAGAGACAAGAGACAAGGTGTGGTGAGTCTGCAAGAGATCTGTAAGATTCGCCATCTCCCATGCAACCGGTCAAACACAGAAATGGCTTGCATTTCCCATTCAGAAGTCATTTGTCAAGTAGCAGGGCAAGTTACAAGACATTAGTTAACGTCAGTAATATGCAACCATTTTATGGCCGTAGGAAATTCTGTATTTCCGTGCAGGATAACACGCTTGCAGTCGGTAAATCATTTTAGCATATATTTCCTCAACTTGTCAACTTAAATATAGCCGAAATAAGAGATCTTTTTTTCCTGCGGAGATAGTTGCTGAACTGATTACTTGCACGTGTTTGCAGGTTTGTTCAGCTTGGTCGTGCTCACACTGCTTCTGGGAGCCCAGGCTCTGACCCCATCTCATCACCTGACGGCTTCAGATGTTGCCAGGCTTCAAGCCGTTTTAAGTCAACCCTTCAAAGACCTGAGATCAGCATACTTTTCTATTGTTGGTCTGAACAAATTGGGAGTCTCTCTTGCTGATGCAGATGTAAGGGCATACAGTGAACAAGGTTAACCTCTGCTTGCTAAGTGCTTTTGATTTTCATTCGTAATAACTGGATTATGTGCATCTCCTCTTTTAGGAAGCATGCCAGTTCCTTAAATCAAACCTGGACTCCACAAGTATTGAATCCCTGTTCTATGCAGCAGAGGCCAGCCAAGCCATCTCACAATGTGAGGTGAGATGTTTTATATTGTCCTTGTAATTAGGGGGTTTGCACACAAGTGTACAGCTGATTGCTATTTGTCCTTAGTACCTGTTTGTAAATCAAAGCGATTTTATTTTTAACTTTTTCTCCCACACAGATTCCAGTATCAAATGAGACTCGTGATCTGCTCCTGGCTGCTGTAAGCGAGGACTCGACGATTTCCCAAATCCACCAGGCAGTGAGTGCACTCAGCTCTCTGGGGCTTCCCCTGGCTTCACAAGAAGTAGTCAGTGCCCTTAAAACTCACATCTCTAAGGAAGACAATGTCCTGGCGTAAGTATCCGCCCCACAGTCACAAGTCGAGAAGTATCCTGCCGTAACCGTGCAAGCTTTACTTACTTCATACATACATTACTTCATATTTCAAAAAGTGGCTCAGCTTTACTAACCTCATACATACATTACTTCGTATTTCAAAAAGTGGCTCTTGGCAGTGTAATATTCTTATTCTATTGTGAAAGATTACCCTCCTTGTATTTTTCAAATCTGATAAAGAAATGTGTAATGAAATAGCCTAAGACGAGCTGTCCATAACAAAGTGTAAGGGTTTTTGTATAGCAAAAGGCAATACATATACAATAAAGCTTTATAGTAGTGCTGTGAACTGGGCCAACAGTTTCCTCCTTTCTTATCCATACGCAGAATCACCCTGGCCTTGCAGACTGCATCTCGCCTCTCTCAGCAAGCAGAACTGGGAGAGATCCTTGAGGAAATTGAGGTGAGCTACAGATGCCCTGAAGATGGCGCTGCTTTTCAAGTTTTTCTCTTGGTTCCATGTGTTACATTTAGATGTACGGCTAGCGCTAGGGAGTGAGTATTATGTGTTTGTAAAATACCTGTGCCTGTATTTACCTTGAGCTTTTAATACATATCACTTAGGAGTTTTGGTTTTGTATTTACTCCTTTTTTTTGTTCACAGGATCTCGCTGCCAGGTTGGATGATCTGGGTGGGGTGTACTTACAGTTTGAGGAGGGTCTGGAGGCCACTGCGCTGTTTGTTTCTGCCGCCTATGCCGTGTCTGATCATGTGAACGTAGAGCCCCCCCTAAAAGAGGTGGGACAGTCACTTGGGTTATATTGTGTTTTGTGCTCAGATATAATTAGGAAAGAGGACATCTCACATCAGAATCATATAAGAATCTGATTTTGAACACTTGATTTTTTTTTTTTTTTTTTTTTTCTTCAACGTCACATAATGTCTACTCATTTTGTGAGTACTAATAAGACTTATTACCCTTGACAGGACCAGGTTATTCAGCTGGTGAACTCCATCTTCAGTAAGACATCTTGGGACTCTCTGTCTGAGGCCTTCAGTGTAGCCAGTGCTGCTGCTGCCCTTTCCAACAATCGCTTCCAGGTTCCAGTCATTGTCAGCACCCAGGGCCCAGCCACCGTGTCCCACAGTCAGCCCCTCCTGCAGGTGTGCAAACGGCAAAACCTGCATCACACAGTGCTGCACATGTGTCATGCCCCTTCTGTAGGAAAGTGTTATTCATTGTAGAAGATCAGTCTTTAAAGATGAGCTCTGTTCTGTAATGTGTTCAGCTATGACAAATATATGGTACAGAAAATGTGTCGGTTGTTAGAAAATAAGCTCCATTAAGGTAATGTGACCCTTTTGGCTATTTCCTCAAAAATGATTAGTCAAAAAACAATATTTTAATTGACTAAAGAGGTTAAGCCCTTACTGCGACCATCTGCATGTTGCTAAGCCAAATTCCAAATTGATTTTAGCCATTATTATACAGAAATAATAACCTCAAATTGAGCAAGCAGAACAAAGTAAGACAGAAGTAATTACAATATGTTTTTGTCGCATAGGCTCGGTAAATTCGTATGTTGATAGTGATCGTCCTCACCTTTACCAACAGCTTCAGGTCACAGACGTTTTATGCCAGCCTCTGAGCTCCGCCAATGTGGTAGTGGAGACTGCTACTGCTGTGGTCTCAAAGGCTGTGGTACTGAGCCAGGCACCCTTCAGCCTGAGAGAGTGAGTAAACCATTCAATCTGCCATTTATAAGGACTCTGTTAAATCAGTTAACATTTTGATATATTCAGACTTGTGCTCATTAAGAAGTGTGCCAAGTTTAAATGAATACCTAGACACTTATAGTATGTGACGGCTTATGAAACAAGAGGAGTGTTGCTACATCACTATACTGTACACATATGAAGCTAAGGCATTACATATCACTTTATACATAATCAGTGTAATCATTTCTTTTGCTGAGAGATGTAACTGTCAGTGGTGTCCCTCCACTGATTACTTCTTCTGTCATAGTGGTTGCTTCTTCAAAATCAGGATACCGTGATGACCTGCTTAGTCCCGAATGGGTTTTATTTGTGGGACTGCTGAACACATCAACCCCACATATTCCACGGCTGTGGACACACTGATGTCTGTGTCATCAGTTATTTTTGTGATAACTTATTAAGCAATATTTATTTATTTATTCTTTTTAAGGTAGGTTCTAAACAGACAATAGAGGTATAGACAAACATAGCAACACGGATTAGTTTTACACAAAGGCATCCACATGAATGAAATAAGCACAAAAAACTGCACAGCTGACAAGTGTATTTCATTGTTTTCCTTGCGGTCAATGCTGTTAATAGGACAAAATGGAGAAAAGGACTGAAATGCTTAATAAAAACAGGCTTGATTGGTAGAGTTTTCAAACTTAAGGGGTACAGTAAGATAAATCTTAAGTTTGAGCTAAAAGTCAGCAATACTGGTAATACAGCCTCGTGGGATTTCATACCAAATACATATATACATGCATGTGTGTGTGTCTCAAAAACCTGGTACATTACTTAGCTATAGGGATAGATATTGTTTTTTGTTTTTTTTATGAAATGAATTCACATCAGAAGTAGATATTTTAACTTGTGAATCGTGTTTAATTTTCTGCTACTCTAAGGCATGAATTCGTCATTGTTTGGTTTTTCAGTGAGGTGTTTGAATTGGACTTCATGACCAGCCAGCCAGCCAGTGGTTACTATCAGTTCTCTGTTGCTGTCACTGGAGACAGTCGACTGATTGCCAACCACGTTGAGGTATTACTAGACCCTGAATCAGATTTTTAATGGTTAACATGTTGTAATGATGGATGATGTGTCTATAATGCTGATATACGGTAGTGTTTTGGTGCTATTTAAGATTTATGTTGTGTGATAAATTAAAAATCCAATAACACCAGGACTCTTGAACAAATTAGGAGAACAACAATATGTGCACCACCTAAAAGGTCTTTTTTGTGGTGGTTGTTGTAGACCCACCCTTTTGGTTCAGGCTTTGACAAAGATGCACTCCCTCACATTCTTTCACACAGCTTTTAATTGGTCGACAACACTGACTAAAAGTCATTTTTTGCAATTTAGGTCAAATTGCAAGTGTGGCTTTTAGTTTATAATTAGGTATATTCAGTCCTTGACAAGGTCTTTTCGAAGAGCAATTATTCAGACATTGTAATATCTAATTGCAGTGTCAGCCATGGTCATCAGTTTTCGCTTATTAGTCAAGGTTAAGGTCTAAGCTTTTAACCCCTGACCATTAATGTGTCTGATTCAACAAAACGCTGGCTGCAGTTACATTTAGTTTTTTGTCCGAGACAAAAGGTACAACATGCATTTTTTTTTCTTTCTTTTTAATGCGCAGAAATGGCTTTAAATATACTTGTGTGTTAGTGTTGAGCTCATTCGTTTAATGTCAATCTATTGTGTCAATCTGCAGCTTAAAGTTAAAGTATCTACTAAGGTAGCCATCCGTAATATGGAGCTGTCTGTGGTGGATAAAGACCAGAGCATTGGAACAAAGACCACTAGGTAAGAAAAATAGCCTGTAAATCTGGATTCCTATAATCACATGTTGTAATAGGGCTAAACAACAGTGTATTGTACTTTCAGTGTGGAGTATCCCACCAAGGCAAAGGCCTCCTTCATGGCTGATAGCCACCAGAACTTTGCTATGACTTTCCATTTAACAGATGAGACCACTGGAGTACAGCTTACTCCTCACCAGGTATGTACAGTGTACCTTTCTCTGCCTCAACACTCTTTTTTTTTTTTTTTTTACTCCAGACAAAGAATGGATTTCAGATTTTGCCTTTTAAGGTTATCAACATTATGGAGAGTACCTTCAATATTTCATGGTTGGTACTGATGTTCTGAACTGCTCATGCCCTTTAGAGTAAATGACCCCTTTTTTTTTACTGTTTTGTGCCATGTTCCACGAGCTGAGTTCCATTACCCTCAATTTTTTCTCAATCTGGAAGAGCCAGTTACCAATACTCAAAAGTCTGCACCTCACTTCAGTGTTGAATGAGGGCTAATACATACCCCTCATTGGTATATTTGAAGCCAACCTTTTTTTCTTTTTTTTTACACTAGAAGTTTCAACTTTCGTGGAGAGCACCAGTCACACAGTTCCTCTATAAGTGCCCCATTGAAAATGTATCATGAAGTGAGGAGCCCTTGTTGTCATGCCAACTGAAAGGAACACGAGACAGTTTCATTTCTGGGGACACCTGTCCGTTTGCAATGCTAAAAGCAAGACAGTACCTTAAGTAGGTGCTCCACTTGGTGAGCCTGCGTTCAATGTGTGAACTGATCTTTTCTCTGCTTTTCAGACTTTTGTGAGGTTACACAACCAAAAGACAGGCCAGGAAGTTGTGTTTGTGGCTGAACCTGACAGTAAAAACCTATATAAATTTGAGCTGGACACTGCTGAGAGGAAATCAGAGTTTGACTCCATCTCGGGCACCTACGCTCTCTATCTGATTGTTGGAGATGCTACACTGGAGAACCCCATCCTGTGGAATCTGGTAAAGTTTTCTAAGCCAAGACTACAGTGGTGAAAGAATTTTTTGAACACCTCTACCTCAATGGCTTTAAAGCTTGTCTTCATTTATTAGGCCTTACAGTATTTTGAATAAATCTTTTCTATGTATTTTTAATTTTTGCATCCTCTCAGAAAAGAATAATAAATAGTATGTCTTTGAATTTATGTATAGGTCTCTGACTCAGAACAATGGTGTAGATTTTCTGCCTCATGAGTGTAGTCATTTTGTGTACTTGTCCTTTTAGGCTGATGTTGTGCTGAAGTTCCTTGATGAGGAGGCACCATCAACAATCCAATCTAAAACTCTTTATGTCCCTAAACCAGAGATCCAGGTAATCAGACTCACATTTTTGAAATCTAACAATCACATGGTGATTTCTTTTGCTCCTTCTGATACTGAAGTTTGGTTCACACTGTTCTGTTCTTTCAGCATCTTTTCCGGGAACCAGAGAAGAAACCTCCCACTGTGGTGTCAAACACTTTCACTGCGTTGGTTCTTTCGCCGTTTTTATTGCTTCTCATTTTGGTAATGGCTGGTTAACTCATCCTCACTGCTTAAAATGTTGCAGAATAAGATCAAATTAGCTTCTTTGTTGCCTAGATGTTCTATTCAGAACGAAACCTAGAAACATAATTAATGTGCTTAATAAGGAGCAACAGGGAATAGTGTGTTCTTTTTCATAGTCTGAAATGGTTAAGATCATGTATCTTTTATTTTTGCCTGTGAAAGTAAAAACAGAATTATATATATATTTTTTGTACAAAGGAGACCTTGGGCACATATTTGAATTGAAGTTAACAATGTTTATAATCTCTCTACCTGTACAGTGGTTCAAACTGGGGGCCAACATTTCAAACTTCAGCTTTTCTCCTAGCTCCATCCTGTTCCATGTAGGCCACGCAGGTCAGTGTGCACACAATAGCACAAAATTACATTTCAGCTTTTGATGTTTGTACTTGGAACTAAAGAGCTATTTTTACATAATTTGTGTTCTTTATTAAGGATTCTCTAAAATGTTCTAGCTGAGTCCTTCATTGTTCAGTTCTCTTTTGTCAGTGTTTAGTGTGATTAACTGCTGTGGATTCCATTCAGGAATAGGCAGTGGTCCTCCTAACACATCTCATTTCTGCTGGATTTTGTCTTGAGTCCTTATCTAACGCATTGGACGTGATACGACTAGTATTTAGGAGTTTATCAGGATATCCTTTTACATGTTCATTTTACCAGACTTATTCCAATGAGATGTTTCCACCCGGTGACGCAAATTTCTCACTTATGTCTACACTTTAATTAGCTAGTGCAGGAGTGCATCACAGAATTGATGTTGAAAGCCTTCAGGCTCAAGAAGAGGATGCAGTAGGATGACTGCCTACCACTTATTTAAAGCCGTGCTTTCCCTTTTAGGTTCTGTTTCTTACTTTCTCTCTCCTCTGTTTTAGCCATGCTGGGTCTGATGTATGTTTACTGGACTCAACTCAACATGTTCCAGACGCTCAAGTACCTGGCCATCATAGGCAGCCTTACCTTCCTGGCTGGAAACCGCATGCTGGCCCAGAAAGCAGTAAAGAGGTATATTCTGCGTTCTGTTTCTGCTCACATCGCGCACAGAGCCGTGGTATAAACATTTTTCCCCTAATGAGAAAAGCTTAGCCTTTTGTACATGAGTATAAGTGAGAAAATGGATCATTTGAGCTCTAGTTGTCCCTTGTGAGTTTTACTCATTCCACTCGCGTGGCTTTGTTCAGGTGGATCGTGACGTGCTGGCTCTCTAGTTTGTCCTCAGAGCCCTGTAGCGCAGCTAGCCTCACACGCTGGGCTTTGAGTTCTGTTGCTCATGCCCACTGGGACTAGAGCAAGCGTTGCCTGTTAGCAACCTCGTGTGGGCGATCCTTTACCCCATTAAGGTGTAGTGTTCTTGAAAATTCCACAGAGAGAAGTTATTATTTGGATGAAATCAATCATGATACCGAGCTTTTCGGTTCCAGTGAAAGCCACCTCTCCCAAGCTGGTGTTCTTGTCGTTGACTCAGTTACCCTTTTTCGATCGATTCTAAGACTTCTTGATGACCATTTTTAATTTGGAATTTTTCAGGAACTGTTCACTTGTGATACTTTGCTTTCTTCAGTCATTTTTCTCTTCTAATGCTTGTTACTTTAACCCTTTCCTGCCCTTTTCTTTTCCTATCTGTCTTTGCTCTTTCAGGATTGCTGCAGAGCAGAGTAGTAGGTTGGCAAAATATAGAAGTCTGCGATAAAAGGCCTCTTTGTTAGTCTTCCAGGCTAATGTAAGGCTTGTGTTTGCCACATCTGAATGTGTGTCATACTCACTGCATGGCTGTGCATATAGTATTTACCCTGTGCAGTGAGGCTCGGATGAGAACGAGATGTTCGGGTCGTTCTTTCATTCATCACCACATTCCCAACACTTCATTTGTTTGTTTTCACCATGCAACAAAAGAGCAGCGCATGGGGTTCGTGTAATCTGGCCAATTGCAAAGCTGCTGTGTTTTTCCTGATTTATGCTACTGCTGTATGCTTTAAGAATGGACACAATGGTATCCACAACCTCAGCTGTCTGTTGCCAAGGAATCATGTGTGGTTGCTAGGAAGAATTCACTCTGAAGTGGTTACTAAATACATAAACAAAACAAGCTGTCAGCAGTCAATTAAGAATACAATTTAGAAAAATGCCATCTCTGTAAAAGTAGGTGATTGTGGTCTTTCGAAATGGAAGGCAAACACTGGGAGCTGGCTGGCAAAGATGGTTCTCTTTGCTCTGTAGTCTGCTTTACATGTGTTTGTTTCTGTCGTTATAACATATATAGACACAGTCCATATATATATACAGGTCTTGAGCATATCATTTAAATTAGGATGTCAACAATCTGAAACACAATCATTTCCATCATTTTTGGATGTTCCAATGAGAGAGCTTTTCGGAGCCCTGGTTATAGATTGTTTATGCATGTGACTCAGTTGCCTTGCTGTTGACTCATCACTAAGTATGGAGTCTGCTCCAGCTCTCTTTCTTTAATGCTGGAATGGAAAACCTTTTGATTTATTTCAAGTGGCTTTGATTTATCAGGGCCATTCTGATAAATGACACAGAGCTTTGTTGAAGTGCGTGTGTAAGGAGTTCGAAATTTTAGAACTTTGTGTTGGGACAGCTGAGGCATGGTGTGCCTGAGAGAAAGTTCTGAGGAGGGGGTTACATTGGCTTTAAGAGATTGTGTAACTGCCTTATGAAAGGTGCCCTGGTCAGTCAAGCTATTCATCCGTTTCATTCATGATCATCCTCAATGGTCTTGTATGTGTTGTGTGCTGTGTATAGATTTTGGCCATGTCCTTATAAAAGACATGCATGAGCAAGAATCTCTCCTACTAAACTATTCCTTTTTTAGTGGGGTTTTTTTTTTTTTTTTTAAATCAGTGTGTGTGCATTCAACCAGGTTACCGCATGTTTACATTCACAGATCCATTGTACTCATTTTGCTGTCATTTGTCTGATACTGCATTTTTGTTTAATTGAATCTAATCCAAATTTTTAATCCAGTGATCTCTTTGTCTTTCTTTCAGAGTGGAATCGAAATGATCACAGAAAATTGTTCAGAGAAAACCTGGGATTGTCCACTCTCATCCATGGCTTTATTTAAGTGAAAGAAATCTAATGAAAGGCATTTTACAATTTTGAAGATGCAGATAGTTTTCTGTGCGAAGAAAGCTCATTTCCACTGGTTTTGAAGAGATTGGTGCCCCAAAAAATGTTAATATGGATACATAAAATTAAAAGCAAAATGCAGTTAGAAATGATACTCCTCCTCCTTTTGATTGAAGGCACTGTATGACTAAAGTGATACTTTCTGGTTACTTGACCATTGTTGCTCTTGCAGTCACTTGTGACCATTGCCATGGCAAACTCACTGAAACGCTGTAAAATTATGCCCTGACAGTTAAGCTGTTTTCTTTTTTTTTTTTTTTTTTTTTTTCTTTTTCTAAATAATTCGGATGGGTAAAATTGAGTAAAAACAGGTAATTTCTTGAAATGTTTTTTGAATGCACGTTGCTGTCACTGGTGGTTATTTTTTTCTGTTTGTATTAGGCCTGCTGGCCTGAGCTGGGTGAGAGAATGCAATTGGTGGATTGTGGTGTTGATATGTATTGGAGATCTTTTAAAGGTGCTTGTCAGTATCCGTTACTCCAAGATGACATTGTTGTCCTCTCGTTCTCATGACCATTGTATTGATTATGGGGCTCCACTCTTCCACATCAACATTACAGCTCTCATCACATGAAACCCTCAAGGCTGGCATCATGTTTTTGTAATGAACAGAAATAAAATTTAAAAAAATTGGACTTTGTTTAAAACTCCTGACTCATTTTTTTTTTTTTCTTTGCTCCCCAGTGTGAATTATTTGTAGTACATTTCTTTTGGGATATCTTTTCCCATCACAACTGTCCTCTGAGCTGGGGGACATGAAAATCATGTGTTCTTAGAATATTTAAAGAGTAATAAGAAAATCATGCTCCAAAATTCCACAGTGAGGTAGTCAGGATTAAAACAACAAATTCTTAACTATAGAATCTCAATGTTTTATTCAGTGCATTTCTTAACACTTGGACATATTTTATTGTTACTTTGGATGAAAAACTTTGGATGAACAGGACATTTCCAATCCAGTTTAATTCAGACACGGGAATTCTTCTTTCCTTTGCTGATCTGTGAGACACTTGCTGTTTGTAGTCCGCCTACAAAGAGATTCGATGCACTCGAAACTGAAACAGCCAAAGGGAAAAGAAATTAATAATAATGGTGGAAAAAAAAAAGAAATTAAACGATACCCGAGTAAAGTAAAAATCGCATAGGATGAACTGAATGAAAAATAGGATTGTATGATGCATACACATACTGAGAGATTACCTTAGCCTTTTGAAACCTCTTTGTTGTTCCCTATAACTTTGCTCCTTCAGAATGGATGTGAGATCTTGTTTATAAGCATCTTCATAGAAGTCTGACTGACGTTTGACATAGTGTTCAGTCTCCTCCCTGTTTGACATAAACAAGAAAGCAACACGCACACTGTTGATTACACACCAGAGACTGCATCATAGAAACTGAACTGTAATTATGTTTAACGCTTTTTATCTTTTGGCTTCACCAATACCAACCCAAGGCGTTTGCCCATGATTGTCTTAAGGAATTTTCTGGCAGATATTTGACCCAGAACCTTGCGATAACTGTTGGTGAATATGGCATCAGCATGTCTTCCAAACCTAAGAGGGGAACAGAGTGGTAAAATACAACATATTCATTTTCCTTACAGTTCAAATCCATTTTTGAAATATTTTGACACATAGAGAGATCTGAAATCAGAATGATTTTTTTCTGTAATTGTAAAAATGTAGCATATGACAGAAAAGTCCATGCTGAGTTATTGATTGTGGTCATTAATTCTCATTCATTAAAATTACCACTCTTGGCTTCTGGAGAAAAAACATAGGCATATCAAACTATTGCAATATAATAAAAGAATATAATGGCAATAAAATTATATTGAATAAAAATAAAAAAGAGCATAGGAATAAACCAGAAAGCAGCATAATATTTTCTGTTGCAGTGAAATGTCTTAGGGGACTTAGGGGATTTTGAAGTAAATTAGTTTCTCAACCACAAACCTCTTTTAAATTGTTTGGGAGGGTTAATTATAATGGGTATTTGAGAACGACGCCCTATCATTTATTGTGGAAGAAATGTAATATTTATGAAGATTAAAAAAATTACACCGTTGACATTGTGAATATTCACAGTTCTTTAATTTATGAAAGTTTTATATAACTGCTAATATTCAGCATCTCGTCAGGGAAATCTGTCATGGGCAGCTGTATCGAGGATATCAGAATAACAACTGGTCTCTGACTGGAACTTTCTTTGTAATGGATTAATGAGTCTTCTTCACAGAGCTTTTTTCCTGGTTGATACAGCACTGGACGTGATCAACAGCACAGCTGATGATAAATTATACACTTGTGGGGAAAAAAAATAGCAAAGTAGCAAAGTACCATTTTTAAAGGATTAGTAATTGAACACATTTATGCAATTTCGTAGACTGTTAGAAATGAATATTTCCATGAAAGCCATCTTGAAAAAATTAATTGTCTAAAATGTAACGCCTTTGAAATAATGTTCTAGAGCACAACATGCATCTTTTATAGAGTTAAACAGATAAGACTTTAAAGCATCTTTTGACAGCGAGCTTTTGCCTTGTACTATCTCCGAACCCGGGATGCATAATAAAAGCATTATAGCCCTTGCCTTGACTACAGATGTGTGTTTACATTTTTGTCAGACGCGGACAAAGGTTGCAACAATGTCCTTGAAAAAATTACAATTATTATAGTGCGCAAAATGTCCAATGCTTGCGTGAATTACAGAGACCCTTTGACCCTTGTTAGCACAATAACAGCAGAGTGCGGTCTCAGCCAAGTGGAGTGACCCCTGAGAGATATTTTACATTGGGTTTGAGGCTGGCGAGCACGCTGTAGAGCTTCTCGCTGCCCTCTCATGTGAAACCAGTCTTTGTCCTATTGCTACATCTCATCCATGCCTCATTGTTTGCCTGCGTATTTGGGGAATGAAGGTGAAGCCAACAATATGGGTGAGTAAAATTAGTCATCACTCAACCGAGCCTGAAAAACCGAATTCTGAGAATGTGCAAGTGAAGTAAGCCTGCATGTATTACTAGATGAAATCCATGACTGGGTATGAAAAGCTGTTCAGTTCAAGCGTTTATTAGTCCACTTGAATGTATGACTGGGCTTTGAAATAGTATCCAGGGTAATTGCTTATAGCACAGCTGGGAATAACAGAGGCTATAGGCCTGTCACTTCAGCTAAATTGGCCAGGAGAGAAGGTGACAGGAACAAACATCTCAATGGTCTAAAAGTTTGAGGAGGTTTTAACACTCATATGAATATGGATATAAGGGCTGTATCCATTTCTGTGAAAACTGAAGATAGAACTATTAAACAGATGAATATGTTATGAAGTCATTTTAAAAGTTATGTAAATTTGATTTTAGGTTTATCATACACATATTAATTTCATGGGAGTATATTCAGTTTAAGCAGTCAGAAAAGAAAAACCTCTCTGAAGCAGTGTTTAGGGTATTACAGAGGCAAAATAGGTCAGTGTTAGTGTTTGGTCCTTCACAACTCCATTTTAGTGCAAAATAAATTGCTTGTCACAATTCCAGTATGACTATTTGTGTAAATATTAATCAGTGTTAGTCCTGTAATTGCTGTTTGAGACTTCATTTTCAAATACTTAACTGCTTATTATTGTTCAGGCAGTGTAAACCTAGCCATTACAATACACATCACATCATAATTGTAGAAAATATTGCAAACCACTTAGGGCATTAGCATGTGAGGTGCTCTTGAAATAATAACAGACTACATATATTTTCATTTATACACTTCACATGGATTTTTTCAGCAGTGACAGGGAGTCTACCTAATTTAATGTGCTTTAATGTACCTTATTTAAAATAAATATATTTATTTTCAATAGCTGAGATATAAAAACAGTGTTTTGTTGCCAGCAGTTCAAAATTGGATCGAAATCCATTAAACATGACCATTTTAACTCAATTTTTAAATCATTTCAGAGGCTTCATGACTTACCGAAGTGATGGATAGAGCGGCGAGCATGCTATAGACATCAACAGGCAGAAAAATGCCAACAGTGCAACTCTCTCCTTCATTCTTTCCTTCAGTGACTAATTCTGAAAACAGTGACCAGCAAGTTATGACAAGAGTTAAAATTGCATTATAGAAACTGCTTAACCAACAGTTTTTGGTGCTTGGCTTTTTTGAATTAGAGCAGTGGACATCTGACCATTGCAATGACTGGTCATGATTCAGTGTGTTGTTTTCTGCTTCAGTATTTCACAATCTTGTCTACACAAATTAAATACAGTAAACTTTTTCTTACATAAATATTTGCAACACTGCTCTTCCTCCTGTTTTTTTTATACTTATTAATACTAATTATAATATTAATAACTGACAATGATACTAGAGATACTAGATTCTAATGGAAGTGTATCATACTAATAACCGACAATTCACATGTACAGGAATGCCAGAAATTGGATTTAAACAATGAATGATATGTTGCGTTTATTGTGCTGAGTTGATTGGAAAAACATGGCAAGTCATACCGTATTATCTCTCAGTTTTTATTTCACTGACAGATACAGCCAAAGCAAAAAGATACTCCTATAATACTATAATACTATAATAATAGAACAACATTTAGTTATTTTTTAAAAACGTACATTTACCTGAATGATCCTGTGTGGTGGGGTGTTTATTGCTTTTGAGTTGTCTCTCCCGCTATCCTGAATCTGAGGCAAAGGCTCTATGTGAACAAGAGCAGGTCAAGCTTGCACAGTGCTCGTTGTCATCCTAAGTATTTTCCAGACAAAGTGATGCGCAAAGCAGGAGGGCTTCAGGACTAGCCTTGTGTGGACTCTACCACCCATACCGAATAGCCTTTTAAAGCAACCCATGTAGTCAACCTGTGACATCACTTTTACGAGCATTTAGCTGTGGAACGTTTCTTCAATGCTCAGGGGACTTTTTTCGTATTTGATAAATCTCTCTCTTTCTCTCAAAGAAAAACAGAGTGAACCACGCTCACTTTACATCAATAATGATTCAGTATACATGGGCACTTAAATTGAATCACAAAGTGAGTAATTACTGGTCAGTTAACTGAACAATGATAAATATTAGATAATGTGCATTAGAGTTCTCTGAGTGGATAACAAATTAAGATCTCTTTTAAAGAGATGTGCAGTTTGAGCACCAAGTGCTGCATTCGAGCAGTCAGCCAAACAAACCAAATGTGACCAACAACGTGCTGTGTCATTCACAAATAAATACATACATGTTTGTGTAAGAAAAGTTCTAAAGGAAGAAGACGACATATATAGAAACACTGATGTAAAATGGGAGCATGTATCTTTTTGCATTGTGCTGTTAACAGGCTATGAAATAGGCAAGGGGCCAAAAAATGCTGAAAAGTACCAGTTCATTGCCTCCACAGAGATGCCATTGGCATGACCTCTTAATATGCAGTGTTTTGCATATCCATAAATCATAGAAATAGTATAGCGTATCAGACTTGATTAATTCATTATTTCGTGACTTTTAATGTTCTTTTAACTCAAGATAATCACATCACATTATCATTTTAGACTGAATGCAATTTGTATGTCAGGTTAGACATACATCTTATACTTCACAGATTAAATTCCTCCGTCGGCATAACACATTCATAGCCTTTATAACTACAAACGTTTGTCTGTGATGTCAATAGCAAACCATGTTTTAAATTCTTCAGATGACGTATATGCTGGGAACAGGGTGTGCTCATTCGGTCATCACGGGCTTGCCCACGGAGAAAGTTTGCACTTTAATACAGTCTTCTGGCTCAGTTCAACCGGTACTGTTGTGAGGTACGGTTTTTCTAGACCAAAAATAAGTAGTTTGAACTGAAACGTGACTGATGCACTGTGCGATCAATGGCGCCCCTTTTGTTGACAATCAATTTCCAAGAAAACCCAAAATATTTTGTAATTATTAAATGTGGATAAGAAAAACCAAGCGCGTGCCATAGGTAGGCTTTCTAAATATGTGTAATTCGATACTGTTCTGACGATGTGATGGTATTTTGCGCTTGGTCGTTGTTACAGCAATATACTTGATCAGTATCACAATATAATTAACACAAACACTATTAGCTCGACTGAAATAACACAAACCATTTAATTACATGAAGGTAACTGTCAAAACAGGTTGAAGGATTTGCACCCAGCCCACTGCCTAAATGACGCAGCCGGCGAGCACGCAGTTCACTGCCGATGTTGTGGTATCGAGGACATATGTTCCGAGGAAAATAAAAACATGTCTGAGTGAGCACGACAAGTCGCTACCATACAAGGAATAAAGCCTGCCCCTAACACTGGATCTGATATCAACAGGATCTGTGTAGCTTACTGGCTACTTATGCTATTTATATAACATATTGTAATATTTTTTCTGTCAGGCTACAGATTTAGCAGCGTCACACAGAAATCTGTCTACTAGTCAAATTCACAAACATTCTTAATAATAAAGACCAATATCAAGGCTCTAATCTGGCTGAGTATAATTACACAGTAATGTAACACACACACACGCGCACACACACAAAAGAGGCCTGGTAGGAATACCATCACCCCAGACAAAAATCTTTTTCTGCATGTTTGCTGAGTCACATTCTTGAGAAATCTCTTTAATGTGGTAGAGTCTGCAGTCATCAAAAAGCAGGTGTCATGTATGCAACGCAATCCTCGCTTGTCTTCTGAGGATAAATGTCTTGCGAGAAAGAAGTCGTGAGACATAGCAGAATCCATTAGACCACTTGCTAAGGGTGGTGGGTTGTATAGATGGCACTCATGTGCCCTTCTTCAGATATCTGTGAGGAAATAGCAAGGTGCTCGACAATCAGATGAAATTCCATGGTACCATTTTTCTGGGCACTTATGGAGAGACTTGCGGAGCACATGCTAGGTGACAAGTGCAGTTTCTTTAGCTAATAGAGACACAAATCGACAATGCATGATTCCACTTGTTAAGCGACACCAGTAATCACTTACAAACCTGACTACTCACACAATGTAGGGATCATGGTAACTTCTCACAAGAGCAACTGAGGTTCAGTGTAGCCCATTCTCCTAAGAGCCACCTCACTGACTGATCATTTGGCAAGTTCAAAAGGAGATTCCTAAAAATTAGGTTGAGGTTTGACTGATTGGCCCTTAGTCAGAATAGAAAACAAATACTGGAAGTAAATGTCCAGAGCAGTTGCATCTTCCCACTGACCTCAGTAAATCTAATGTGACCTGTATGATGGCATGCCTGGGCATGAAAAAAAAATCATATACTAACTAATATATCAAAATTAACACAATTTCTGTGGTGTATTATGCAATATGTGAAATAAATATGCTGCTTTGTGGCACCATTTCTCTGATCCAGCTTTGCTTCCCTCATTTTATTTTGCACACTGTTGTGCCCAACAGTCGGTCTGTATTTAAGTAAAGTATCGTTACAACTACGTGTATATAATACGCTTAAAGCCTTAGAAACTTCTCTGATAATCTTGATCCTTATTCATTTCTCTCTGTCATACAGTTTGTCCGCTTTCTCTTAAGATTTCTCCTCGGAGGAGCAGCCTGAGGAATCAAGGACTTTTACTTTGAAAAACGTTCCAGCTCGTGGCCATTTTGGAAGTTCTGAAGTTGTTTCTGTCATTATACACTGTCGCGTGTAGTAAGTGACCCCAAAGCTAGCCAACAGGAGCGAGCAGGTTTAAAGAAATGGCATAACCTAACCTGAACAGACTGCTTGCTTCAGCTGTCTGTGCTGACGACTTCTTTTACTGCAAAAGTTATTTTGTTGGTAACCCTAGCTTTTTCGTAGTAACATAAATCACCACGTGTAATTTTAGATAATGTGGCTTAGATTCAAATGAGTTGCTCATCAATTTCTGGAGTGCAGATTTGTGTAGTGACGTAGTATTTAGCTGATCGGCATGAAAAGCGCAAATAGTTGTAGACGTTTTATGTGCTCTCTGCGGAAGTGGTCTTCTCGTCAGTCCCCGAGATATAGATGTTGTAGTTCAGTACCTTCCACTCCAACCAATGACAGCAGAGTGGATGCATTGAAGGTTAAATTAGCATCTGGCCCAAGCTTTCAGGACTTCGTAAGTACTGTACATACCAAAAAGAAGGACACAAGCATAGAAGAATATGATGAGCCTTACATGCCTGAAGACCCAGCAGTTGGAACACCACGGAAAGGTTTTGCTCATGTTTTATGTCTAGACTTAAGATTTTTTGTATCTTTTTGTTAAGAAGTGGCTTCCTGTGCATGCTGGAATTTTGAGGCATTTCCCCATTTTTTTGCATAACAAAATTATTCTACCTGCCAGTTGTTTAAAATCTGTGAGCAGTTGTACAGTTTTACCAAAGTACTCAAATGTCTTACAGTTTATTTTGAAACCTACGGCTGTCAGATGAATGTTAGTGACACTGAGATTGCTTGGTCCATCCTTCAGAAGAAAGGGTATCTGCGCACAAGAGAACCCACAGAGGTAAACGAGCTCATTTATTTGAAAGCTTTTGAAATCTCCTTTTCACTCCTGTACATATTTCTCAATCTCTCAATTCTCCTTTAGGCAGATGTGGTGCTTCTGGTTACTTGCTCAATAAGGTATCAGATAAGTCTCATTTTTTCAGCAGTAGTTTAGTGAAGCTGCCAACTGTTTGCACTAGAGTTCACTGTTGTTCTTCCACAGAGAGAAGGCAGAGCAGACAATATGGAACAGGCTCAAACAGCTCTCCTCTCTCAAGAAGAGGCGGCCGAAGACTTGTGCGCCCCTAAAAATAGGAATACTTGGTGAGTATAAAGCAATGCAATGTCCAGTTTTTACTCCTTGCACTCTTTAGCTTGTCCTATGGAGCAAATTTGATAATCAAAATGTTTGTGTGTGTTCGTGTAGGATGCATGGCAGAGAGACTTAAGACTGAACTACTGGAGAGGGAAAAGTTGGTGGATGTTCTTGCAGGTCCAGATGCATACCGAGATCTCCCTCGCCTCTTGTCATTGGCTCAGGGAGGCCAGAGGGCCAGCAACGTGCTGCTGTCATTGGAAGAGACCTATGCTGATGTGATGCCAGTCCATCACACTCATCAGGGACATAGTGCCTTTGTGTGAGTGCTTTAAGTTCTCCCCCGGTATAATAACAGCATTTAACATTGGGTGAGTGAAATGGGGAAAATGAATAGGTTACAGGAGAATTGCAGGTTTAGTCCTCTGTTTGTGGAGGCCTCCTTTTTTGGCCCTCTACGATTACTGAAAACTTTAAACCTCACCCACAAGAAATGGCATCTCTATAAACGTATTAAAGTCAATGCTCACAGTATTACACGGATACAAGCTACTCTTATGCAGTCCATTGCAGTGGTCAGGCACAGCGACACTCTTCACTTCTCAGTGCTTCATTGTTGTGCAAGGCGTGACCCTAGACTTCTTATACAGGCCATGAAAGGGATGGAGCAGATCAAAGCTCAAATCCTCATATTCCCATTGATTCCAAATGCTGTTAGATGATCCACATCAAACAGGGCTGAAGTGCTATCATGTTTAGATATCAGATGCTGTCTGTCAATCTGACATTTTTGACTGTTGTGTTTTATTGTGTTGTGTTGTGTTGTGTTGCGTTGTGTCTTTGCACCTTCTCATTTTTGTTCCGTAAGTGACTTTGCATTTTGTTGTTGCTGCTGTAGATCTATTATGCGAGGCTGTGATAATATGTGCAGTTATTGCATCGTCCCATTCACACGAGGCCGAGAGAGAAGCAGACCTGTGTCTTCCATTTTAGAGGAAGTGCAAATGCTATCTGACCAGGTAGGTGCCTTTCCTACTCCTATGTGTCCTTAGCCATTTACGTGCTCATTCACATGATAATTTCTCTGCTTTCATATGAACTAGAAGGACATAGGTATTATGTTTTGTACACTTTGTGTGTGTGTGTGTGTGTGTAGGGGGTGAAGGAAGTAACTCTGCTCGGGCAGAATGTGAACAGCTACAGGGATGCATCTGAGGAGCAGTTCTCCTGCTCTGGCACGGCCCAGCTGAGTCGTGGCTTTAGGACGGTATACCGCACGCGTGTGGGTGGCATGCGTTTTGCAGACCTGTTGGACAGAGTGTCCCTCATCAATCAAGACATGAGGATCCGATTCACCTCACCTCATCCCAAAGATTTCCCTGATGAGGTATCTACCATCTCACCAAAGACAAATCACACTTTTGATGCAGTGTTCCATTCAGCAGTTTTAAGAGTCAATCTGTTTATGTAGGAGGACATGGTTCACTTTATCTGTTATATATATTTTGCATTGATCTATAATATTTTTTCATGATATGTTTTGTAGTTCATGCTTTACTACATAAAAGAAAGAAAGAAATCGAATGTTTCTTTGCATGTACAGTATGTCATTGTGGTTGACAGCCATGTGGAAAGCTAACAGTCTTGGTTAAAATTGTTCTGTCCTGAGGCAAAGTTGAGATATTCAGTGTCTTCAGGAGAAGGCAGTAGAAATCCTCATACTGCAAATTAAATCTGTTGAGCTGTTGTTCAGTTGTTTTTTTCACAGCTTACACGTCCTGATTTTATAAGTTGGTTTTCAGTTCAACACATTCATACAGACTTTGTCTCTTTTTCCTTGTCTCTGGAGGTGTTGCAGTTGATTCAAGAGAGGAAGAACATCTGTAAACAGATTCATCTTCCAGCCCAGAGTGGTAGCAGTAGCGTTCTGCAGGCCATGCGACGGGGGTGAGACACACCTTCAGTGGGTTACATAGTATCATTCACAGATGAATGCAGTGTGTGATAGTACTCAGCCTTGCAGTTAGACATGACCGACTGGCTCACAGAAGGGTGGCCCTTCATTTAATAAATGGAGAGAAATGAGGAAAAAACATCCTTAACTTTGGATCATTTAAGTACGTCAGTGTGGCCAAACTCAAATGCTATATGTCGAATGTGCTATGTGACTTTGTATGTCATGTCCCTTTGCAATTACTCTCCTCTTTTTTCAGATATACGAGAGAGGCGTATCTTGAACTTGTGGAAAACATCCGTCGAATCATACCAGGTACCATTAACATGGGGAAAGGGAGAGCATTACATCTATTATAAGACAATGCTGAAATAGTTGCAGAGATATGATAGTAACTGGTTGAGGACTTATTTTATATTCTTTATGTTCTTATATGAGAATCCTGTTCTCTCTTTCTGTGTCAGGAGTTAGCCTCAGCAGTGACTTCATAACAGGCTTCTGTGGTGAGACTGAAGAAGACCACCAGGAAACCCTCTCCCTGGTCAGGGAGGTCGGCTATAACATTGGGTTTCTCTTTGCTTACAGTATGAGGAAGGTGAGGTCTTTTCCCTGTGTATTTTTTTCCGTTCTTTTTTTTTTCTGTTTATTTTTGAAGTGTAAGGCAGTTAGGAGTGAGTAGCAGCGTTTCTAATGAGGCTAATGATTAATATCAGAAGGGGCTAAAATTCAGTTATTTTGTCCTTTTGTCTGTGTTTTCTCTCTGTAGTTTTTGAGAACGTGTCTTTGCGTATACTGAACTATTTAAAAACATAGTTTATGATGCACTTACTGTTTCTACATCGTTCACAGAAAACCCATGCGTACCATCGTCTCCAGGATGATGTGTCACCTGAGGTAAAGCAGCGACGTTTAGAGGAGCTCATCAGTGTGTTCAGAGAAGAGGCCACCAAAGTCAACGCTCGCCTTATTGGCAGTACACAGCTCGTCCTAGTGGAGGGAGTGAGTATTGCAACAAGTGTAGTGCAGAACCCACTGAAAACACATTCGTTCTGCTGTTTCAACACTTGGTCCATGAAATTTTCAAGTTGTTCAGCTTTAACTTCTCTGTTATGCAGCATTTTAACTGAGTGCTTACTGAAAGGTGAAAAGAAAAGCCTTTAAAATATTATTAGACATGGCTGTACGTCTCTTTTTCAGTGAGAATTTGTAATAGTTCTCAATCTCGCTTCGTTCAGGAGAGTAAACGCTCAGCACAGGAACTTTCTGGTCGGAATGATGGGAATGTGAAGGTGATTTTCCCCAGAGAGAATATACCTGTTCAGCCCACACAAACTCGCACTGCTCCTGTCGTTCCTGGAGACTATGTACTGGTCAAGGTATGTATTAACCCATTGAGTGCTTGGGTGGAGTCGTAGCCTACTTGTGAGATTTTGTTTTTCCTGTTTCCCTCTCAACAGCAAATTTATTTGGTGTATCAGTATATGTATGTTTACCTTTTATTGACTATATCTCATGCCTCCTCCTGCAGATTACAGCAGCTAATTCTCAGAGTCTGCGGGGCCACGCCCTCTGCCACAGCTCTCTGAGTGACACAAGAATAGGGGAACCTGAGCACCATTTGAACGGACAGACAGCTTCATGTTGATCCCAAAGTTCCATAATCCATATCATGTGCAATGAATGGAAGGATGAATATATCTGATGTAATAGAATATAAAATTAAACAAATGCCTGTGCTCATGAAAAAGTGAAGATGAATATTTTTATTCCCTCAAGAAATGTGGTGTTAAACCAGAGAATTTGAAATTGTGTGACTGATTGTTTCTTAAATGGTATTTACAGTCAGAGCGTGTAATTGGATGATTTGTGTGTATTGATCTTTAGCATTGTGATGGACTGCCGACCTGTCCAGTTCTCCCCTCCTTTCACCCAGTGAGTGCTGGGATAGGGTTGCAGGGTGCTGGAGCCTAATTAGGATAAGCGGCTGGAAAATGAATGAATGATCTATAGCAGTTTGTAGGGGAAAGACATAAGTCAATTACAATTTACAATTTGTCATTTAGCAGACGCCTTTAACCAAAGCGACTTACAATAAGTGCATCAATCAGATCACATTGCCCCATAAGCAAAGATCACAAAAAGGCTGTAGCTTAATTACCCTCAGTATCACGCTCCTTGAATTCTGTGTCAATAAACGATAAAAACAAGACTTGCAACATAGGGACAAGGTTAGTAAAAAAAATTATTTATTTTTCTTTCTTTTACATAGAAAGAGAGGTTAGGCTGTGGGGGATAGGTGGGTTCTGAAAAGGTGGATTTTCAGTTTCCTGCGGAAGATGGCAAGAGATTCCGCAGTCCTGACTGAGTGAGGAAGGTCATTCCACCACTGCCGGGCAATGGCAGAGAATCATCTGGAGAATTTCAAGTCTGTCCCAAGTAGCATGTAGTCCTATAAAGAAAAGCCATTATTAAAATCTATGTCATGGTTTCCACCATATGATTATTTATGCTATGTGGCTGAAATATTAATATTTAACTCCATTATTGAACCAATATTAAGTCAAAGCCTTTGTCAATCTCACCTTCAGCACCTGGAGCTGAGTGTTGATCAGATCTATTTCTCCAATAGCAGGCAGAGGATAACCTTTCTCAAAGTAAGCTGTGGATAGATACGTTACGTCTGGAATATCCATTCTCAGTACACTTAGAAGTTGCTTAGAAATGCAAGGTGTACCTAAATAAAGCCCTTACCATTAACCATGGGTAAAACAGCCACTTTCAGGACCATCACAAAAATGTTGTCAAGTGATTTCACCTGTGGAACAGCACATTTATATGAAACAGATTGTATACATTGTTGTACAAATGTTATAGTAAATTTGTTTTTCTTACCTGGAATGGTCCCACATAGCTTGTTCCTAAGGTTATGTCAATGCTGAGAGGACAATGAAAATATATCTCACGGTGGATATCCTTTGCTATGGCTTTTTGGTCAAAATGATTTTTTTGAAGTGCTGTACAAACTCATAAATTCTGACATACACACCTGTTTAGAGTCACAGATCCAGCCACTTTCAGACCGGTCACATAAATGCGAGCACTGACACTGGCATCCTGTGGGTAGAGTTTAGATGTTGAGGACTGTTCTGTTTTGGATCAAATTCATATTCAGTTTTGTTTGTGTTACTCACCAGGTTGAGTACAAATAGAGGAGAGAGTGTAGCATTGGGCTGAATGGCATAGGCTGTGACTGTACTGCTGGCCTGCACTGTCACATTGTTGGGCTGAAAGGTGATGATGGGCACCTTTGCTGTTTTCATGTGCAGCTTCATCATCAATCCAGGGTACATTTTGGCAATCTGAAATCACACTGACCTGTCTGGTTATCTGACGCTAAGACCTGCATCAGCAAATAAATTTAAAGTCCTTCATTAAAGATCTAAAGATGTTTTTGTAGACCTTACATGTCACATACAAAGAGTTTAACTTTCACAGAAATATACAAAGATTGTTTCCATCGCCCTCGCAGTGTGAGTACTGTACCTGTGGAATAAATGCTCCAAATGTTATGGTGCTGAGTCGAATGGGAATGCTGGGTGGAATCTAAAAAGGAAATAACTGAGAATGACTCTTGGTTTCCGTAACTGCTCAAATGATATCTAAGATATAAATATATCTTATAAATAGCATATGAAGGGAATGGTTCAGACCCCTCTGTTTAAAACAAGTCATGAATTACATGTGAGTTGTATCCTTTACACATGGTTGCCTAATTTTTCTGTTCTCTGTCAGTGTTCTGGCTTTAGTATAAAGACTCACCAGGTCATCTGTGATGTACAAGCTAAGGGCTCCAGCAGTGTGATACACAAAGGCTGCTGAGTTGACAGTGAAAGCAGACAAACCAATGTAGAGCATATTGCTGTCCTGAGGGGGCAGTGAAAAAGCTGTCGGGGAGAATGGAGCTGCTGACCAGTGATGCTGGCCAGTGCTGTGGAACTCCCCCTTGAGAGCATCACAAACAGAGGTTAACAAATTGTTTTCGTCCTCTGTACAACCAGGACGCCTTTACACTTGTTGATTACTCATTTATTTTAGAATGATTCACATGAGCATTAGCTGTCCTAGTACTTTTATCCTCACCATTAAACTGAAATCAATTGATGATTTTGAGATGACAGGAGATGCTACCATGGGATATTCAATTTCAGCATATTCATCTACTTCAGCCAGAACTGAATGATCAAAGAAAATAGAATTAGTTAGGCTCACTGCAATATCAGTCTTTGAAAACTTTGCCGAGAACTGAAAAATCATACCATTTAATGATTTCAGATAGTGGTTCATCTCTACAATGGTTTCAACTACCAAGGGACAGATCTGGAAAAAAAGTTAGTTTTGGTTGCACTTTATCAAAATTAAATTAAGATGCAGCATTTCCAAATGTGACTAAATTAAAATAATTGGTATTATCTTTGTCAGAATCTGAGGTCCTTACTTGTCTCTCTAAGGCTTTGCCAAGGATCTTGTCAGTGAAGAAACTGAAGAGGTTATATAACCAACTGTCGTTTAAAAAAAAAAAAAAAGCCTTATTAAACAAAAAATGTCTCTTTGTGGTTTAAGAGGATTTTAGTCACATTCTCAAATGATTTTCCTTAATATTTCTCATATTGTACTATCTTGGAATTCTGATCGTTCAGTCAACCACAAACCCTGAAACATAATTTGATAACAGTAATATTGTCCTGTATGAGGATGCTTCTGTGAATATGGTTAAATATGCTCCTCTTTCAGCACCTCTTCTTAATTTATAAGTTGATAAAAGAGATACTGTTGCTACTGATTCATGTTCTTGTTGTGCTTAAATGTCCAATTACAATGGCCTGAACATTAAATGACGCATTACATTACACTGAATTATTTTAACACTTACCTAGCCCCACTGTGGAGCTTGATTTTAGTATTGCCCACTGTTGCTGAACAACCGGCACTGTTGACAGCCGGGCGTCCAGTCTCATCACTCCGAATGGCAATGCTAGTGCTGATGGTCAAGTCGTTCACACTCAGGTCAAAAGAGCCACTGTCCTTTCTACATAAAATCACACAGAACAAGCCTTGAGATGATTTTTTCAAGTCTTTTGACATTAGAAATGCGTGTACTTTTCACCAGATAAATATTAGTTCCTTTGTTGAGGACCTACATGAAATTAGAGTATTTGACTCTCCAGTTGCCGTGCATGTTGATGAAGGCATTTCCAATGGAAAAGCTGACAGCAGTGCCAGGCACCAGCCCCACAGCAGACTGGGGCAACCCAAGACTCACTATTTGCATCCTGAAGGGCATGGAACATATTTAGTCACTTAAAAGAGACAGAGCTTCTTCATTAAAAGTTGATAAGGTTGCACATAATATAATGCCTTAATGGAGACTTAGCTCACCCTGTCACTCTGTATTGGACTTCACCAATAGGAAACACACTCTCTGACCCAGAAATGTCAGGCACCTTAATGGTTCCGAGTTTCTGCTGCAAATAAGTAATACCAATATTTTGACCTGCGATTAAAACCATAATTAGAGGTCATGAGAAAAGGGTAACGTAAAATTAAAAAGCAGGGTTTCAAACCAGACTTTTTCTTCAGTCGTTTCGTTCCGAGCTCAATCGGTAATTTAACGTTTCCGGTTTTGCGTTCCACCTTAAAACGATCCCGAACCGGTTAGAACCAAATGAAATACTGGTTAAAACGTTCCATGTACGGCTGTGTGACATGACAATATGTATCGGACGGTATAAAAATGTCTATTGATAGATCGCTAATGTCAGAAAGCATTACAAAAACACATTGCATCACTAACTAGGAGAGCTGTAGTCCAATCTGTTCTCGGGCCGAAATCCACTGTGGCTTCCCGGTCATGAAAAACTATATTATTTCAATGCCACATTTAACAAGCTTGCGAATGGGGTATGCGGGGCCCATTTAAGGGATGGTGCTGGTGCCAGTGCTGGTGCGGAACCAGTTCTGCCTTGGTGCCTGTTGAGAACCGGCCCGCATTTCCACAGGTTTGGGAACCGAACGTTACGTAGCGAAAGCTGGGGTAACTTCCGTGGGGCAAAAAATTATGGCGGACAGAATTTAAGCTGCTTGCTTTTTATAATTGTACTTGTACGCTAGACTTCCACACAGGGAAACACCATTATGTTTATGTGACAGGTAGGCTGCTTCGTCTTCAATCAGTTCGCTACTTCCCTTTTGTCCTCTCACACAGTTTGGGAAGGGTGTGGTTTCATCTTTACGTGGCTCATTAGTCAATTACCAGCATTGATAAAAGAGCGTCTGCTTAAGCAGTTCTCTCTCTCTGCTTTGCTCCTTCCCTTACATTTTCGCGAGTCGCTCCAGCGTGATCCAGGTATGTGCTGTGCGAGTGGTGTGCCGAGTATGGATCATATTTTGCCAAGCTGTTAAACTTTTTTGGTTTCGTTTTTGTTCCTAGTGAAATATCGATTGTTTCTGGTTTTCGTTTTCATTCCCTGAACCAGTTCAAAGCATTGATTAAAAGGTAATATATGTTTCCACCAAAATACAAGTTACATTAATGAAACGTGTTTTCAGTGTCTTCACACTTAAATGTCTCACTCACCATACTCCAGTGCTTTTTGTGTTAGTCTGACTTTGACCCCTGCGTCTGTGCTCTGTGAGGCAGGGAGCAGTGTCAGTAGGACCAGCACACACCACAGACACACCATATCCACAAAGTCCTGTGTGGGAGACACGGGGATCAGAACAACTGGCATCTCATAATGGTCAATGTCAACACATCAGCTCTGGCTCTTGCTGAAGCCCTGACATAAACTGTCATGTCATTATTCATTCGCTAATGGCACCACCTTTTTTTTTTTTAAATTGTGCAAATTCTTTTTCTGTGTCTAACCATCAATGATTGGCTTAACAGTGGCTTGTCAGTTGGGATTTAGCCATATGTCTTGCACTTGGTTTGAAAGCTTTGCTTGAACTGGGAACAACAATGTATTGTTATAAATGGGGGGTGGGAGGGAGGGAGGGGGGCACAAGAGTCAACTGTGAGGGAAGCATGACTTGACATGTTGTACCTTGTTTGAGACAAATATACTGGACTCAAACTGCCTCCTTTTCATTGATAAAAGCGTCTTGAAGTAACAGTCTTATCGAACAGACCAAAATTCCATTTTGAAGTTATGGTTCAACCATTGCCTGTAAAATATATTATTGTGTACATAAAACTCTAGTGTCCATTATGCTTTTGTAACATGAGTAATACGTGAACAGCAAAACTGATATTTTAGAGCTTAAACGAAACAGTTTATAATTGGTTACTTTGTTTCTGGGTGCTGTCTTATAACATCCTCTGTTTCCAATTTATTTCCATGGATCAGTTTTCAAAGCAATGATAGTTGGTCAATGTTCCTTATTGTGTCCTATGAGAACATAATGATGATCATCTTCAATAACTAACCAATAATAACTTGTCCCTTACCCATTTTTGCATCAAGACAATTGAAGAGTCATCTTTGACCTGTCTGATTGAAATGTGCCTTACTTTAACTGTCTTGACCTGGAAATGAGCTGGGACCATTCAAGAGTTGCTTAGAACTCCCCTTACTGAAAATAACTTCCTGAAGTACATAGTTGGTTAAATCATAGCATACCTGGTTTTGTCTGTAGTAAACATTTATAGATTAAGCCTTGTACATGTAAAATTATTTTTGATATTTTTCTCTCTCAACCTTCATTTCAGGTTTTCAGTTTTATGACTAACTTTTTTAACTGCTTAGTGGCAGTGACAATGTGTTACTGCTTTAAAGGATACCCTTAAAGTTCTCGAAGGTTATGGCTGATTGCAAAATCAAATGAGAAGTGAAACACTTGAGCAAGGCGCTCTCAGTATGTGAAAATGATATGAAACTGGAAAACAAAGTTGTGTTCCAGTCTTGACTTTATTCACTTCACGGCACTGAAAGAACTGTGTGTTTTTTAGGGCTGAAGATGGTCACGCGGGTTGGGTTTATATTGAATTATTGTGGGCCTCTTAACTGAGAAGGGAGGCCTAAAGTAACAGTATGAAAGCAGAGCAAAAGGGTTTTTTCCTCCCCTTGTCTGTGTTTCAAAAACAGGTTCCTCTTCCTTTTGTGAACGTTTCATTTCAAACATGGAATGATGCAATGAAGAAGTGGTAAACACATTTATCTTTCTAGTGTGTGTTACAAAGTTGTAAAAGTGTCATATGTGAACAATTAATGTAAAATTTTGTAGTTTAAGCAAAAACATGTCAAAGTTGTTTACTGTGTCTCTGTGTTTTCTCCCTCAGTCTCCAATTTATTTCTGAACACATTCATTCTAAAAGCAGTCAGAGTTGGTCAGTATTCCTTACTGTGTCCCCTGAAGACATCATAATTATGATCTACAATAACTAAGTCATCCTCTCTTGATAAAGCGTATACATGTACTAACGGGTCAGTGTCCTCTTTGACTGAGAAAGCTTTACTGGTAAAAATACTTGTTTTCAGTCCAAGTATTAAAAAAAAACAGCAGCAGTGTAGTATAAGAAAACCCCGACTTTTCAATGTACCATTCTTTTACATTTTTAGAAAGGTTTGGTAATAATGGATATAGAGCACATGCATTTTACCTGTAGTTACAGCGAGTGAATTCTGTACAGCCCCTTCACCTCTCTCTGATTGGCAGAGCTGCTGCTTGGTAGGGAGTGGTGCCGGGTGAAAGGAAAAGGCAGTCACAGAACCTGTAATTCAAGTGTAGCAGGAAGAGATTTCTGCAGCTATTCAACTGTTGACTTAGATTGCTTTGTGGTCACACTAACCGCAACTCATAACCAGCAGGTAGGACTCATTAACCAACGGCAACACAGAAAATCAAACTTATTTCTCAACTCAACAGACTGAATTTATTCTTTGTGACAGATTAAGCTCGCCTGTATGTCAGTTTGGCAGTTAATATGGAGACTGCATTCTTTTGTGGTCTAAGGGACAAGTATGTATGACTGAAGAATATGAAGGAAAAGAGAAACAAATGGTTAAAACTTGAGGGGCTATGCATGATTCCTTTTCTAAGTCCTCGTAACATACACTGTGGTTACACACATGGCCTTATCTCTCCTGTTTCACTGTTCTGGGGGAGTACCCAATATCTACTACTGAATGACCTGAGTAAGAGGGCACAGAACAGAATTACACCTCCATTACTTTTACGTTGCAGGGTCAAATCTTATGAAGATTCTTTATCA
Organism: Chanos chanos; assembly: GCF_902362185.1. NCBI lineage: Eukaryota > Metazoa > Chordata > Actinopteri > Gonorynchiformes > Chanidae > Chanos > Chanos chanos. The sequence continues at coordinate 36,459,615 of NC_044500.1, forward strand.
GCCAACAGCTATAAATTTACATAGTCATCCAGTTCTTGGAGATCATCCCTTATCTACTGGAAAAGGACAGGAATAAAAAAGACAGGACACAGTTGCAAACTGGACACAATGAAAGCAAATTTCCATTAACTGATCACTTTGTCGTGCATGAGCAAGTCACTTTAGGCCTACTGAAATACACAGTGAGAGCTCACCAGATTCTCTGATTCCTTATTTGTTGTCATAGTTTGGCTCAGTGAATATACACACAGTCAGGACATAGTCATCAGTTTATTTCTGAACAGTTCACTTCTGCTTCAGCAGAGGAAGAAGAGCTTATCTGAATCCTGCTGGGACACAAAACATTCCAAAAAGAGACATAACAATCCAGATAGAGACAGTACTTGACTACATGAGCTGAAAGTGGTTTTTGGCTTCCAATGAGATTTTAAAAGGATGCTTAGTAATTTGAGAAGTGCAGGTTGAGGACTGGCAGTTTACCATGAATCTGAGTGAGTGACACAGCAGATTCTGTATGGATGTGGGTTATGACCAGGGTTATTATAGTTAACGAAAACTAAGACTTAAACTAAAACAAGCAGTGAAAAAATAATTTTGTTAACTGAAATAAAAATAAAAATGACAATGAACAATGTAATGCGAACTAAAACAAAATAGAATTGCAGGTAAAATCAGCTTCGTTTTGTAATAAATAAATTAAATAAATTAATAATTCAAATAAATAATTGAATTAATTATTTATTAATTTAAAATAAACAAATTAAAACTAATTAAAAACTAAACTAAAGCTAGTCAATTCCTAAAAATAAAAATAAAAACTTCTTATCCACTCATAAAACTAACTAAACTGAAATCAAAGGCCAAGCTGAAAGACTAAGTAAAAATAAAAACTAATGAAAATTTCAGAACTATAATAACCCTGGTTATGACCCAGCTCTGCTATGGGAAGCATAGGTTATTGGATTTTTACACAGCACTTATATGTTTGGGTCTGTTTTAATCCTCAATTTTTGACTCAACATGTTCATATTTTTATGTCATCTTTTCCCTGTGTTTTTCTTTGATAGATTTACTTTTCCTTCACTTTGTTCAACGTCACATGTAAACATAGTTCATATTCTCTTTTTCTTTATCAACATGAAAGTTTGCTAAAATTTGTTCAGATCTCTGTTCTGCATGTTTTCACACACAACATTAAACTTGACAAAAGTGTATGTTAGACATGTGCTCAATAATAAATATGTTTTGTGTAAGATAAATGAGAGAATGGCTATGATAACCTAGCTATACAACATCATCACACCAAAATAAGGAGTGTGTGTGTACTATCACCAAGCAATACCCCAACAATACTGCAGCCAACACATTCTTTCAGTGCTCCATGACATTGTAATAATATTCTAATGAGGTTTTTAACTTTCACAACTTTACTACAGCATTGTAGAAACTTTGAAACTGAAACTGAAAAGTACTGTAAGAAAATTCCAAAATGGCTGTGCTACCGTGTATTACAGATGTACAGGGAACCCAACAGAAAAAAAAACTGTCTATATATCATCAGCCAACAGTACTTTCCTTATTCTACACCCTGTAAGTTTTACTTGACACTAATGATGTTAGAGAACATGATCAGTCTCCATGTGAAGGGAAACCTTCCTTGGCATCTTGATGCGTTTAGGAGAGTGGGAGTGAGCAGCCATTCAGACTAATTTAATGTTACAGAGGGACCAGTATAACTTAGTCATTTTCATACTTTGTTCCATTGGTAACCTTTGTTCATCATTTCATCTTGTTCAGTAATGATGCTTTTTGTTGTATGCCTAATGTTGATTAATTAGTGTTGATTTAATTAGAATTAATGATGAATTAACTGAGTTTCACCTGCGACTGAGAGCACATAAAGGTCAACATGACTGGAGGAGGAGAGAGTTTTCTGGTTTCGAGAGCCAGTGAGTCGAGTAAGTGAGATGTCACTATGAGGAGCCCTCTGTAGGTTAGCAGTTTTCTTATCTTTCACAACTGAAGCAGCAGCGTTTAGAGGAGCTCATCAGTGCGTTCAGAGAAGAGGCCACTAAAGTCAACGCTCGCCTTATTGGCTGTACACAGCTCATCCTAGTGGAGGGAGGGAGTATTGCAGCAAATTGTGTACAGAATGTACTAAAGAGGCATGTTTGTTCTGCTGTTTCAACACTTGTTCAGCTCTAAATTCTCTGTTAAGTAGCATTTTACTGTATGCTTATTAAAAAGTGGAGAGAAAAATAAAGGCTTTAAAGTACTGATTGAAATGGCCATATATTAAAGTGATCTTCCCCAGACAGAATGTACCTGTTCAGCCCACACAAACTCATACTGCTCTCATTGTTCCAAATGACTATGTTCTGGTCAGGATACGCACTAGACCAGTGGATGGAGCGGTTCCCTACTTGTGAGACTCTGTTACCTGCTTCCCTCCCCGCAACAAATCTATCTGGTGCATCAGCATATCTGTTCGCATCTTTCATTCTCCACATCTCATATCTGTCATGCAGATTACAACAGCTAATTCCTGGAGTCTCCAAGGCCACGCCCTCTGCCACAACTCTCTGAGTGACACAAGAATAGGTGAACCTGAGCGCCATTTGAATGGACAGACAGACAGCTTCATGTTGATCCTAAAGTTTCATAAACCATATCATGTGCAATGAATGGAAGGATAAATACATCTGATGTAATAGAATGTAAAAGGACTTCAGGTTATGACATATTATTGATAAGTCGTAAGACTCTGAGCTCCGACCAACTCTTTTTTTTTTATTCACTCTGACGTAGAAACTGCTTTGCCAAATACATTTTTGAGACTGTCAATACAGCAACGCACTTAACTTAAATGAGTAATGCCTCCGAAAGTTAAAAACAAAGTGAAGACGGAGATGAGGGCTCTGTAACGGTTCTGAAACTGAGACCGAAACCGCGCAACGAACATCTCGTGTCACGATTCTGGATGACGGGTTTTGTTACATTACGTTACTAAAGTAGTAACAACTCATTTTTCATTTCACAGTGAACACTGTAACACATGTAAATCACGAAATTATTATTCTATTTAAAGTTAGGGCAAACTGTATAGCCCATTTTGTGTTAGGGGTGTAACGGCACACATATTCGGTACAGGACATTCGCTTCGGTGCGCATTGTGATCGGAGTGAATAGCCTATAGTCCAGTTTACACATCCTCCCACACCCTCTTAAACATCAAATTCAAGGACTTTCCAGGCCCAGTTTCCTCAAATTGAAGGACCTAACACAGCATAGTCTGAGACACGGATCAAGGTTAATTACTGTTACATTAGCTTTCTCGCTTGCTTGCCGCTGTTTAACCTGCATCATACGACATTAATCACTCATGCATGCATGTGACCATCGCACTTTCTCCAGGCAGGTGGCGTGTGAAACAAGGATGCACAGACAGTGGGAGGCACACGTGCATACAGTGGAGCTAAGCCTATTTACCAACATTAAGTAAAAAAAAAAAAGAGTTCATTTTAACACTATGCTGGTGTTTATTTTGTCCTAGTCTTTGCAGTGTTAATTTAACACTTCCTATAGTGTTAATACTACAACTCAGATGCAGAGTGAAAATAATTCTATGCATCGTTAAAAATGAACTCTGCTTAACACAAGAAAGTCTACTTCCTACACTGGTCTCATAACTCTATAGTACGAGTTGAATCTCCAAAACTTCTCAATGACACCAGCTCTCTTATACAATTGACTCCTTTAGTGTTAAATCATATTTTTACAGTGTCAATTCAACTCTATATTTAACATTTTTGCTTAACACTGGAAAATAGGCCTTTTTCACGGAATGATGGCGGTCTTTTCCAAGTTTGGGTATCTTTACTTCCATTTAGCCATCTTCCCTATTGCTTTCCTAAGTATGTTTTTATGGGCAACAAGTTTTTCCCTCAGTATTAGGGCCATACTGAGGGAAAAAATTTAGAGAATGTAGTCATAATATCATGTGAATAAAGTCATATTTGAGCAATATTCATAATACTATTAGAATAAAGTTGTAATTTTACGAAAAGGTCATAATATTACGAAAATGAAGTCATAATTTTGCGGGGGGAAACCCATTGTTCTGGCCTCAATGAATCTCGCATTCAGTCATCCAGCAACCTAAACACCTCCATACAATGACTCTCGGGACCACGACATGATGTTAAGAGTGCTTTATCATATGAACGGTGTGAAACTGAAAACACAAATACATACAGTGATAAGTATTGCATACATAAATGCCAGGTAAGTATGGTAACATTACGGGTACAACAACTGCTGTAATTACCTCATAGGTTGAAAGGACAAAACACAGTGAAATGGCAATTTACAAAGTTGAGTATACAAGTAAGTATTTAGGAACCAACTGTTGTCTGTAAAACTTGAAAATACTATAAAAACGCAGGACAACATACATGCATTCAATGTAATCCAACATAATGCTATCAGAATGCTATAAGATTGCTATCATAACACAGCTAACATTTCACAATTAAGATGTACTCAAACTAAAGATGGACAACATAACACACAGATTTACTTACAGGGAATGCCTTCTCAAGGAACAACAATTGAGGATTGCAAAGGGCTTTCCTGGATACAGATCCACACATGCTCTACCATTGCTCCTACTGCATTCACTTCCTGAGTACTCTCACTTCCTGTCATACTCTTCATGTCATACACTTCCTCTCACATACTTCCTATCACATACTTCCTATCACAGTGACAATTATGGAAACAACCAGCAGGGGTAACCAAAACAACCAAAACAATAATTGGCAGGGCCAGAACACCCATAATTGTTAGGAAAATATTTTACCAGCAACCAACATGTGGGTGAGAGGACAGTCAATGGCAGCCTGAACCTGCTACTGGCAACTGCTGTTTGTCTTAGACGTCAGCCTGGTGATAATGTGGTGCTGATGTGCTAAAAGATCAAGTACTGTATTTCGTCGTTATGTGTGAAAGCTATAATAAAGTATAACTTCACAAGTTGCTCCATGTTCCTCATTTTAACGCAGGCGAAAGGCTGGTCCTCTGATATTTCCCCTCTGAAATTACATGTAGCCTAAAATTATGATTTTATTCTCAAAATATTATAACTTTTTTCTTGTAAAATTATGACTTTATTCTTATTAAATTAAAACTTTATTCAAAACTTTATTCTCGAAAGAGTGACATCATGAATTTTGACATTAAGTGTAAGCAGGGTTCCGTATGGTCATGGAATTTGAAAATAGCAATTTCCAGGCCTGGAACAGTTTTGGAAATATAAATAAACCCAGACAGCTTTGGAAAAGTCTTGGAAATTTGCTTCACAGATACCTGAGTATATGTTCAGTAGGGCTATATCGAATGCCACTTTTTGACAATCAAATTTTAGCCAACCTTTTTCAAGCGAAGCTTGGAATGTCTGTGATGTGGCGTCATTGTTTTGGCCGGTCGTTTCGGAATACTCTGCTTTCTACTCAATAATATGAATGAAGAGATGAATTTGAGAAACTGCAAGTCACACTTTTTTTTAAGTTTGACAGTCTTTAATAGACATTATTTGCATCATTTTATCCAGAGTTCGCTGTCTTTGCGGTGTTCAATAGCTGAGGATGCACCTTTATTCACAAATAATAGTGATTATCTGCGCAGTAGGCTAAACTAAATTTATTGTAGACCTTAGTTTGCTTGAAGAGCAATTTTACGAATTCAGAAGTAAACATAGAAATTTTAGATGGTTTCCCAGATTTGTTGTTGAGTGATGGTACACCAGTTTTATCTGGCACAGTCAGTTTATAATGCTTCCAAACCAGGGTTTTGTTCGACTCTTCTTTTGGTTCAGGACTAAGAATCACGAACGGCTATTATTCCTAGCTTATGCGCGAGTCTATGATGCCTTGATAGAGAACAACACGAGGCTTCCCTTACTGAAATTCAAAAAGTGCAAATGTAGGCCTATTTACTGGCAAAATTGTTTATTTTAAATGATCAGAAAAGTAGGCCACTTTGACATATACATTTCTTGTATTACAGTAGCAATAACCTTAAAACTGCAACCGAGCACCTATCCTAATCATACAATATGATACAGTTAAGATCGACAGAGAAAAATCTGTATTGGTTAAACAACACGACACTTTCCGGAAAATGGCGATTTAATCATGTCTGGCTTCAAACCGCATAGCTTGTCGTTAATTTTACTTAAAATATGCTGTGGTAAATTTTTTCATGGATTTTTATCCTTATTTTTATCAAGTATACACAGACATTTCAGAGAATGTATGGTCATGAAATTTTGCCTCAAAGGCATGGAAAAGTCATGTAAATTTATTGCTAAAAATGTGTATGAACTCTTGAATTAAACTGTGTTTTTTCTTAAATTATCATTGAGCTCAATAGTAAGTAAGTTAGTGCTTTTCTTTAAGTATACTGGAGCTCAAGTTGAAGTAAAACAATGCTTTTTCTAAGTCACATAACATGACACTTAGTGATTTTACTCTTGTATTTTTGTAGGCAATGTAACCCTACAGTATGCCTCAGCATAACATTTCCCCCCATGGACACAGGAACGAAATGAGCCAGGGCATCCAAACTCAGCATGCACAGTCTGTACCAACAGGAGATGTCATAACCCAAAAATCAGCACCTAGCTCTGCTCCCATTAATTTATACAACTTTTAAAATATTTCTTGTTGGAGATGTTAAGTGAATAGAGGAAACATTTTCAATTCCCCACTGACTGTAGTGCTGTCGCCTCACAGCATAGGCTCCAGCACCCCGCGACCCTAATTAAGCGTCTTTGAAAACGAATGAATGAATTCCCCACTGAATGACTCAGGTGACTGACACCTGGCCACATCATCCTTCCAGGAGCACCCTGCCAAATGCTATAATGTCACTTCAACACGATCAACTATAAAGCTTTTTCAGGCTGAAAACATCAGAGACTCATAGAGTACAATGGCATTTTCTTTGTGTGAAAAGGCAAAGGTCAAAAACTTCCCTATTTCAACTGAGTGGCATTTTCCTTGACGCTTCCTAGGTCAGGCAGCCCACATGGTCGTCTTCATCAAAAACAGCATGCTTCTGTGGCTCGGTATGGCTGCGGTAGGCCGAAAGGGCTCGGGAAGTACTACGAAACAGGCTTTTGGACCTTCGCGCTCAAATGCTCACCGCAGTCGATCCAAGTGTCCGAGCTCCGCACTGCGCCTCCCGTGGTCAGAATTTAGAACTGGCTTTGCAAGGGAGCTACATGTCTGGCCCTCACTTATGTTGGACCTATGGTGGGGGTGACTCAGAATCTACATTTTCAGCCCGATCGCATTTTCCTAGCTTGCATGGTGACCTTCCAAATGTGTGCAAAATTGGCATGTGTGTGGGGGGTGGCGGTGTGGGCCGCCTGTGGGAGCCAGATGCCTGAACGTCAGATAATCGTTTTGGCATCCCTAGACGCTTCTGCGTGCGAAGTTTCATGGTCCTTTGGGTACTGACGTCATGTTTGCCCTCTGACAAAAGATGACCTCCAGTCTTTGTTAGAGTCCTCTAGGGCCTGTTTCGATTCAAAGCAACTGATAAAAACGGGCAGGCGGATGCGCTTTTCAGATATGTGGCAGAGGGTCCCGATGCGCTCCCATGCGTACACTTTTGGGCTGTCGGCGTTCATCCGTTCTCTCAGGAGACGTGGTCAAACATTAACTGATCCCGTGGGGAATTTCAATGGGACGATCACAAAGACTTTTCTAAGTTCCTGGATACAGGAAGCAAAAGAGCCATGGCTTCCAAACTTGGCATGCAAAGACTATGTGAACAGGAGATGACATGTGTAAAACATCAAGACCATGCTGTGCCCTGTTGAATTTATACAAATAGTTTTGAAATATTTATTGTAGTGTGGTGTCAGTACTCCTGTCAGGACTTTGTCTTTTGGCCACCCTGCTGGCCATTCTGGGTATTGTGTTGCCATGTGCCTTTGTTTGTGTATTGCCATGTGCTTCTGTTTGTTCCTGTGCTCTCCTGTCCCCGCCCCTCACCTGATCTCTATTATTGCCTCATTTGCTTCCACCAATCACCTGTCCTTGAAGTCAATGGTTCTGTGTATTTAAGTCTGTGCTGGTATCTGTTCTCTGTCAGATTGTGACCGTTTTCTGTCTGTTCCTGCCTGTGTGAGTTCTGCCCCCTGTGATTTGTAAGTTTTACTGTGTTTACCTGGACCTGTTTCTGCTCGACGTTTCGGATTTGGTTGCCCTGTGGATCTCTGGCTTTGACCCTGTTTGTACTCTGTTTTTGACCAATCTTTTGCCTTACGTCTTGGAATTGTTTGCTCTCTGCACATCTGGATCTGACCTTGGACTGGACACTGTTTCTGAGATTGATTTTTTTGTTTTTTGAATAAATCTTATTTTACCCAGTGGGTCTGCGATTGGGTCTTGGTCCGTCAAACCCTCACAGTACAATCTGACCAAGATGGACCCAGCAGACCCCAGTCATGTGAAATCTGCCCTGGAACAGCAAGAAAGAATGCTGGGAAGACACCAGGCCCAGCTGAATTCCCTAAGCAAGACCCTGGATTCGCTTGCTGCCAACATCGCAGAATTAACAGTCCATATCCAGTCTCTCCGGCCTTCCCAGAGTGGCCCACACGTCCCAACCACAAGTTCTTCGGATACCCTGACCTCCCCATCTTTGCCCTCTCCACATGTCCACGAGCCCCGCCTGCCTCCTCCTGAAAAATATGCGGGTGAGCCTGGCACTTGCCGTTCTTTTTTGTCTCAGTGTTCACTTATTTTTGAGCTGCAACCTTCTACATTTCCCACTGAACGAGCTAAAGTTGCTTACATTATCACTCAGCTGTCTGGTCGGGCGAGGCAGTGGGGAACAGCCGTCTGGGAGGTCAAATCACCTTTCTGTAATAATTTTCTGTCTTTTTCTGAGGAGATGACAAGAGTATTTGACCGCTCAAAGCATGGGCGTGAGGCTGCCCGTGAACTGCTACACATGCGCCAGGGGCGCCGATCTGTGTCCGATTACGCCATTGACTTTCAGACTCTGGCCACCTCCAGTGGTTGGAATCCAGATGCGCTTTATGACGCCTTCCTGAACGGCCTCTCCGAAGACATCAAGGATGAACTAATCACCCAGGACCTGCCCGACACCTGTGAGGCCTTGGTAGGCCTGGCCATCCGAATTGATTCACGGCTACAGCAGCGCCACCAAGGTAGAGTTCCTGGGGGTTTTCTGAGGGCATCCACCAAAGTTCCAGCCAATCAACCGCCATTCCCATGTCTTTCATCCCCATCCCATTTCCACACTTCTGAGCCTGAACCCATGCAAATCGACCGTGCCCGCCTGACCCCAGTGGAGAGACAGAGAAGAATGGCTACCCGTTCCTGCCTGTATTGTGGTCAGCCGGGTCACTTCATTGCCACCTGCCCAGTAAAAAGCCGACGCTCTCCAGTAGGAGGAGGAGTACCGATGGGCGTGACTCCTGTCAAACTCTCCTCGATGCAACGCACACTTCTTCCTGCCACTCTTGAATGGGGGGACCAACGGCTCGAAATTTTGGCATTGGTTGATTCCGGGGCTGAGGAGAACTTCATCGACTCCTGCCTGGCCGCTCAGTGGGGGTTGCCCACTTCTACGCTTGAGGTGCCAATGGTGGCCCATGCGTTGAATGGACAGAGATTGGCAAACGTAACCCATGTCAGCACTCCGGTGAGTCTCAGTCTTTCTGGCAATCATCATGAACAGTTAATCTTACATGTCATTGACTCCCCTCAAGCTCCCATTGTCCTCGGTCACCCCTGGTTAGCCAAACATAACCCACACATAAACTGGAGCAGCAATAAAATTGTGGGCTGGAGTTCATTCTGCCTCTCTCACTGCCTCCGTCATGCTCAGACTCCTCTGTTTTCAGAACCTGAATCTCCTGAAGAGTTTCCAGATCTTTCAGCCGTTCCTTCCGAGTACATGGACCTGAAGGCCGTGTTCAGCAAGTCCAGGGCCACATCCTTACCCCTACATCGCCCTTATGACTGTGCCATAGATCTCCTGCCTGGCACGTCTCCTCCCAGGGGGCGCCTCTACTCTCTGTCCCAACCTGAAACGGAGGCTATGAATAAGTACATTCAAGAGTCCCTGACTGCAGGTATTATCCGTCCTTCCTCTTCACCCGCAGGCGCAGGGTTCTTCTTCGTTGAGAAGAAGGACGGATCCCTCCGTCCTTGCATCGACTACCGGGGCCTCAACGATATAACCATTAAGAACCGTTACCCTCTTCCTCTCATGACCTCAGCCTTTGAACTGCTACAGGGGGCATCAGTCTTCACCAAGCTGGATCTCCGCAATGCTTACCACCTGGTCCGAATCCGTGAGGGGGATGAATGGAAAACAGCCTTCAATACCACTTCTGGCCATTATGAGTACCTAGTCATGCCTTTTGGATTAACCAATGCACCTGCTGTGTTTCAGGCCCTGGTCAATGATGTTCTCAGGGATATGCTTAACCACTTTGTCTTTGTCTATCTGGACGACATTCTGATTTTCTCCAAGTCCCTTACTGATCATATTTCTCATGTCCGCAGGGTCCTCCAGCGACTGCTGGAGAACCAGCTCTTTGTTAAAGCAGAAAAATGTGAGTTTCATCGGGATACAGTTTCTTTCCTCGGGTATGTAATCTCAGCTGGTAGTGTTCAGATGGATCAGCAAAAGATCAAGGCAGTGTTAGGTTGGCCTACACCGACTAACCGTCGGGAGCTTCAGCGTTTTCTGGGTTTTGCTAATTTTTACCGCCGGTTCATTCGTAATTATAGCACATTGGCTGCCCCCCTCACTGCCCTAACCTCTACAGTTGTCAAATTTTTCTGGTCCCCTGCAGCAGAAACAGCCTTCCGTGACCTGAAGCAACGTTTTACCTCGGCCCCCATCCTGATCCAGCCTGACCCTGATCTTCAGTTCATTGTGGAGGTGGATGCTTCGGATGTTGGCGTCGGAGCAGTCCTCTCTCAACGCTCCCCTAAGGACCATAAAATCCATCCTTGTGCCTTCTACTCTCACCGCCTCACTCCCACGGAGCAGCATTATGACATCGGCAACAGGGAGTTGCTGGCGGTTAAATTGGCACTGGAGGAATGGAGGCATTGGTTGGAGGGGTCCCGTGTGCCGTTCTTGGTCTGGACTGATCACAAGAACCTGGAATACATCCGCACCGCCAAAAGACTAAACTCCCGTCAGGCTCGCTGGTCCCTGTTCTTCTCCAGATTTAACTTCACTCTGTCCTACCGTCCTGGTTCTAAGAATATAAAACCTGATGCACTTTCCCGAAGGTTCAGTTCTCCTGAGAGTCCCCAAGAACCAGATACCATTCTTCCATCTTCCTGTCTCGTGGCTGCTGCACAGTTGGACATAGAGTCCACTGTGCGCGCTGCCCAGTTGAACGAGGCAGGCCCCAGCCAGTGCCCCACTAACCGTGTTTATGTTCCCAGCTCTGTCCGTTCACAGGTCTTGCAATGGGGTCATTCATCCCATCTGTCCTGCCATCCTGGAATCAGACGAACTAAGGCCTTCATTGGTCGGCGGTTCTGGTGGCCCTCCATGCATGATGACATCCATAACTTCGTTGCAGCCTGCTCGGTCTGTGCCCAGAACAAGACCTCCAACCAGCCCCCTGCTGGCCTGTTACAACCCCTGCCTGTTCCCAAGAGACCCTGGTCCCATATCTCGCTAGACTTTGTAACTGGTCTGCCTCCATCAGATGGTAACACCACTATCCTCACCGTTGTGGATCGCTTCTCCAAGTCAGTACATTTCATTCCTCTACCCAAACTTCCCTCTGCCAAAGAAACTGCTAGCCTCATGATACAGCATGTGTTCAGGTTGCATGGGCTACCCAGTGATGTGGTGTCAGACAGGGGTCCACAATTCACTTCCAATTTCTGGAACGCCTTTTGTAAACTTCTTGGTGCATCCGTCAGTTTGTCTTCAGGTTTTCATCCACAAACCAATGGCCAGACCGAGCGGGCTAACCAACAACTGGAGACGGTGTTGCGGTGCATGGCTTCCCAGAATCCTGCCTCCTGGAGCCAGCAGTTACCCTGGGCAGAGTACGCCATCAACTCCCACACATCCTCATCCTCTGGCCTGTCCCCATTCGAGTGCTCCCTTGGCTACCAACCTCCCCTATTCCCAGACCAGGAGGAGGAAGTTGGCGTGCCCTCTGCCGAGGCATTCATCCGTCGCTGCCGCCGGACATGGAGGTACGCACGCTCTGCCCTTCTTCGTGCCGTGGCTAGGATGAAGCATCATGCTGACAGGCATCGCTCCAAGGCTCCACGGTATCACCGGGGACAGCGTGTGTGGCTGTCCACCCGAGATCTTCCCCTCAGAGTCGATTCCCGCAAACTGGCTCCTCGGTTCATCGGACCCTTCCCCATCGTTAGAGTCATCAGCCCCACAGCAGTCCGGCTCAAGCTTCCTACTACTCTTCGACGCATTCATCCCACCTTTCATGTTTCCCGGATCAAGCCATATGTTCGTAGTACCCTGTGTCCTGCCCCCAAACCCCCTCCACCCCCCCGGCTCATTGATGGGTCAGAGGCGTACACGGTGCGCCAGCTGCTGGATGTCCGTCGCCGAGGTCGTGGGCTCCAGTACCTCGTAGACTGGGAAGGCTACGGTCCTGAGGAGAGGTGCTGGGTCCCAGCCCGGCACATTTTGGATCCCACGCTCATCAGAGACTTCCGCCGCCGACATCCAACTCCTTCTGCTACGACGCCTGGAGGCGTCCGTTAAGGGGGGGGTACTGTCAGTACTCCTGTCAGGACTTTGTCTTTTGGCCACCCTGCTGGCCATTCTGGGTATTGTGTTGCCATGTGCCTTTGTTTGTGTATTGCCATGTGCTTCTGTTTGTTCCTGTGCTCTCCTGTCCCCGCCCCTCACCTGATCTCTATTATTGCCTCATTTGCTTCCACCAATCACCTGTCCTTGAAGTCAATGGTTCTGTGTATTTAAGTCTGTGCTGGTATCTGTTCTCTGTCAGATTGTGACCGTTTTCTGTCTGTTCCTGCCTGTGTGAGTTCTGCCCCCTGTGATTTGTAAGTTTTACTGTGTTTACCTGGACCTGTTTCTGCTCGACGTTTCGGATTTGGTTGCCCTGTGGATCTCTGGCTTTGACCCTGTTTGTACTCTGTTTTTGACCAATCTTTTGCCTTACGTCTTGGAATTGTTTGCTCTCTGCACATCTGGATCTGACCTTGGACTGGACACTGTTTCTGAGATTGATTTTTTGTTTTTTGAATAAATCTTATTTTACCCAGTGGGTCTGCGATTGGGTCTTGGTCCGTCAAACCCTCACATGTGGGGCCTAGCTGAATACTTTGACCGTCACCAGACCTCTTTGGTCTCTTAGTGAGGTGTAGTGGTAAAATACGATCACAGGTATATATTTTGTTAAGTGAATGGAATGTGTGGACATACTTTTCATCTTGTGTTACACTTCTCTCACTCAAACACTGGTTTATCAAGCAAGCTCTCACACACCTGCCCCACAGTTTTAGAGCGCTCTCATTATCTATGAGCGTCAAGGCCAAAGGCCCTTGGCTGCACGGGTATATCTGTATGTGTGTGAGACCTTGTTAGTTTTCCACCATCGAGACTCAGTCTTCCACCACTAAGACTCTGCCTGGGTGTCTCTGATGACCTCCTCTCTGCTTTTGCTGTATACGCTACCTTTTACTCAATAAAGACAAAAGACCTACCTTAAGTCATCGTCGTGCCTGTTTATTATTTTCAACACTTTTAAAAACATTGATGCCCAACAGTGGGTAATGTAAGTCAATAGCAAGTACATTGCATTATTCATTTTGATGTCAAGTTCAACCAAGTTGAGCGTTTCTGGCCATTCTCCAAATTTTGAAAATTTCTTAAGATGCAGTGAACTGACAACTGGTGCACCCACCCACCGTACACACCTGGCCCCTCCCCCCACATTAAGGTTATGACGATGCTTCACATAAAGATGACATCAAGCTTAAGGATAGTGATATCTCTATTTAAAATGAAATCAAATTTGATATGAAACAATGTGGATTTTTAGTAAGAATGACATCTAGTTTAAAATGAAATGATGATGATTTTATTACTTTTTTTTTGTAAGAATGACATCAAGTTGAAATGATGCTTTTCTGGACAGCTGTGGTCTAAAGGTTAGAGAACTGGTTTGATTCCCAGGACCAGCATCAACGGCTGTGTGCTCTTGAGCAAGGCACTTAATCCTAATGCTCCCCGGGTGCAAGGAATGCTGCCCACTGCTCCTGCGTCTGGTGTATGTGTTCACTACTGGTGTGTTGGATGGATTAAATGCAGAGGACAAATTCACTGCTCACTGTTAATAGAGATTTAAATTTACATTTTCTTCATTCACTAAGACACACAATGTGACACTTAATGATTTTACTCTTGTGTTTTTATTGTGGGAAAGCTTAAGCAGTTTGTTTTACGTTAAGTTTTTTCCTCCAAATTTAAATATATGGCAGTGGTTTAGTAACACCATATTTCTCTCACACTTTAATGATAATAAACACCACAAGAATGAAACGATACAGTCCATCAAAGGGCAATACAGGCAGAACCCTCCAACTGTTACATTATTTAAAATGACAGCAAATTTCACACACATAGAAGGAAACAAGGAATTATAATAAAACATATAATCTGAGGCTTTGGGGATTTTATTCCATGAGAGCTGATCAAAACTGTTTGACAGAATAAAAGAGGAGTCTCAGATTATGTTCACACTTCAAGAGTAAAGAACTGTTCAAAGACTTCTCTTCAAACCAATTATTCATCCTGCAGGAGAAAAGTGACACAGAAAACAGGACTAATGTATCTTTCCAAATTGTGAATCCAGTTGCAGAGCTCAGGAAAGAGAGAGGCTCACAGTGTAAGATTTTAATGGTATCATTGATCTTTTTGTAACAAGAAAATAAACACTTTTATTGAGGAGTATACAATTAATTCAAGAACAATGAGACTTGACAGTACATGTGGACACTCAACACTAGAACTGGCATGTCCTTCAGTTCCCACTGGTGGCAAAATCAAGATGTGAAAGAATAATTAACTTTACTCTTCAGAATCAGCGGAACAATATGTACAAGTTGGAACTTAAACCACTAGGCACTACCTGTTTCTTCCAGTTTATTTAAAGCATAAATTTATATTTCACAAAAAGTGAATTGGTACATTTTATTGTTGTGGGTAAGTCATGACATGTGTTCGTGGCTGTAGCTATAACAAATTACTGAATAATTTCAGGCGGAATGCTTGGATACTGTAAAAAGAAGTGCCACTGAACACAAAACCACTGCATCTGTCACTTACTGGCTCAGCAAATCAAGACGAGGAAAAAAGTAGAGAGGATGTTTCTTATTCAGTTGCTTGATTATTTTACGTATTTTAATGATGATTTTGTTACTTGTGATAATTTAGGCTGACACACATGTTTGGAGCGAGCCGTCTCCATAGGGTGATGTCCTAGATTAACCTACACCAAAGAGGTTGTCTGCTGCTGCTTTGCTTTGTGTGACGGGGTTTGGCGCTTTGTGGCTGCTTCGTTGAGCGCTTGCTGAGTTCGTCGCGGTGCAGGTAACACTAGACACCGTAATGATATGTAGTTATTCAGTAACACAGCAGACCCACTAGATGGCAGTAAACTGTGATTAACGTACCAGAGTGACTTAGGTGAGCGGACGGTAGCAAACAGTGAGATGTAAAGAATTGCAACCTCCTGTTACGGACCTTTAATAAAGAAACAGTGTCTAGTGTAAACCGTTTGTTCATGTAATATTGGTGAACGTGATGGTACCAGTGTTATTTGTAAACATCTTCAACCGCCGACACGGACAGTGTGAAGCCGCTCGATGCTTTGAACTGAACTGGTAATTACCGTTGATGGAGAGCATCCAAGCAGCGGTTCATGCCGTGTATGAGCCGTTGAGCTGAATACCTCAGAAGATGAACAGAAATTTGCACTGCTACGCACAGTCTCGGGAAATCGAGCAAAATAAGTATTAAATAGTTTTTGCACGAGCGGATGCCAGAAATAATTTAGTTAGGATGCTGAGAAGTTTGATTAACACTGTCCACCAACGAAGAAGGAAACGTTGGGCAGACTGAGCTGATGTTGCGAGGATGTCACGTAAGTGAATTAGCACCGCAACACGCTACAACACTTGGCCAAACGGCTGGAGGCATGGTCTGTGAAAACATAGCGGTCTTCACGGTGTGTGGAACAGCAAAGTAAAAAAACGGAGCGGGACACGAGGGATGTATAATGTACAAGTAGGCCGGTAAGTCCGGTTACTTAATAAAGGAATTCTAACTAGAGTTAAAGTATCCCTCCTGAAAAATAGTTAAGAGTAAAATAGTATGTAAAATAGTATTAACATCATGTGATGTTAATGAACATCGCATTATCGTATAACATGGAATACTCAGAAGTTTGTGCTACAAAGCGATCTTAACCTTTGTCGATCGCCATATTTGAACATTGACGTAAATCGTTACCAGATGGTTGTGGAGTTTGAAAAGTGCGTGTCCAAGTCAATGCGTCATCCAGCTCCAGGTAACTATGGAATGGCCAGAATCAAACATTGCTCAGAGTTGTTCGCAACTTTACCGAAAGCACACGCTTTTACGCTGCTCTCCAGATACCACAAGCTTGCGATTTTCGCTGAGACTTCAGATCTGAATTTTAACATCTCTGACATCTTGCCTTTATACCTACAATTTTTAAAAATCCATACGACTATTGAGATTTTCGCCTTTAGGCCCGATACTGACCTCTTAAGGACTTTTGGCTGCCGAGAGAATTCACCTGTCACATCAGCCCTGTAGTCTGGTTTAATTTACTGTCGGAATAGCTAGTTTTTGGAAAATCCAGACGACTGTTCATTTCCTCGCCTTTAGACCTACAGTTGTTTAATTGGCTGTTGTAAGAATTAATTTGACTGACTGTCAGGCCTGTACCTTAGCGTCTACTTAATTAAAAGAGTATTTTAAAAGTCTAATTTATTGTACGAATCCACAAGGGAGACCCCTTGGTAAGTAGCCTGAGTTACATTTTCACTGTCTGTGTTTGGTATTAATATAACCTTTTTTCTAGCATTTTCTGCATCTACATACAACGCCAGATCCGTTCGACAAGATATTCAGTAAGTAAACGTATTATTATTATTATTATTATTATTATTATTATTATTATTATTATATTCCCTTATTTTAGTAGTACATCCGTGATGGAGCTAATTTGAAAAATGCTTTTATCAGATTCTAGCACTCTGACGTCATCATATTCTTAAATGTCACACTTTTATTGCTCTTTTTTTTTTTAACGCAGCTACTTTTCCTAAACTGTAATTTCGCGAGAGTATATACTGGTTTGTTTGTTCATTTACTGTATATTCATTCATTCGTTCTACAGTCATGCTGCCCGTACCTCGCCGACAGAGCCAAAATGGCGGTGCTACAGCAGATGAGGCCTTCATGCTGATGCTGTACAACCTGCACCTGAGAATCTGTGCACAGGTAACCTAAACAAAGCCAGCACACAGACAAAACAGTTAGCATCTTAAAATTAAAGTTGCTCAGCTGTATTTACATATACATCTTATTCTGCTCTTTGACTCGAGGAGGAGGAGAATGCCCGACTCCAGGTTCAGAGATGTCAGCTGGAGACACAGGTAGAAATGGGAACTCAGTTTTTCCACACTATTCTCAACATCAGCCAAAGTCTTTGAATGATGTGAAATGCAGGCACTTTCTAAAGTGTGTTTGTGTGTGTGTGTTGAAAGGGGTTTCGTGAGGAGAGAGCCATCCGTAGTGCCGAGGCTTGGATCCAGGAGAATGAGGAGAATCTTCCTCATCTGGAAGTGCGTCCTTCTTTAGAATCTTTACTGTGTTTCCTGCCTTCATGACTATTCAGTAATTAAACGTTAGTCATCAGTAATAATGGTCTCCTCAAATGGACTGACAGAACAACAAAATAAACGGGCGTGTCAGATTTGTGAGATTATGTTGGTCGTCTAGGTCAATGGAATAACTTCCCTGATTCTTTACATCCACAGCGTGTGCTCCTGGATGAGGAGAAGGTTCTGGATAACTGTACCAGGCATCTGACAGAGGTAGGACTGTCACACTCTCGATAAACTTGACTGACAGGATCTGGCTTTCAGAGCATCAAATCCATCGATGTTTGTGCTCCCACAGGTCATGGATGAGGTGGAAGAGCTTTCTGCAAAGCAGGATGAGGTTTTGTGTGAAGCTGAG
The DNA here is from genome assembly GCF_902362185.1 of Chanos chanos. Lineage (NCBI taxonomy): Eukaryota > Metazoa > Chordata > Actinopteri > Gonorynchiformes > Chanidae > Chanos > Chanos chanos. Next base: position 36,477,969 of record NC_044500.1, read on the forward strand.
GTATGATAGCTGTGTGTAACAGAGACTCTTTAATTACATGCACATAGTACAGTGTCAGAATCCACAATGTTCCTCGCTTTAATGTTTTTCTTGCTTCTTACTTTTCGATTTGTATAAAATGAGGCCATACTTTCTGTTTTGGAGTCATTTTTGAGCATACGTTGTTCTGCACCAGACACTGCAGGCCACACTGGAGGAGCTGCATATGAAGTTGGAGCACCTACAGTCCGTGGGAGAGGAGGAGTCTCAGCATTTCATCCAGGCTGTGGAGGAGGAGCACAGCAACAACCTGACACTGGATGAGAACAGCATGGAGCAAGAGCATGAGGAGGTGACTGGACATGAGAAGGAGCAGCAGTGCAAGCAGGAAGAGGAGCAAGTTGAGGAGAAGGATGTCCAGGAGCTCAGACAGGGAGCTGTAAAGGAAGAGGAGCTAAGCAGAGAGGGAGCCCATGAGGAGAACGAGGAGAGAGAGGAGGATGCGCAGGAGAAGTGTTACGAAACTCTGAAGCAGCAGGAGAACTGTGAGGAGCACGTCCAGGAACTCAGGCAGGGAACTGTAGAGCAAGGTGAGCAGCATGAGGAGGCTGTTGAGGAGAGCAGCTACGAAGCCATGGAGGAGGAAACTGTTGCTAAACAAGAGGAGTTCCAGCAAGGTATCACGTAGAGTGGCTTTGAATGAGAGAATAAAAACAACACGGGCTGAAACAGTTTGATTTTACCTCACAAATATGGATGGTGGCCATGTGTAGCATAGAGTGAAGTGTACTGTTGTAAGATGAGAATCTGTGGTTATGTTTGGTTGTCATGGAAACTGATGAGTGTTTGATACAGTTGTGTATGGACTAAAACTGCACGTGTTGCCTGGCTTTGGTTTCCCCCTGTAGACAACACATGCACAGATGTTCCAAAAGAAGAGAAGAAGAAGAAGAAGCGAAAGAAAGAAAAGAGACGAAGGACAGAGTCTAGGTTAGTTGTATATGATGACCACTCCCTGTGATATGGAAATAGGTCTTTGTTGATAAATACTTATGATGACTGGACATTAGGTGAAGAGCAGTCAGTCATGTGATGCCTTTTTGTGTTTACCGAATGTGAATAAAAGTTTCTGTTCTTCCTCAGGAGCTTTGGCTGTTTCTCATTCCTGTGGAGCTGTGTTAGGAAATAAAGACAGAGTCATCAGAGAGCTCCAGGTGTTGTATTTTGTCATTTTGTTTTTTTGGGGGTCTAGTGTTACTTGGAAACAGGAAGTGTGTGTGTGTGTGTGCATGTGTGTGTGCGCATGTGCTCGATTGGATGTGGTGATACGGCCTGTCAGACAGCACTGCACACACACAGTTGCTTTGTGTGTGTTAATGAGTGTTTTGTTGTTTGTCTTTACAGATGAAGGTCTTGGTCTTAGAAGAGAAGTATTCCATAGTGAAGGGTTCACTGAGGATTTGTTCATCCACCAGTCGTGATGGACAAATGCTCAAGAATTCTCTTTCATATTACAGATGAATCAAATGATAAACAATGTATACAGATGTAAATAAATTCCTGTCAACACTTCTGAAATGTTTGTGTTTTAATGTTAAAAATCTTCTCAGATTGTGACTGAATGAAATACAGGATCAGAAATAAAGTCTATATTTATTCCTTCTCTTTTTTCACTCACACCTTAGGCCAAGTCTTCCTTAACCTTCAGTTAGAGCACATTCATAACTACTACATGACACCTTCATGTACATTCATTATGGTCCTGAGGTCATTCACTAATCAGACACCTTTGTAAACTAACTGCTGTCAAATGACACATCGAGCATCTAATTATACTGTGTGGCGGTAGTGGGACTGTTTTTAATGTTTTAATTGTCCAGGCGCCAGGTGATATCCACCGCCACTCAGACAGAGTAGTTAAAAATAAAATGATGAGGTAATAATGATGTTGGCTTTAGGTGAAGTTAACCAAGCATCACAAACTCTAACACTGCTGTTTATTCATTCATTCATTCATTTATTTATTTAAATAAACAGACCAGAAACTTCAAAAGATGTAGGTTATTATATGTCACCCTTCAGTATGCGGCAGCAAAGTCTCTGTTGGGTTCAAACCAGGCGGTCCTCCGTCTCGCCTCGATTACTGCAATGTTCTTTACTCTGGCCTGCCTGCCTCTAGTACCAATAGTCTTCAGCTTGTCCAGAATGCTGCTGCTAGAATTTTGACCAGAACGAAGAAGACTGATCACATTAGTCCTGTCTTGGCTTCCCTTCATTGGCTCCCAATTCATGCAAGGGCAGATTTTAAGGTCCTCTTATTAACATAAAATTTTACATGGGCTTGCGCCATCCTACCTGTCTGACTTAATTACACCCAATAACCCACCTCGCACCTTGCGCTCGCACCCACTGGCAACCGAGCCTTTTCCTACCACTCTCCCTTCCTCTGGAATGGTTTACCTACAGAAGTTAGAGAGGCAAACTCTCTCAATACCTGTAAAATGAGACTTATCTATTTTCTCGAACTTATGCATAATATAATTTTGATTTGACTTTGTTATAGACATGTAAAGCCCATTGAGACTATAAATATTGATATTGGGCTCTAAATAAACTTTTCTCCAAAGTCCGCTTCGATAGCCTGCTTCCAACAGAAACAATTTCAAACAATTTTAAGAACACAAATTAACATGCTGAGGAAAACGCAGGATTTCCGCAACATAATTAATTGAAATACAGTTCACTACAACAGCGATACAATACAGGGCAACTCGGGTGCCAAAGGAAAATAAAAAATAAAACAAAATTTAAATAAACAAGAAATGAAACGGCTATTCCAAGGAAAACCCTCCGGGACACTCTCCATGACACTCAAAACCAGCTAAGCGCTATTCCATATGTCTTTGAAACCAAAACAAATATTTAAGAATATTTCAGTGAATGGCTTTTGACGGAGAGCATAAAACATGTGCATTCAATTTTTTTTTTTTACTCAGCAGGGCTGGAAAAAAGTAAAAGTAGAGGTAGAGTTAAACGTACAACCGTTTTTGTAAACTGTAAAAGAGTGACTCTTTTACTCTTAAGTATTTTTCAGAAGAGGTATTTTTGCACTACTCAGAATACTTTTTCTTTCTTTTTTAGCAAGTGTACTTTTACTTTTCCATCCCTGTTATGGAGTTTCCCCTTCACTCCTGGTCATAGAGCAAGGTGTGGTGTCGTCTCTGGCCACTGGTTATCTTTTTATTCAGTAACACAGCAGACCCACTAGATGGCAGTAGACTGTGATTCGCGTGGCTAGCGATGGGAATTCGCCGGATCATTTGGCTCAGCTCAGCAATAAGAGCCGGCTCTTTCAGCTCCCAAATGGCTCTTTACCTAGTACCACTTCTGAACGACAGTAGCAATCAGTGAGATGGAAAGAACTGCAACCACATGGTACCAGTGCTATTTGTAAACATCTGCAACCGCCGACATGGACAGTGTGAAGCCGCTCGATGCTTTTGAACTGGACTGGTAATGACCGTTAATGGAGAGCATCCAAGCAGCGGTTCATGCCGCGTATGTGAGCCGCTGAGCTGAATACCTAAGAAGATGAACAGAAATTTGCGCTGCTACGCACAGTCTCGGGAAGTCGAGCAAAATAAGTATAAAACAGTTTTTGCACGAGCGGATGCTGAGAAGTTTGATGAACACTGTCCACCAACGAAGAAGGAAACGTTGGGCAGACTGAGCTGATGTTGCGAGGATGTTACGTAAGTGAATTAGCACTGTACACTTTTCAGTACTTCTACTTTTTACACTCCTGTGGGACACATTAAAGAGGGGCAGTCTCGTATTACGAAGCTTTAGTAAAGAAGCTATAGTTACTTAAAACCGCGTGTTCATGTGATGTTAATGAGCATCGCATTATGGTATAACATGGAATATTCAGAAGTTTGTACTACGAAGCGATCTGAACCTTTGTCGATCGCCATATTTGAACATTGACGTAAGTGCGTGTCCAAGTCAATACGTCATCCAGCTCCAGGCAACTATGGAATGGCCAGAATCAAACATTGCTCAGAGTTGTTCGCAACTTTACCGAAAGCACACGCTTTTACGCTGCTCTCCAGATACCACAAGCTTGCGATTTTCGCTGAGACTTCAGATCTGAATTTTAACATCTCTGACATCTTGCCTTTATACCTACAATTTTTAAAAATCCATACGACTATTGAGATTTTCGCCTTTAGGCCCGATACTGACCTCTTAAGGACTTTTGGCTGCCGAGAGAATTCACCTGTCACATCAGCCCTGTAGTCTGGTTTAATTTACTGTCGGAATAGCTAGTTTTTGGAAAATCCAGACGACTGTTAATTTCTTCGCCTTTAGACCTACAGTTGTTTAATTGGCTGTTGTTAGAATTAATTTGACTGACTGTCAGGCCTGTACCTTAGCGTCTACTTTATTAAAAGAGTATTTTAAAAGTCTAATTTATTGTAAGAATCCACAAGGGAGACGCTTTGGTAAGTAGCCTAAGTTACATTTACACTGTCTGTGTTTGGTATTAATCTAACCTTTTTTCTAGCATTTTCTGCATCTACATACAACGCCAGATCCGTTCGACAAGATATTCAGTAAGTAGACTTATTATTATTATTATTATTATTATTATTATATTCCCTTATCCGTGATGGAGCTAATTTGAAAAATGCTTTTATCAGATTCTAGCACTCTGACGTCATCATATTCTTAAATGGCACACTTTTATTGCTCTTTTTTTTTTTGTAACGCAGCTACTTCCTAAACTGTAATTTCGCGAGAGTATATACTGGTTTGTTTGTTCATTTACTGTATATTTATTCATTCGTCCTACAGTCATGCTGCCCGTACCTCGCCGACACACCCAAAATGGCGGCGCTACAGCAGATGAGGCCTTCATGCTGATGCTGTACAACCTGCACCTGAGAATCTGTGCACAGGTAACCTAAACAAAGCCAGCACACAGACAGAACAGTTAGCATCTTAAAATTAAAGTTGTTCAGCTGAGTTTATACATACATTAATGCAATTCAATCATCACAGAGAGTTAAACACTTTATAACTCCATGTAATGTGTCTTGGCTATTTATGTTGTATCACCAGTTGTGAAGTGTTCAAAAATAGTTCTGCTCTTTGACTCGAGGAGGAGGAGAATGCCCGACTCCAGGTTCAGAGATGTCAGCTGGAGACGCAGGTAGAAACGGGAACTCAGTTTTTCCACAGTACTCTCAACATCAGCGAAAGTCTTTGAATGATGTGAAATGCAGGCACTTTCTAAAGTGTGTGTGTGTGTGTGTTTGTTGAAAGGTGTTTCGTGAGGAGAGAGCCATCCGTAGTGCCGAGGCTTGGATCCAGGAGAATGAGGAGAATCTTCCTCATCTGGAAGTGCGTCCTTCTTTAGAATCTTTACTGTGTTTCCTGCCTTCATGACTATTCAGTAATTAAACGTTAGTCATCAGTAATAATCGTCCCCTCAAATGGACTGACAGAACAACAAAATAAACGGGCGTGTCAGATTCGTGAGATTATGGCCGTAGTCTAGGTCAATGGAATAACTTCCCTGATTCTTTACATCCACAGCGTGTGCTCCTGGATGAGGAGAAGGTTCTGGATAACTGTACCAGGCATCTGACAGAGGTAGGACTGTCACACTCTCGATAAACTTGACTGACAGGATCTGGCTTTCAGAGCATCAAATCCATCGATGTTTGTGCTCCCACAGGTCATGGATGAGGTGGAAGAGCTTTCTGCAAAGCAGGATGAGGTTTTGTGTGAAGCTGAGGTATGATAGCTGTGTGTAACAGAGACTCTTTAATTACATGCACATAGTACAGTGTCAGAATCCACAATGTTCCTCGCTTTAATGTTTTTCTTGCTTCTTACTTTTCGATTTGTATAAAATGAGGCCATACTTTCTGTTTTGGAGTCATTTTTGAGCATACGTTGTTCTGCACCAGACACTGCAGGCCACACTGGAGGAGCTGCATATGAAGTTGGAGCACCTACAGTCCGTGGGAGAGGAGGAGTCTCAGCATTTCATCCAGGCTGTGGAGGAGGAGCACAGCAACAACCTGACACTGGATGAGAACAGCATGGAGCAAGAGCATGAGGAGGTGACTGGACATGAGAAGGAGCAGCAGTGCAAGCAGGAAGAGGAGCAAGTTGAGGAGAAGGATGTCCAGGAGCTCAGACAGGGAGCTGTAAAGGAAGAGGAGCTAAGCAGAGAGGGAGCCCATGAGGAGAGAGAGGAGGATGCGCAGGAGAAGAGTTACGAAACTCCGAAGCAGCAGGAGAACTGTGAGGAGCACGTCCAGGAACTCAGGCAGGGAACTGTAGAGCAAGGGGAGCAGCATGAGGAGGCTGTTGAGGAGAGCAGCTACGAAGCCATGGAGGAGGAAACTGTTGCTAAACAAGAGGAGTTCCAGCAAGGTATCACTTAGAGTGGCTTTGAATGAGAGAATAAAAACAACACGGGCTGAAACAGTTTGATTTTACCTCATATTTGGATGGTGGCCATGTGTAGCATAGAGTGAAGTGTACTGTTGTAAGATGAGAATCTGTGGTTATTGTTTGGTTGTCATGGAAACTGATGAGTGTTTGATACAGTTGTGTATGGACTAAAACTGCACGTGTTGCCTGGCTTTGGTTTCCCCCTGTAGACAACACATGCACAGATGTTCCAAAAGAAGAGAAGAAGAAGAAGAAGAAGCGAAAGAAAGAAAAGAGACGAAGGACAGAGTCCAGGTTAGTTGTATATGATGACCACTCCCTATGATATGGAAATAGGTCTTTTTCGATAAATACTCATGATGACTGGACATTAGGTGAAGAGCAGTCAGTCATGTGATGCCTTTTTGTGTTTACCGAATGTGAATAAAAGTTTCTGTTCTTCCTCAGGAGCTTTGGCTGTTTCTCATTCCTGTGGAGCTGTGTTAGGAAATAAAGACAGAGTCATCAGAGAGCTCCAGGTGTTGTATTTTGTCATTTTGTTTTTTTGGGGGTCTAGTGTTACTTGGAAACAGGAAGTGTGTGTGTGTGTGTGCATGTGTTTGTGCGCATGTGCTCGATTGGATGTGGTGATACGGCCTGTCAGACAGCACTGCACACACACAGTTGCTTTGTGTGTGTTAATGAGTGTTTTGTTGTTTGTCTTTACAGATGAAGGTCTTGGTCTTAGAGGAGAAGTATTCCATAGTGAAGAGTTCACTGAGGATTTGTCCATCCACCAGTCGTGATGGACAAACGCTCAAGAATTCTCTTTCATATTACAGATGAATCAAATGATAAACAATGTATACAGATGTAAATAAATTCCTGTCAACACTTCTGAAATGTTTGTGTTTTAATGTTAAAAATCTTCTCAGATTGTGACTGAATGAAATACAGGATCAGAAATAATGTCTATATTTATTCCTTCTCTTTTTTTACTCACACCTTAGGCCAAGTCTTCCTTAACCTTCAGTTAGAGCACTTTCATAACTAATACATGACACCTTCATGTACATTCATTATGGTCCTGAGGTCACTCACTAATCAGACACCTTTGTAAACTAACTGCTGTCAAATGACACATCGAGCATCTAATTATACTGTGTGGCGGTAGTGGGACTGTTTTTAAAGTTATAATTGTCCAGGCGCCAGGTGATATCCACCGCCACTCAGACAGAGTAGTTAAAAATAAAATGATGAGGTAATAATGATGTTGGCTTTAGGTGAAGTTAACCAAGCATCACAAACTCTAACACTGCTATTTATTCATTCATTCATTCATTTATTTATTTAAATAAACAGACCAGAAACTTCAGAAGATGTAGGTTATTATATGTCACCCTTCAGTATGCGGCAGCAAAGCCTCTGTTGGGTTTAAACCAGGCGGTCCTCCGTCTCGCCTCGATTACTGCAATGTTCTTTACTCTGGCCTGCCTGCCTCTAGTACCAATAGTCTTCAGCTGGTCCAGAATGCTGCTGCTAGAATTTTGACCAGAACAAAGAAGTTTGATCACATTAGCCCTGTCCTGGCTTCCCTTCATTGGCTCCCAATTCATGCAAGGGCAGATTTTAAGGTCCTCTTATTAACATAAAATTTTACATGGGCTTGCGCCATCCTACCTGTCTGACTTAATTACACCCTATAACCCACCTCGCACCCTGCGCTCGCACCCACTGGCAACCGAGCCTTTTCCTACCACTCTCCCTTCCTCTGGAATGGTTTACCTACAGAAGTTAGAGAAGCAAACTCTCTCAATACCTGTAAAACGAGACTTATCTATTTTCTCGAACTTATGCAAATATAATTTTGATTTGACTTTGTTATAGACATGTAAAGCCCATTGAGACTATAAATATTGATATTGGGCTCTAAATAAACAATTTCAAACAATTTTAAGAACACAAATTAACATGCTGAGGAAAACGCAGGATTCAGACTTAGAATTTCCGCTACAGAATTAAATGAAATACAGTTCACTACAACAGCGATACAAAACAGGGCAACTCGGGTGCCAAAGGAAAATAAAAAATAAAACAAAATTTAAATAAACAAGAAATGAAACGGCTATCCCAAGGAAAACCCTCTGGGACACTTTCTATGACACTCAAAACCAGCTAAGTGCTATTCCTTATGTCTTTGAAACCAAAACAAATATTTAAGAATATTTCAGTGAATGGCTTTTGACGGAGAGCATAAAACATGTGCATTCAATTTTTTTTTTTTACTCAGCAGGGCTGGAAAAAAGTAAAAGTAGAGGTAGAGTTAAACATACAACCGTTTTTGTAAACTGTAAATGAGTGACTATTTTAGTCTTAAGTATTTTTCAGAAGAGGTATTTTTGCACTACTCAGAATACTTTTTCTTTCTTTTTTGGCAAGTGTACTTTTACTTTTCCATCCCTGCTATGGAGTTTCCCCTTCACTCCTGGTCATAAAGCAAGGCGTGGTGTCGTCTCTGGCCACTGGTTATCTTTTTATTCAGTAACACAGCAGACCCACTAGATGGCAGTAGACTGTGATTCGCGTAGCTAGCGATGGGAATTCGCCGGATCATTTGGCTCAGCTCAGCAGTAAGAGCCGGCTCTTTCAGCTCCCAAATGGCTCTTCACATAGTACCACTTCTGAACGACAGTAGCAATCAGTGAGATGGAAAGAACTGCAACCACATGGTACCAGTGCTATTTGTAAACATCTGCAACCGCCGACATGGACAGTGTGAAGCCGCTCGATGCTTTGAACTGGACTGGTAATGACCGTTAATGGAGAGCATCCAAGCAGCGGTTCATGCCGCGTATGTGAGCCGTTGAGCTGAATACCTAAGAAGATGAACAGAAATTTGCGCTGCTACGCACAGTCTCGGGAAGTCGAGCAAAATAAGTATGAAATACTTTTTGTACGAGCGGATGCCAGAAATAATTTAGTTAGGATGCTGAGAAGTTTCATGAACACTGTCCACCCAACGAAGAACGAAACGTTGGGCAGACTGAGCTGATGTTGCGAGGATGTCACGTAAGTGAATTAGCACAGTACACTTTTCAGTACCTCTACTTGTTACACACCTGTGGGACACATTAAAGAGGGGCAGTCTCGTATTACGAAGCTTTAGTAAAGAAACTTTAGTTACTTAAAACCGCGTGTTCATGTGATGTTAATGAGCATCGCATTGTCGTATAGCATGGAATATTCAGAAGTTTGTACTACGAAGCGATCTGAACCTTTGTCGATCGCCATATTTGAACATTGACGTAAATCGTTACCAGATGGTTGTGGAGTTTGAAAAGTGCGTGTCCAAGTCAATGCGTCATCCAGCTCCAGGCAACTATGGAATGGCCAGAATCAAACATTGCTCAGAGTTGTTCGCAACTTTACCGAAAGCACACGCTTTTACGCTGCTCTCCAGATACCACAAGCTTGCGATTTTCGCTGAGACTTCAGATCTGAATTTTAACATCTCTGACATCTTGCCTTTATACCTACAATTTTAAAAAATCCATACGATTATTGAGATTTTCGCCTTTAGGCCCGATACTGACCTCTTAAGGACTTTTGGCTGCCGAGAGAATTCATCTGTCACATCGTCTTTTCTACCTAACCAGCCCTGTAGTTTGGCCTAATTTACTGTCGGAATAGCTACAGTTTTTGGAAAATCCAGACGACTATTTATTTCCTCGCCTTTAGACCTACAGTTGTTTAATTGGCTGTTGTTAGAATTAATTTGACTGACTGTCAGGCCTGTACCTTAGCGTCTACTTAATTAAAAGAGTATTTTAAAAGTCTAATTTATTGTACGAATCCACAAGGGAGACCCCTTGGTAAGTAGCCTGAGTTACATTTTCACTGTCTGTGTTTGGTATTAATCTAACTTTTTTTCTAGCCTTTTCTGCATCTACGTACAACGCCAGATCCGTTCGACAAGATATTCAGTAAGTAAACGTATTATTATTGTTATTGTTATTATTATTATTATTATATTCCCTTATTTTAGTAGTACATCCGTGATGGAGCTAATTTGAAAAATGCTTTTATCAGATTCTAACACTGACATCATCGTATTATTAAATGTCACACAACCATAACTTTTATTGTTCTTTTTTTCTCTCTACTCTTTACTACAGTGTAATTTCGCGAGGGTATGTATTGGTTTATTTGTTCATTTATTGTACATTCATTCATTCGTTCCACAGTCATGCTGCCCGTACCTCGCCGACAGAGCCAAAATGGCGGTGCTACAGCAGATGAGGCCTTCATGCTGATGCTGTACAACCTGCACCTGAGAATCTGTGCACAGGTAACCTAAACAAAGCCAGCACACAGACAAAACAGTTAGCATCTTAAAATTAAAGTTGCTCAGCTGTATTTACATATACATCTTATTCTGCTCTTTGACTCTAGGAGGAGGAGAATGCCCGACTCCAGGTTCAGAGATGTCAGCTGGAGACGCAGGTAGAAATGGGAACTCAGTTTTTCCACACTACTGTCAACATCAGCGAAAGTCTTTGAATGATGTGAAATGCAGGCACTTTCTAAAGTGTGTTTGTGTGTGTGTGTTGAAAGGTGTTTCGTGAGGAGAGAGCCATCCGTAGTGCCGAGGCTTGGATCCAGGAGAATGAGGAGAATCTTCCTCATCTGGAAGTGGGTCCTTCTTTAGAATCTTTACTGTGTTTCCTGCCTTCATGACTATTCAGTAATTAAACGTTAGTCATCAGTAATAATCGTCCCCTCAAATGGACTGACAGAACAACAAAATAAACGGGCGTGTCAGATTTGTGAGATTATGTTGGTCGTCTAGGTCAATGGAATAACTTCCCTGATTCTTTACATCCACAGCGTGTGCTCCTGGATGAGGAGAAGGTTCTGGATAACTGTACCAGGCATCTGACAGAGGTAGGACTGTCACACTCTCGATAAACTTGACTGACAGGATCTGGCTTTCAGAGCATCAAATCCATCGATGTTTGTGCTCCCACAGGTCATGGATGAGGTGGAAGAGTTTTCTGCAAAGCAGGATGAAGTTTTGTGTGAAGCTGAGGTATGATAGCTGTGTGTAACAGAGACTCTTTAATTACATGCACATAGTACAGTGTCAGAATCCGCAATGTTCCTCGCTTTAATGTTTTTCTTGCCGCTTACTTTTCGATTTGTATAAAATGAGGCCATACTTTCTGTTTTGGAGTCATTTTTGAGCATACGTTGTTCTGCACCAGATACTGCAGGCCACACTGGAGGAGCTGCATATGAAGTTGGAGCACCTACAGTATGTGGGAGAGGAGGAGTCTCAGCATTTCATCCAGGCTGTGGAGGAGGAGCACAGGAACAACCTGACACTGGATGAGAACAGCATGGAGCAAGAGCATGAGGTGACTGGACATGAGAAGGAGCAGCAGTGCAAGCAGGAAGAGGAGCAAGTTGAGGAGAAGGATGTCCAGGAGCTCAGACAGGGAGCTGTAAAGGAAGAGGAGCTAAGCAGAGAGGGAGCCCATGAGGAGAACGAGGAGAGAGAGGAGGATGCGCAGGAGAAGAGTTACGAAACTCTGAAGCAGCAGGAGAACTGTGAGGAGCATGTCCAGGAACTCAGGCAGGGAACTGTAGAGCAAGGGGAGCAGCATGAGGAGGCTGTTGAGGAGAGCAGCTACGAAGCCATGGAGGAGGAAACTGTTGCTAAACAAGAGGAGTTCCAGCAAGGTATTGCTTAGAGTGGCTTTGAATGAGAGAATAAAAACAACACGGGCTGAAACAGTTTGATTTTACCTCACATATGTGGATGGTGGCCATGTGTAGCATAGAGTGAAGTGTACTGTTGTAAGATGAGAATCTGTGGTTATGTTTGGTTGTCATGGAAACTGATGAGTGTTTGATACAGTTGTGTATGGACTAAAACTGCACGTGTTGCCTGGCTTTGGTTTCCCCCTGTAGACAACACATGCACAGATGTTCCAAAAGAAGAGAAGAAGAAAAAGAAGAGAAAGAAAGAAAAGAGACGAAGGACAGAGTCTAGGTTAGTTGTATATGATGACCACTCCCTATGATATGGAAATAGGTCTTTGTTGATAAATACTTATGATGATTGGACATTAGGTGAAGAGCAGTCAGTCATGTGATGCCTTTTTGTGTTTACTGAAAGTGAATAAAAATTTCTCTTCTTCCTCAGGAGCTTTGGCTGTTTCTCATTCCTGTGGAGCTGTGTTAGGAAATAAAGACAGAGTCATCAGAGAGCTCCAGGTGTTGTATTTTTGTCATTTCCTGTCCCCCCCACCATCTTTCCATTGGTGTCTATGGAGCAATTTAACATTCAGTGGGTGGGAGACTTTCTGTTTTCAGGTAGTTCTGTTGGTGACTTCTTGTTAGTTTCTAGTGCTTTAAGTACCAGTCAGCTGTAAATTAAAGGATTTAATCTTTCTCTTCTGGTTATAAGTTAGATATCTGAAGGATAGGGGTCTAGTGTGTATTACTTGGAAACAGGAAGCGTGTGGTTGTGCACGCGTGTGCTCGATTGGATATGGTGATACAGCCTGTCAGACAGCACTGCACACACACTGCTGCTTTGTGTGTATTTATGAGTGTTTTGCTGTTTGTCTTCACAGATGAAGGTCTTGGTCCGGCTCTTAGAGGAGAAGTATTCCATAGTTCACTGAGGATGAAGGCGTGACTGATGTGATGATGTCAGTAAGATCTGCACAGTCTGCACAGAGACAAAAACAAGCCCAGAACTCAGACTCACTAACCCTGATCCACCAGGCGCGATGGACAAACGCTCAAGAATTCTCTTTCATATTACAGATGAATCAAATGATAAACAATGTATACAGATGTAAATAAATTCCTGTCAACACTTCTGAAATGTTTGTGTTTTAATGTTAAAAATCTTCTCAGATTGTGACTGAATGAAATACAGGATCAGAAATAAAGTCTATATTTATTCCTTCTCTTTTTTCACTCACACCTTAGGCCAAGTCTTCCTTAACCTTCAGTTAGAGCACTTTCATAACTAATACATGACACCTTCATGTACATTCATTATGGTCTTGAGGTCATTTACTAATCAAACACCTTTGTAAACTAACCGCTGTCAAATGACACATCGAGCATCTAATTATACTGTGTGGCGGTAGTGGGACTGTTTTTAATGTTTTAATTGTCCAGGCGCCAGGTGATATCCACCGCCACTCAGACAGAGTAGTTAAAAATAAAATGATGAGGTAATAATGATGTTGGCTTTAGGTGAAGTTAACCAAGCACCACAAACACTTTAACACTGCTATTTATTTATTTAAAAAAAAACACAGACCAGAAACTTCAAAAGATGTATTATATTTCACCCTTCGGTACGCGGCAGCAAAGTCTCTGTAGGGTTTAAAGGAGGCGGTCCTCCAATCAGAGAAAGGACTGTGGTAGCCGCGACAAAAAAAAGATACAGAGAGAGACAAAAAACTTCTATAGCCTGCTTCCAACAGAAAGAATTTCAAACAATTTTAAGAACAAACATTAACACACTGAGGAAAACGCAGGATTCAGACTTAGAATCTCCACTACATAATTAAATTAAATACAATTCATTACAACAGATACAATACAGGGCAACACCGGCGACAGAGGAAAATAAAAAAATAAAACAAAATTTAAACAAACTGTACGCATGAGCGCCTCCTATTACGAACCTTTAATAAAGAAACAGTGGTTAGTGTAAATCGTTTGTTCGTGCAATATTAGTGAACTCTGAGAATTTGCTATGTGATTACGTATGGGTGAGTTATGGCACCTTTCTGGTTAGCCAAAAGACTGAGCAAAGAGCGGGAATTTTCTGAATTTCGACCCAGAGAAGAGCCTTCCTATTTCAATTTCTTTAGCGTGATCATTGCGTAAGTCATGTACATTTTAATTTCTCCAAATATTTTGTTACTGCTACACAATAGGCTCTATAAACGGATACGTTTATAGTTTCGTAACATTCACTTTGTAATGTCACGGAAGCAATACACTTCACAAAATAGTAACTTTAAATGTAAAGATCAGCCATATGCAGTGTGATTAGATCACAATTTTTCTGGTAGATAGCCACTGTATACGTAACATCTTAACACGTATTAGGCGTATATATTAAAATGTTCTAGGTTTGCACTTAGTGAGGTCGGATTTTATGTTATCGTCCCGTTTAAATATCTGATAATAGCCAGGCTAACAGTTCCCATGGAAATAGCTATCTTAGCTAGTAACTAACGGTAACTATCATGATGTCTTCCTGTGTGCTGGCTAGACAGCTAATAAGCGAGCTAACCGGTAGCAAACCAGAATCCTGTGAAACAGGCAGACCCAGCCCACTAAATTTAACTATAGGAATGCTACCACGCATGGAGAGCTCAGTGTAGAATTAGTAGCTTCCTTACCTTAGCGCAGATCATAAGTAACTTAGCTAGCAACGCTGCATTCCCTTGCCGTTGCTGTCCGCTGTAAGCAGTATTCTCCATGTATGTCTTTGTTTAATGTTAAATACACACCATACCCTATACATTACCAGTGTGCATTGGAGATGGAGTGCAATAAAAGTAAGGCTGCCAACAGTGCACAATATGGCATTGTTAATGGATTAATGAATTCTGTTTTTGTTTTTCATTCTGCATTAGAACTTATTATGTCTTCCTTTTTTTTCACGTTTCCTCTTTATAGTGCATAATGGCATACAGTCAGTGGAGTAACATTTGCAAGAGAGCCCCCAAAAGAGTTAATGTCATGCTTGACTCCCTGGAGAGTGAAATGTCTGGCAATTCTGAGATAGGGCTGATTTTGGCATTCCTAATTTAGGCCATTTAGGGGGCTTACATCCTTCCAAAACTGCGCCAAAATGGCAAGCCAGTCTTCGGCCAAATTTCGGCCGTAATGATTTTGCTATCTGGAGACGGTCAGTTTACTAAAACGTTAGCAAGTAAAGTGATACTTGACACGATACAGTGTGCCCTCTCCTCTGCATTTCTATATGTGGAACAAAACTTAAAAACTCAGTTTCCTCTCTGATTCCATAAAGGAACTGTAACTTAGCAACTGAATTAGCACATGTTCAATGCAGCCTCATAAGTATGGTGACTGCAAAGCTAGAGCTTCAGGACCCTCCCATATCCTTCATATCCTCCTGCTTGGGAACATTTCGGTTTTTCCAGTTAACTACAGTAGCAGTGGGCAAAGACAAGTGGATAAGACGAAGGCAGCGTGGCGCATTGTTCAACTGAAATCGAGTATATCGCTGGCAGTACGTCACACGTGATTAGGCCTACTCATTTGGGACGGCATCATCCAAATGCGAATATCACTGGTACGAGGGAAAAATAGAGAGGAGTGCAAAATGAAAATTTTGACCAGTTTGCCACTGTTTACAGTTTTATAAGTTTACAAGTAAATTTATGATAAATGATTAGAGATTGCATGTTTTGCATGTCTTTTTTCACTGTACCGAAACCATACCGAACCGTGACTTCAAAACCGAGGTACGCACTGAACCGTGACTTTTGCGTACCCTTACACCCCTAGAGATGACCGACGATGACTCTGAAGCTAACATTTTAGCAACGCAACAAGAGGTTAGCCATCAGGGGCGGTTTGTTCCTTTGGGCGGTCGGGCAACGCACCACTAAAGGGGGAAAGGGAAGGCATTTATCTGTCACATTCTTCCACAGTGTTATGCTAGCTGTGACTGTTCTAGACAGTTTGTTCTGCCAATGAACATCATAGTTCTATCAGTGTAAAGTCATTTTCCGTGGAGTACTGCCCCTTTCGGGCAATTTCAATCTGATTGAAAATTGCCCTGATCGCCCTGATAGACTCTCATGTTAAGGCGTTTTTTTTTTTTAAATTGCAGGCACTGCAATGCAATCTTTATGGGTTCCGAGAGGGCTTGCACTGACATGCTTTCGTCATACATAACCTGGTGTAGGGATTGCCGGGGCAGCCAGCAATCTTGTCACATTCAAGGTCAATATGGTTAAGGTTAGCTCAACTTAGAGCAACTCGATTGTGTCATTAAGAGAAACGCCGTTTATGTTTTTGTTTATGGGTGTAGAGCACGTTAGCGGTGTTGCTAATTTACCAATGTCAGGAGGCATTTTGAATGTTTAGTAAAAAACGAACTATTTTAATGTGGTGTTATGTTAATTTAGTGATTAAGTCAGGGATAATGGTTGATGAGCTGTCCCGACATGAAAATACTGGACAAGATGTAGGCAAACTCAGCTTCGAGTGGCGGTGTGGCGAACTGGCATTTCGCATGCTTAGTAAACAACGGAGCTCCGAATGGCCTAGAAGCAGACATCGTATTTTGTTACCTTGGTAAATCGTGGTGTTGTGTTAATTCGATGATTGTTTGGGATGAAGGCTGACGAACTGTCCAGATACGGAAATGTTGGATTTGGCACATAGAAATTCCACTTCAAGTTGTTGAATTTGCTCTGCCAGTGCCTTTCACTATGCATTTAAGCCTAGGCATTTACGCCTGCGTGTGTACAAAGGAAACGGTTAATCTAAAAAAGCTCACCTGTTTGTGGTACTACTTTTGGCAGATTGCTCGATTCACGTAAAAGTGATTCTGTTGAGACTGAGAATAATAGACTGTGTAAAGTTTTGTGGAGCTTTTGAGTTGGCCTTGTGTGAACATAATGAGAATGAGAGCTTGAAAAGAATTAAAACTTTTCTCAGAAACACCATGACCCAGGAGAGGCTGAATGCATTGGCCATGCTGTCAATGTAAAAGAGACTGGTGACTGAGATGACTGACTTTAACCAGAGCCACTGAGAAACTTGCAGGCCAGAAGGAAAGGAGAGCAAAAATTATGTTCAAGCAGTACTACTGGCCAGTGTTGAGGCAACATTACAGTGTGTTATATTTTTATTTATTTGTTTTTTTTGGCTGAGCTATGAAGCGTCTCAGGTTGTTTGCCCCCCCCCCCCCCCCCCCCCCCCCCGGTTTAAAGTCAAGGTGATGTGTTGGGATTGCCACATTAAGTTCTTTCAAGACCATGAAAGAAGCAACGCAAATTACTCAATGGTATGAAGCAACAACTACGAGAACTTAATATTGATTTTGGACGCTAAGATGAGATTTGTTCACAAGGGTCGTAAAAAAACTATTCCAGTCCCCAGCCGAGGTTGAGGCATTTGTCCGGGAGGTGCGACAGGAAACTCTGCAAGACGAAGCATCCTAAACGAAACCCTGAACCGAACAGAACTTACTGTGGCATTGGGCTTGGTTTGAACCTGGCATTGTTTGCAGGAGTCCAGTAGGACTTGAGTGTTCACGGTTGATGTTGTGCTGGCATTGGACATTTTTGCTGTTTGTTTTGCAGTTGTTGTGGAACTTATGTCCTAAAGGTATGTAGCAGTGATGAATTCTCTTTCAAAGCCAGCATACAAAACAAGAAATTTCCTTTCATTTAATATGAATTTACTTGTAAACTTATAAACTTGCACAAACCTGTAAACAATGGCAAACTGGCCATAATTTCCAGTTTGCTCTCCACACTGTTTTTTCCTTGTATCGGTGGTATTCACATTTGGACGATGCCGTCTCAAATGAGTAATCATATTCGATATTCACATTTGGATGATGTCGTCTCAGGTGAGATCATGTTCGACATACTGCCAGCAACACTGGAAAACTGAAATGTTCCCAGAGGACCTTAAGAATATGAGAGGGTCTTCAAGCTCTGGCTTTACAGTCACCATGCTTATGAGGCTGCGTCACTGAGCACGTGCTAATTCAGTTGCTAAGTTACGGCCCCCTTATGGAATCGGAGAGGAAACTTTTAACTTACGTTCTGCAAATAGAAATGTAGAAGAGAGGCCACACTGTATCTTGTCAAGTATCACTTTATTCGCTGACGTTTTGATCGACTGACCGTCAGAGCATAAAAAAGTTACGCATGTAATGTCCATGGTTATAGCTAGACTATATTTACTCGGATCACATCGCGCACTGAACAGAACATCCTGTACCGAATATGTGTACCATTATACCCCCAACACAAAATATACAGCTTGACGTAACTTTAAATAGAATAATAATTTCAAGACTTATATGTGTTATAGTGTTAACCGTGAAAGGAAAAATGAGTTTTGTTACATTAGTAACGTAATGAGTGCTCAATAGGCTGCACCTGCAGCAGTTGGAAGCGAGTTGGGGTTGGGGGATGGAGGGGACAGGGTTTTGGGATCGTGGTTTTGGAATACAGAAGACTGTGGAAGTTGTATCGCAGTTTCGGTCTCGGTTTCAGAACCGTTACACCCTTAATCATTATGCTGTAGTTTATGTGACAGGGACTATTCCATGCTCCTACAGTATTGTGCATGACTAGGGACACCAGATTTAGCATAGCTTCTTGGAATGTCAGAGGCCAATGAGGGTTTGTAAAATTAAAACAGGTTATGACTAGAATCAAGCATTCTCAGTCTAAAGTAGTGTTCTTACAGGAGACACATTTACTTTCTAGCCAAATCATACGCTCCTATCATCCAGGATACGTTAGTCAATGAAGAGCTGATTCTAGTAAATGTCTATGGCCCCAACAACGATGAGCCCATTTTCTTTAGCAATCTATTCCTTATTATTTCCACTTTACATGGTAGCATAATAAAAGTATTATAAAAGTGGATGGCTGATCATTTACTAATTGGCCTTCAAAGTCAGGATGGCTTAGCTAATGTTTAATCATGTTCTTTGGCATTTTGTAGTGGAACTGTAAGGGAAACTTGAAGTCTTCTGTATGGAGAGTTGCTAAATCTCAGAGACAAACTTCAAATGTGATGAATCATTTTCTCTTTATTTCATGCAGCATGGGAGAAGCACACCTCAGAGATAAAGCACAGTTCCCACCGAGGTTCAGGAGCGCAGAGCTTTTCATACAGTAAGACAAATAAATCCATGGAGCACAGGATGCTTCATGGAGCACAGGATGCTTGGTGTTCGCTTCCCAGGTGTTAGACACACACAGAGGCCTTGTCTTCTACATGATAAATGCTCATTGTTCTAACACACAGATATATTTTGCAGCATACAGTAATTAAGCAAGCACAAGTCCCTACAGTATTAATACTTCATCATGACAATAGTCATGAAGCACATTTTCCTTCTAAAAGTTAAAATCATAATGCAAAGCAATATTTTTCCCACGGAACCACCTCATGAGAGACTCATCCAGTGAATTTTAAGTCCGTCCCGATCAGTGCGTAGTCCTATAAAGAAAAGCCATTATTAAAGTCTATCATGAATTTCATTACTGAACAAATAAACTCAGTGCTTTCTCAGTCTCACCTGCAGCACCTGGAGCTTAGGGTTGATCAGATTCATTTTTCCAACAGCAGGCAGAGGATAACCTTTCCTAAGGTTAACTGTGGATAGATATGTTACTCATAGAAAATCCGTTCTCAAAACATGCACAGTCACTTCAATGTAAAGTGTACCTAAATAAAGCCCTTACCATTAACAATGGGTAAAACAGCCCATCTCAGGACCGTCGCAAAAATTGTATCAAGCGGTTTCACCTGTTGAAAAATATATTTATATGAAAGAGATTCTGATTATAAATGTTGTTGTACAAATTTTATTGTAAATTTGTTTCTCTTACCTGGAATAGTCCCACATAGCTTTTTCCTAAGGTCATTTCAAAGCTGAGAGGACAATGAAAATATCTCAGCATGGATATCCTTTGCTATGGTTTTTTGGTCAAAATGATTTTTTTGAAGTGATGTACAAACTCTTAAACTCTGACATACACACCTGTTTAGAGTCAAAGATCCAGCCACTTTCAGACCGGTCACATAAATGCGAGCACTGACACTGGCATCCTGTGGGTAGAGTTTAGATGTTGAGGACTGTTCTGTTTCGGTGTCACAATGTGATAAGAAAGTTGGATGCATTTGTGGGTTAGTTTCTTTGTTTATTCAAAATCAACAAAGACTTCCAAAAGTTATAGAATGAAGATCTCAGGTTTTCAAGGCGGCCAAAAGGCAGAGTAACGTGACATGGTACTCAGCACAAATAATGCAAGACCAAGAAACAGAGCAATCCAAGGAGTACTTAAACAGAACTAAACGAGGCTTAATGAGGTTTAACTAACTAAAGACAGTCTAGAACTGACTACTAGAGGGGGTGGAAAACGAGAGGAACTAACGAAAGAGAAACAGACAGGGACCAGAGGGGGACAGAGAGAAACAGAGAAAGACCAGAGGGGTACAGAGAAGGACCAGAGAGAGAGACCAGAGAGGAAAAGAGAGAGAGAGAAAAACCAGGACGTGACATTCGGATCAAATTCATATTCAGTTTTGTTTGTGTTACTCACCAGGTTGAGTACAAACAGAGGAGAGAGTGTAGCACTGGGCTGAATGGCATAGGCTGTGACTGTACTGCTGGCCTGCACTGTCACATTGTTGGGCTGAAAGGTGATGATGGGCACCTTTGCTGTTTTCATGTGCAGCTTCATCATCAAACCAGGGTACATTTTGGCAATCTGAAAGGAAACTGACCTGTCTGGTTATCTGACATTCAGATCAACATCAGCAAATGAATTTTAAGTCATTTAAAAAAGATATGAGGAGGTTTGTGTGGATATTACATTTCATATACACTTAAACTTACAGAGAAATATACAGATGATACAAATGAAATGTATAAACAATGATTGTTTCCATGAAACAGTGTGAGTACTGTACCTGTGGAATAAATGTTCCGAATGTTCTGGTGTTCAGTCGAATGGGAATGTTGGATGGAATCTATAAAGGAAATAAGTGAGGCATCACATAAGGCATGAATTACAGGTGAGTTATATCGTTTGCCTGTGGTTGCCTAATTTTTCTGGTCTCTGAGAGTTCAGAGCTTATGCCACACCTGGCTTTAATATAAAGACTCACCATGTCATCTGTGATGTACAAGCTAAGGGCTCCAGCAGTGTGATACACAAAGGCCGCTGAGTTGACAGTGAAAGCAGACAAACCAATGTAGAGCATATTGCTGTTCTGAAGGGGCAGTGAAAAAGGTGTCGGGGAGAATGGAGGCTCTCGATGCTGACCAATATTATAAAACTCCCCCTGAGAAAAAGACACAGTCAGGGTAACAAACCTTTGTGTTCTCTGCTCAAAAATGACATGGCCTGTAATATCTTTGAGCACTCAGTTGATGAGGATGATATGAATTGTCCTCACCTTTAAACTTAGATCAATGGATTCTTTTGAGATAACAGGAGATGCCACCATTGAGTACTCAATTTCAGCATACTTGTCCACTTTAGCCAGAACTGAATGATGACAGAAAATGCAATAAGTAAAGTTCACTGCAATATCAGTTTTGTTAAATTTGCCCAGAAACGCAAAAAACGCAATTTTTTAGGCCTCAGTTTGATTGACAGTATGGGTTTCGTAAACCTCAAACTTTTTTTTCATCTCAGCCTCTGTACATAAGGTCCGCTAAACCAACCCATTTGCAACAACTGAGATTAGTTTCAGTCATCCTCTTGATGAAGAACCTTAAAGGTATTGATGCTTAGATTTCTTGCACCTGTTGTCATGGAGGGGAGCCTTAAAATAACTGCTAAAATGAAGTTTGCTTACACTTGTTTTCCTGAAAATGGAATCTTAAAATGAATAGCACTGAGTATTTCTTTTCTTTCATTCTCTTTTTTTTCAGAGCATTGTTTCTGTTTGTATTAAATTTGTTCTTTTTGTATTAAAATTGTACATGTTTAAGTAGAGTTCTCTTGCAACCTAAACTGTGATACAAACCAATCTGTGGCTCAAAAGCTGAAGAACAAATCAAACAGTGAACAGGGTGAAGGATTACACCTCTACCCAGAACTGAAAAGTCATACCATTTAATGTTTTCAGACGGGGGTTCATATCTGGAATCGTTTTAGCCACCAAGGGGCAGATCTGAAAAAAGCAGTTTTGGTGATATTTTCACAAAATGTTATCACAAAGTACTAAATGTTGCTTAATAGAGATATTTCATATTGTTTGTTCTCAGAATTTGAAGTGGTTACCTTTTTCTCCAAGGCTTTGCGTATAGCCTTACCAGCAGAGGAACGGAAGAGGTTGTATAACCAGCTGTTGTCAAAAAGTAAGCTTTATTACTCTGTGTGGTTTAAAGATTTTAGCCTGGTAAATAATATGCTGTTACATTTCCCATAGTCATATAATATTATCTTGGCACTCGATTGTTGAATCAACCACTCTGAAACATAATTTAATAACAACAGCATTATCAAACATGATGAAGTTTCAGTGTTTGTTGTTAAATATGTCCCTTTATGGCACTTTTATTTATGAGAGACTGTTGCTATCGTATTTATGTTCCTATTGTGACGTGCTATGACGTATTACATTACACTGAATTATTTTAACACTTACCTGGCCCCACCGCGGAACTTGACTTTAGCACTGCCCACAGTTGCTGAACAGCCGGCACTGTTGACAGCCGGGCGTCCAGTCGCATCTCTCAGAATGGCAATGCTAGTGGTGATGGTCAAGTCGTTCACACTCAGGTCAAAAGAGCCACTGTCCCTTCTACATAGATCCACACAATCAGAACAAGCCTTGAGATGATTTTTCAAGTGTTTTGACATCAGAAATCCTTATACATTCCATCAAATAAAAAATTAGTTCCTTTATTCAGGACTTACATGAACAAGTATTTGACTCTCCAGTTGCCCTGCATCTTGATGAAGGCATTTCTAATGGAAAACTTGACAGAAGTGCCAGGCACCAGACCCACGGCAGACTTGGGCAACCCAAGACTCACTATTCGCATCCTGAAAGGCATGGAACACATTTAGTCACTTAAAGGGGATAGGGCTAAGATGTATTATTTCACAAAGCTGTCTACTGACAATACTTTGACAATTATTACTGCCTATACTTTCCTTATTAGAGTTGACATGGTCATATATTGTGCTTTAATGATCATAACTAGGACTTTGCTTACCTCGTAAAACTGAATCGGACTTTTCCAATGGGACGCACACGCGTAGACCCAGAAAAGTCAGGCACCGTAATGGTTTTGAGTTTTTGTTGCAAAACAGTAATCCCAATCTGTCGACCTGTGATGAAAAACATAATCACAGATCATGGGAAACTGGTGATTGTAATCTTTACATTGTAATATAAGTTATATTTGCAAATCATTTTTTCCTGTGGCTTATGCCCTCACTCACCATACTCCAGTGCTTTTTGTGTTAGTCTGACTTTGACCCCTGCGGTGCTCTGTGAGGCAGGGAGCAGTGTCAGTAGGACCAGCACGCACCATAGACACACCATATCCACAAAGTCCTGTGTGGGGGACACAGTGATCAGAAAAATAGGCATCTCATTACAGTACATATCAGCACTAGAATAGTATTATGACGCTCTGACACAAATTGTCATGTCATTTATAACTAATAGCAACAACCATTTTTTAACTTAAGTTGTACAAACTATGACATCTCAGTTGGTATTTTGCTCTCAGTGTTCAGTTTGAAAGCCTTGCTTGAATTGTTCCAACTGTCTGTAAGGGAACCACAACTCATTGTCACAAGGCGGAACTCCTGTTGATCTTGAATTGCCTTGACCCAGAAACTGGTCACTTGTCCCTCACTGGCCCATCCCTGGGTCAGGTATAAGCACAGGTGGGTCAGCTGGGAGCCAGCCTTCACTGATGTTTCGCTCCTCTAATCATTTCCACTGGGTAGGTTAACTCCCTCCACCCTGCTTGAGAGCACACAGCTGCCAACTCAACTTAGTCAACTTAGCCATAATAACTATGCTAGTGGGGGTGGACCAGAGTGTGACATCTGCTGTATGGAGGGTGCGGTGATCTCAGGTGGGAACTTTAACTGGAGATAGAGGTCAGCTCTCATGTTCCACTCACCTCTGGGTGAGAGGAGGAACCACTCCCTAGTGCTGCTGCTCTGAGCCTCACCCCCTTGTCTGACAAACTGGATCAGCTGCTGTGATGATACCGGGCTGGCACTGTTTGCAGTTTTGGCTTGCTTATGCAGGACCCAGTCGTGGCACTGTCTGCACCAGCCCTGCGTCAATGCTGCCTTGCAGCCAGAAAGGATGTGTTGCAAGCTTGGATTTTAGGGCCCTGTTTACACCTTGCATTAAGATCTGATTTTGGTGATCCGGGCACAAATGGACAGCTCTAAGTACGCCCGTTTACACCTGGCTTTAGAATACGTGTCTCGAGTGACCACTTGAGATCGGATCTCAATTCCCCGCTTTATATGCAAATAAA
The DNA here is from genome assembly GCF_902362185.1 of Chanos chanos. Taxonomy (NCBI): domain Eukaryota; kingdom Metazoa; phylum Chordata; class Actinopteri; order Gonorynchiformes; family Chanidae; genus Chanos; species Chanos chanos. The sequence continues at coordinate 36,502,699 of NC_044500.1, forward strand.
CACGTAAATCATTTCCAACACGTTACCCCTTTCATTGAATTTTAGGTGTGTTTTTTTGACTGGAGATGGTGCTTATGACACGTGAGATGTCAGACAAATTTGGTGATCATTGATCACTGTTTTGGGACATTAAGGCAGGATAAGCTGTTTCCTGATATACTGGGCGTCAATGGAGAGGAAAATGCTTAACGCGAGATAATGACCATTCTCCTAGGATTTCGATTTTGATTTTTTGACAGGAGGCCTTTCTGACAAGAGATGTCCAAGAGAAATTTGGTGATCACTGATCGCAGTTTTGGAACATTAAGCCACGTTAAGCTTTTTCACGTTAAGCGTTGTTGTTTTTAATCGGTGGGAGGCATCAAGGCACTTCCCATGCCTAGTCTGTCGGAAAGTAAAAGAAGAGGAAGAAATCAAAACAATGTCCATTTTGCCTGTTGTTGTTGCTTGTTGTGGCACTTTAATGTGACGCCGCTGGCGAGTGTGTATATACTCGAAAGAGTTTGTACTTCCGCTTACACATAGGACGTCAGTTGAGTAGGCAGTCGTTCAATGCGGTCGACTTTACATTCGTGTTTACACTGCTATACGAATGTGGTCATATGCGATCCAGACCACCTCCGAATGTGGTCTGAGTGATCGGATCTTGATGCAACCTCAATGCGCATTGGATGCATTTACACCTTTAGTTTTGAGCTGTCCACTAGTGATCGGATCACTCAAGTCAGATCTTAATGCAAGGTGTAAACAGGGTGTGGGAGTCCCAGAGATGCAGGTTCCGGTGACTGGGCAGGGTATCGTACGTGGCCCTGATAAGGCAGCTCAGCCTCGCTTGGGGCATCCCCCGCATATCAGCCCAAGAAATGACCAGCCTCCCAGGCTGTAATTTCCAGTTTGCACTCCTCTGTGTTTTTTCCTTGTACAGGTGGTATTAACATTTGGATGATGCCGTCTCAAATGAGTAATCATGTTTGATGTACTGCCAGCGACATACCCGAAACTTGACTATATTCACTCGGATCACAACGTGCACCAAACCGAACGTCCTGTACCAAATATGTGTACTGTTACACTCCTAAAAATATACAGCTTGCCCTAATTTTAAAGAGCTAAATAAACAGATAAATAAACTTACAGTGTTAATAGTGTTAATTGTGAAATGAAAAATGAGTTTTGTTACATTAGTAACGTGGTGAGAGCTCAAAAAGGTGTACAGCGGTGGCAGTGGGTTGGGGTTGGGGAGGGGTTGGTATCACGGAACCACAACACGAGACCCTGGAGACCCTGTATCGTGGTTTCAGGCTTGGCTTCAGAACTGTTACACCTTTACGGTTTATTCACTTTATGTTTTTGCTTGCTTCAAGTGTGGCCCTAAACCCTGGTAGTAGGCTGCTACCCCTGTCCTTCCTGCTTCCCTATTTGATGTTGGCTTCAGTAAAATTATAATTGATTCACATTCTCCCTCTGACTCTTCTTTGGTGCTTTACAATGACTTGGTCAAAAAGAATCTCGTTACATCTTTGGCGTAGCTGGCAGGACCAACTCAGGCTGAAGATGTCCCACAATGAGAGTGAAGGAGGCGGAAGACTGAAAGCCTTTTCAGTGCTGACTTTCTTTACATTCATGATGCCTTGCTCTACATTTTCTGGGGGTACAGGGGCAAATGAAATTACTTTTAAATAATGGCAAAATGACTTGGAGATGTGGTTTAGACTGTATGGAATCTCATCAGAGTGTCAGCTAGATTAGTTCTTAAACTCTTTAGATGGGGAAGCAAAACAGGAGACAGCAATCTTGCCTCAAGATAATAAAAATACTGCCCAAAAGGTGTTTGGTAAGCTGGAGGAGATATATGTGTTTGCTGCAGCATTCTGTTTCTCGCTGTCTGTTCTTCAATTCTAGGCAACGGCCTGAAGAGAGTGTATGAGAGCTTTTGCTCTTCGCCTACAGGAATGTTGGCAGAAGATGATGATCTGAGATGCTCAAAACATTCTGAACCCTGATGTGCTGATGCAAGACCATAGTTTAAACAAAAATATGTTAAAATTGTCCTCCTGTGTGTCCTATCTCAGTTTCCAATTTATTTCTGAACACGTTCATTCTAAAAGCAGTAAGAGTTTTTCAGTATTCCTTAGTGCATAATAATTATGATCATCTGTAATAACTAACTCATCCTCTTTTTGATAAAACATACACAAGTACCAACAAAAATTCAGTGTCCTCTATGACTGAGAAAACTTTAGTGGCAGAAATACTTGTTTTCAGTCTAACTATAAAGCAACAGCAGTGTGGAATAAGAAAACCCTGACTTTTCAATGTACCATTCTTTAACATTTTTGGAAAGGCTTGATTATAATGGATATTAGAGCCCGACCGATAAATCGGCGTGCCGATGTTATCGGCCAATACAAGCTAATTGCAGATAAATCGGTTTATAAAGCGTTTATAACGGCCAATAAATGACAATTAAAAAAGACAAGGAAGCTGGATCCTTCAACTTTGTTATGACATTCATGTCAGCCATGCCTGGTTTTGCTGCAGTAACTTGAAAGCCGGTACAGGCAGTCCAACATCAAAATTAATTTTTTATGTTACAGTAGTTGAGTGGTGTAGACTAAACTGTTGACAAACTTAATTTTAGGTTTATTTATGAAACAGCAATGTAATTCTAGCGAGTAAACAAACAACAGTCTTGTCATTTCTCCCTCCTCTCTTCTAAAAACTTTCTCTGGCAACATCGCTTGTAGCAGCTCATAATGCTGTCCATTACTAAATTAGGTTACCGACAAAACAAGCTAATGCCATGTTTATCAGTGGAGAACCGCTAACGTTAATAAGCAATTAAACTGTAGTGTTTAACTTATTCTGCCTAAATGAAGCAATGCTAAATATATTTGCGACTCGCATGTCTGTAGTTTACAGTCAGTGCATTGGAAATTGTTTACCCAGAGGTGAGATGTAAATAAACGTGAGCTGAGAAAGGATCTAAAATGGTTTGGTAGCCAAACAAAGTTTCTCTTTAAAACGTGACGTGTGAAATCCCAAAGTCGCAAGTCCTCGATATGACATGACCACTGTCATATAGTATTAGATGCGTTCAGCAGCAGCGTTTACTCTAGATCACTGTATCAGTTCAAAGCATTATTTGTCAAAATTTAAATATATTTTGTTATACCTTTGTTCAAAGCGCTACTTATGACAATAAAACAAGTCTATTTTTAAACTACATTATGTCATGTCATCTTGGTGAGGACTCTAACATAACTGCACATAACAAATGTTAGGAAAAACTGGTTTGTGTCATTGTTTCTAAAAAAAAAAAAAAATCGGCTGATACATTATTATCTGATATTTAAATCATCAGTATCAAAATCCTATGTCGGTCAGGTCCTAATGAATATATAGTACATGCATTTTACCTGTAATTACTGCGGGGAAATGCTGTACACTCTCTCCTCTCTCTGAGCAGCAGAGCTGTAGCTTGTCATTTAGCAGTGTAGACTGAAAGAAGAGGAGAGGAACATGACTACTCATTCACATGCAACAGGAAAGATTGGTTCAGATATTCAAATGTTGACTTAGATTGCTGTGTGGTTACACTCACCACCACTCATAACCAACCAAGTTGAATTCACTCACCAACAGTGATACAGAGAACCATATCATTCCCTTAAGACCATAGACTGAATTTGTTCACCATTGTCACAGATTATGCTTGCTCTGTATGTGAGTTAAACAGATAATGTCAAGATTACATTCTTTTGTGATGTAAGAGACAATTCTGTTTGATTTAAGATAGCAAGAAACTGCACCATGTAATGTGTGCTTTTTTGAGTTTTGAGAATTTAGATAAGGTAGGTTCTATTGTTTCATGTCTTCTTTCCTTGAATTGCATTGAAGATTAAAAGCAAAAAACAAAAAACTTCTTAGCTTAATGATATGTGTTGTGTCACACCTGGGAGTGGGAATGGCACGTATCACTGACCAAATGTGAGGTGGGAGAAAACAGCCAGAGAGGCAGTTAAAACAAAGAGCAGATTAATTTATTTGATGTTTCTCTGGCCATTGATTATCATAAAATATTGGAAACGAAAGATGACTCTCTTGGCCTATGGCAAAACAAATGGATAAACCACTGGCCTCAGAGATCTTCTCAAAGTCCAATCCAATGTCCTCTCATTGTCTTGAGAGGCTCTTTATTTTACTTGGCCCCATGAAGCAGTCAGTGCATAAGGGACATGTGTGGCTCTGTCCCTTGGACCTTGAGTAGGGACAGGTCCCCAATGGCTCAGGCTTGTGTGGGAAAAATATCGCTTTGCATGATGACCCCAACTTTTAGAAGGACAATGTGCTTCATTGTCATATTGTCATGATGAAGTCTTAATGTTGTAGGGACCTGTGCTTTCTTAATTACTGTATGCTGCACAATGTATCTGTGTGTTAGAACAATGAGCATGTATTATGTAGAAGACAAGGCCTCTGTGTGTTTGTAACACCTGAGAGTGAACACCAAGTATCCTGTGCTCCATGAGAGAAGTTATCTTGTAAACCCCCACACATGTCCTTGGACTTGTTTGCCTTACTGTATGAAAAGCTCTGCACTCCATAACCTTGGTGAGAACTGTACTTCAACCATGAGGAGTGCTTCTCCTGTGTGCATGTAATAAAGGAAAATGACTCATCACATCTTAAGCTGTCTCTGAGACTTAGCAACTCTCCATACTGGAAACCCCAAATTTCCCTTAAATTATCTGGCAGCAAGGATGGGATGGATAGTCCATTGACCATCTCCTGAGCCTGGACTGATGGGTATCTGCGCAGGAGTCCATAGGCAGACTTAGGGAAAATTCCTCTCCGACAAACGGAGGACTGGATCCCGCCTGACGCACGGGGAGCGGCCAGTGGATGCTCCATCCAGATTAATAAAATAAGTAAGTTGTTAGGAATCATTCCTATTGATTGACGTAGGGAAGGTCTCGATACCCACGTGAATTTAAGAGTAAAAGCATGCAATGACTACAAAATAGTGTGAAGTGTTATCAAGCTTTAACCGTTTTCTGTGTGGATGCAACAGCTTTCGATAAAAATGGAATTTTGATTTTTGTGTGGAAGTGAATATCAGAGTTTTTATGTAAATCCTTCGTGGTATTGGAAGGAGTTGTCCCTTAAGTCTTTCGTGGTATTGAAAACATTGTTTGTGTAAATCTTTTATGGTGTCCGGTAGAGAAAAAAGAAAAAAAAAGAAGGGGGAATTTTGTTTGCTGTTCTCTGCCACGCGCTTTGTGTGTCTGAATATTTGGTACATGTGAAGGAGAAAGACAGAGAGAAGGGGCCCCTCTGTGTGCTTGTGCCTTCTGTGTGCTTGTGTGCGTATGTGTCTGTGTGTATGGTGCATGTATGAGAGACAGTAAGAGAAAGAGTCACTGAAAAAGGGAGAAGAAAAAAGACTTGTGTGAGCACTGTTTGGTCAAGTGGAAACTAGGTAGTCAGATAAATAGGTCTACAAGTTTTTTATTTTACCTAGTTTTTGTTTGTTGATTTAATGTGACTATTTGGAATAAGTAAAATGTCTGGTTCACTAATACCTGTTCTCACCTGAGTCACATTTGGCACAAGGCCACCCATTATTATAAGTGATAGTTATAACAATGTTTGTATTTGACTGAACCACTCCAGTTAAGACATTAATCCCTGTGTGTTGTTATGTTAATGTTGGACTGATTTCTCTAAAGTAAGAAGAAAAAAATCTCTCTTTTTATTTTTGGATCTTTACTGTCATGTTTTCTAAACTATGTCCTCAAGTGATAAACCCATACTTATAAGAGTAATATTTGTCATCAGGAGACTGAACTGATTATGATGATGTTCCAACTGCTGTGTTGTCACTGTGTTTTCTTCTTTTAACCTGTTACACTTTGTTTTTCCTGGTGGTTTCTTCTTATTAAGGCCCAGATGTAAAACAAACAAACAAAAAAACCCCCTTATTTTTACCCATTTGTTATTTTTCTATTTGTTTTATTTAGCTTTTGTTCGTTGATTTAAGCTGTGTTGAAGGAGAAGAAAAATGGGGTAAGGGTGTTGTTGAGGATGTACCACTTCAGCACCATATGACAGGGACACTTAATAATACAGACTGCATAGAGAAGAGTGGAGAATAGTCTCAGAAAGACAGAAAGAAAGTAGGATAAGTTTACAAAATAGGCTGAAACAGAATACAGCAAATAGGAGAAGAGAAGAGGAAGAAAGATAAGAAACATAGGGAGAGAGAGATAGGGAGCTTAGGAATCGGCCTCCTCCATGTGCCACCCAACAGTCTTCTCCAGTCTCTGTCCAAGCGCAAGCAGGTGCAGGTGGTGGTACCAAGGACGTCAGTGATGGTGAGCTTGGAGCAAACACCTTCCGAGTGATGCAACTGCCAAAACCAAAGAAGAGCAGTATAAACCAGGGGTGCATAGCGCAGTCAACTCCAGCCTAGCAGTAGCTCCCGTGGTCACCACGCCGCCCTTCTCTCCATCTCTACAGAAGGTAAAGGCCTCTGATCTTCCATCCCTAACAGATGTCAAACACACTCCAGGAATGAGCGGCATGGCCCCTCTAAGAGGTGTCAGGACTGGCCTTTGAAGTCAAGATGGCAGACGTGGAGGAAGAGAACCAGGGCGTGGGGGACCACGCCCACAAGGGATGCAACAGCAAAAGCCAGGGCAGCGACAATGCGACATCAGGTGAATGAACTGTTTGAAGTATAGGGGCTATGGACACTTCATTACCCAACCGGGCAAGAACAGAGAGAACAACCAGCAGCTCTGCCTGGCCAATGGACACATGCACCACCAGCTCATGTTTCCATGACTTCACCAAGGTTCCCTTGGAACCAGCAATAGGAGGCAGCGGCGGCAGGTCAGACCATAGAATAGCGGCATGCATACATACAACACTGCACCCTGTTCCAAACACACACACACACCTGTAGTTACACTTCAATGACATGTACAAGCTTACTGATGATTCTAAATCTACCCCTGAGGTTACGGTACAAAGTAATGGGAAAACATCTGACATTTCTTATAGATAACATTAAAATCTAGTGGCAGAACAATTATTTATAGCAAGTGGTACCATTGTTGAGTGCAACATCCCCATACTGCCAGTAAACCCCCCCCCAAAAAACCAAATGGCAGTTGGTGACTTGTACAAAACCTCAGAGCAATAAATGAGACTGTCCAAACATCCTGTTCCAACTGTCCCAAATGTTGTAACTCTTATGTCTCAAGTTCCATCTGATTCCTGTTGGTTTACTGTTAATGTTGTTGATTTAGGAAATGCATTTTGATTCAGTAAATTGATGATTTTTTTTGTGGTCAACTGATGAGCAAGTTTGCAAAATCGGCACTGTTTTGTTACTCTGTTTTATAGCAGAAAACGGTTATAAAGAATTACTACTCGTGTCACAATCTGTTCATTACTTAGGTCATATTAGAATTCTGGAGGGGCGCAAACTAGGCCTAGAACATACCCAAGCAATCTTGGATGTTCCAAAACCACAAACCAAACAGCAAATGATGTCCTTTTTGGGTATAACTTGCTGCTGCCACCCCTGTATTAGTGATTATATGGAGATCTCACAACCACTGCATGACATCACATACGGTGGTAAACATTTAGCCATGACTGACTGACTTGGACTCCTGACAATGAAAAGGCTTTTATAAGGCTCAAGACAGCCTTATCTAGCTGCCCCTGTTTAGATCTACCTGATCACAACAAAATGTACAATTTGTTGGTCTCTAAACGTGACGGTTTCATGTCTGCAGTTTTGACCCAGACCCATGGCAACAAGCAATGACCAATTGGCTATTACTCAAAGAGGTTATCAACCACTGAAAGAGCTATGACACCATGTTCGCGTGTTGTAGCAGCTGCAACTGAAGCTGTGTTAGCAACTGCTGACCTTGTTGCAATGATTCCTGTAACTGTATGTGTTCCCCATGCTGTTCACTCGCTCATCTTACAGGCAAAGACGGCCCACTTGACTCCTGCAAAGATGCTGTATTGCCAGAATGTATTGTTAACTGTCTCATGTCACTCTGAAACACTGTACTGTCCAGACCCTTCCACTCTCTTACGCACAACTGAGGATGGAGAGCCACATTCCTATGAGGCCATTGTGAACAATAACACAAAACCCAGAGAAGATTTCTTTGACACCCCTCTATCTTACCCTGATTCTGTTTTCTTTGTAGATGGCTCTGCACTGAGAAATCCTGCTGATGGTTCACCATGTGCTGCGTAGGCTGTGTGCAGCCCACAGGCTGTGGTTGAGAGTGCCAAAAATTCCTGGTCACCTCTCTGAGCAAGCGGCTGAATTGTTTGATCTAACCCATGCATTTATTCTAGGAAAAGATCAGAACATCACTGTGTACACTGATCCTGAATATGCATTTAATGTTTGTCACAACTTCCATGCTCTGTGGACAAATCATGGGTTTCTTTCTTCCACAGGAAAACCTATAAACCACAAGTCACTCACTGAGAACTTACTCACTGCTCTCTTATTACCACTCTCTGTTGCTGTTGCGTTAGCTTACATGATGCAACAACTGGCAAATGACACCTCTGATGCATTAACCCTGATTAATAATGAAATGAAAGCAATCAGTGAAGCCGTTATTCAAAATCGTATGGCCTGAGACATCTTAATGGTAGCAGGTGTGTATAGAGGGAGGTATGTGTAAGGTGCTAAACACATTCTGCTGTTTTTGGATACCAGATGACCACCAGACCATTTTTGATCTACCTGACCACATGAAGAAAAGTGTGCCAACCACACCTCCCGCTTCTGGTCGGCTAGACTGGTTCCGAGGGCTATGAGGAGGGAGGGGACATTGCTTAACGGTAACTGTGGTCCCAGTAGTCTGTGTAATCCTCTTAGTAATTCTGTTACTGCCACGTATTATCCGGTGTGTGAGGTTGCTCCTTACAGGAATGGTCAGTAAGATATTCACATAGCAGTATGTCCAAATTGTCCAAGACCCTCAGAACGAGGACAAATAGCAACCCCCTGGATCCCCTTATGATCATGATGATGATGATGACCTGAGTTACAATTCCTGTACTTAAATTGCTTGGCTACTGCATATTTTTCCATTGTTCGTTGCCACATGAGTGTCAAAAGGGGAGAATATGGGAAAAATATCACTTTGCATTATCACTGCATATAGTTATGAGTCGTGAACAAATCACTCATTCCTACACTGAGCCTGCACAGCGGTCATGTGACAAGAGAATGGAAGACACAGACCTGAAAGACCCGTTTGTGAACGAAGCTGAGCCTGAGTGGCGCGCATGTGCGGTCTAGGGAGAAAATGAACGAATCACCCACTTAGACGACTTGTTACTCCTGAGTCATACATAAGATTAGTTCAAAGTGAAAGAATCATTCAAGAACAACAACAACATCACTAATTTGCAGACTGGAGCAGCTCCGGTGAGTGAGTGGAGCTGTGTTTCGAAGGTAAGGCAGCAGATATTGCCGAAGTTGCAATAAACATCACAATCTTCTACGCGCCCCCCCCCCCCCCCCCCCCCCCCCCCAGAAAAAAACGATCTCTTTATACGATGACAAACATGCTCAGTTTCATGCCCAAATTATGCACTTTGTTGTAGTGATATACAGTTAACTACAGGCTTCTAAGAATACGCTGCTTCCGTGAGGCAGTGTGCCGGGTCAGGCGCCGGCTTGTGTGTGCCCCAGGGGGCATGCTGGGAAAAAGCTTTTGTGGGGACCGAAAAGGCCCTCCCACCTGCTACCGCGGCATAACGGCCCCTGTCAGCGGGGGCAGTCCTCCCGCCTGGGCAGCTTGGGGGTTATCGCTTCTCTGCCTTTTGGCTAAAATTAGGGGCATCTGGGGTCTAACGGGGCAGCTGTGGTCTAAAGGTTAGAGAACCGGGCTTGTGACTGGAGGGTTGCCGGTTTGATTCCCAGGCCCAACATCCATGGCTGTGTGCCCTTGAGCCTAATGCTCCCCGGGCGCAGAGGAATGCTGCCCACTGCTCCTGCGTCTGTTGTGTGTTCGCTACTGGTGTGTTGGATGGGTTAAATACAGAGGACAAATTCACTGTTCACAGTGTGTGTGTGCAATCACTGAAACTTACTTAACTATAACAAGGTGGTTTGTGATAGCCATATCTTTGAGTAATGTTGGTGCCAGTGCAAATGGAACTTATTTTAGTTACCATACAGACAACATAACATTACTCACCCGACTGAGCTGGTGTTTTTAGGTAGCTGACGGTCCTTAAAATGAAGCTAATGTTGAGTCTCGTGAGGAGCTGTCTCACTGGATAGCATGCTGAGCAACTCTGCTTTCTGGACCACAGTCTGGTGCTGCTGAATTTGGATTACTAATTGAGACTCAAATTTCAGTACAAATTTGAATATCACCAGTTTTTTTTTTTTTTCTTTATTTGCTTTATAAAACTGTGGGGAGGTTTTTTTTTTTTTTTTTTTTTTTTCAATTTTCAGTTAACTTTAAGAAATGCTGCTGGGAGCTCCCTGCATTTTTTTTTTTGTTTTAAGATAATGTTGGAAAGTTTTCTTTTAATTAAATATAGTTGCAAGTTTTGTGTTGGAGTTTGTGTTATTTTAAATTTTGACACCAAGATTTTCATTTTTACTGCAAATGTATATTGGTTCCAAATATCGGTTATCGGTCTCCTTTACTAATAAAGTTTTAAAATTTATTTTTATTTAAAAATACGAATACATAATTTAGCCCACCATAATTCGCTAAAATGTTGTGTGTGGACTCTGAGTTGGCAACTTTCTGATGGTATTTCAAGAAGGTAGCTAACTTAGTTATCTAGCTTTAAACAAACAAAATGGACATCTGAAAATGGATTAAAAAAAAAAAAACACAATACAGGACCCTGGGACTACCATATCAACCAGCACTGACCAACCAGCTGCTCAGGACAACATAGGCAAGCCACTAATTGTTAAACGGTAGTACAGCAGTGTGCAGTGTGCGTGGTCTTTTGGGTTAAGTCACTGCCCCCTCTCTGCATTTCAGCCCCCCCAATTTGTTTTCCGCTGGCGCCGGCTCTGGCAGTAACCAATATCTACTGAATGACCTGAAAGCACACTGAAGAAAATTAGACCTACAAGTTGTTTACACATTGTAGGGTCAGTGCTTCACCTGAAGAGGGCAGTAGAAGAACGTTTGCAGTAAACATTTCCGTAGTAAGAAGATTCTTTGAGCCAACAGCTACAAATGTACACAGTCATCCTTAGAGGTCATTTTTAATCTACCACAATAGCAGCTCTATTGTTCAGTGTCCCGTGTGCACAGCACTGAGACCTGTGATAAATAAGAACAAACTTTCGTTCACTGAACATATTATCTTACATGAGCGAGCCACTTTAGGCCTTCTATGCAGGAGAGCTCACTAGATCTTTTGGTTCTGTATTTGATTCTTGACATTGTCATCAGTTTATTTCTTGGCAGTTCACTTCTGCGTCATCAGAGGAAGAAGAGCTTGTTTGAATCCTGCTGGAACACAAAACATTTCAAAAAGAGATACAGTGCTTGGCTTCATGAGCTGATAATGGTTTTTGTCTTCCACTGAGATTTTAAAAGGATGCTCAGTAACCTGAGAAGAGTATATCCATACTGTGTGCTGTTGCAGTTTCAGGACTGGGAGTTCCCCATGGATCTGAGTGAGTGACACAGCAGATTCTTTATGGATGTGGGTTATGACCCAGCACTCAGTCTGTGGAAGACTGTCTTAGATAATTGAACCTTGCTACAGTATTTATGCTTTTTTGGGTCACTTTTAACACTTTTTGGTCCAAGTCTTTTTTTTTATTTTTCCTTTTAGACAGCACAAACTTAGACCCAAACAAACCACATGCGCTCCAACAGAGCCCCCAATTAATACAGCACCATTGATACATACATACATTATACAATACAAGTGTATGTGAGACATAAAAAATAGATAAAACAGAATAAGACAAACAGGTAGATATTATGGGAAGAAAATAAAGTAAATAAAAAAAAAAGGAGGGGGGGGTAGGTGAAGGAGGGAGACAATTAAATTCACAGAATTGGAATATCAGTAGAGTCCAACTTTTCTATGAATGTGAGAACAGGTTGCCAGATAGTATTAAATTTAAGAGCACTACCTTGTGTAGAATAGCGAATTTTTTCCAATGCCAGATGATGCATAAGATCACTGATCCAGTGTTTAAAGGTAGATAGAAGTTTGTGTTTCTATTTTATTAGCACAAGCCATCTGGCCAAGAGGGTTGCAAAGGTCATTATTTTTTTTTTTTGCCTGAGCTACTTATACCAAGTTTCTGGAAATATGGTGGCTCAGTAAAAATACTGAATTTATTAATGCTAATTATCTTTAAAAAAAAACAAACGTAAAAGTGTCGAAAGAAGTTAAAGGTTGCCAGTAAAGGCTGAGAGCGCTACATAGGCGAACCAAAAATGATTTGGTGGTTTTCAATCCTGATGTGAAGTGTGCATTCTTGGTAATAAACAGTTAAACAGGTAATAAACAGGTTTATAGCAAAGTGCATAAACAGCTTACGCCCGTAGTAAATGTCGTGTTTAGGCTACACTGAGTCTTTGCAGAACAACCCAGTACAGTTCTCTAATAACATTATTAGAAGTATAGGCTAACGCTCCTTCTCTCAATGAAAACACTGTGTTTTTTGTGCCGTAAAATGTTTACGCATGAGCAGTACAAATCTGGCATTACCGGACGGGAATTTTCAAAATGCAGTTTGGCAGGGGAAGACTTACTAGTGCTCATAAAAGGAGTGCTACCGGATCGCTGTATCGATTTTTTTTCCCTGTGTTTTCTGACCTTTGTCTGTGTTCTGTGAGAACTGTTTTTGCCCTTTTTGTGTACCTCTGATTTTGGATTTTGGACTGACCTCTGGTTTATGAGCTTTGCCTGGATTTTTGACACGGATTTTTGCCTAAACCTCTATTTTGCCTTTTGTCTGATCGCTTGTGTGCCAACTCTGGATTTCCCTTTTTGACGGTGAACACTGCCTGCTGTTTTTTGATTTGCTGAATTTTGATCATTAAAATCAATTTTGAGAGATCTCACAAGAGTCTGCTTCTGGGTCCATACACCACGTCCCAGGCCTCACAGGTAGTGAACTGGGGTTAAACAACAGTCCATCGCCCCAAGGCATGCTGGGACGCTCCACACATCTATCCCCCAACACACATCACAATATACCACTTTAATATGATAGCATATGTCATAGCACTACCCATGATAATAATGAGGACGACTCCTGATAGCATGCTGAAAATGTCAAGATAAACAACATTGCAGCCTTAGTATATGAATCTGGTTATTTGATATGAAATTTTGATATGCCAGATGAAACTTTTTGACTATTAAGATGTACTAATGGTGGTTAAATGCTAGTAACTTACTAACAAATATCTGACAGGTATAAATGCTGGCTGATGGAGAAGACAAAGTAAGCTAAGTAACCAATGAGATCGGAGGCTTAACAGTACAGATAAATGTGCAGATCACTATTTGGCAAGCAGCAGGTGACTGTTGGGCTTTTTGTCCAATGGTTTATAACCGCTTATTAATGATTTATAAAGTGTTCACAACCTAATTCATAATCTAAATATAAACCATTAACAAACCCTTTATAAGGGTAGTCTTATGTTAAAGTGGTACTGCTTTAGGGTTTGTTGAGGTTTGAATTATGTTGTTATATACCTTCATATCATTGTGGAATATAGAGAGGAGTGGATTGCTATTATTATACTTGCATTTGTGCATGAAGTAGTTCGCTAATAAAAAGATTAAATTGACAATATAAAATACATCTTTTTCTTCAGGATTGAAGTCATGGAACCCAAATAAAACATGTTTAAAGGTTTAAAAATTCATAATTATGCTTAAGGCTGGTGCATAATAATGTTAGTAGATCTGACCAGAATATTTCAGTGTGGCAGCAGAACCAAAATAAGTGTACTGAGGTAATAGGTAATATGCAGGGTAATATGTATAAGTTTATCAGAGACCTGTCTCAATTCATTAATTAGAAGACATTTTAAAGGCAGGGTCCAAACACTCTTCCAGGGGATGTCACCAATGAAACCAGTCCAACAGGAAACCAGTTAGGGAACTGTCAAAATATCCTCCTTGAACAAGGTCCTGATGGCTCTATTGTTCCTAATCCTGGGTGAGAAGCAAATCTGTCCTATAGCAGAGGTACATGGGTCCAAGTCTGGTATATTTGGCAAAGCAGCAAATGATTGCTGGCTCTTCGACAACCCTTTGAGGTATACCATCAGCAACGGTGGCAAATTCTTTGGGTGTCACTGGTAAGTTGAATTTAGATAAGAATTCAGAATAATTAAAGAGAAGACGATTTTGATTCAGTAGTTGAGAAACCAACAGGATACCATGGTTCACCCAGTTTTAGATGATTCCGACTCAATAGCTGAGAAACCAACAGGATACCATGGTTCACCCAGTTTTAGACAATTCCGATTCAATAGTTGAGAAACCAACAGGATACCATGGTTCACCCAGTTTTCTAGGTAAAGAGACTTGTTTTTGTGTCTTTGTTATTCCAAATTAAATACGTATGTGGAGAAAAATTATGCTTGTAAATTAAGGACCAGGCTAAAAGCACTTGTTTATGGAAGTTGGCCAATTTAATGGGGATTTTATGAATGTTATAGTTACACGTTAGAAGAAACCCAAGACCACCTACTTTTGAGAAAATATGTTGCGGGATAAAGTTCCAAATAAACGATGCGGTATTTATAACTTAGTTACTTAGATACTTTATTTATATTGCCCCGCAACAGTGTTGGTGGTAATTGTTTATACATGAATGTGAGGATATGTACAGTGAGTATGTATATGTACAGTTCAGTGCTACTTCTCAATGGGCACCTAAGCCATTACAGCAGCACACACAAAACAGTGTCTAAATTGCCCAAGCAAGTTCATTTTAAATGTGTTGTTAAGAGACGTAAAATAAATAAAGTTCATACCTTTACATGCATTGGTATTCATTATAATGGACTTTTTAATATAGTGCATTCTGTTCCTCCAAAGAAAATCAAATAACATCTTATTAATTTTTTTTAGCAAGACAGTTATCAATATGTAGTGAAAGCGCAGAGTATCTAAGTCTAGAGATTCCTTCTGCTTTTGTAAATAAGATTCTTCCTCATAATGACAGGTCTCTTTGCCACCAGCAGTTAAACTTCTTTTGAGTTTTTTGAATAACTGGATTGCAATTAATGAGGCATCCTAAACTATTATTCTTAAGAATTGTTACTTCTAAGTACTTGACTTGATCTTTGACTGGAATACCACAAATACTGGACACTGAATTATCTTTCAAAGCAAACAATTCACATTTATTAATATTTAGAAGTAGTCCTGATGCTCTGGAAAAATTTTCTATAAGAAAAATAGCTTGAGGAACCTGGGAAGCATCCTTAAGGAAAAGTGTGGTGTCGTCTGTTAGCTGACTGATCAGAATTTGACGGCCAACAATTGACATGCCTTGTAGGTTACTCTATTGTATAAAGGTTGCAAGCAGTTGAGAGGCAAGGAGAAACAGATATGGCAAGACTGGGCACCCTTGTCTTATACTGTGCGATCAGCAGAACCAATTAGATGTACCATATTTTAGTTTAATGCAGCTATTACCATTTTTGTATAATGTCTTTGTAACCCATCTAAATTGTACAGAGCCAAAAGTGTTGTAATTCTCCATTCCCTTAGATCTAGATGGCGCTGTCTCTGGAGTTTTAGTTGAGTCATTCTATTGTGGCTAATTGATCAGATCAGTCTCCCATTTTCAGAGTGAAAATTGCGAGAAGCTGCTGTGAGGGAAACGTTTTACACTGATGACGAAAACAACAGCTTTACGTTTTAAATGCTGATTTTGGTTGTTGTTATTAGTGAGTGATAATCGGCAGACTCCTTTTTGTTGGTACACTGTTTTCCTTTCCTTTTTTCCCTGAACCAAGTCCGAGTGATTCTCCGATTGTTTTTTTTTTTTTTTTTTGTGCATATTTTGCCACTTGCGATTGATCCAATGGCGAGTCAGCGATTCTGGATACTTACGTCCAGTGCCCCGTCAACCTACCCCCAGCCGGTGGATTTGACGCGTTCCCTTGGATACAGATAAGATTTAGGAGATCTCCAACGTTACCAACACACTACTGGGGTAGATAGTAGCAGTAATACATGCATGCATAAAGGATCTGAGCTTGGAAACACATGCCAAGGAACTGAACTGAACTGAGTTGTGTACTGACTGGACTATGTATATAGTGACTGACTGTTAAAGGGAAATTGCTTATTAATTTGTTTTATTGTTTTTTCAATGTGTTCTCAATTTTGTGAAGTGTTCTTAGTTAAACATTAATACTGTTCTTTCCATTCAACAAGCAGAATTCACTTCTAGAGCCGAACCTAGTGTAGATTTCTGGCCCAAATTATAGCAACCCATGTTACTGCAGTAGTAATGTGGGAATGTGATAGCAACCTCGGTCACATCTAAATGGCGCTAGAGAAGTATGTGCCAAAGCCAAACATTTCTAGTGTTTTAAAAATGATTGGAGGTTCTTCAGAATCAAAGGCTTTGTAAAAATCTAGAAAAATAACGAAGCTATCATTATCCATGAGCTTGTTATAATCTAGTAAATCCAATACTAAGCGGATGTTATTGGTAATGTGCTGATTTCTCATAAATCCTGATTGAATTTCAACTGTAATGGTGTCTAAGACATTTTTAGCCTATTTGCAAAAACTGAAGCTATTTTATGACCATTATTTAATAAACTAACAGGGTGCCAGTTGTCAAGAGAATTAAAATTTTTATTGGGTTTAGGAATTTGGTAATGTTGCTTTGTGTCATAGATGGGGGCAGAGCCTCATTATGAATACTTTCCTGATAAACACAGCAGGAAGGGGGCAATGTCTTCACTAAACATTCTATAGAACTCAGTTATAAGACCATTGTTGCTGGATGACTTGTTATTTTTTAAGTACATTTCTTAACTTCATCTAGGGAAATGTCATTGTCACAATCACAATCTTGTTTGTCATTATCTTATATTTTATTGCAATGCTCAGTTGATTGAAGAAATAGGGATGCAGAATCTTCTGAGTATCAAGATTTATATAAATTGCTGTAGAATTCAGTACAGAATAAGGAAATCTTTTTAGCATCAGTGTTTTTTTTTCACCTTTAATATTCAGTTGTGTTACAGAGGTCATCCTACAGCTATTTTTTTCCAGTCTAAAGAAGTATGCCGAATTCTGTTCTCCCTCCTCCATCCATTTCCTTCTGGAAATGGTTCAAAGGCTACTTCAGCTTTTATGCAATAAATATCATTTAAGTCATTTTGTAAGTTTAAGTGTTCTTTTTTGTCCTCATCGGATAAGTGCTGAAGGCCAGAGAGGTGGGTAAGTCGTGAGATGACAGTATCCTCATGTTCTCTTCTCTTTTTAGCACGATTGCTACCAGCTTTCCTTAAGAACTTGCCAAGCTCATATTTACGCAATTACGCAGTTGCAGGAAAAAGAATTCTCTTCTAAAGCTTTGATCAACAATTAAGGGTTTAATTTTTTCGTTCACAAAAGGGAGTTACTGAGTTTCCAGATTGCGGCTTTTTTTATATTGCAGTCTGACTCAGGGGAAAGGTTGAGTGTTGTATGTATTGCCTTATGGTCAGTTAATGGGGAATTCTGAATATACACTGAAATGTCATTGTGAGTCACAGACTTTGATACAAGCCAATAATCTATCCTGGATTGTTTGGAGGTGTCTTTGTTGCTCCAGGTATACACACAATTTTCTTCTCTCCAAGTATCAATTACATCAAATCTGTCCATGAATGTTCTTAGTTTGGAGTAGGAAGAAGTAGGTTGGTGTGGAGGCCATCTATCAAGAGCATCATCCAGAGTAATATTAAAATCCCCCCCAGTTACAATATTAGCATCTGGGCATTTATCTAGCCAATGCTGAAGTCCATCTTTGAGCTTGTCAAGTACAATGTCATTATCTATACCCAGAATTATATCCGGATATACTGATTGTAATAATTATAGTTTCTTCAAAGAAAATAATTAAAAAAACAAAAGTGACCTAATGGACTTGCATCACATGGTTTTCCATTGCTAGTACGCTTGAACAGAGACATCGTCAGAAAAAAAAGGCCTAATATTCAAAAGTTACACCAAAAAAGTAGGGTAGCATTAAAATAACAGTTCTTTATAAACCAGAATTACTACCCATCTCCCTTATTTCCAAAATGAAAATGAACCAAGGTGAAATTGGAGTGCAGAAATGAGTCAGATATTTCAAAAGTCATTGAATATTTTCAAAATTCTGCCCAGAGCCTGAGAGGAATATTAATCCCAGCCTATCATTTAAAACAGCACAAAGAAATCGTAGGCTATGCATCAGAGGTGTTACCAGGATGTCAGCTTTGGGTGGGCTATTGAATTATTTGGGTGGGCAACAACAAAAATGTTGCTTTTCCTAAATAGGGTATATCAGCAAGGGCATAGTTAAATTTTGAAAAGAGGGGGGGGGGGTTACAATTACAGCATCCCGGTTTTGTAGGAGGGGCCCCGGAAAAAAGAATTAAAAGAATTAAACTCTGTAAAATTTAGATTTAGATTTTAGAATTACTGCAACTGCCCCTTTGAAATCAGCTCTTTCTCCTTCCTTTCTTGCTTTCTCCACTAGCGGCCACAGTTTATTCCTGGCATCTCTGGTTTCTTGTGGCAAATCTTCAAAGATCTTTTTGTTGTTCTGTGTAAGCATAGCAGATGTTTGGGCCTCTCTCCATACCTTGTCCCTGTGAGAGCGCAAGATGAATTGCACAATAATGTCGGATTCGCTTGTCATTCTGTGGACCAAGCCTATGTGCAGTGTCCACTGTATCTGGAAGATACTCAGCCATGTCCGGAGACACCTGGCCAAACAGGTCGATGAAGACTTTCCTCACGTTTGCACCTGACTCCTCTGGGATTCCTGCAACCTTCAGATTGCTTCATTGTTTGTAAGAGTCCATTTCCAAGCATTTCTGATTTAGCTGTTTGTTTTCTTTCTCCAGTTTACTGAGTTTGCTTTGCATTAACTTCACTTTTCCATTGATATCCTCTACTTGCATGTTCACGAATGTGGCTGAGAGCTCTTTTATCAATTGTGTGTTGCTTTTCACAGCATTTTCCACAGACTGCAGTTTTTGAAGAGATTCTTGTTGCATTCTTACAAACATTTTGATGGCTGCTAGCAGTATGGAGTTAGAGGCAGCAGGTGGACTGTCAGCAACTCTGTGTTTCTTGGCAGGTTGTGGCTCAGGAGTTACAGGAAACGGGGCTTCCGCTGCTACAGGGTTAAAGTCAGTCTGCAATGACCATGTAAGGCTCGTTCTGCATCGTTATTTGAATCCATAGGCCCACTTGCTTGACTCATTTACCTTAGCCTATGTGGTTTGTTTGTTACTTACTTTCTGATTTTACTAATAGCATCAGTACTGTACAAAGTTATAAGTGCACTATTTGATAGATTCCCCCACTCCCCTTAACTTGGGCTTCCAATGGGGAGACCTGAGGTCAGCCAAACCCGCCCCCCTTCCCCATCTCATACTCCTGAGTGAGAGTCCTTCCCAGGCAGTAGCCTGCCTAACTCACAAACTGGAATCAGGTCACCCTGATTAAGGTTAACTGACCAAAACAGTGACATTATATCATTTACATGACATGCAAATGAGTGATAGAAAACCAATTGCGCAAATTTCACTATTCCGAATTTTTTTGTGCGGTCACCCTGTGCCAACCCCAGCAAGATGCTGCCCTGGGTAGCTGCCCATGTCACCCATGCCTAAATCCACCCCTGCCTGCTTCCCTCCCCACAACAAATCTATCTGATGCATCAGCATATCTGTGTGTATTTTTCATTCACTACATCTCATATCTGTTATACAGATGACAACAGCTAATTCCCAGAGTTTCCAAGGCCACGCCCTCCACCACAGCTCTCTGAGTAACACAAGAATAGGGGAACCTGAGCACCATTTGAGTGGACAGACAGCCTCATGTTGATCCTAAAGTTCCATAATCCATATCATATGCAATGAACAGATGGATAAATATGTCTGATGTAATAGAATATAAAAGGACTTCTGGTTATGATGTATTAATAATCATAACCAATAATGTATTAATACTAAGACTCTGAGCTCTTTGCCAAATACATTTTTGAGACTGTTGGTACAGCAACTGCACTTAACTCAAACAAGAAATGCCTCCGAAAGTTAAAAGCAAAGCGAAAAAGACAGAGATGACCGACGACGACTCTGAAGTTAACATTTTAGCGACACAAGAAGAGGCTAGCCATGCTAACACAGATCAGGACGAAATACTCATGGCTATCAAAGCTATGAGATCGGACTTTTCCATCTAATTTTGCGAAGTGATTACATCCATTCAGGGGATAAAGGAGGATATTAATACATTTCCTGAAAGACTGGCGAGTGCTGAATGTTGCATTAGTGAAGCAGAAGATCACGTCGCTGAAAAGCAAGGTAACCGAGAACTCAGAACTCAGAAAATGGTGATGCCATAACCTTTCTGCAACAATGGCTACCTGAAATTCTGGACCCCGAAAACTTCCTGAATCCAATAATCATCCTTCGAGCCCACAGACTGCCTGGTCGCCAGATGCCTAAGGCTCCACCCCGAACCCTCATCATGAATTTCCATAATTACCAGGATAAAGTCAGGGTAATGAGAGTGGTGCGTTTAAAGTCAAGGTGATGTGTTGGGATTGCCACAATATGTTCTTTCAAGATCGTGGAAGTCCAGAAGCAACGCAAATTACACGATGGTGTGAAGCAACAACTATGAGAACTTAATATTGATTTCGAACTTATTTTCCCCACTAAGATAATAATTGTTCACAAGGGTTGAAAACAAACTGTTCCAGTCCCCAGCCAAGGTCGAGGCATTTGTCCGCGGAGTGCGACAGGAGACTCGGCAAGACGGAGCATCCTAAACGAAATCCTGAACCGAACAGAACGCACTGTGGAATCTCCAGTCTTGGTTTGGACCTGGCGTTGTTCACGGGTGTCCAGTGTGTTCATGGTTGATGTTGTGTTGGCATTGGACGTTTTGCTGTTTGTTTTGCAATTGCTGTGGAACTTATGTCCTAAGGGTATGTAGCAGTAAGTTCTCTTTCAAAGCCAGCGGGATGCTGATAATCCAGTATAATTAGCCCATCACACATTGTAAACAATCTCTATTATTTCTAAATTTTCCATTTTATTTTTGTATACTTTTTTTCCTAATCAAGTGGAAGTGTGGTCTTACATGGGCAAAAATTTATTCAAGGGCTGATAGAATTACAACACGCATGAGTCCATTTTATTTGAAATCCTTCCAGCCATAGAAACAAACTGAAAGTCAGCTGGCACATATAATGCCCTGCTTTTTTGTCATTCAATTGTCTTTGTGAGCAGTTTCTAGGTGTTCAGCATTCGTTAAGTCAGACGAGGGTCTGATAGGTGGTTTTGCTTTCTTTCTCATTTTTTTTCTCCTCGTTGTATATGAGGAGCAATTTGATGGATAACCAAGGTCTTTTCTCAGTGCTTGCTGGGCGAGTTTATGCTGCAACACACGGGCTAGCTTTCACCATTTCATTTGGGGAGACAGCTTGAGTGTTGTTTATATGTTCTTCTTGCTGATTTCTAAAGGCACATATTATCACAGATATCACTATGCTGGAGTTTATGTGAAACAGACTATTCCATGCTCTTACAATATTTTGCATGACTGAGGATGCCAGATTTAGCATAGCTTCTTGAAATTTTAGAGGCCTAGGAGGGTTTGTAAAATTAAAACAGGTTATGACTCGAATCCAGCAATCTCAATCTAAAATAGTTTTCACCTTCTAGTGAAATCATACGCTTAAGGAGGAGATGGGCAGGTCAAGTCATAGCTGCCCCAGGCACCTCACACTCAAGAGGTGTTGCGATACTTATACTCAAATCCATTCCCTTTCAAGTACGCACAACTGGCCTAGATCCCGCAGGTAGATTTCTTATCATCCAGGGCACGTTAGTCAATGAAGAGAGGATTCTAGTAAATGTCTATGGCCCCAACAATGACGAACCCATCTCTTTAGCAGTCTGTTCCTTATTATTTCCACTTTACATGGTAGCATAATAGTGGGAAGTGATTTCAATTGTATGCTTAATCCAGATTTAGACTGCTCCACTGGTATTGATATGTCTTTAGAAAGCGCAACTATAGAATGTCAGAATGGCGGCAGCCAAATTGCCATGTTTTACAGAATAATTGTATTTGGAGCCCACGACTCCTCTGAAAGTAAAAGATTAGTGTGGTGTGAAGACGTAAATGTAGATGTAACTGTGGATGAGTGGGAGGAGATATACTGAAAAGTCCAGGTACAAACTATAAATTCACGTTTTTAAATGCTTCAGTATAAGTGGATAATGAGACTGTATATTACACCATCAGTAATGCACCATTATAAAGCCAATTCCCCTGACCTATGTATTAACTGTGGGCCACAGAAAGGCGCCTTATTCTATTGTCTTTGGGACTGCATTACAATTCAAGAGTTTTGGTGAGATGTGGTGAAGCCTCTGGCATCTGCTACCAATGAGGAAATACCATTATGCCCTAAACTATGTATATTAGCTATTTTCCCAACAGACTGTAATTTAAGCAATAGTAATAAGAAAATGGTTGTTTTTTGCTTACTTCATGCAAAGCATCTGATAGCACAGTTTTGGAGGAATACTAATACACCAAGTGTAAGTCAGTGGTTAAAAGGATTATCACAAACCTTAGGTCTGGAAAAACTCACCTTTGTAATTAGGAAGTAAGCAGGTGCCTTTCAAAACCCTTTCAAAAGGGTCTATTTCTGGAATTTTTAGAATGTGAACATTGCTGTAGTCTTTAACTAACATTTAAACATAGTTTACTGGTGTTAAAGGAATGTAATTTGAAACATTTATGTCCCTTTGTACATATATGTACCTTTGTGTTCTGTATTTGTTTGTTACTATGCTTAAGAAAAGCAGTCAATAAATTTGATAAAAAAAAAATATAATATATATTTTTATATTATATATATAAATAATGAAAACACACAAGCATAACACATGCTCTTGAAAAAACAATAATTGAAATATTTTATTTACTCAAGAAGTGTGATTTTTAAACAAAGAGTTTAAAAGTCTATGGCTGATCATTTACTAAGTGGCCTGCACAGTCAGGATGCCTTAGCTAATTTTTAATTGGCTGATTTGTAAGCACTGATCTTTGGCATTTTGTAGTGGAACTGTAAGGGAAATTTCAAGTTTCCTGGGGGGTATTCCAGAAAGCAGGTTTAGTGAAAACTGAGTTATTTAACTCAGAACAAGTAGCACACCTCCTAATAGAAGAGCCCTGTGGCTTCATCCTCCTAGCAAAACAAAGCCATAGGGTTCTTCTATCAGGAGGCTTACCCCCCGCATGGAGAGTTGCTAAGTCTCAGAGACAAACTTCAAATGTGATGAATCATTTCCTCTTTATTTCATGCATCAGGGGAGAAGCAAACCTCAGATTAAGCAAAGTTCTCATTGAGGTTAAGGAGTACAGAGCTTTTCATACAGTAAGACAAATAAGTCCAAGGACATGTGTGGGGATTAATAAGATAGCTTAATGGAGCACAGGATACTTGGTGTTCACTTCCCAGGTGTTAGACACACAAAGACAAATGCTCATTGCTCTAACACACAGATACATTTTGCAGCATATAGTGATTAAGCAAGCACAGGTCCCTACAGTTAATACTGTACGACAGTAGGCATGAGGCACATTTTCCTTCTGAAAGTTACAATCATAATGCAAAGCGATATTTTTCCCACAGAGCAACCTCATGAGACTCATCCAGTGAAATTTAAGTCCGTCCCAATCAGTGTATAGTCCTGTAAAGAAAAGCCATTATTAAAATCTGTTATGGTGTTCATCATATGTATTTTTTATGTGGCTGAAGTATTAATATTAAACTCCATTACTGAACAAATATAAAGCCAATGCCTGTCTTAGTCTCACCTGCAGCACCTGGAGCTGAAGGTTGGTCAGATTCATTTTTCCAATAGCAGGCAGAGGATAACCTTTCCCAAGGTTAACTGTGGATAGATATGTTACTCCTACAATATTCTCAGTACATGCACAGTCACTTAGAAACGTAAAGTGTACCTAAATAAAGCCCTTACCATTAACCATGGGTACAACAACCCATTTCAGGGCCGTCGTAAAAGTCCTCTGAAGTGATTTCACCTGTTGAACATCATATTTATATTCTGATTCTGATTATATACGCTGTTGTGCAAATATTATAGTACATTTGTTCCTCTTACCTGGAATGGTCCCACGTAGCTTGTTCCTAAGGTCATGTCAATGCTGAGAGGAAAATGAAAATATATCTCACTGGGGATATCCCTTGCTATAGCTTTTTGGTCAAAATGATTTTTTGAAGTGCTGTACAAACTCTTAAACTCTGACATACACACCTGTTTAGAGTCATAGATCCAGCCACTTTCAGACCGGTCACATAAATGCGAGCACTGACATTGACATCCTGTTGATAGAGTTTAGATGTTGAGGACTATTCTGTTTCGGTGTCACAATGTGATAAGGAGGCTGGATGCATTTGCAGGTTAGTTTCTTTGTTTATCAAAATCAACAAAGACTTCCAAAACATATACAATGAAGATCTCAGGTTTTCAAGGCAACCAAAAGGTAAAGTAACATGACGTGGTGCTCAGCACAAACAGTGCAAGACCAAGAAACAGAGCGAATTAGGCAGTACTTAAACAGAACTAAAAAAAGGCTTAACGAGGTTTAACTAACTAAAGACAGGTAAGAATCATAATAGAACTGATAGGGCTAAAAAAAAAAAAGGGGGAGGTAACAGAACTCAGTCAAAACAGGACTGAACCAAGAAACCAGGAGGTAAACATACAAAAGCCAAAACTGACCACTGGGGGACGGGGGTCAAGAGGAACTAATGAAAGAGAGGGACAGAGAGAAACAGAAAGGGACAAAGAAGGACCAGGTTGTGCCATTCGGATCAAATTCATATTCAGTTTTGTTTGTGTTACTCACCAGGTTGAGTACAAATAGAGGAGAGAGTGTAGTGTTGGGCTGAATGGCATAGGCTGTGACTGTACTGCTGGCCTGCAATATCAGCTTGTCGGGCTGAAAGGTGATGATGGGCACGTTTGCTGTTTTCACGAGCACCTTCATCATCAAACCAGGATACATTTTGGCAATCTGAAAGGAAACTGACCTGTCTGGTTATTGTGGAAAATATTTAAGCATTAACACTGCCTGATATATATTCTGCCTAATCAAGTCTTAAGCTGCCATTCTAAGTATCCTTTTAGGTTGAACAGTAAAAAAGAACAAAGAGGAAGTTATGCGAGAATGCGATGGTTGTGAGTGTACAGGAATGTGCCTGTAAGCCCAAAAGAAGCATTATTGATCTGTTGTAACCTCTTATAAGCAAGAGTATCGGTCACTGCTTGAACTGTCTGCAACTTTGGGTGAAAGTATTTTAGATCAGACAAGTGAAACTGTTAAAGGGATGTCAGGCCGTGACCATCTGTCACAGTCTAAAATTGTGTCTGTGTTAAAGATAAAATCATATGTCAGACAAAGGGAAGTTGTGAGGGAGCATTTTGGGCTAAATCTGCAGTTTTCCTTTGGGAATATGTTGTGTTGAATTTCGGGGGCTGGACAGACTGGTCACGCTCCCACATCGCGCCACCTCTAAAGTTGTTTGCATCACTGTACAAATACTCTGTCATTCTCTCGGTTCGGAAAGACTGTGCTCACAATTGACTAAGAGTGCACTCTCCCATGATCATGCCATTGGAATAAAGGTAAATGATTCATCACAATTTCCCTTTCATTATCTGACATTCAGATCTACATCAGCAAATGAATTTTAAGTCACTTAAAGATACGAAGATGTTCCTGTAGATATTACATTTCATGTACATTTAAACTTTCAGAGAAATATGCAAATGATACAAATGAAATATATAAATAATGATTGTTTCCATGAAACAGTGTTAGCACTGTACCTGTGGAATATATCTTCCGAATGTTTTGGTGTTCAATCGAATGGGACTGAGGGATGGAATCTATAAAGGAAATAAGTGAGGTATCACATAAGACATGAATTACAGGTGAGTTATATCCTTTACACATGGCTGCCTAATTTTTCTGGTCTCTGTGAGTCTTTAGAGCTTATGCCACATCTGGGTTTAGTATAAAGACTCACCATGTCATCTGTGATGTACAAGCTAAGGGCTCCAGCAGTGTGATACACAAAGGCTGCTGAGTTGACAGTGAAAGCAGACAAACCAATGTAGAGCATACTGCTGTTCTGAGGGGGCAGTGAAAAAGGTGTCGGGGAGAATGGAGGCTCTCGATGCTGACCAATATTATAAAACTCCCCCTGAGAAAAAGACACAGTCAGGGTAACAAACCTCTGTGTTCTCTGCTTAAAAATGACATGGCCTGTAATATTTTTGAGCACTTGGTTGATAAGGATGCTATGAAGTGTCCTCACCTTTAAACTTAGATCAATGAATTCTTTTGAGATAACAGGAGATGCCACCATTGAGTACTCAATTTCTGCATGCTTGTCCACTTCAGCCAGAACTGAATGATGACAGAAAATGAAATAAGGAAAGTTCACTGCAATATCACTTTTGTTAAATTTGCTCAAAACCAGGGGTGTAACGATTTTATTCTTAAACTGAAAAACCGTAATTCTGTAGGCCTTGGTTTGATTCACAGTATGTGTGTCTAGTAAACCTCAAACTTTTTTTTCCATCTCAGCTTCTGTAAATAAGGTCCGCCAACCCAACCCATTTGTAACAACTGAGATCACTTGCAGTCATCTTCTTGATCAAGAACCTTAATGGCACTGATGCTTAGATTTCTTGCACCTGTTGTCATGGAGAAGAGCCTTAAAATAACTACTCAAATGAAGTTTTCTTACACTCATTTTCTTGAAAAAGGAATCTTAAAATGAATAGCACTGAGTATTACTTTATTTTCATTCTCTTTTTTTCAGAGCTTTGTTTCTGTTTGTATTAAATTAGTTCTTTTTGTGATAAAATTGTACATGTTTAAATAGAGAGAAAAACTCAGCTTTTGAATTGGTTCAGTTCTCTTTCAACTTAAACTGTGATACAAACCAAACTGTGGCTCAAAAGCTGAGGTATAAATCAAACAGTGAACAGGGTGAAGCGTTACACCTCTACCCAGAACTGAGAAGTCATACCATTTAATGTTTCCAGATGGAGGTTCATATCTGAAATTGTCTCAGCCACCAAGGGGCAGATCTGAAAAAGCAATTTTGGTGATATTTTCACAGAATGAATGAATGGCATTTTATTACAAAGTACCAAATGTTGCTTCATATTGTTATTTCATATTGTTTGTTCTCAGAATTTGAGCTTGTTACCTTTTTCTCCAAGACTTTGCGTAGAACCTTACCAGCAAAGGAATGGAGATGTTTGTATAACCAGCTGTTGTAAAAAAGTAAGCTTTATTACTGTGAGCGGTTTAAAGATTTTAGGCTGGTAAATAATATGCTGTTACATTTTCCACAGTCATATAATATTATGTTGGCACTCTGATTGTTGAATCAACCACAAACTCTGAAACATAATTTAATAACAATAGCATTATCAAACATGAGGAAGTTTCTGTGTTTGTTGTTAAATATCCCTTTCTGGCACTCAATTATTTATTTATGACAGACTGCTGCTATTGTATTATTTTCCTGTTGTGACATGCTATGACGCATTACATCACATTGAATAATTTTAACACTTACTCAGCCCCATCGCGGAACTTGATTTTAGCACTGCCTACAGTTGCTGAACAGCCGGCACTGTTGACAGCTGGGCGTCCAATCGCATTTTTCCGAATGGCAATGCTAGTGGCAATGGTCAAGTT
Source organism: Chanos chanos (assembly GCF_902362185.1). NCBI lineage: Eukaryota > Metazoa > Chordata > Actinopteri > Gonorynchiformes > Chanidae > Chanos > Chanos chanos. The sequence goes on from NC_044500.1 coordinate 36,530,788, forward strand.
GTTCACACTCACGTCAAAAAAGCCATTGCCCCCTCTACATAGATCCACACAATCAGAACAAGCCTTCAGATGATGTTTTCAAGTGTTATACATTTAATCAGATAAAAAATTAGTTCCTTTATTCAGGACTTACACGAGCATGTATTTGACTCTCCAGTTGCCATGCATCTTGATGAAAGCATTTCTAATGGAAAACTTGACAGAAGTGCCAGGCACCAGACGAACAGCAGACTTGGGCAACCCAACACTCACTACTTGCAACCTGAAGGGGATGGAACACATTTAGTCACTTAAAGGGGATAGGGCTAAGATGTATTATTTCACAAACCTGTCTACTGACAATACTTTCAGACAATTATTATTGACAATACTGTCCTTATTAGCAGTTGACAAGGTTATATATTGTGCTTTAAGGATCAGAACAAGGACTTTGCTTACTCTGTTAAATCATATTTGACTTTTCCAATGCGACGCCTGCCTGTAGGCCCAGAAAAGTCAGGCACCTTAATGGTTTTGAGTTTTTGTTGCAAAACAGTAATCCCAATCTGTCGACCTGTGATGAAAAACATTATTTGAGATCATGGGAAACTGGCAATTGTAATCCTTATACTGTAATATAAGTTATATTTGCAAAGCATTTTGTCTTGTGGCTTATGCCTTCACTCACCATACTCCAGTGCTTTTTGTGTTAGTCTGACTTTCACCCCTGCGTTGGTGCTCTGTGAGGCAGGGAGCAGTGTCAGTAGGACCAGCACAAACCACAGACACACCATATCCACAAAGTCCTGTGTGGGGGACACAGTGATCAGAAAAATAGGCATCTCATTACAGTACATATCAGCACTAGAATAGTACTTTGACGTTCTGACACAAATTGTCATGTCATTTATAATTAATAGCAACAACCATTTAACTTAAATTGTGTAAACTATTTTCCCGTGTCCAAACAGCACTGCTCAGCTTATCAATGACATCTCAGTTGGCATTTAGCTCTCAGTGTTCAGTTTGAAAGCTTTGCTTGAATTATTCCAACTGTCTGTAAGGCGAACTACAACTTATTGTCAAAAGGCAGAATTCCTGTTAATCTTGAATTGCCTTGACCCAGAAACTGGTCACTTGTCCCTCACTGGCTCATTTTTGGGTCAGGTATAAGCTGACGTGGGTCCACCTGCTGGGCATTTCTGCTTGATGCACCTCCAACAGTGTCACTGTGCGGGCTGCAGGGTCATCAGCTGGGAGCCGCCCTTCACTGATGTTTCGCTCCTTTTGTCGCGGAACATCTCAAGGTGGTGGAGCAGTTGCAGGGATGCCTCCCTACCGCCCCCTGCAGCCAGCCCTAGGATCCTTGCTTTCCTCACGCCTTGTCCTTTCTTTGGAGTCAGAGCCAGAAGCTCCCTTGTCCTGCCTCCTCTTCCAGGTCTTCGAGAACCTTCCTCAGTTTGGAGCCTGTGATCCCAAGAGACTTTCTTTCTTTCTTTCTCTCAAAAGCAGCCTCCATTCCCTCTTCCCATGGAATAGTCAACTCAGCCATAATGACCGTGTTAGTGGGGGTGGACCAGAGCGCAATATCTGCCATAGGGAGGTTGTGGTGATCTCTTGTGGGAACTTCAACTGAAGATCGAGGTCAGCTCTCATGTTCCACTTGCCTCCAGGTGAGAGGAGGAACTCCCTAGTGCTGCTGCTCTGAGCCTCACCCCCTTGCCTGACAAACTGGATCAGCTGCTGTGATGTTACCGGGCTGGCCCTGTTTGCTTCCAGCCTACGTGGCTCCAGGATTTTGGCTAGCTTATGCAGGATCCAGTTGTGGCACCGTCTGCACCAGCCCTGCATCAATGCTGCCTTGCAACCAGCAACGATGTATTGCATGCTCAGATTCTGGGAGTCACAAAGTTGGCAAGTTTTCTCTGAGCCGGACCAGAGATGCAGGTTCCAGTGACTGGGCAAGGTATTGTACGTGGCCCTGATAAGGCAGCTCAGCCTCACTTGGGGCATCCCCCACATATCTGCCCACGTAACGACCCTGTTGATCACAGCTTCACAGGTTGTCCAGCTCCCTCATTGCTGTTGGCTCACAGCTTTGATTTTGTAGCTCTCCTCTTCCATCTTCACAATTTCAGAGATCACAAGGTCTTTCCTTTCCTTCTTTGTGGCTTTGGACCACATTTTGGGAACTATTTCCCACCTGAAGCCAGACCTGCCTGGCTGCAGCAATCCAACAATCGATTGATGGCCTGGTCTACTGTCTGCATCGCATTGCACTTGCATCCTGTGTGAACTTGGGCCTTGGTGTTTCAAACAGACAGGTCAGGTGAGTCTCTCAACTTGAACACAAGCCTTACCTTCTCCTGTTGTAGCCCAAACTAATGGATGTCGGTGGAAGCTTCGGGTGTTTCTCTTAAACAGTGTTGTGTTGGAAAGACACTGAAGAAGGCCTAGCCATTTGCGGATGTAGTTGTTGGCTTTTGAGTCTTCACCGCTGTTGTTGAGGTGATGTTGCACATTTTGCGACTTCAGGGGCCACATAAGACATTTCTATCCCTTTCATCAGCTGGTGCCACCCAGTTGAGATCTCCTGAGTTGTGTAGCAGATATGGAAATTGTTGAAGTTATTTCCTTCTCAGCTCTGGATGTGATGAGCTGATGGGGAACAGAACTGAATGCATTTGCGAGATCCAACCAAGTTACGTGGAGATCTGATTTGCTGCTCTTGGCTGTCTGGATTTGTTCCCAGATCATGGCCGAGTGCTCCACGCAACCACGAAACCCTGGGATGCCTGCCTTCTGGCAACTGGTGTCGATATAGTTGTTTGCCTGGAGGTAGCTGATCATGTGCTTTGCCACCACCGAGAAGAATATCTCCCTTCCACGTTTAGCAGGGCAGTGCCTCTGATTCGGCTGATGTTGTGGGAGTCTTTCTCCTTTGGGATGAAGGTGGTGACTGCTCTGCTCCACGCTGATTGGATGGATTGGGTTTTCCAGGCAACGCCCATCAGCTTCCACAAAAGCTTCAGGAGCCCGGGGCGGTTCTTGTATACCCTATAGGCTATGCCACTTGGTCTGGGTGCTGATGCAGCTCTTGCTCACTCTACCACCTGTTTGACTTCAGGCTATTTGGGAGTGGTATCAAACTGGGAGGAGGGCTTGGGTGGGCGAAGTACGTGCCCTGGTAATCCGAAGGGGCTCTCCTTTTGGCTGTCACTGAGCTGATCTTTGATGTATTCCTCCTGCTCCTGCTTGGTGGTCTGCAGTGTCCTGGTCTTCATCTCCTCCAGCAGGCCTCGGGCATACTTGAAGGGGTCCCGGAAGAAGCTCATCCTTGCTTGCTCCCTATGGCCTCTGTGTTTCCCGATCCTTTCAGCTCGCCTCAGGAGTGAGTCTTCCAGCCCTCCTTTTCCTGGCCCTTGACTTTCCTCTATGATTTCCTCATCAGGCGTCGCACCTTTACCAGCTAGAGGATTTCCCTCTCCCGTGTCCCGCTCTGTTTGGGAATGATCCTCCTCTGCGGCATCACTCCAAATCTCTTTTTGCCTTTCTTGTTGATGATGTGGCCAAGGATGTTCAGTTTGGAGGTTGTGCTGCCTCTCAGCATGTTCTGGAGGGTGATGTGTAGGCTCTGGTCGAAGCTTCTCCATGCATCCTTTTCACTGGCCTTTGGCCACTTGACTTTGGGTTTTTGGATTGGCTTCTCTGATGTTCCTCTTGTGGGTTCATTGCTTGGTGTTCCATTGTGATGGTCACACTATGGGCTGTGCTGTTGTTGCTGCAAATCCTGCTGGGAAGACTGTCTTCCTCTATTTCACCAGCAGCAATGGTGGGATCAGTAGCACTGTACTAAACCTGGCTATGATTCCTCCTTGTCTGACCTGCTGCTGCAGTGCAAGCTTGCATCTGGTTGCTCCTGCCACATTTTGCCTTTCCACAGTGGACTCCCAGGCCCAGGTAGGTTGTCACTTTGGACCACCCACAGCCACATTCTCTCAGGATCCTTTGATCATTCATCGTTGCCACGCCAGTCATTACCCTGTTATCCATCCTGATTGGTCCATCTTCCATCCCGCTTCTTGTTGGACTGCTGGGCTGTTTTCTCCTTGTTCTGCTTGTAGTTAATTTAGGGAGCTCATGTAGCATGCAGTTTGATAATGTGTGGAATGGGCAACTAGCCCCTCCCCCCCGGTCTTCCCTGGTAGTCTTCCCTGGCAGCCTGCCAATGAAGACAATTGAAGAGTCGTCTTTGACCTGTCTGGCTGAATTTTGCCTTACTCTAATTGCCTTGACCTGGAAACCAGCCAAGACCATTCAAGAGCTGCTTGGAACTCCCCTTACTGATGATAACTTCCTGAAGTACATGCTTAGTTAAATCGTAGCATACCTGTTTTTTTCTGTAATAAACATTTATAGATTAAGCCTGGTTCACATAAAATTATTTGAGGATGGGTGGGGGTTAACTGTATTCAGTAGCCTTGAGTCAACTGCTGTAGTTATTTCATGTTGCATGTCTATTTCTTGTCTGTTCTTTTGTTAAGTCTCAGTCAGGGCGGTCAACCTGTGCTGAGACTCTGCATGCCCTCTACTTCCCCCCAGGTGGCTCAGGGGTAAATGTGTATGCACTGAATCGTAGCCTCCAGTGGGAATATTGATTTTACCCTGATGCTTTTCTATTTCTATAGCGCTTATATTAAATTAACAAAGAGTAGTTTAATCTATTTTATTTATTACCCACTAATCATAACTAATGAAGCAGGGAATGCTATGCTTACCATTAGGCCTTTTATTGTGAGTTTGAGGTTGGGGTTTTGTGGAGACCTTTCACCTTTAAATAACAAAACATTCCTTCTGAATGCTTTTGTATTTAGTAAGTTTTGTATTTAGTTTTGTTTCACTTTTTTTTATGTTTTTGCTTGCTTGAAGTGTGGCCTTTAACCCTGGTAGTAGGCTGCCACCCCTGATCTTCCTGCTTCCCTACTTGATGTTGGCTTCAATCAAATTGTAATTGATTGACATTCTCCCTTTGACTCTTCTTTGGTGCTTTACAACCACTTGGTCAAAAAGAATCTTGTTACATCTTTGGTGTAGCCAGCAGGACCAACTCAGGTTGTCTAGTGCATTGAAGATGTCCCACAATGAGAGTTAGGGAGGTGGAAGACTGAAAGCCTTTTCAGTGCTGACTTTCTTTCAATTCATGATGCCTTACTCTAAATTTTCCGGGGGTACAGGGGCAAATGAAATTACTTTTAAGCAATGGCAAAATGACTTGGAGATGTGGTTTAGACTGTATGGAATCCCATCAGAGTGTCAGCTAGATTGGTTCTTAAACTCTTTAGACAAAGAAGCAAAACGGGAGATAGCAATCATGCCTCAGCATAATAAAGATACTAGGGACGTACCTGAATCTGAATACGCTATTCAGGAGAGCACGTATAATGCGATGGAAACAGATATTTTTTCTACCTGAAGTTGTTCGTTATTTTTCGGGATAAAATCATGATTGACATGTCTGTGCGTCAGTCACTGTTTCTTTAAATCGTTTCATATCATTGTGGTTGGCACAAGATGAAAATGCTCATTCTGTTTGCAACATAGGACTTTGATATCACTAAGCATTTGTTTCATTTACTACACATTATTGAAAGTGATTGCTATATTTTGTAGTCGCCCCAACTGAGTCAGCACAAATTTCTTTTTTAAAATAATAATTCACGTTTCCCTAGCAAACTGCAGTAACGTTAACACATCAAGAATCAGGAACGCAGCATCATTGGAATTTAAGATTATTTCCTTGAAATAAAGGATTTTTTATATATCTTTCGTGTAAATATTTTCTATTTCCAATACAAAACAAAATCTTTTGATTTTTGAAATTTTCTTTCAGTTTCTGATTGTTCAATGTTTCCCAGTTAAAGGGGTGGTGGGGTTCAGACAGTTTGTAATACTTAGTTCATTTAAAATAAAGAGAGAGAGAGAGAGAGAGAGAGAGAGAGAGAGGGAGAGAGAGATATGAAAATTACACTATGAGGATGTGGAAAAACATTTTAAAATTAATTTTATGCCAATATTTGTCATGACTGTGGGTTGTAATTCCTTTTTTGGCCATAGGGGTCCTCAGTCTTTTTGTTTTGTCCTTGTCACATGTTCAGTTTCCCTTTTGTTCATTATTGATATATGTGTATCACCTGTGTCTTGTCTTGGCTGTCCATTTAAACCATGAGCTGCGTCCAAAACCGCATACTACATACTGCACGCTAAAGTTGCATTGAAGTACGTACTGCAGGAGTACGCACTAAAAGATTGTAGACAGAAAATACGCTAGAATTTGGACGCACTAACGAGGTAATCAAATTGCGCCACATTTTTGGGCGTGAGCTTTATAATCACGGTTTAATGACGGCTACCTGTAAACAGACACAGCAGTACATTTAAACACCGCATCAGAAACGCCCTTTTTTTCCATATAGCCTTATGGGACTGAAAAGTGTCCAGTGCTCACATACTTCGTTTTTCCAATGGAAGTAGTATGTCATCCGGGTACTATTCACATACTACTCTAGTAGTACGTCCAAATACATAGTATGCATAATGTTGGCGTACTGTTTTGACGTACTATTTAGTAGGTTAGTATGCGGTTTTGGACGCAGCAATGGTCTTTTGTTCACCCGTTGCTTAATCTTTGAGCCATTCTCCCTGTGTTCTTGAGTCCTGGTTCACGTAAGATTTCTGAGTTCTTGTTTTTTTGTTGGACTGTGTCGTGTTTTGCTTTTTGGAGAAAGTTTTTGTTTGCCTTTTTGGATTGTGCCTGTTTTTCACTTTTTGACTTGCGGCTTTGCTTGTTTTTTTAAAAGGTCTTTTTGCCTAAGTTTTACCCTATTTGATCTAATTTTCTTTTTTCCCTTTTTGGATTGAGCAGCTTTCTTTTTTTCTGGACTTTTGAGATTTTGTGTTCCATTAAAACCCCTTTTTGAGATCTACCTTCTCTCCCGTGTCTGACTCTGCAACTGGGTTCACTGTAATCCTGGGTGGAGCGTTTATTGGTGTTTCGTCTTCTGCCCTAGCAACCCGGGTTCGAAGCCCTCTAGCTTTGTGACAATATTAAAGCAATTTCATGCTTTGAAGTTGCAAAAATTGCGTTGCCAATGAATATTAGGTTAGAAAATACAGCATTTGCCCTATTTAACATGACTTCTGGCGTAAACCATGCCCACTTCCAGTCTACTATCTGAATACACAGACAGATAATTTTGCTGGTTGAACAGATACAGATAATGATGTCTCTGTACACCTCTAAAGGATACTGTCCAAAAGATGTTTGGTAAGCTTGAGGAGTTATATGCTAGTGCTGCAGCATTCTGTTTCTCGCTCTCTGTTCTTCAGCTCTAGGCAACGGACTGAAGAGTGTGAGAGCTTTTGCTCTTTGCCTACAGGAATGTTGGCAGAAGATGATGATCTGAGGTGCTCAAAACATTATGAACCCTGATGTGCTGAGGCAGGACCATAGTTTAAACAAAAACATGTTAAAGTTGTTTACTGTGTCTCTGTGTTTGCTCTCTCAGTTTCCAATTTATTTCTGAACACATTCATTCTAAAAGCAGTCAGAGTTAGACAGTATTCCTTACTGTGTCCCATGAGGACATAGTAACTATGATCATCTGTAATAACTAACTCGTCCTCTTTTTGATAAAACATACACAAGTTCCAGCGAAATTCAGTGTCCTCTATGACTGAGAAAACTTTAGTGGCAGAAATTCTTGCTTTCAGTCTAACTATAAAGCAACAGCAGTGTGAAATAAGAAAACCCTGACTTCTTAATGTAACATTCTTTAACATTTTTGGAAAGGCCTGGTTATAATGGATATTAGAGCCTCAACTGATAAATCGGCGTGCCGATAGTATCGGCCGGCTCGAGCTAATTGCAGATAAATCGGTATCTGTATTTATAACGGCCGATAAATGACAATTAAAACACGGAAGATGGATCCTTCAACCTTGTTATGACATTCATGTCAGCAATGACTGGTTTTGCTGTGGTGACGTGAAAGTTGGTACAGGCAGTCAAACATCAAAATTACGTTTAACGTTATGGTAGTTGGGTGGTGTAGACTAAACTGTTGACAAACTTAATTTTAGGTTTATTTATGAAACAGCAATGTAATTCTAGCGAGTAAACAAACAACAGTCTTGTCATTTCTCCCTCCTCTCTTCTAAAAACTTTCTATGGCAACATCGCTTGTAGCAGCTCATAATGCTGTCCATTACTAAATTAGGTTACCAACAAAGCAAGCTAATGCCATGTTTATTAGTGGAGAACCGCTAACGTTAATGAGCAATTAAACTGTAATGTTTAACTTATTTTGCCTAAATGGAGCAATGCTAAATACATCTGTGACTCGCATATCTGTAGTTACAGTCAGTGCATTGGAAATTATTTACCCAGAGGGGAGATGTAAATAAATGTGAGCTGAACAAGTATCTAACATGTATTGGTAGCCAAATAAAGTTTCTCTTTCAAAACGTGCTGTGTGAAATCCCAAAGTCGCAAGTCCTCGATATGACATGACCACTGTCATATAGTATTAGATGCGTTCAGCAGCAGCGTTTACTCTAGATCACTGTATCAGTTCAAAGCATTATTTATCAAAACTTAAATATATTTTGTTATACCTCTGTTCAAAGCACTACTTATGACAATAAAACAAGTCTATTTTTAAACTACATTATGGCATGCTATCTTGGTGAGGACTCTTAGATAACTACACATAACAAATGTTAGAGAAACTATGTCTATGTTATTGTTTCTGAAAAAAAAGGAAAAAAAAAAGAATATCGGCTGATATATCATTATCGGATTTTAAAGTCATCAAATATCAAAATCGGTATCGGTCTGAAAAATCCTATATCGGTTGGGTCCTAATGGATATATAGTACATGCATTTTACCTGTAATTACTGCGGGGAAATGCTGTACACTCTCGCCTCTGTCTGAGCAGCAGAGCTGTAGCTTGTCATTTGGCAGTGTAGACTGAAAGAACAGGAAAGGAACATGACTTCTTATTCACATGCAGCAGGAAAAGATTGGTTCAGATATTCAAATGTTGACTTAGATCGCTGTGTGGTTACACTCACCACCACTCATAACCAGCCAAGTTGAACTCACTCACCAACAGTGATACAGAAAACCATATCATTCCCTTAAGACCATAGACTGAATTTGTTCACCATTGTCACAGAATGCTTGCTCTTAAACAGATAATGCCAAGATTGCATTCTTTTGTGATGTAAGAGACAATTCTGTTTGATTTAAGACAGCAAGAAACTGCACCATGTAATGTGTGCTTTTTTGAGTTTGGTGAATTTAGATAGGGTAGGTTCTATTGTTTCATGTCTTCTTTCCTTGAATTGAATTGAAGATTAAAAACAAAAAACTACTTAGCTTAATGATATGTGTTGTGTCACACCTGGGAGTGGGAATGGCACGTATCACTTTCCAGGTGTGAGGTGTGAGAAAACAGCCAGAGAGGCAGTTAAAACAAAGAGCAGATTAATTTATTTGATGTTTCTCTGGCCACTGATTATCATAAAATATTTGAAATGAAAGATGGCTTTCTTGGCCTATGGCAAAACAAATGGATAAAGCACTGGCCTCAGAGGTCTTCTCAAAGTCCAATCCAATGTCCTCTCATTGTTTTGAGAGGCTCTTTATTTTACTTGGCCCCATGAAGCAGTCAGTGCATAAGGGACATGTGTGGCTCTGTCCCTTGGACCTTGAGTAGGGACAGGTCCCCAATGGCTCAGGCTTGTGAGGGAAAAATATCGTTTTGCATGATGACCCCAACTTTTAGAAGGACAATGTGCTTCATTGTCATATTGTCATGATGAAGTCTTAATGTTGTAGGGACCTGTGCTTTCTTAATTACTATATGCTGCACAATGTATCTGTGTGTTAGAACAATGAGCATGTATTATGTAGAAGACAAGGCCTCTGTGTGTTTGTAACACCTGAGGTTGAACACCAAGTATCCTGTGCTCCATGAGAGAAGTTATCTTGTAAACCACCACACATCCTTGGACTTGTTTGTCTTACTGTATGAAAAGCTCTGCACTCCTTAACCTTGGTGAGAACTGTGCTTCATCTCTGAGGAGTGTTTCTCCCGTGTGCATGTAATAAAGGAAAATGACTCATCACATCTTAAGCTGTCTCTGAGACTTAGCAACTCTCCATACTGGAAACTCCAAATTTCCCTTAAATTATCTGGCAGCAAGGATGGAATGGACACTCTATTGACCATCACCTGAGCCTGGACTGAAGGGTAACCGCGCAAGATTCCATAGGTGGAATTCCGCTCCCACAAACGGAGGACTGAATCCCGCCTGACGTCGTGCACGGGGAGCGGCCAGTGGATGCTCCATCCAGATTAATAAAGTAAGTAAGTTGTTAGGAATCATTCCTATTGATTGACGTAGGGAAGGTCTTGGAACCTACGTGAATTTAAGAGTAAAAGCATGCAATGAATACAAATAGTGTGAAGTGTTGTCAAGCTTTAACCGTTTTTTGTGCGGATGCAGCAGATTTTGATAAAAAGGGAATTTTTATTTTTGTGTGGTAGTGAATATCAGAGTTTTTATTTGAGTCCTTCATGGTATTGGAACGAATTGTCATGTAAGTCTTTCGTTGTATTGAAAACATTGTTTGTGTAAATCTTTTACGGTGTCCGGTAGTGAAAAAAGAAAAAAAAGAAGGGGGAATTTTGTTTTTTATGTTGTTCTTCGCCACGCGCTTTGTGTGTCTGAATATTTGGTACATGTGAAGGAGAAAGACAGAGAGAAGGGGCCCCTCTATGTGCTTATGCCTTCTGTGTGCTTGTGTGTGTGTGTGTGTATGGTGCATGTATAAGAGACAGTAAGAGAAAGAGTCACTGAAAAAGGGAGAAGAAAAAAAGTATCTTGTGTGAGCACTGATTGGTCAAGTGAAAACTAGGTAGTCAGATAAATAGGTCTACGAGATTCTATGTGAAGTAATAGAGCGTAGGTGTAAGAGAGGCACTAGAAAAGAACATGTTTTGTTCTTTATTTTATCTAGTTTTTGTTTGTTGATTTAATGTGACTATTTGGAATAAGTAAAATTTCTGGCTCACTAATACCTGTTCTCACCTGAGTCACATTTGGCACAAGACCACACATTATTATAAGCGATAGTTATAACAATGTTTGTATTTGGCTGAACCACTCCAGTTAAGACATTAATCCCTGTGTGTTGTTACGTTAAAGTTGGATTGATTTCTCTTTTTTTTATTTTTGGATCTTTACTGTCATGTTTTCTAAACTATATCCTCAAGTGATAAACCCATACTTATAAAAGTAATATTTGTCGTTGGGAGACTAAACTGATTATGATGATGTTCCAACTGCTGTGTTCTTACTGTGTTTTCTTCTTTTAACCTGTTACACTTTGTTTTTCCTGGTGGTTTCTTCTTATTAAGGCCCAGATGTAAATCAAACAAAAAAAAAAAACCCTTATTTTTACCCATTTGTTATTTTTCTATTTGTTGTTTTATTTAGCTTTTGTTCGTTGATTTAAGCTGTGTTGAAGGAGAAGAAAAATGGGGTAAGGGTGTTGTTGAGGATGTACCACTTCAGCACCATATGACAGGGACACTTAATAATACAGACTGCATAGAGAAGAGTGGAGAATAGTATCAGAAAGACAGAAAGAAAGTAGGATAAGTTTACAAAATAGGCCGAAGCAGAATACAGCAAACAGGAGAAGAGAAGAGGAAGAAAGATAAGAAACATAGGGAGAGAGAGATAGGGAGCTTAGGAATCTGCCTCCTCCATGTGCCACCCAACAGTCTTCTCCAGTCTCTGTCCAAGCGCAAGCAGGTGCAGCTGGTGGTACCAAGGACGTCAGTGATGGTGAGCTTGGAGCAAACACCTTCCGAGTGATGCAACTGCCAAAACCAAAGAAGAGCAGTATAAACCAGGGGTGCATAGCGCAGTCAACTCCACCCTAGCAGTAGTTCCCGTGGTCACCACGCCGCCCTTCTCTCCATCTCTACAGAAGGTAAAGGCCTCTGATCTTCCACCCCTAACAGACGTCAAACACACTCCAGGAATGAGCGGCATGGCCCCTCTAAGAGGAGTCAGGACTGGCTTTTGAAGTCAAGACAGCAGATGGGGAGGAACAGGACAACGCAACATCAGGCGAAAGAACTGTTTCAAGTATAGGGGCTATGGACACTTAGTATATGTTTGCCCAACCGGGCAAGAACAGAGAGAACAACCAGTAGCTCTGCCTGGCCAATGGACACATGCACCACCAGCTCATGTTTCCATGACTTCACCAGGGTTCCCTGGGGACCAGCAATAGGAGGCAGCGGAGGCAGGTCAGACCATAGAATAGTGAGATGCATACATACAACACTGCATCCTGGTCTGAACACACACACACCTGTGTATAGCTTACTGATGATTCCAGATCTACCCCTGAGGTTACAATACAAAGTAATGGGAAAACGTGTGACATTTCTTATAGATAGCATTTAAATCTAGTGGAAGAACAATTACTTGTAGCAAATGGTATCATTGTTGGGTGCAACACCCCAGTAAAAAACAAAACAAAACAACAACAAAAAAGCCCCAAAACAAATGGCAGTTGGTGACTTGTACAAAACTTGAGCAATAATTCAGGCTGTCGAAACATCCTGTTCCAAGTAATTCAAATGTTGTAACTCTAACATCTCAAGTTCCATCTGATTCCTGTTGGTTTACTGTTAATGTTGTTGATTTAGGAAATGCATTTTGATTCAGTAAGTTGATGATTTTCTTTTGTGGTCTCCTGATGGGCAAGCTTGCTGTATGGTTACTCTGTTTTTTGGCAGAAAACAATTACAAAGAATTACAACTGGTGTCACAATCTGTTCATTACTTAGGTCATATTATAAATCAGGAGGGGCACAAACAAGGCCCAGAATGTAACCAAGCCATCTTGGACATTCCAAAACCACAAACCAAACAGCAAATGATGTCCTTTTTGGGTTTAGCTGGCTACTACCGCCCCTGGATTTGTGATTATGCGGAGATCTCACAACCACTGTATGATATCACACACGATGGTAAACATTTGGCTATGACTGACTGACTCCTGACAATAAAAAGGCTTTATAGGCCTCAAGAGAGCCTTATCTAGCTGCCCCTGTTTTGACCTGCCTGATCACAACAAACTGTTCAATTTGTTGGTCTCTGAACGTGACGGTTTCATGTCTGCAGTTTTAGCCCAGACCCGTGGCGATAAACAGTGACCAATTGGCTATTACTCAAAGAGCTTATCAACCACTGAAAGAACTATGGTACCATGTTCGCATGTTGTAGCAGCTGCAACTGAAGCTGTGTTAGCAACTGCTGACCTTGCTGCAATGATTCCTGTAACTGTACATGTTACAGCTCACTTGACTCCTGCAAAGATGCTGCATTGGCAGAATGTATTGTTAACTGTCTCATGTCACTCTGAAATGCTGTACTGTCCTTACCCTTACAAAAATAAAATAATAAAATAAATAAATAAATAAATAAAGTTCATTTTATTAAGTAAACTTAAGGTCCAAGTATATTTCCCAAGTATACTTTATATAGTCAGTATACTAATATCAATGTACAAGTAGTGTACTTGCAAGTATACTATTTCAATACTTCTAGGGAATAAATTGGCCTACTTTTTAGTTTATAAAAGTATACTTTTAAGTATACTTTACTTGTAAGAGTAGTAAACTTTGAGCACACAACTAGTTTACATTTAAGTTTTATTTTGTACTGCAACTATACTGCGAACTATACTAAAAGTTTGTATACTTGTATACTAAAACTTATAGTTATATACTTCTATCCCACTTTTTAGTTTACAAAAGTACAGTTTTAAGTAATTCTCAGTAAACTACCAGTTAAATAGCTTTCAAACTGCAAGTATACTTGTAAGTTTTCTTTAAGTGAACATACCATCATACTTTAAGTTTACTACTTACATAATATTTTTGCACTTTAAAGTATACAACTAGATTTACTATCTAGGTATTATTTTAATGTTTGAAATATACCTTTAGCTGCATTCTAAGTATGTGGATGTGCTAGTGATGTGTCGTTCGTGAACAATTCGCCACTCAGGCTCAGCTTCGTTCTCAAACAGGTCTTTCAGGTCTGTGTCTTCCATTCACCTGTCACATAACCGCTGCTCAGGCTCAGTGTAGGAATGACTGGTTCATTCGAGACTCATGACTATGGGTTTTCGGGTCCTGAGTCTCTCATTCACTTGTCATATATATATATATATATATATATATATATATATATATGCAGAGGTGGACAAAGTAAATAACTCCATTACTTGAGTAAAAGTATAGATATTCCTGGTCAAATATTACTCCAATACAAGTTGTTCAGTTCAATTGTTGTTCAGCAGTGGATTCACACAGGATCGGTGTTATGCCCCAAATGGTTTTCAAACCAACTGGTTTGCGTATGTGTTCACACACTAGAAGTTGTGGTCTGCCTCGGTCACCAGATTCATCATACATTCACAAACATATAAATCACAATTTTCAAGTCACATCTCATATCTACTGTGGCAAATGATTGTAAGTGTTAGACGAACACAGCAGGCGAACACATACGGTAAGCAATTAGCTTGGAAACCAGTTGATTTAAAAAATCTCAGACATGGACTTAAGATATGGCCATGGCTGCTCTGGTGAGGAACCTTTATCTTTATCATCTCTATCTTCCATTGTAGTAGCCATCAGTAAAACCGCCAAGTTCAGTTGTTAAAAAAATGCAGCGCGCACTTGACTGACAGCATTGGTGCAGTTTATTGTGATTGGTTTTTCTGCTGTGACAAAAACAATATGGCTTATCGCATTTTAGAAAGAATATTTGTCTGCCGACTTCAAAGCTATGCTTTAAAGTAACGAGTAACGAGAACCGTCATAGAAATGTAGTGGAGTGAAAAGTACAATATTTGTATTTCAAATGTAGTGGAGTAAAAGTCATACGTTTCCAAAAAATAACACTCAGGTAAAGTACAGATACTCGAAAAATTTACTTAAGTACAGTACTCAAGTAAATGTACTTCGTTACTGTCCACCCCTGTATATATGTATATACACACACACACACACACACACACACACACACATATATATATATATATATATATATATATATATATGTGTGTGTGTGTGTGTGTGTGTGTGTGTGTGTGTGTGTGTATTATGAGGGGCCAAACAGGAAATATATAAATATAAAGCTGAATATATAAATGTAATTTGGAATACATAAATACAATTTTGAATATGTAAATATAATTCCTGAATATATAGATGTAATTCTGAATATATAAAAGTTAGTTTATACTTTGGTATATCACAAGGCAGTTGTTTCTTTTTTGAATATTTTCTTTTTTTTCTTCATAGGCTACTGAGTGAGCAAAACAAGTTTAACATTAGCATCAGTGAACATTTTACAGTATGTGGTGGGACAGCACGGTAGTGCTGTTGCCTCACAACAAGAACGTCCTGGGTTCGATTCCTGGCCAGGAGGCCAGGGTCCTTTCTGTGTGGACTTTGCATGTTCTTCCTGTGTGGGTTTCCTCCCACAGTCCAAAGACATGCAGGTCAGGTGAACTGGAGACACTAAGTTGCCCCTGGGTGTGAGTGTGTTTGTCTGTGTCTGCCCTTCGATGGACTGGAAACCTGTCCAGGGTGTTTCCCTGCCTTTTGCCCAGGGATCGCTGGGATAGGCTCCAGCACAAACATACTTAGACCTTTCTGTATACTTGTCAATATAAGCTAAGTGTACTTTAGTATAAGTACAAGTATAGGCCAAATATACTTAAACTTTTCTTTATACTTGTCAATATGAGCTAAGCCAAGTATACTTAAGTATAATTTTCTTCAGTATATTTCTGATAAGCACATGAAAAGTAATCTGAGAGCATACTCACTTATTTTTAGTTTAAAAGAAGTATACTAAGAGCACACTTGAATAAACTTCTTTTTTGTAAGGTTAAACCTTCCACTCTCTTACCCACAGCTGAGGATGGAGAGCCACATTCCTATGAGGCCATCGTGAACAATAACACAAAACCAAGAGAAGATTTCTTTGACACCCCTCTATCTTACCCTGGTTCTGTTTTCTTTGTAGATGGCTCTGCACTGAGAAATCTTGCTGATGGTTCACCATGTGCTGCGTACGCTGTGTGCAGCCCACATGCTGTGGTTGAGAGCACCAAAAATTCCTGGTCACCTCTCTGAGCAAGCGGCTGAATTGTTTGCTCTAACCCGTGCATTTATTCTAGGAAAAAATCAGAACATCACTGTGTACACTGATCCTGAATATGCATTTAATGTTTGTCACAACTTCCATGCTCTGTGGACAAATCATGGGTTTCTTTCTCCCACAGGAAAACCTATAAACTACAAGTCACTCACTGAGAACTTACTCACTGCTCTCTTATTACCACTCTGTTGCTGTGTGTAGATGTGCAGCCCACACTGGGTAATGCTATGGCTGACACAGCAGCCAAGTCTGCTGCCCTCTCTCCCTTATCTTACAAATGCACCTCTCTGCTCAGCAAATGTGTTTTTGTCTAATGATGTCTCACTGTTGCAAATGCAGAAGCTGATAAGACAGAGCTCGCTTCCTGAGCTAAGAAGGACTTCATTCGTGAAGGGCCTGTTAAACTTGATGCAGTGGTCTTCGCGTGCAAGAGCTGCGATATCAACACAGCACCAGAACCATTTATACTCACGCATAGGGCACATTTGACTCGCTGCAGTCTTCTCAGAAATGATTGGTGTCGTTGCTGAGAAAAAAAACAATCTACACTGCTGGAATGGCAAGAAGAGGTAAAGGAATGCAAAAGAAGTTGATTTGCTCACAGAAATACGTGATAAAATCGCAACAAACCCCTTGTTGATGAGACTAAAACCTGAGTCCATCAAACAGTATCATTTTACCACATGCTCATCAACTCTTTCCAGCGAATAAATTTCTTATGTGACTTAAAAGATTTGATGTTGACTTTAAGTGTTAATTTGCATTAAATAGTTGGATGGAAACCCAGCTAGTGCTGTGACAGCATTGTATTGTGTGTTTGTTGTGAAAAGGCATCCGTTTTTACACTACCTCTGGTTAAAGTGTGCTTGATAAATAAAATTACAACAGTATTTCATGATTTACTACACATTCCATTTCAATGCAAACAAAGAATGGAATATTGGACTGGCTTGGTTATTAAGGACGCTGCAGTTGTGATATGGGGTGTCTGACCTGTCATTCAGTTCAGCAGTAAGTTATAAAGAATGTGTAGGCTAGTGATGGACCGTATGGGTGACTGTATGGGTGAGCCCAGATGGGTTCCCCGTGCTCCCCTGTTCCATCTTCCCATTCCTGGTGAAACTGGCCCATGGCCCTGACCATGTGTCAAAAGGGGGGGATGCACAAATAAAAATGAGTAAATATTAAAAAATAAATAATAGTAACAAAAGAAAAATAATAATAATGAAAACTGCTGTTAACTGTTAATTGTTTAGAATTTGTGTTAATAAATTTGTTAATAAATAAAGATTTTCAATTGACTAGGCATCCTACAGTATGAGAATGACTAACACTCCGTTTCCCCAAGACAAGTGGACCCTTACTGGAAAGGACGATGATATATTGCAGTATTGCTGTGCTCTTAACAATGTTCTAAATCTTTTCTTCCATAAGGTAAAAGCTGCCCTGCCTGAACCAGCCTCAGCACAACTGCACAACATCCATCCTGGGGATTGGGTGGTGGTGAAGGACCCAAGAAGGAAGCACTGGCATCAACCACTCTGGACCAGACCGTTCCAAGTGCTGCTGACCACGCCAACCGCGGTCAGAGTAGTCGAGAGAGACACCTGGATTCACACCTTCCCTAAAGATGGCTAATAACTGCAGGCTCATAGTGGTGGGGATCAGCTTCCTCCTGTCAGCCTCATCTACCAGCTGCCGCATAGGACGGATGTCAGTGCCCAGCCAACAGCACCAATGCTAGGCCACAGAAGAAGATGTGAACCAGCATTATCAACAGAGAAACCAGCACCAGGACACCTAACCAGATCCAGGAGAACCACCACCGAGCAAGTGTCAGGGTAACACAACATGTCCCCTCTCACTGTCAATCTACATGAATTCATCTAAAGACACTGACTTAGCTGGTTGCTGGATATGTCATGAACTGCATACAAACTGGGTTGTAGCACCATTGACAAACACCACTGCCAATGCATCAAATTTAAATTCAAGTGATTGCATGGCCCCTGTTACCACTGCTAGAGTTTTGTTTATGGAAGCATTAATGCAACAAGGGGACACTCAAAATCTTACTAAGTATGTAATCTACCTTAACTCCACATTTGTTAACACCTCAGCCCTACTTTACTCTGCATGTTTTAAGGGGCCTGTAGTTGAAAGCGACTCTTGTAAATGGCCAGACACAAACAAAAACTCATGCTGTTCCCTGAACAAAGGGTGGCACCTGTGTGTGTGGGAATGGTACTAAATTGTTAGGTTACTCACAGTGTAGTGTTCATACTGATATTGTATTGACCAAATAAAAGCATCCTCCAATGTTCTTACAGAGGTACTAATGTATCTGGGCCCTGTGCGTTCAGTCAATTGTATACGTCTCCCAGTAACTGCTGGGTACGCGGTAACATAGCCTGTACTACATTTCCCGCAGATCTAACTGATTTGAAAGGTTGTTGTTACCCTACTCTAAGCTCCCTAGGTGTAGCTGTGTGTCACCACAATCCATGGAGCCCTGAAGCCCACAACAAGGCCAAGCGAGATCTTCCACAGCCTAATGAATGGGGAAGTATAAGATGGCAAGGTTACGTCTTGGCTAGTCCGTGGATCACCCCAGGTGAATCAGTAAGTTGGGGCATTATGCCCCGGAGAGGAGTTCCAACTGCCCTAAGGAAGATAAATGCATTAAATTACATGATACAAAAATTGGCAAATAACACCTCTGATGCATTAGCCCTGATTAATAACGGAATGAAATCAATCAGTGAAGCCGTTATTCAAAATCATATGGCCTGAGTCATCTTAATGGTAGGAGGTGTGTATAGAGGGAGGTATGTGTAACGTTCTAAACACCTCCTGCTGTTTTTGGATACCAGATGACCACCAGACCATTTTTGATCTACCTGACCACATGAAGAAAATTGTGCCAACCCCACCTCCTGCTTCTGGTTGGCTAGACTGGTTCCGAGGGCTATGAGGAGAGAGGGGACATTGGTTAATGGTAACTGTGGTCCCAGTAGTCTGTGTAATCCTCTTAGTAATTCTGTTACTGCCACGTATTATCCGGTGTGTGAGGTTGCTCCTTACAGGAATGGTCAGTAAGATATTCACATAGCAGTATGTCCAAATTGTCCAAGACCCTGTCGGGCAGACACTGTGCAGCTTTCAGAAAGAAAAGGACATTTGTTAACCTTAAGTGTTCCTTAGTAATTAAAGTTGCAATTGTGTAAACTCTCTTCCTCTTTTTCACCCTTCTCTATCTATTTCTATCACCCTCACTCTGCCTCTCTATCCCTATCCCCTTTGATCCCAGTTCTCTCTGTATGGCCCAGGCCTCCCTGCGTGTAGGACCAATGCATACCAAAGCAGAAACCTCTCGCGGTAACACCTAACAGACGCCAGGCTCGATGTTTTAGCGCAGCAACCCCAGACCATTTCGTCAAATGCTGATAACGTTTAATTGCGAGGGAGACTAGATCATCTCGGGAGGTTAGTTTCCCTGTGAGAATGGAATTCAGACCATGTCACAGGCCCCATCTGCATTGCTCCACTCGGGAACAAACTATGTAGAACAAAAGAAAAATGAAACTAACCATACGATATTATCAGTTAAATACGCATATCGAGTCATAACTGTTCGTATAGTCATAAATGCAAAGTAAAACTTAAAAGTAGCCAGGAGCCAAGTCATGAGCAGCTAATTGTATGACCGTCGGTGTAACTGTGCTGTTTTTAATGGTAAAGAGACCATATTTGGTCTTGTTCGGGAGTATAAAATGCGGTAGACTGGAGTACGCGGACGTAATTTTTCTATTCTTTCATGGGAAAAAGTTATGTAAAATTATTTCAACCGAGCTCAAATTAATACTTCCCAAATTCCAAGGAGTGTCTCCTCCTTTCAGGCAGAGACACCCCCAAAAGGATAGCGGCACCCCCCGTCTGCAAATCAGACAAAATGCCAGATTCTCTGCTATCCTACAGTTCAGTTCAGCTGCGCCAAAGTTCAGTTCAGCTGCGCTAAGGTTCAGCTCCAGTTGAGCTCCGGTTGGATCAGCCGTAATCTAAGTCCGTCCGTTCTGTCCTGCTCGTCTCCACGAAGAATCGGCCCAGGCTCACCGCTACGGAAGATCCGCGACGCTAAAAGACTTAACAGGTGTTATACCGAATTCTGTGACCATCGAAATTTGTGACCCTAGAGGGCGCTGTTGCTACTGGGCAGCTTCAAATCGCTCGCACAGACAAGTTCGTTACGAAAATAGCGTAAGCTCAGACTATAAACAAATAAAGGTGAATGCAGTGCGAAGTTTTTTGATTACAAATGCTGGTTTATCACATCATGAAGTACAGAAGCCATGAGATGCTGCGGATTTATATTTAATCCCGTTTTCTCGTGATAACGTGTTATTTTTCTTCGTTTCCTCCGACATCTCGAGATGTCGATTTATTGATGTCATTATCACGAAATGACGAAACTAAAACAATTCACCGTTTTCCCGAGATATCGCATTAATCATGTTATTATAACGGGAAAACAAAGTTTCGTTATTTCGTGATAATGACTTAAATATTCGAAATCTCGAGTAAACACAGAAGAATAACGCGTTATCACGAGAAAACGGAGTCAAAACTTGAATGTGAACTGATGGCATTTTAGGGCTTCCATAATAAAGGCTTAGCTGCTTGTCAGATTAAATGCTGTTGATCGTGAACCCCAGCTGAGCCCCCTGCTGTTTTGTCATTCTTTATATTGTCTACTTCTTGTGTTCTCATTTTCATTATCGCTGTGTTGTTTGTAATTTGCCCACTGGGTTGGCACCTATTGCACACCTAGCTGGCCTAGAAGGGGTCTCCTCTCTCTGTGGTCCTTCTCAAGATTTTTCCCTGGCATCCGGGTTTTTTGAGGAGTTTTTTCTTGCCCGCTATGAGGATCAAGTCAGGGAGTGCCACCCTGCTCTGGTTGTTGTAATCCTGTGGGCATGGAAAGCCCTTTGAGACTGTAAACTGTGGGCTTTAAATAAACTTGAACTTGAACTTGCAGAGTAGCCTATTGTTGCATTTCTTACGGAACCAACAACTGATTAAGCTGACCTCACGCTGACAACTTTAGGCCATCAGAATATGTGACCCCACTGTAACTTGGGAGAAAATGCCTGACACACCACCCAAGCCATTTCAGGTGACTCATCTGCCCTCCCCATGTTTGACTAAAAACCTGTCATCACTCTGGTCAACTGCCTGACAAGCAGCTAAGCCTTTATTACTGTAACCAGGGAGAAAATGCCTGACACATCACCCAAACCATTTCAGGTGACTCATCTGCCCTTCTTATGTATAACTAAAATAATTTTACCACAAATGTAATATAAATGCACCATTTAGTACCACTGAATAGTGCAACAGACATGTTATGATATTAGTAAAAACAATGCATTTTTTTTACAATGAGGTGTTTTAATGTTTTGTTACAAAAGTTTTGTGATACAAATTATATAATGATATAAAAAACGATAACGCAAAAAATCTGTACAACTTAACATTTTAACTTAACTTTAACTTCACGCTTTAACTTTACAATTTAACAATAACTTAATATTACTATAACTTTATATAACTTTAACATTAAACATCAAAAAGGGAGGGGGAGATCAGGATCGGCACGCCGCACAGCTGTATGACTTCATGGGGTCAGGCCTTCCAACATACTGCATGTGGAACCACCGGTCACACGTCACACTGGATCTGTAAACACAAAGGTCATAGCAACATTTTCAGGGTGAATCTGAGATACAGTACAACATATAGCTATGATATATATATATAAATATATACATATATGTGTGTATGTATATATATATATATATATATATTATATATATACACACACACATACATACAGAGAGAGAGAGAGAGTGAGTATGTATATTTCCTACTAAAAGAAAGATATGCCATGTAAAGAGGTCTGAGTGATCAGAGCCCAGTGATGGAATGCCTTATTTTAAAAAGAGCTTTTTTACCCAAGTATTTGACAGTGGTTTTCTCTGTTTCTTCCCCACTGTCTTTCCTTGCTCCTCCACAGTCACTTTCTCCCCACAGCTCACTCAGGTCATCTGGTCATCATTGAAGACAATATGACTTATCAATAAGTTGTGTCAATGCATTAATTGTTGTGTTTTCACACATACACAACATTCACGCAGGACACAGAAATAAAGTTGACCTTGACTTTACTGTATCTGTCTCCTTCAATCAATCGTTAACGAGGACTACTTTCTATATATCAGTTAACATATCAATGTCCTCAACACTGCATATTAATAGTATCACGGAACACAAAATAGTTCCTTCAGTATCAGTGACTAAGAGTAGTTCTTACATGAACATAACATTAATCATTTAAGAAATGTATTATATGATTACAGAGCACAGAATTAAACAAAAGTACCAGTCTCATTTAGCAGTGTCATGGCCACCTCTCTTCGGTACTCGTTCACTGCTGAGGTCTCATTTGAAAAGGTCAGAGGTTCCTCTGCCAGTATTTTCTCTGCATACTAATATGACATAAGTTTAAAAAATTCATTGGTCAGTGCATAGTACAGCTGTAACATATAAACCACCAAACTGTCGATGTAAGAGAAACAAAAAATTTAACATTGTTTTGAAATACTTTACAGGTATGGTAAAAGTTGACATAGTATGACAGACAAAAACATAAACTTACTTTCAGGACAAATACTCCACATGAGGTGACATCCCTTTGCAGACTTTGTGGGTCTGTTCTGGCTGTCCACCTGGATACCTGGCAGCCTCATTTTCTGACGAAGGCCCTGACAGGTATACAAAAAGTAAAATAGGACAATGACATATTTTCAAATATTTTGGTTTGGTTTTTAAAAAGGGGCACTTTTTGTATCAGGGTTTGTATTTTGTATCAACAGTTACCTTGTGGACTCCAAACACTGTTTGATTTTGAGGGAATCATTTCCCATGGGATCCACCACAAGGCTCCTTCTCTCAGAGGGAAAGATTGCCTGTAGAATTGGGTATAAGTCACATATGCTTACACTGCTATTGGAAATATTGTAGCTCTCAACAAAGGTCAGCAATACACAGGACAACTTACTGCCAATATCCAGTGGTTAGGCTCATGGACAGCACCCAAAATGACGCTGAACTTTGCTGGATCACACTAAAAAAGATGTTGAGTATTTACAAAATCACTTAAATAGAACCATGAAAGTACAACCCACTTAAAAAACCTTACAATGAAAATAAACGCCTCTTCTGTGCCTACCTTCAATCTTGAGCCCCTTCCCTCCCATATACGCGTCATTTCAAATGAGTCGATGTGAAATGCCTTTTTGTCCCGCACCTGGATATTTGTTCTGATTGTGTGGGCCATGTATGCATTGATCACCTGAGGGACAGGTAAATAATGAGTATACAAATGTGAATTACTTAAGGATATCTAGCATTTGGCTGGAGAAAATTTAGATACAACTCAAGTAGACAAAATGTTCCATTGCATTCAGTAATACAGCTCACCTCACTCTCTAGCTCTTGATTGGGAGCTGTCCTGGCAATGTCCCAATAAAACAGTTTATAGGGACCCATTTTTGATAGGAGGACGTGTGAATTTTTGCCTCCCCAGGCGTCTTTCATGCCTTTGTGTGACATAAAACAATAATCAAAACAACTTTAATGAGGTGTATCACAATGTCAGTTACTATTTAAGCATATGAAATCTATTTCTGTTTGAATGTGAAAAAAGGTTGAAATCTTACACTTACATGAAGTACAAGAACTTCACATGGAAATGGTTAACTTTATTTAAACAGAAATGCATTTCAGTGATAGGTCATCCAAGTTACATACACTTTTCATGAAAGGATGATTCTGTAGCTGAAGGTGGAGAGGGGTCTGCAGCCGCAGGTGGAGAGGGTTCCGAAGCTGGAGATGGAGAGGGTTCCGCAGCCAGAGGTGGAGAGGGGTCTGTAGCTGGGGGTGGAGAGGGTTCCACAGCTGGGGGTGGAGAGGAGGTGACATCAGGTGTCTGAGAGGGGGGGAACTGATGATGCCCCTTCAATTTGTGAGGTATCCTTGGGGTCTCCTCATGGTGGTGTTTGAGGTGGTCAATGTTGACCTTGCATATGGACCGACCGTCTTTATCCACAAGATCAACACTTTTCCCCTCTATTTTTGCTAGCATGAAGGGACCAAAATAATCTGGGTCCAGTTTTCCCCCTTTGCGCTGTTTGGATCGGACGTTCCTTCTCCACACCATGTCCCCCACCTGTAGGCTTTGGTGTCCCTTTTAAGAGAGCCTTCTCCTGGTTCTGGCATGCACTTTTTCGACATTGCCCTCAACAATGTTCATAATTTTTTCATGCCGTTCAATGTCAATGGCCACCTCTTCTTTGGTGTAGTCATCTTCAAAGGAACCATCAACCTATGGAAACATGTTAGTAATGATTTATTGTACATAGCATAACTATGTGATATCATTTTTTACAACGATGTACCATATTATTTACACAAAATTAGGAGACATAAAAAATGCAATTTTTTTTTTAATTTTCTGGGACCTCGGATGGGTACCGTGCTTCTCTCCCAAACGTCAGATAATATGGTGAGAACTGTGTTGTGAGCTGCTTCTTTGTGCGCAGCCCAAACATGACGGCCTCCAAATACTGGTCCCAGGTATTGGGCTTGTCCTCTACCAGCTTTGCAAGAGTTCTAAAAAATTAAGTGGTCAAAATATCGAAATATGATGGGAAGGCTTACACAAATATATATATATATATATATATATATATATATATATATATATATATATATATATATATACACACATACATACATACATACATATATATACACAAACAGACTGAACTCCTTCATCAGCTGTGCAAGCAAAGTGCTTCTGAGGCTATATGATGTAAACAAAAAAGCTTAAAACATACTGCTCATATATATGTTCTTGGTTGGATGCATTTTTCACCTCTGTACGGCGCCATTGAACCTCTCCACCGATCCGTTTGTCTGAGGGTGGTATGGGGCACAGAGACTTCTTTTGATGCCAAACACTTTGCAAACCTCAGTGTTGATCTACAGAAGTTATGTAAAAAAAAAAAAAAAAAATATTATATATATATATATATATATATATATATATATATATATATATATATATATATATACACACACACACACACACACACAGTATGTGTCAATAATGTGACTATTTGTTAATAATGTGACTAACATAGATTTCTGTCATTTTCCATCAAACTGTTTACACAGCGATGAACATTATGAAACACATAAAACCCCTTGTATAGCAGAAGTGAAAATACTTACAGTATTGACAAACTCTTTCCCTTGATCAGTAAGAATCCATTTTGGCACTTCAAACTGATATACAAATTTTAGAATGCATTGTGTGACCTCTGCAGCAGACTTTGATTTCATCGGATAAGCCTGTGCCCATCTGGTGCAATAATCAATTATTACACATATATACTGATTCTGCTGGTCAGATTTGACCAACTTTCCAATTAGGTCCATTCCAACCAGTTCGAATGGAAGCTTGGTCTGTCAAAACAAACAAGAATAGAAGAAAGTTACAGTTATTAACACACTCATATTTTTACATTTGAAAATTAAATAAATGTATTTTATTATTTAAAAAAAAACCAAAGTATGTAAGATATTAATAGATCTGCATATTTCATGAAAGCCTAATATATAAATTTGGAGTTGGTACCTTGATTGGTCTGTAGTCCGTCTCTTGCTTTATGTCTTTTTTATTTTTCTGACACACTGTACACTGTGATACCTGCAAACGTTTATTAAGTGAATTAATTGTATATTATACGTTGTGATACGATAAAACTGTATTGAATTCATTAAGTAATTGACAATGTGCACGGAGTACAAAGAAAGGGGCCATCCATAAATCCATAAACTGATTTGAGGATTTTTCGACCCCCCTCCACCCTACCGTGACTTACTGCGACACTTCGAGGGACCCCCCCCTCCCCGGAGTCATGCGTTTCCGTAGCCCACTGTCTTTTACAGTAAACAGTAGCCTAGTCACCTTATTATTTCGCGTAAATGTATTACTTAAATGTTAATGTGTGCGAACTTCAGTAACAAAGTAACACACATATTTCCATCATCCCCTGCACATAGCACCTCTCTAGATCGTAAAGAGATAACCCTTTTCCCACTCCCTTTTCGATTCATTAAAATAACAGAATGTAAAAGACCAGAAGCGTTTAAATACTGCACTAAATGCTAGAATTTAATGTGTAACCTATCCTAAAGAGTCGAGCGACTTAGTTAATGACCCCCTCCCCCTCAGCGTGATCAGCCCCCCCCCCCCGTTTTTCAGTCGCGCGATTTATGGATGGCCCAAAATATGAATACAGCACATGAGCTTACCCATTTCTCTATGTCTGCTGACATGCCAGGCCAGTAATACCGCTGAGAAATGGCATCTCTTGTTTTCAGCTGTCCAAAGTGTGCTCCTATGTCGCTGTAATGAAACTCCTTTGCTGCACTGCACACAACTTTGCATTTTCGCTCCTTGTCGGACCCCTTATTTCTAATGTAATACAGGTCGTCATCTGTAAAACATTATATAGAACTGATTATAATCATAAGAACATATTTTAAAACATAAGCAGATAGAAGCTTACGATTAAGCTGTTACACAATAGTACCGTAAGCCGAGCTATGTATTCAACACTATGAAAATTACCTTAGAATTACGTTACTAAATTACCTTAGTGTACTTTGGGTACTTTCTGTGCAATATATGTTTGTGTGTGTCTATTATATATATGTATGTACTTTTTTTTACGTGTGCAGGGTATTCCCTTAACTAGCTAGCTACTTTTTTCTGCTGTGCTGATTACATTACCAATCAAGCAGAAGTTCGAGGCTTTCCTTTTCAGGATGTAACGCCGATGTTTATCGCCATCTTTGGGATATTACCCCTCAAGAAGATACTTCTTCAGTTCCGCAAGCATTTTCGGATCCATTACGCGCAGATATTATTAGTATATTAACGAGATACTGTAGTAGATACGTGACAATCACTAGCGAATGTACGCTCTTCAAATGTCGTCAGAACATGACGTGTTCCGACTTGAAGAGCGTACGTTCTACAAAGTAAAAAAAAAAAGTCATCTGTAATTGGGTGGCTGGTGTGTCAGGCATTTTCTCCCTAGTTACAGTGGGGTCACATATTCTGACGACAGCTATCAGAATATGTGACCCCTCGGGCCAAGGTCAGGCAGTTGACCAGAGTGATGACAGGTTTTTAGTCAGTCCTGGGGAGGGCAGATGAGTCACCTGAAATGGTTTGGGTGATGTGTCAGGCATTTTCTCCCTAGTTACAGTGGGGTCACATATTCTGATGGCCTAAAGTTGTCAGTGTGAGGTCAGCTTAATCAGTTGTTGGTTCCGTAAGAAATGCAACAATAGGCTACTCTGCAAGTTCAAGTTCAAAGCCCAGTATAAAGCCCAGTATCACAGTTTACAGTCTCAAAGGGCTTTACATGCCCACAGGATTACAACAACCAGAGCAGGGTGGCACTCCTAAACGTGTATGTCTGTAGTCCTACTCTTTGAGTACGTGATATATTATTTCCTACTGAATGTGGTGATCCAGGAACTTAGTTAGCTAGAAGTATTGAATTCGAAGAGTATTATTGTACCTGCTACTTTAATGCTGTTATTTATTATATGTATGGCTAATGAAGAGGTATTCAGAATAATTTCTAGGTTCAGTGTTCAGAGCGCTGAGCTATAAATAGAGTTTTTCAGAATATCTGTAATTTCACTGGGTTCAGGTTCCAAAATAAGGTTATGGTTACAGCAAAGTGATATTAGTATTAAGTCTAATATTCACAGTGAACCATTAACCAGATTTTCCTCATACCATTGGCACGACAACCCTCAGGACGAGGACAAATAGCAACCCCTTGGATTTCCCTCATGATCATGATGATGATGATGACCTGAGTTACAATTCTTCTGCTTACCTTGCTTGGCTACTGCATATTTTTCCATTGTGTGTTGCCACATGAGTGTCAAAAGGGGGGAGTGTGAGAAAAATAATGCTTTTCATTATTTACATTTAGAAGAAAAATGTGCCTCATGACTGTTGTCATGATGTAGTCTTAATATTGTAGGGACCTGTGCTTTCTTAATTACTATGTGCTGCAAAATATATGTGTGAGTTAGAGCAATGAGCATTTACCATGTAGAAGACAAGGCCTCTGTTTGTTTGTAACACCTTGAAGCGATTACCAAATATCCTGTGCTCCATGAGAAAAAAAGTTATCTTATAAACCCCCACACATGTCATTGGACTTGTTTGCCTTACTGTATGAAAAGCTCTGCACTCCTTAACCTCAGTGAGAACTACGCTTCATCTCTGAGGTGTGCTTCTCATGTAATAAAGGAAAATGATTTATCACGTCTGAAGATTGTAGTCTCTGAGACTCTCCATAAGGAGATTCCAAATTTCCCCTACACCTATGTGCTTCCTCAGGCTCAGGGGCCATTAGCTGAGGCTCTCCTGGACATCAGGTGACACTGTAGTATGGAACATGAGTAGGTAGAAGCCCCCCTTTCCCCCAGATAGCATGGAGGGACAGGAGATCTTGAATCTCAGATGGCACCAAAGTAACAGGTGACTGAACACCGCCTGCGGATCCAAAAGATCTAGGAAGCAAGTACATCATCTACTACTGAATTATCTGAAACAACACTGAACAAAATTAGACCTGCATGTTGTTTACACATTGTAGGGTCAAGTCTTCACCTGAGAAGGGCAATAGCAGAATGGTTGCAGTAAACATCTTATGTCCTCTTTTTTTGTCTCCTCCTAGTGGCGATTTTTAGTTATGCAGTTTACCCTTTATGAATATTGCTAAGATACGTCAGTCTTAAAAGTAGTTCATGCATGGATTTTGCTCTGCAATGTCTCTCCTGTTTTCATACCTTGGAGGCCGCTTCAGAGCAATTTGATGATGAGCATGTCAAACCAGACATCTCAGTTAGCTCTCAAGACTCTATGCAATGTACCTGTGAGTATGCCTCAAAGCTACCAAACCTGACAAAAGCCTTGGCTCCATGCCAGCATTAAAGATAACCTCTGACTATAACTCGAACAAACTCAAGCTGCCTATAATGAGAGGTGACCACACACAGCAATGCACATGGACAGTGAGAATGTCTTCTCCCAACAATGTGGCCCTCCTTAGCAGACTGCTGCCATGCCCCTCTGATACAGCCCCCCCATGGACTTCAAGATCAACATAGTAGCTTGGCTAAGAGATGACTCAATGAACATGGCCACCTTCCAGATCTTTCTCATATAACACTGAGCTCATGACTTCTGGTTGTAGCCTGCAATGGAGTAGACCGAAGTCCTATGGCTCCCGAATATTCTTCTTTAATATCAACACATAATAACATTTTAATTGTGATTTGATTACCTGCTTCAAAACCATACTCATCAGTATTGAACAAGACAGTACAACATAGAGCCGTATTCCACCCGAGAGGGAACTTTGAAAAGTAAAGTAGTGCGGAAAAAGCTCAGCGGCATAGTCATAAGATGGCAGAGGAGACACCGCTCACTCTACAAACATTAAGATATGAGCTATAGCTATCTCATCAAGCCACCCTGGAAAATTTTAAAGTTGAAATTGTCACACTCCATCAAGAATTGAGCAGAGACATAGAAGCTCTTCGGACAAAGACAATATCCAACACTCAAAAGTTACACCATGATTTGGAGAACAAACATGGAAAATGTCACCAAGACCACAAAGAGGTGACCGTGGAGCAGGCTAGCATGGCACAGAGAATTGAAGCGATTGCAAGAGAAGAGAATTGTACCGACCTCAAGTCTAGGAGTTGGTGAAATCGGAGTCCCGGAGGGAGCTTACCTTACTGGTTTTATGTCAGAGTTCTTTCCAGAGGTTTTGGGTCTTGAGAACTTTACATCTCCTGTGATCATCGATCATGCCCATAGATCTGTGGTCCCCAGGTTGATGAAGGGTGAGCGCCCTCATCCCATCCTAGTAACATAGCACTATTATGCTTCAAAAGAGTGAATTTTGGGCACATCCAAGGGCAAAGGATGGCTCTCTTACTGGGACTAGCCTGTTCACATCTTCCTGGATCTCCCTGCCGAGGTTTGGAAACTTCAAGCTGCATTCAATCAAGTGAAAGCTAAGCTGTGTGAAGCCAAGATCGAATACATCCTATTCTTCCCCGCTGTCCTCTATGTGAACTACAATGGTGTTAGGCACAAATTCGACACTCCAGAATCAGTTGCTGAATTTTACCACACAAAGATTGCCCCGCATCCATAGTTTGATACTCGTGTGAGTAACACACCATTATTTTGGTCTAATTTGAGATAGTGTTAGCAGGTAGACCGGACTTTTATTTATTCATTTGTGGAAGCATTTTATAACAGGACAAGGACTTTTTTTGTCAAGGTCTTATTTGACATTCAGTGAAATGTTTTGTTTTTCATGGTGAATGTAAACACAATGACTTCAGTTACTTTTTGTTTCCGTGGACGACGGTGGCCACTAGAGTGAAAAAAATTCAAGCCGTCTTCTTTTGCTTCTCGGTGGGCTTGACGCCCGTTGGCGTGTTGTCGCCTCTCACTCCAGCTCAGTTTCCTCCTCTGTTATGTTATGGCTGAAAGGTTAGATTTATGCAGATATGCATACATGCATTTAAAATGTGTTTGACTCTTTTAGTCCTAAAAGGGAGCTGCAGCTAAACAGAAGTTCAGAAGTAGTTTAACTTGTGTAGTGACTACTCAATGTTTGGATTTGTGCTAATGAGAGATTTTCTTGCCTTTCAGTTGGGGAAAGGCAGTGGAGGGTACTTTTTTTGTTCTGTTATCGGTGCGTTATCCATCTTCTTACAAAGCCAAGGCAAGGCAAGTTTATTTATATAGCACATTTCATACGAAAAGGCAATTCAATGTACTTTCCATAAATAAAAGCAGTGTCAGGCGTGCAGTGGAGCTGGACCCAAACGCAAGACACAGTGATGGTGGTAACAAAAAGGAGGACTTTACTTACAAAATGCGGGAATAACAAAATAAACAGGACCAAAAACTGGATATAAACGGTGCAGCCAAACAGTGGCTTCAAACGAAAACAAACAACGATAGACAAGGGACAGGTCAAACACAAGGGCTTAAATACAAGAGGAGAACTAAACTGGAGAAACCTAACTGGTGGAAATTAACAAGGCTGAAACGAGGTTAATAAATAGCATAAACAGGAGCAGGTGAGGGGTGGAGACAGACACAGAACAGGAGCACAAGACATTTCAAAACAAAAGTCCAAACCAAGGTGCAGGCTGTGACAAGCAGAAGGACAGCCAATGGAAAAATAAAGACAAAGTACTTTGAAAAGGGGAGGGGGGAATAAAAGATATGATAAAAATATATTTAAAAAATTATAATAAAATATAATTAAAAGAAAGTATAAAGTAAGTGAAATAGAATAAAATAAAAGAATGCAGTTAAAGAATGTAATTAAAAGATAAATAATTTAAAAAAGTGCAAAATGACTAGAGGTCTACTTTCAGAACTAAAGTGTATTAAGAGTACAGTACAATCAGTCATAGGCACATGAGAAGAGAAATGTTTTTAACCTGGATTTAAAAATAGCTACATTTTTGACACATCTAAGATCTTTGGATAGTTTGCTCCAGTTGCATGCAGCATAACGGCTAAATGCTGCTTCACCATGTTTAATTTGGACTCTGGGCTCTACTGGCTGCCTTGAGTCCATGGATCTAAGAGCCCTTCTCAGTTTATATTCTCTAAATATATCAGAGATATTTTTGGGGCCTAAGCCTTTTAGTGATTTGTAGACTAGTAGCAACACTTCAAAACTTATCCTGTAACTAACTGGAAGCCAGTGTAAAGATTTTAGGATTGGAGTAATGCGCTCAGTTCTCTTGGTCCTGGATAAAAACATACTTCAAACAGGTAAGGCATATTTTGCTTAGGCCTATAGGCTCACGATCACGCCTCATTTTGGTTTTAGTTATATTTCACATATTAAACAATGTAAATGTTATTCAGTGGCTATTTCAACTTTGAATAGCTTTAACCCCCAACAGAATGCTGTTTTAAGACACCTAAATGCCTTGTCGCCCAATATCCTGCTTAGCAGATTAATATTTGAGTTCTATTCAGCTAACAGAAAGAAGGCATAGGCCCGCTAAATGGGTGGAGGGCCACCACCACAACCTCTGACAGAGGCAGAGGAGCTGGCCCTGAGCCATAACACTGGGCGACCAGTGGCTGAAGGCATCCCAGGAGGGAGCTCAACGGAGCACAGAACATGGTGAGACAAACTGACAAACAATGGTGAAAAACTGGCAGACTTAAATAGGCAGAGAGCAATGAGGGAGCAAGGAACAGGTGTGTGTGATAACAGGTGAGGGGCGGAGCCCAGAGCACATGACAAAAAGTAAACAAACAGCACATGGTGAAAAAGACAAAACATACCCACAGTGTCAAACACTCATCAACAGGGGAGACAAAGTTCATGTGGGAGTACTGACAAGATAGGTCATCCAATACAATCCAATTTCTGACAAAATCTGCTAAACTAATTAGATCTTTCCTTAACACCTATAAAATCACTGACCCCTGGCGATTCAAGTATTCTATCATCTCGTAGTTATTTATTTTTCTCCCCTGTTCACCATTCATATAGTCGAATTAATTATATTCTTATTGACTTCAGTCAGGTGGTGTCATTATGAGGCCATAGTCATTTCAGACAATGCTCCACTAACACAGGAGAAGTATCAAAGAGCACTTTGTGGGACTCTCTAAAAGCCTACCCTTTTGGCCAAATAAATTCCCATAGCACTGCTGCTAATAGACCGCAAGTAGAAAGTATCTCTAGCATTACTGAACGGATTTAGACTGTCACTATTCTGTATCTCCCTCTCCTGACCTGCACAAAGAATGATTAGCAATTCAAACAGAATTCGACCTTCTATCGACAAATGAAACACCACAGGTCTTATGAACATGGTGAGAAAGCTGACAATCAAAAGCAGACAATCAGCTGCTTCAAGAATGATAACTGAAATTCGAAGTAATTCTGGACTATTTTGTTGACCGACAGGATATAAATAAGGAATCTGAACAATTCTACACTCATTTATATTCCTCAGAGTCAGAGGGTGACACCACTTTAATAGATGCCTTTTTAGTGAACTGAATATCCAAATGATATCTGCAGAGGATAAAGCACAACTTGAAGAACCCCTATCTCTAGAGAAATTGCACCATTCTATAAAGACTATGCAAAGTTCTAAAGCACCAAGACCCGAAAGTTTTAGTTTGGCGTTCCATAAAGCTTTCTCAATGTGGATTTCCCCTCTACTGTTTGATGTTTTTAGCGAATCAATCAACCCCAATACACTTCCCCCAAATTTTAACCAGGCCTGTATCTCTCTTTTGCATAAGTGAGACAAGGACCCACTTGACCCAGGGTCTTTCAGACCCCTCAGCCTTTTGAATGTAGACACAGAATTATTAGCTAAAACACTGGCTACCCGTCTTAAAAAAACTCTTTCCCACAATTATTTCGCAAGATCAAACTGGCTTCATTAAATATAGACTTCTATTTTCAAACCTTCATAGACTTTTCTATACTATTTACTTTCCTTGTCCAAATCCTCGATGCCCAGGGGTGCTCATTTCATTAGATGCTGAAAAAGCGTTTGACCAGGTCGAGTGGGGTTTTCTTTTTCTTCCCTGGAAAGGTTTGGGTTTTGTGTGAAATTCATTTCATGGGTCAGTCACCTTTATGCCTCACCCTCAGCTTCCGTTCAGACCACTGCCTTTAGGTCAAAACACTTCCCTCTACAGCAGGGCACAAGACAAGGGTGTCTCCTCTCTCCTCTGCTATTTATGCTTTCCATCGATCCCTTGGCCATTACCCTATGCTCAATTGGTGACTATCAGGGGGTACTGTAATTGGAAATTTGGGGTCTCCTTATGGAGAGTTGCTAAGTCTAAGAGACAACAAAATTCAGATGTGATGAATCATTTACCTTTATTCCAACAGCATGATCAGTGACCAATAATCTTGATTATAAGAGGTTACAACAGATCAGTAATACTTATTCTTTTGGGCTTGCAGGCACATTCCTGCACACATTTAACCATTTCATCCTTGCATAACTTCCTCTTTGTTCTTTTTCACTGTTCAACCTAAAATGACACTTAGTATTGCAGCTTAAAACTTGATTAGGCAAATATATGTTCAGGCAGTGTTAATGCTTAAAAACTTTCCACATTTCCCCCCTTTTGTCAACATCCCTTAAGAAAACATGGCTTCATACAAAAGGTTACATAGGCAGCTTCCCTAAGAAACTTACAAGTTATTCTTCCTAATACATTAGGGTAGCTTATCCATGGTACACTTGTTTCAGCAGGACACACATATGTTATAACAGGCAGTGTTAAACTGGATTAAAACACTTTAGTGCTTTGGATTAATTTGGGTTACATACAAAACAACAGTTTTGAGCAGGATATTTATATACAAAAATGTCTGAACAACACAAGATAGATACACATAGATTAGATTTTGGAGTCCTCATAAGGAGAATCTGGGGGCTGCCATTCATCCTCAGTTTGGTCATCTTGGACAAGTTGAATCTTATTGACCACTCCTGTTAACAGAGCTCTTATACATGAAATGATGCATGGGAGCAACAAAATTACACAGACAATGGGTACAACAGTTACCATCAACCCATGCCCACACCCTCCTCACAGTCCTAGAAACCAGTCTAACCAACTGGAAGCAGGGGTGGGGTTGACACAATCTTTGGCAGTTGACTGATTCTGTCCTATAAGTCTGTTCAATCAGAGTGCTCCTTTATCTGGTTGAGAATTCAAACTTTATCACAAGTTAAATCACACAAATTTCACAATTTGTTAATTAATCACCGTTCCTACTAGGAGGGGCCTGTTAATGACAAAGCTTTAGTTATTTCTGTACATTAAAAGCTCCTCTTGTATTTAAGCTCAGTGATTTTTTAAAAATTTTTTTAAATCTCTTTTTTAAATTGACTTACCTCTGCTTTTAGATGACTGTATCTTGTCAAAATTAGCAGAGGTTAGCAGAAGTTTAACTGCTCATTTTTTTTAGTTTCTTTAATAATTTTGATCATAATAATAATAAAACTCTTTTATCTTTTATCCCCCATTTTTACACATGTAGGAGACCATGGGACAAACGATAGACAGGTGTAGTCAGTCCAAAGACAATAAGTCAGTCAATATACCACTGTGCGAGCCAATTCATTGGTTGAGAGATATGTCTAAGTTAACAACTTAGTAGTACAGAGTAGACTGCCTACTTGCAAGGCCTGAAAAAAGAATGTTATGTACAATTATGTTGTACTACAATTTTAGCAGCCTATGTGAGGCGTTTATGGAGTATAGACTGTGTACAATAGAAACCTAAACACAATACTTTGGATAGAGTACAGGAGTAGAGCAGCATAGCATAAGATGCAGGTGCGGAGTGGTTCGAGTCATGTGTGGATATATGTGGCTATACATAAAATGTATGTATCTAACGTGTTTATATGACCTGTTCCCCAACAGCTGTATTCAGTTTGTGGAGTTGCGATACCATAGAACATTTACTGGGTCTTCTTTGTGGCAGTGATTAGTTACATCTCACTCTTGCATGTGGTATTGCATAAGTCCTCTGTGCCCTGGTCCAGTTGGGCACTCACATGCCAAGTGGTAGGCATAGTCTCTGTGCATGAAACACTTACACAATCGCCGTTGTTGTCTGCCCGTTAGTTCTCTGGTTCCTTGTTCAGCTGCGCAGTCACGTACTAAATGTCCATAGGGCCCCACACTTCCAGCAGGTTGGTTGTCTATCACCACATTGCTGCTGTTCTTCTCCCTCCTGTTGCTGTTCTTGTCGTCTTTTAGCTCAAGAGCGATAAGCAACAGCAGACTCTCCCTCAGCTTGCTTGATACCTTGACTTTGGAGGCCAGTCCTGATGACTTTTGGTGGAGTCAGAGTCATGTCACTCATTCCTGGTGTGTGCTGGACAGCAGTTAGGTCTTAGGAGCTCACTCACTGCAGTGGGGCTGTATGATGGTCACAGGATATTCAGTCTGCCTTTGTCTGTTGTCACCATTCATCTCTTCTTCAGTGGCTTGAGTGCTCTGTAAAACAGCCTACAGGGGAAACAGGTTTCTAAACTCCTCTTCTCTGTCCCTACGTTCTTTTATTCTGTCTTTGCTCTACTTTGCAACATCTCAGTCTACTATAGCCTTTCTCTTTTTGCACTATCTTTGCTTGCTTTTCCCTCCTGTCATTCCCTACTTTGCATAAGGTCGCCCTCTGCGTGTGTGGGTGTGTATACATGTATGTTAGTTATTCAGCAAATAGTAGTCTGTAATGAATGTCCTCCAGCACCGCCCTTATTCTCTATTTAAATCAACAAACAAAAACTAGATAAAATAACAAACAGAGGCAATATACAGAGGTAAGAACTTAATCCAAGGAGTTCATTCTTATACATACAATCCAGAGGCTATAGAAATGTTTGATCTTTACAGTCATAATTGAATCTAAGGTGTACTATTGCATCAGAGACAACAGATAGCTGAGAGCCAGACATCATTGTTCAACTTACATAATTTACATAATTATTTTGGTTGTCTTATGTGACTTGCCAATTTAGTTGAATGCAAATAACCTAAACATTCTGATTAGCACCTATTCTCATGATAACTAAAGTACCAAATACAGATAGGTGGCTGAGGGTCTTCTGTAAGCCTGCCATTCTGTCCCTGCTTTGGTAAAATCAAGTCTGATATAATTATTTATTTATTTTTACATCTGGGCCTTAACAATAAGAAAACACCAGGAAAAAAGTGTAACAGGTTAAAAGAAGAAAACACAGTGTCAACACAGCAGCTGGAATATCATCATAATCAGTTCATCTCCTAACCACAAATACTGCCCTTATAAGTACAGGTTTATCACTTGAGGACATTTAGGAAACAACCTTTTAGGGAACAACCAAAGTTTAGGAAACAACCATCAAAATAACAATAATAATGCAAAAATAATAAGAGACTTCCCCCCCTGCAACACAGCTTAAATCAACAAACAAAAACTAAATAAAAAAACAAATGGAAAAATAACAAATGGGTAAAAATAAGTTGCTGTTTTTTTATGATCAATCAATTCAACTTTAACATAACAACACACAGGATGTAATGTCTTAATTTCGGTGGTTCAGTCGAATATAAACATTGTTATAACTATCACTTATTATAATGGGTGGCCTTGTGCCAAATGTGACTCGGGTAACAACAGGTATTAGTGAACCAGACATTTCACTTATTTTGGATAATCACATTAAATCAACGAACAAAAACAAGATAAAATAACAAACAAAACAGTTTTTTCGTTTGTTTGTTTATTTTTTTACATGCCTCTCTTATGCCTAAGGTTTATTACTACGTAGAATCTCATAAACCTATTTATCTGACTACCCAGTTTGCACACAACCAAACAGTGCTCACACAAGAGTCTTTTTCTTTTCCCTTTTTTAGTGACTCCTTTTCTAACTGTCTTTCACTCATGCACCACACACACAAGCACACAGAGGGCACAAGCACACAGAGGAGTCCCCTCCCTCTCTCTCTCACATGTACCAAATATTCAGTCACACAAAGCGCACATTAGAGAACAACATGAAAACCAAAATCCCCTCTTTTCTGCCCCTTTCTTTCTTTTCTTTTTTTTTTTTTTTTGGACCAGTCACACACAAGGTTACAAAATCCTCTGTCCATCGGACAACTACAAATCATTTATCGCTGTCGTAATTTACTTGATGTCAAAAGTTCTCTCTTTTTTTAAAATTTATTTTTCAAACTTATTTCGACACTCAGTCTAAATTGACACTTAATCTATTTCGACACTCAGTCTAGTTTACACAGGCCTCTTGCCTGCCCTTCCTTTTATCGATTTCTTATGCATCCACCACAGAGTCGTCTGAAAGCTTGACACACACAAACTTTAAGAGAGGGTCTACCTTAAACTTTTCTTTATTCTATGCCCCCCTTTTTATCGATTTCTGATATGCCCACCAGAGAATCGGTTGAAAGTTTTACACACACAAACTTTAACATAGGGTTTACCTTACAGGTGCCTTAAATCATTCATTTTCACACACTTGGTTCTTTTCTAATTTTACGTGGGTTCGTTACTATTAGAGTAGTTTATAAATGACACTCAGATTCTCCAAAGTCAAGGCAGGTTAGTTTATTCTCGCAGCGAGGAGACAAGTCACACAACGACACAATCCA
Organism: Chanos chanos; assembly: GCF_902362185.1. NCBI lineage: Eukaryota > Metazoa > Chordata > Actinopteri > Gonorynchiformes > Chanidae > Chanos > Chanos chanos. The sequence continues at coordinate 36,569,533 of NC_044500.1, forward strand.
GCATCACAGTAGTGAGTTGTCTATCTTCTTCTAGTCGGGTGCAATATTTATTCCCTAAAAAGTGGATATAAGATTCTTAGGTGAAGCATGTTAAATGCTTACAACACGGTTATCTTCTTGTGACAGCAGTTTTACTGTCTGTATTCAGCATCTTTTAACGGCTTGCAGTGAGTTTGACCTTTCATCGCCCCAGATCATGTTCTTCTTTCTACTTAAATGCCCTTAAGTTGAACTTTGTTATAATATTTAACATTTGACAGCTCTGCGTCTTGTATGTTTTGCATACTATATCTTGTTTTAGCACAATATGTTTGATTCAGTTGGTTGTACTAGGCTTACATGTCTACCGTCTGAAGAACATCCTGTGGTCAGTTCGCTCATCACTATCAGTGAAGCACATCTAGTTTCAGTTCTTCACGGGTCTCAGTTCAGCGTCCCCAGTTGAACTTTTGCTGAGCCCTAGTAACCATGATCATGGCCTTATTACATACAAAGGAATAACATATTTTTCTGACAGTTATCTAATTCTCTTTACCCATTATAGGCACGATTCATAACATCTTACTTACTTAATAACACAGATGGAGCATCCACTGGCCCCTGCCTGTCCCAGCCTTAGGCGGGATCCAATCCTCCTTTGTGGAGCAGAACTTTCCCTGATTCTCAGAGATTTTGAGACCCCCGTGCATGATTAACCTTCAGTCCAGGCTCTGGAGATGGCCAGTGGAGTGTCCATCCCATCCTTGTCGCCATTAATGTAAGGGAAATTTGTGGTCTCCTTATGGAGAGTTGTCTAAGAGACAACAAACTTCAGATGTGATACATCATTTACCTTTATTCCAATGGCATGATCATGGGAGAGTGCACTCTAGTCAATTGTGAGCACAGTCTCTCCTAACCGAGAGAATGACAGAGTATTTGTACAGTGATGCAAACAACTTTAGAGGTGGCGCGATGTGGGAGCAGGACCAGTACGCCCAGCCCCCGAACTTCAACGCAACATATTCCTGAGGGAAAACTGCAGAGTTAGCCCAAAATTCTCCCTCTTTAATACAGACACAATTTTAGACTGTGACAGATGGTCACGGCCCGACATCCCTTTAACAGTTTCACTTGTGTAATCTAAGATGCTTTCCCATGAGGTTACAGACAGTTCAAGCAGTGATCACTAATCTTGATTATAAGAGGTTACAACAGATCAATAATACTTCTTCTTTTGGGCTTACAGGCACATTCCTACAGACACACAACCATTGCATCCTCACATAACTTCCTCTTTGTTCTTTTTCACTGTTCAACCTAAAATGATACTTAGTATTGCAGCTTAAGACTTGATTAGGCAGAGTATATGTTCAGGCAGTGTTAATGCTTAAATATTTTCCACAGTATTATTAGGGGAGAGAGGGAACACAAGGTCTCTTTATATACAGACGACCTACTCTTGTGTGTCAGAAATCCAGTTGAATCAATTCGGAGTATCATATCTGTGTTGAGGATGTTTGGTAGGGTTTCTGGGTACAAGCTTAACTAAAAGCGAACTGTTCCCCATCAGCAAAGCTGCCCAAAGTCTATCATACTCCTAATTTCCATTCTAGCTAGCTGACAGGTCCTTCACATACTTGGGTGTGGTCGTGAATAGGTCTATCCTTGACTTGTTTAACTTGAACCTAAAACCTTTATTTGAATGTACCATCAATGATTTTGGTCAGTGGTCCCATCTCCCTTTATCTCTGGCAGGGAGAGTTAATGCTGTAAAAATGAATATTCTCAAATTTATTTTCCCTTTCAACGCATCCCCATTGTTTTTAGACAATTAGATAGAGAAATCACCTGTTTTATTTGGAACAAGAAACCCCCCAGAATTAGAGAGGACTTTTTACAAAGACCAAAGCAGATTTGAGATATGGGACTGCCTAATTTTCAGTATTGTTACTGGGCCTGTAATGTGCAAGCACTCTCTTTCTGGGGTCAGAACTTTGACTCAAATGATCAATTAGCCTGATTGCAAATGGAGCCGGCCTCATGCCATCCTACCTCTCTTGGTGCACTATTATTCTCTTCCCTTCCTGTACCACCGGAATTTGCTAAAACTAGTCCTGTAGTAAAACCGTCCCTTAAAATCTCAACTAACATAAAACAGCATTTTGGATGGCATGTGAATTCTCTCCTTGCTCCTTTGTGTGCAAATCACCATTTCCATCCCTCTCTATTAGATCGTTCCTTTCAATTATGGACCCATAATGGCATTATGAAAATGAAAGATCTTTATTGCTGCGCAGTAAATTCAATATGCCTAAAACCCACTTTTTCCGATTTCTACAAATTCGCAAGTATTTTAGATCCAATGCAACTACCTTTCCTAGTGCACCTAACAGTACCCAGATGGAATCTTTTGTTTTCTGTTGATCCTTCATCTAGGGGGGTAATATCACATATCTATAACCATCTGTCTAATCAGTTAGATACATCAGATTTTTTTAAATCCGCTTGGAAGGAGAACTTGGGCATTGTCTTAACGGAGGAGCAATGGATAGAAACACAGAAGGGTGTGCCCTCAGCATCTATATGTATCAGGCATGGCGTTATACAGTTCAGGGTGTTGCATCATCTCCATCTTTCAAAGGTCAAGCTTTCTAAAATGTATCCTAATATAGATCCTCTGTGTGTCGGTTGTGGGGTATTTCCTGCCTCATTGGGGCACATGTTCTGGCTATGCACAAAATTATCCAATTCTCTGAACTCCATATTTAAAACTTCGTCTGATATCCTGGGACACATAGTAAAACCTGACCCAGTGTTGGGTGTATTTGGGGTTCCGTGAAAGGACAGACCTCTTAGAGGACACACGTCCACTGTGGCTAGGTTCATAACCCTTTTAGCATGCACATTAATTCTACTGAGCTGGAGACAGACACAACCTCCCACTTACACCATGTTGATCAAAGATGTTATTCAGTGCCTTAAACTGGAAAAACTCAGATTCACTTTATGGGGTTTCACTGAGAATTTCCATAAGCCTTGGCACCCCTCTTTGACTACGTAGAGACTAGGCAATAAACATCCTCTTAATTTTTTGCTACTATAACTGGGTTATACCTAATGTATTATATCAATCACAATCTAAAGCAGCTTTGTACTTTTGTTGATATTTAAACTGTATACTGTATCTGCACTGTACATGTCCTATTGCTGTCATGTGTGTCTATGTATGCAAAGTCTGTACTGTTTTTGTAAATTATATTTATGTCATTTTTTGTCTGTATACTGTGCTTACTGTTTGTTTGTGAAGTAAAATATTGATAAACAGATATTAAATAAATAAATTAATAACACTGAGCTCACACACACACCCTAACACTAAAGGCAAAGGAGCCTTCATTGGATACTTTGCCAGGAGGAAACTAGTCTCCACAGGTCGGATTGTATTCAATGACCAGCCAGAGGATTTTCGATTATTGGGCGATTGTCGGGCGGCAACTGGAGGAGAGATTTTTTACTTTGCAATATGTGGGCTAATAAGTGTTTCAATGATTCTAAGGTTAAACATTGCATAGAATGATTCTGAGGTTAAACATTGCACAGACTCTCCCCAAGTCCCCCTGTTCTCTCTCTCTTTCTGACCCTTTCTATCTCTATTCACCCTTCCATGACCTTTTCTATCACTTGCCACTATTCCTTTACCATTTCTATCTCTTTTCACCTTTCCTTGACCCTTTCTGTCACTCACCAGATTTCAAGGAGTGTCTCCTCCCTTCGGACCCCCTGCTATCCTGCAGTTCGGCTTTCGGTCCAGCTTCAGCTCCAGTTGAGCTCCGGTTGTGTTAACCGTAATGTACTCCATCCGTCTACCCTGCTCGTCTCTGCGAAGAATCAGCCCAGTCTCCTTACTTCAGAAGATCCGCGAGGCTAAAAGACTCTCCCGGTACTGACACGAAGTCTCATGCTGCCAACTTCAGATACTCCGGTCTCTCATGCCTCTTCTTCCACCCTTTTCTCTCCTTCCCTCACTACCCTTTTGTGTGTAAGTAACTCAACTAGAACATCACTCAGATAGTTCTTTTGGTTAAGTGTGCCTCTTCATGAGTAATGCCTCATACTCGTGTAGTTGTTCATTCATACATACTTTAGATAACAATGATACTGTTATTGTCTACCATTAGTTGTTCGTCTTCTTGTGAGTAGATGCTGTTGTATGTGTGTGTACAGAAGATGTGCCTTAATCCCACCTGAATGGCAATTTATTCAACATTAGATTCATTCAGTACCGTTGAATTTGATCATTGTAATAAACATGTATGTTCGTATTCCTACTCTTTGAGTATGTGATAAATTATTTCCAGGTTACTGAATGTGGTGATCCAGGAACTTAGTTATCTAGAGGTATTGAGTTTGAAGAGTATTATTGTACTTGCTACTTTAATGCTATTATTTAATGTTAAGGCTGATGAAGAGTTATTTTGAATAATTTCTAGGTTCAGTGTTCAGAGCGCTGAGCTATAAATAGAGTTTTTCAGAATAACTGTAATTTCACTGGGTTCAGGTTCTGAAATAAGATTACTGTTACAGCTAAGTGATATTAGTATTAAGTCTAATATTCACTGTGAACCATTAACTAGAATTTCCCTATACCATGGGCACGACAGGATCCTCATTGCAGAACACAGTGAGGGGTCTCTACATGTCTCTTGCCGAAGAAATTAACTTCTTGGTAAAGTGGCTTGGGGCCGACTCTTCAAAATACGCAAAATGAATCAGAGCAGTCAACATTGCACAACCTGATAAGGGATTGAGGCTCATCTGGGAGAGGCTACAGCAATGTTATGGATCCCCTGAGGTCATCGGAGATGCTTTGTTCAAAAGGCTAGATGCCTTCCCTAAAGTCTCCAGTAGAGATTATGGCAAACTCAGGGAGCTAAGCGACTTACTCACAGAGCTCCTCCCTGCAAAATCTGTGAATGGATCTCAGGAAAAGTCAGATACTGAGAAATGATGCCCCGTGCACTAAAAACCCCACCCTCTGATAAAGCGCCGTGCATTCAGAGGGAAGCCACTGGAAGAGCACAAGGCCTTTATAAAGGACAACAGCATCTGCTTCAAATACTGCTCATTATCATCACACATAGCAAAGCACTGTGAAATGAATGTGTAATGCTCAGACTGTGAGAGCGACAGCAACAACTCAGCCCTTCATCCAGGCCCTGCCCTATGGACCCGCAAATAATCTGCCACGGAAGACGGCAGTGAGGAAGAGCACAATTAGTCTGCATCGGTTTCATCCAACTGCACCAAAGTATGTGGTGAGGGCTAAGCAGGGAAGTCATGCTCTGAGATCTGCGTGGTAAAGGTGTTTCCCACAGGCCAAAGAGAGAGAGCAATTGGGGCCTACGCAGTCCTTGATGATCAGAGTAATGGATCCCTCACACGTTCAGATTTCTTCAGTCTCTTAGATATAGAAGGCCCGAGCTCACCTTACTCATTGAATATGTGCGTGGGGATAGTCAGTACAGCTGGGAGAAGAGCCAATGGATACCAGGTTGAATCCAAGAATGCACACGGGCTGTTCATATTGAAGTGACTGAGGCTCATCAACGCCCTCAGAAGATTCGCATCTATCAGAGGCCCTGTCAAACAGATCCGGTCTGACAGAGGCACTGATTTCATCGGTGCCTGCAAAGAGCCTTAGATCCCATCCAATATCAACAGCAAGCAAGTCACCAAGCAGAAGAAGGCTGTAAATGTACATTCAACCCACCTCATTCCTCACATAGCCTATGGGCGGATGTTGGAAAGGATGATAGGTCTGATGAGGAAGATCCTGGACTCAGTGTTCTTACAGGCACCATCAAGACTGACTCATGAGACCCTCACCGCTCTAATGGCTGAGGTTATGGCCATCGTAACTGGATGACCTTTGACCCCTGTGTCAACCGCCCCCATGAACCCTACAATACTTACCCCCTAGGCTCTCCTCACACAAAAGGTTGGAACTCGATCAGCAGCAGCAGGTGAATTTGATGCGAAATACCTATGCAAGTGTCAGTGGAGGCAAGTGCAAAGCCTCGCCAATATGTTCTAGGACAGGTGGAGGAAACGGTACTTGTCTACCCTCCAGACATGCAGCAAATGGCAAAGCAACAAGTCCAAACCTGGAACCTGGCAGCATCCTCCTCCTCAGAGACTCTAAGGCCAAAAGAAACTGCTGGTCATTGAGAATGGTAACCAAGGTGTGTCCAAGCAAAGACGGGAGCATTCAGTCCGCAGAAGTCAGAGTGTCAGCAGAGGATGTGCCTAAACTCTTCTTGAGGCCCATTTCAGAACTAGTCCTTCTAGTTCCACCAGAGGACTCTTTAAATAAGTAGAGACTTACTTTCATGCAAGATCAGTAAAAATTTTATGTGATGGTATTTAGCAGTACCAGAGGGGGAGTGTTATGTTCTGTGTTTTGTCTCCTCCTAGTGGTGATTTTTATTTATGCAGTTTACCAGTTTATGATCGTTGCTAAGATACGTCAGTCTTAAAAGCAGTTCATGCATGGAGTATGCTCTGCAACGTTTCTCCTGTTTTCATGCCTCATTCTCCCTATTTTCCCAGGATCTTCAGTATGTTTGAATAAGACTGTCTGTTATGTCTGTAACATATGGGTTATAATGTACTTTAATGCTGTTTTGTGTGTCTTGGCGATTTTGAACAGGATGGTTGCTTGTGCGTTATATAAGCCTTTCACTGTAGTCACCCTTGCTACTCTAAATTACAACTGTAGGGCATTTTAAGATTTTATTTCAAGTGCATGATTGGATTGAGGGTGTAATTGGTCGTTTTGAGTCATTTTCTTTTCTATGTTTGCACAGACTGCGTCTATCAATGTACGGAGCTCCACCTTAGTTAGCTGAAGTCTGTTAGCCAGACACTACGGTCTGTTTTTTCTTCATGATTTTTTCATGAGAGTAATGTGAGTTTTTTCTATTTTCTCTTCCCAGTTTTACCCTTTCCATCAATAAACCTATGTTATTTTTGTCTTGTGGGCTGGGAAAGCGTTTGGCTGTCTGTCAAATCATACTCAGAGTGTGAAGAGGACAGAACACAATTCCTTAAGAAGATCCTTTGTGAGCCAACAGCTGTAAATGTTCGCAGTCATCCTTGTTCGCAGTTATCCTTAAGGAGTGTTTTAACCGAATGCAACATGAAATTTTGCCTCGCTTTCCTTGTGCTGGTTTCATTGCTTGTCTGAAAAACAAACAGCTGAATTTTGTGCTCCATCAAAGCAAGCGTTTTTGATCACACCAATCAGATTACACACGATTAGCTTGTCCTCCATCTTGACTGATGAGATTTGTGTGAAGGGGGTATAGGTTCTACCCCTACTTGAAGGTGATTGGTCTTTGCCAGGCAAAATTTTTGCTGAAGTTGAACTTAAGCAACCGCACATTTCACGTTGCTCGCAGTTTCGCTGGGATTAAGTGTGCCCATTTGCCTCCTGCCATTAACTTTTCATGTATTCACATTGCATTCGCTTAAAACGAAGCTTTAGAGGTAATTGTTAATCTACCATAGCACTGACATCAAAAGGAAAGGGCACAGTCCTGTCATCTATTGTTCAGTGTTCCATGTGCACAGCACTCAGACCTCCTGTAATAAATAAAAACAAAATTTCCTTAATTGAACACACTATCTTGCATGAGTGAGCCACTTTAGGCCTTTTACACAGGAGAGCTCACTAGATCTTTTGGTTCCTTATTTGTGGTCATTGTAAAGCACAGTCAACATGCAACACGTTCTATATCTCACTATTTTACAGAGCACAGTCAGGACACTGTCATCAGTTTGTCTCTGAGCAGTTCACTTCTGCTTGAGCAGAGGAGGAGGGGAGCTTGTTTGAATCCTGCTGGGACAATACAGAAATAGACAGTACATGAGCTGATAGCGATAGATAGCAGTTTTTGGCTTCCAATGCAGTGTTAATTTTGGCAGGTGATTTTGATTTAGTCTTACATTTAGTCTTTTGACTAAAATACATATTGTTTTTTGTCATATTTTAGTCATTTGATTATTATGAGTTTTAGTCTAGTTTTAATAAACAATCTAGACAAGTTTTAGTCACATTTTCGTCAATTTGCTTTTTTTTTTTTGTTTTAAATTAAATCATAACAGTGGTTTCATCAAGCACACAGATGTTCTTAGGCTTGCTAGGTATGCACAATTAACGTTACCAAGTCAACTGAACAAGAAAACATAGCCGTCTGCTTCTAGCTAACAAAGTCAAGCCTTTAAGTTGATTTTGATAAAAGTCTAACTTTTTTTATCATTTGGCGCGTCTTCAAATGCCTTTTGAGGTTAGAGGTTTTTTTTCCAATCGACGTTTGCAGTGTTGTTTGCAGTGTATTTTATTCTCAGTTGTACTATAGCTAAAATGAGTCATAAATCCGTTCTTCTTCAGAGAGTAGCCATGAGTTGCCAGATGGGAAATCAGGCTTAAAATTATCGTATTTTTAGGGAAATTATCGTACGCGAGTCATAACCAAGAGAACAAATACGTGTAAATATGTAATTTCAGAAAACGCATAATCACTGAGACAAACGACTTTTTGACACCGCTGACAAAGGCACAAGACAAACTTTGCCTCTCGCTTGTCCTCACCTTCCTGTTCAGCAACCTTTTTTTTTTTTTTTTTTTGCTGTTTTCATGTGGATGCAGCAGTAAACTATATCTAGTACCTAGTACATACTGTCTTCATATGAGCGGGCGCTCATTTGACGAGCTCATTTAACTTGTATATTATAACGATAATTGCATTGTACTGGGTGAATATGGTACTGGCCCGTAATTTACCGCAGTCAGTATAAAACATCCCAAACTTCTGATTTTTAAAGAAGATTTGATTGATGGTTAAGTTAACGACATTCGTGCTCGTGAGTTATTCATCATAACAAGAATGATTGGCTGGAAAGAGTGTGAGAAGAGATGCGTAAACACCGACGTAAGATCCATATTTTACTATCCTGATCGTGTCGGGAAATTAATTAAAATGAGATAGCCTATCCTGATTACAACTACTAATGCTAAATCAAACAAAATGATCAGATTATCGTACTTTATGGGACTTTTCTCTGCATACACAGACTCTGTCAAAACATGGCAAACCCACTCAATATCAAATCATTCTTTCAAAACACTAGCACATGTTTTCTATATGTTCCAAGAGAAACATATAGTCAGTCATAGCACAATGACTTTCAAAACACTAACAGTTGATGGCATTACAAAAACTGCATTACTTTTCATGTCCCAGTTCTAAAGATACCTGCATACAATAGACGATATGAAATCCATTGTATTTTATAATTCAGTTTCCTTTTACGGTAAACCACTCAACATTTTTTGGTTTTGTGCTTTTGGCAACATACATTCTAAATGTGAATGAGTTGTCTTTACTTTATAGAATGTACAGTAGAAAAAAAGAGTAAGTGACAGAATTGCTGCAGTAAAAGCTTTATTAGCCACATGAAATTGCTGCCAATGATCAACAAAATATCCAACATACATTGCCTTTGGTTCCCTAATGTGTAAAACTCAAATACACAAATACAATAAAACAGCCACAACTACTCCTCTGCCGGGACGAGCTACTCCTCTCCCTGGCCCTCTTCCTCTCCCTCATTCAACTATTCCTCTCCCTTGTCCGACATTATTTTTTCTCTCTCTGCTCCTCTGTGTTGTTCTGTATCCACATTGAACAAAATCAGTCTCCTGTTCACTGTGTGTGTACATGTCATTGAAAGAACGTCAACACCTGGCTATGTCTTAGACTGAGGTTGGAATCAGCTGTGGCGGGTCTATTTTACACAAATTATGGTAAACAATTTTTCAATGATTCAATGATTTGTTCATTCAGAACTGCTTATCAACTGTTTCGGTATGGCTTTTGAGCTGCTGTTTTTGCAGAAGTAGAGGCTTTATACTATATTTAAGGTTTTGAACATTACATTTTCTTTCTGGCATGCTGTGTGCAAGAATTTGTAAATAAGACAAGAAAGATCCATAATTTCGGTACTGGCTAAGCTTGTATGAAGAAAATTCAAGCATTTTAGAAACATGTTAATTGACTGCATATTCTGTGAACACAATATGAATTGTCTTAATGGTATGGTCCACAATAGATGGATGTTGTGCTAATTGTGTTTAGAGCTTTGAAAATGTGACTACAGACTGGACAGAAGTATGCCAATGAATGTAATTAGTGTTGATTTAAGTAGAATTACTGTTAATTAAACTGAATTTCACCTGTGACTGAGAGCACATAAAGGTCAACATGACTGGAGGAGGAGAACAGAGTTTTCTGGTTTCGAGAGCCAGTGAGTCGAGTAAGTGAGATGTCACTATGAGGAGCCCTCTGTAGGTTAGCAGTTTTCTTATCTTTCACAACTGAAGCAGCAGCGTTTAGAGGAGCTCATCAGTGCGTTCAGAGAAGAGGCCACTAAAGTTCACATCTTCCTTATTGGCAGTACACAGCTCATCCTAGTGGAGGGAGTGAGTATTGCAGCAAATTGTGTACAGAATCCGCTAAAAAAGGATGTTTGCTCTGCTATTTCAACACTTGTTCAGCTCTAAATTCTCTGTTAAGTAGCATTTTTACTGTATGTTTATTAAAAGGTGGAGAGAAAAATAAAGGCTTTAAAGTACTGATTGAAATGGCCATATATTAAAGTGATCTTCCCCAGACAGAATGTACCTGTTCAGCCCACACAAACTCATACTGCTCTCATTGTTCCAAATGACTATGTTCTGGTCAGGGTACGCACTAGACCAATGGATGGAGCGGTTCCCTACTTGTGAGACTCTGTTACCTGCTTCCCTCCCCGCAACAAATCTATCTGGTGCATCAGCATATCTGTGTGCATCTTTCATTCACCACATCTCATATCTGTCATACAGATGACAACAGCTAATTCCTAGAGTCTCTAAGGCCACGCCCTCTGCCACAGCTCTCTGAGTGACACAAGAATAGGGGAACCTGAGCACCATTTGAATGGACAGACAGCTTCATGTTGATCCTAAAGTTCCATAATCCATATCCGGTGCAGAGAATGGATGTGTAAATACATCTGATGTAATAGAATGTAAAATGAAAACAAACACATGACAAACAAATGAAAATTGAAATATTTTATTCACTCAAGAAATGTGATTTTAAATCAAAGAGTTTAAAAGTGCATGGCTGATTATTTACTAATTGGCCCTCACAGTGAGAATGCCTTAGCTAATGTTTAATTGGCTGATTTGTGAGCATTGATCTTAGGCATGTTGTAGTGGAATGACCTCAGATGAGCCTCATCCAGTGAATTTTAAGTCCGTCCCAATCAGTGTGTAGTCCTACAGAGAAAAGCCATTATTAAAATCGATGTTATGGATTTCATCATATGTATTTTTTATGCTATTTGGCTAAAGTATTATTATTGAACTCCATTACTGAACAAATATAAAGTCAAAGCCTTTCTCAATCTCACCTTCAGCACCTGGAGCTCAGCGTTGATCAGATTCATTTTTCCGATAGAGGGCAAAGGATAACCTTTCCCTAGGTAAGCTGTGGATAGATATGTTAATCCTGGAATATCTGTTCTCAATACATGCACAGTCACTAAGAAATGTGAAATGTACCTAGATAAAGCCCTTACCGTTAACCTTGGGTAGAACTGCCATTTTCAGGACCATCATAAAAATGTTGTCAAGTGATTTCACCTGTTGAACAGTGTATTTATTTGAAAGAGATTCTGACTGTATACCTTGCTGTACACATTTTATAGTAAATTTGTTTTTCTTACCTGGAATGGTCCCACATAGCTTGTTCCTAAGGTCATGTCAATGCTGAGAGGACAATGAAAATATATCTCACGGTGGATATCCTTTGCTATGGCTTTTTGGTCAAAATGATTTTTTTGAAGTGCTGTACAAACTCATAAACTCTGACATACACACCTGTTTAGAGTCACAGATCCAGCCACTTTCAGACCGGTCACATAAATGCGAGCACTGACACTGGCATCCTGTGGGTAGAGTTTAGATGTTGAGGACTGTTCTGTTTTGGATCAAATTTATATTCAGTTTTGTTTGTGTTACTCACCAGGTTGAGTACAAATAGAGGAGAGAGTGTAGCATTGGGCTGAATGGCATAGGCTGTGACTGTACTGCTGGCCTGCACTGTCACATTGTTGGGCTGAAAGGTGATGATGGGCACGTTTGCTGTTTTCACGAGCAGCTTCATCATCAAACCAGGGTACATTTTGGCAATCTGAAAGGAAACTGACCTGTCTGGTTATCTGACATTCAGATCAACATCAGCAAATGAATTTTAAGCCACTTAACAACGATATGAAGAGGTTCCTGTGGATATTACATTTCATATACAGTTGAACTTACAGAAAAATATGCAAATGATACAAATGAAATATAGAAATAATGCTTGTTTCCATGAAACAGTGTGAGTACTGTACCTGTGGAATAAATGCTCCGAATGTTCTGGTGCTCAGTCGAATGGGAATGTTGGGTGGAATCTATAAAGGAAATAAGTGAGGTATCACATAAGACATGTATTACAGGTGAGTTATATCCTTTACACATAGTTGCCTAATTTTTCTGGTCTCTGTGAGTGTTGAGAGCTTATGCCACACCAGGCTTTAATATAAAGACTCACCATGTCATCTGTGATGTACAAGCTAAGGGCTCCAGCAGTGTGATACACAAAGGCTGCTGAGTTGACAGTGAAAGCAGACAAACCAATGTAGAGCATACTGCTGTCCTGAGGGGGCAGTGAAAAAGCTGTCGGGGAGAATGGAGGCTCTCGATGCTGACCAATATTATAAAACTCCCCCTGAGAAAAAGACACAGTCAGGGTAACAAACCTTTGTGTTCTGGGCTCAAAAATGACATGGCCTGTAATATTTTCAAGCACTTGGTTAATGAGAATGATATGAATTGTCCTCACCTTTAAACTTAGATCAATGGATTCTTTTGAGATAACAGGAGATGCCACCATTGAGTACTCAATTTCTGCATACTTGTCCACTTTAGCCAGAACTGAATGATGACAGAAAATGCAATAAGGAAAGTTCACTGCAATATCAGTTTTGTTAGATTTGCTCAGAACCAGGGGTGTAACGATTTTATTCTTAAACCAAAAACTAATTCTGTAGGCCTCGGTTTGATTCACAGTATGTGTGTCCAGTAAACCTCAAACTTTTTTCTCATCTCAGCTTCTGTACATAAGATCCGCGAACCCAACCCATTTGTAACAACTGAGATCACTTGCAGTCATCTTCTTGATGAAGAACCTTAATGGTACTGATGCTTAGATTTCTTGCACCTGTTGCCATGGAGAAGAGCCTTAAAATAACTACTCAAATGAAGTTTTCTTACACTCATTTTCTTGAAAAAGGAATCTTAAAATGAATAGCACTGAGTATTACTTTATTTTCATTCTCTTTTTTTCAGAGCTTTGTTTCTGTTTGTATTAAATTAGTTCTTTTTGTGTTAAAATTGTACATGTTTAAATAGAGAGAAAAATCATGATTCAAACCGAACAGTGGCTCAAAAGCTGAGTTAGAAATCAAACTGTGAACAGGGTGAACCGTTACACCTCTATCCAGAAGGGAAAAGTCATACCATTTCATGTTTTCAGATGGGAGTTCATATCTTCAATTGTCTCAGCCACCAAGGGGCAGATCTAAAAAAGCAGTTTTGGTGAAATTTTCACAAAATGAATGAATGGCATTTTTTCACAAAGTACTAAATGTTGCTTAATAGAGATATTTCTTATTGTTTATTCTCAGATTTGAACCAATTACCTGTTTCTCCATGGTTTTGCGTAGGGCCTTATCAATAAAGGAAGTGAAGAGGTTGTATAACCAGCTGTTTTAAAAAAGTAAGCTTTATTACTGTGTGCGGTTTAAAGATTTTAGGCTGGTAAATAATATGCTGTTACATTTTCCACAGTCATATAACAGTGTGTTGGCACTCTGATAAATCTACCATAAATTCTGATACATAATTTAATAACAATAGCATGATCAAACATGATGAAGTTTCAGTGTTTGTTGTTAAATATGTCCCTTTATGGCACTTTTATTTATGAGAGACTGCTGCTATTGTATTCATGTTCCTATTGTGACATGCTATGACGTATTACATTGCACTGAATTACTTTAACACTTACCTGGCCCCACCGTGGAACTTGATTTTAGCACTGCCCACAGTTGCTGAACAACTGGCACTACTGACAGATGGGCGTCCAGTCTCATCACTCCGAATGGCAATGCTAGTGGTGATGGTCAAGTCGTTCACACTCAGGTCGAAAGAGCCACTGTCCTTTCTACATAAATCCACACAATCAGAGATGAGCCTTGAGATGATTTTTTTCAAGTGTTCTGACATCAGAAATAGTTATACATTTCATGAGATGAAAAATTAGTTCCTTTACTCAGGACTTACATGAACTTTAAGTATTTGACTCTCCAGTTGCCGTGCATGTTGATGAAGGCATTTCCAATGGAAAAACTGACAGCAGTGCCAGGCACCAGCCCCACAGCAGACTGGGGCAACCCAACACTCACTATATGCATCCTGAAAGGCATGGAACACATTTAGTTTACTGACTACTGACAAGACTTTCTGACAATTATTACCGCCTATACTTTCCTCATTAGCAGTTGACAAGGTTATGTATAGTGCCTTAATAATTAGAACTAGGACTTACCCAGTCAAACTGTATTGGACTTTTCCAATGGGAGGCACATGCTCAGAGCCAGAAACGTCAGGCACCTTAATGGTTTTGAGTTTTTGTTGCAAAACATTAATCCCAATCTGTCGGCCTGTGATCAAAAACACAATCAGAAATGATGGGAAACTGGCAAATGTAATGTAAAAATGAAAATAATATGTCTTTACACTGAAATACAAGTTATATTTGCGAAGCATGTGTTCCTATGGCTTATGTCCTCACTCACCATACTCCAGTGCTTTTTGTGTTAGTCTGACTTTGACCCCTGCGTCTGTGCTCTGTGAGGCAGGGAGCAGTGTCAGTAGGACCAGCACACACCACAGACACGCCATATCCACAGTGTCCTGTGTGGGAGACACAGTGATCAGAACAACAAGCATCTCTTAATGGTCAATGTCAACACGCATCAGCACTAGCTTTTCTTGGTATTGTGAAAGCTCTAACACAAATTATAATGTCATTTATAACTAGTAGCAACAACCATTTTTTAATTTAAACTATGCAAACTATTTTCCCGTGTCCAAACCGCATTGCTCAGCTTGACAGTGACATTTCAGTTGGTATTTAGCTCCCAGTGTTCAGTTTGAAAACCTTGCTTTACAGCTGTCTGTAAAGGAACTGCAACTTCTTGTCACAAGGCAGAATTCCTGTTGATCTTGAATTGCCTTGACCCAGAAAATGGTCACTTGTCCCTCACTGGCCCATTTTTGAGTCAAGACAATTGAAGAGTCATCTTTGACACATCTCATTGAATTGTGGCTTTCTTTAACCGTCTTGACCTGGAAATGGGCTGGGACCATTCAAGAGCTACTTGGAACTCCCCTTACTGAAAATAACTTCCTCAAGTACATAGTGAAATCGTAGCATACTTGTTTTTGTCTGTAGTAAACATTTACAGATTAAGCCTTGCACACATAAAATTATTTTTGATATTTCTGTTTGATAAACTTCATTTCAGGTTTTCAGTTTTATGATCAACTTTTTTAACTGCTTAGTGGCAGTGACACTATATTACTGCTTTAAAGGACACCCTTAAAGTTCTTGAAGGCTTTGGCTGATTGCAAAATCAAATGAGAAGTGAAACACTTGAGCAAGGCGCTCTCAGTATGTGAAAATGATATGAAACTGGAAAACAAAGTTGTGATCCAGTCTTGACTTTATTCACTTCCCGGCACTGAAAGAACTGTGTGTTTTTTAGGGCTGAGGATAGTCACGCGGGTTGGGTTTATATTGAATTATTCTGGGTCAGCAGTAAAGGAAGCGCAACTTAACACATGATATAATTTGTTTGAGACAAATGCTTTCTATTCAAACGGCTTGCCTTTTAACTGAGAAAGGAGGCCTAAAGTAACAGTTTTACGAGAGCAGAGCAAAACTCCATTTTGAAGATATTATTAATTGCGTTTTTTCCCCCACCTCTTGTCTGTGTTTTAAAAACAGGTTCTTCTCCCGTTTGTGAAAGTTTCATTTTGAGCATGATATGATGAAATGAAGGAGTGGTAAATACATTTATCTTGCTAGTGTGCATTACAAAGCTGTAAAAGTATCACATGTGAACAATTAATGTAAAACTGTAGAGTTTAAACAAGAGCACTTTAAAATTGTTTGCTGTGTCTTTGTGTTTTCTTCCTCACTTCCCAATTTGTCTCCAAATGCATTCATTGTAAAAGCAGGGAGAGTTGGTCAGTATTCCTTACTGTGTCCAGTGAGGACATAATAATTGTTTCATTTGCAGTTGCTAACTCGTCCCCTTTTTGATAAAACATATACAAGCACCAACAAGAATTTGGTGTCCTTTACGACTGAGAAAACTTTAGTGGCAGAAATACTTGTTTTCAGTCTAATCATAAAGCAACAGCAGTGCGGAATAAGAAAACCCTGACTTTTCAATGTACCATTCTTTAACAATTTTTAGAAAGGCTTGGTAATAATGGATATATAGCACATGCATTTTACCTGTAGTTACTGCGGGGAAATGCTGTACACTCTCTCCTCTCTCTGAGCGGCAGAGCTGTGGCTTGTCATTTAGCAGTGTAGACTGAAAGAAGAAGAGAAGCACATGACTTCTCATTCACATGGAGCAGGAAAAGATTGGTTCAGATATTCAAATGTTGACTCAGATTGCTTTGTGGTTACACTCACCACCACTCATAACCAACCAAGTTGGACTCACTCACTAACAGTGATACAGAGAACCATATCATTCCCTTAAGTCCATAGACTGAATTTGTTCACCGTTGTCACAGATTATGCTTGCTCTATGCTTGCTCTATGCTTGCTTGCTCTGTGTGTGAGTTAAACAGATAATGTCAAGATTGCATTCTCCTTGTGGTGTAAGAGACTAGTCTGTTTGATTTAAGATAGCAAGAAACTGCACCATGCAATGTGTGCTGTTTTGGGTTTGGAGAATTAAGATAAGGTAGGTTCTATTGTTTCATGTATTCTTTCCTTGAATTGAACTGAAGATTATGATTAAAACATACAATAAAAAAAATTCATAGCTTGATGATATGTGCAGTTTGATATTAGGTGGTGGGAATGGCAAGTATCACTGTCCAGGTGTGAGGTGGGAGAAAACAGCAAGAGAGGCAGTTAAAACAAAGAACAGATTAATGTATTTGGTGTTTCTTTGGCCATTGATTGAAATAAAATATTTGAAACGAAAGATGGATAAACCACTGGCCTCAGAGGTCTTCTCAAAGTCCAATCCAATGTCCTCTCATTGTTTTGAGAGGCTCTTTATTTTACTTGGCCCCATGAAGCAGTCAGTGCATAAGGGACATGTGTGGCTCTGTCCCTTGGACCTTGAGTAGGGACAGGTCCCCACTGGCTCAGGCTTGTGTGCTTCCTCAGGCTCAGGGGCCATTAGCTGAGGCTCTCCAGGACCTCAGGTGGCACTGCAGTCTGGAACATGAGCAAGAGGAGCCCCTCCTTGCCCCCAGATAGCCCGGAGGGACAGGAGATCTTGAATCTCAGATGGTGCCAAAGTAACAGGTGACCAAAGACTCTAGGAAGTGAGTACATTACCGTCTTGCCATTTGCCAGGGGCAGAACTTTGAGGGTGTGGCAGGAGGGGGAAGTGTTCAGAAGTGTTTTCAGTCAGTTTTAAATGCATTTGGGAGGATTATGAATAAAAAGAGATGAATATGGCCAAAAGCTGTGAGGCTGGGCATGACTGAGCAGTTGGGTCATCATAACATATATTAATACACACATGACCTTAGCTCTCCTGTTTCACTACACTGAGGGCAGTAACCAATATCTACTGAATGATTTGAAAGCACACTGAACAAAATTAGACCTGCATGTTGTTTACACATTGTAGGGTCAAGGCTTCACCTGAAGAGGGCAGTAGAAGAATGGTTGCAGTAAACATTTCCTTAAGAAGATTCTTTGTGAGCCAACAGCTATAGATGTACACAGTCATCCTTAGAGGTAATTCTTAATCTACCATAATAGCACAGACATCAAAAGGACCGGACACAGTCCCGTCATCTATTGTTCAGTGTCCCATGTGCACAGCACTCAGACCTCCTGTGATAAATGAAAACAAATTTTCATTCATTGAACACATTATCTTGCAGGAGCAAGCCTCTTTAGGCCACCTGAAATACACAGGAGAGCTCGCCAGATCTTTTGGTTCCTTATTTGTGGTCATTGTAAAGCACAGTCAACATGCAACACGTTCTATATCTCACTATTTTACAGAGCACAGTCAGGACATTGTTGTCAGTTTATTCAGTTCACTTCTGCTTCAGCAGAGGAAGAAGAGCTTGTGTGAATCCTGTTGGGACACATAACAATACAGAAAGAGACAGTACTTGTCTGTATGAGCTGAGAATGATTGTAGATAGTTTTTTGCTTCCAGTAAGATTTTAAAAGGATGCTCAGTAACCTGAGAACAGTATATCAAAACTATGTCCTGTTGCACTTTGAGGACTGGCAGTTTACCATGGATCTGAGTGAGTGACACAGCAGATTCTGTATGGATGTGGGTTATGACCCAGCACTCAGTCTGTGGAAGACTGTCCTAGGTTATTGCATCGTGCTACACTATTTATGCTTTTTGGGTGAGTTTAACATTCAGTTATGACTTAACATACTCATATTTTGCTTTGTCATCATTTTTTCTTGATGGGTTTTCTCAACTGTGTCCAACATCCTATGCAGATGTAGATAATTTTCTCTTTTTGTTTATTAACATGGAACTCACCAAGCCAACTGCCCATCCTTCATCTGACTATTATGACACTGGTTGGGGAAATATATTCCTGTTCCTCAAGGTTGTATCAAAAGTGGATGTTCCTTGAAAATTATTATCCTTGAGGAGGAATGAAGAAGTTATGCTGAAGGGGAATGTACTAATTCAGAACATATTTTTTC
This sequence comes from Chanos chanos, assembly GCF_902362185.1. Lineage (NCBI taxonomy): Eukaryota > Metazoa > Chordata > Actinopteri > Gonorynchiformes > Chanidae > Chanos > Chanos chanos. Next base: position 36,588,684 of record NC_044500.1, read on the forward strand.
ATGTTAGTTGCTCCTGTCTCATGTTTGCTGGAGGCAACTTGGAGTCAAGAGTGAGTTTGGAATGTAAATCCCTGCTTCTACATAGACAGCAAGGTAAAGAAGATGGGGGAACCTCTCCAGTGATATCTGCTCCTGTATGCCTTTCCTTCATATACAAGACACATGACAGCACTGAACACACACATGATAGAAAGGGAAGTTATCACATCAGCTGTAGGAATCTGCTAAAGTAGAGAGTTGCAAATATAATGATTGTGAAACCAGCTGGGGACTGCCTGTGTTTTCGTTGGAGAATCCTGGTCTCTTAGAGAATCTGGTCTCTTATCAGTTACCAGATGTTTTTGTGATGAAACAGAGGAAGGCTTTCGCATTGGACTCCTCTTGGCTTACAGTGAGAGGAAGGTGAGGCCCTCTCACAATTTATTTTCATTTTTTCTAAAAATGTGGTATGATTCAAAGAATTAAAAAGTCTATGACTGATTATTTACTGACTGACCTTCACAGTCAGAAAGTCTTAGATCATTTAATGACATTGATCTTTGGCGGTCTGTAGTGGGAAGATTTCATATGAAACTCATGCAGTGACTTTTATGCCGTAATCCACACGTTGTCCCGTAAGTTAGTAAAATGTGCCTTATGGATTTCATCATATGTACTTTTTATGCTATGCGCTTGAAGTGTTAATATGCAAGTGTCTTAGTGAACTAATTTAAAGTGAATACCTATCTCAGACAGCACTTGGGGCTGAGGATTGATCAGATTAATTTTGCAATAGCTGGCAGAGGATAACCTGTCTCAAGGTAAGCTGAGGACAAATTTGTTACTCCTGGAATATCCAAATACTGTAAAACTCCCCCTTGAGAGATAAACACAGACAGGTTAACAAACTTTTGTGCCCTCTGACAAGGCCTTTAGTGTTTTTCAGTAATCTGTTAATTAGAGCGAGATGCATTAGTGCTTTTAGCGCTACTGTCCTCACCTTCAAACTGAAATTAGTATATGCTTTTGAGATGGCAGGAGATGCTACCATGGAGTATTCAATTTCAGCATGCTTTTTCACTTTAGCCAGAACTGAATGACAAAGAAAATACAATCAGCAAGTCTTACTTCAATATAAGTTTTCTTAACTCTGTCCAGAATTGAAAAACCATACCGTTTAATGATTTCAGGTTGGGGCTCATGTCTGTAATGGTCTGAGCCACCAAGGGGCAGATCTTAAAATAAAAGCATTTTTGATGGTGTTTCCATGAAATGGGTAGCACATCTAAATGGGACTGAAATTGAACTGAACTGAAACTTTTGGTATTGTTTGTTCTAAGAATCTGAGCTCCTCACCTGTCTCTCCACTGTTCTATGGAGACTCACATCAATAATGGTCTGAAAGAGGTCTTACAATCAGCTGTTGCCAAAAATGAAGCTTTACTAAACAGAAACTCTCTCTTTATTATTTCAGAGGATTTTAGTCACGTCAATAATGTGTTGTAGCTGTTCTCACATTTATATAGAACTATGCTGGCAGTCCTGTTGTTAAACTTACCACAAACCCCCGAAACATAACATAATTTAGTGACAATAACATTATTAAATATGAGGACGTTTCTGTGATTGCTGTCAAATGTGTTCCTCTTCTCACGCCTCTTCTGTTTAATAAGTTGAGAATTGAGACAATGCTGCCATTTTCACGGGCCTGTCTTGCTTGAACATCTGCTTGCAATTGTTGAAAAGTATGAAATGACATTAAATGAAACGTAAAACTGTACATTCTATTAAATTTAGCCAAACTGACTCAAATGATGTTACCAAGCTCCTCTTGGCTTTTGACTGTAGCACTGCCCACAGTGGCAACACAGCTGGCACTGCTGACAGCTGAGCCACTCTCATCTCTGCTCACTGCAATGCTAATGGTGATAGTTAACCGGTTCACAGTTAGAGTAAAAGACACACTGTCCATTCTATAGAGATCCACTGATTATTACATTTACAAATAATCATTAAAATGACTGTTTCATGCGTTTTTATGTGTTAGAAAAGAAAATTCTTACACAATTCAGCAGATTAATAAAAACGCTTTATTAAAGCTATTCAACACCTGTGAATATCCAGTGACTGATATCCAGATGACTCAGCTCATCCTGTCAGACTGCACTGGACATTACCACTGGGACTGTCATTGCTGCTGTCCCAAAAACATTAGGCACCAACATAGTGCTGAGTTTCTACTGCAGAGCAGCAATCCAAATCTGTCAGCCTGCTATCTGAACCTGGCTAGAGAGATTACAACAGACTGTCAGCTGGACTGTAAACATAAAAAAAACAAATTCTTTCTTCTGAAATACAAGTTATGTTAATGCAGTAGTTTTCTTATGCTATCACACTTATATGTCTCACTTACCATACTCCAGTGCTTTTTGTGTTAGTCTGACTTTGACCCCTGCGTCTGTGCTCTGTGAGGCAGGGAGCAGTGTCAGTAGGACCAGCACACACCACAGACACACCATATCCACAGTGTCCTGTGTGGGAGACACAGTGATCAGAACAACAAGCATCTCATAATGGTCAATGTCAGCATATATCAGCTTGTTCCCTGATGACAATAATCTTTATTACGTAAACTTGGGCTGTGCAAACTATTTCCTTGTGTCTATACAGCATGAATTGGGCTAACAGTGACTTCACAGTTGATATTTAAAATTTAATCGTGTTTGGTTTGAACAATTCACTTGAGTTGTATTGTAACTCCACTTACTGAATTGTACGTCACTTGTCTTGACTCATTTCTGGGTCAAGACACATAGACAGTTAACAAAAGTTCACCATACTGACAATAACTTGCAGTTCCAAAAATATATACATGTGAATGACAACTCATTAAACCATATCATCCCTGTTTGTCTGGAGCAAGCATTCATAGCTGAAGATGAACTTATGTGTTATTTTTATTTTTTAATATTTATCATTTCAATGCCCACACCTCCGTTTTGTGACCATAGTAACAAATTACCTTGTGTCAGTGACAGTAATTTGCTACTTTAAGAAAAATCTTGAAAATTGTTGAAGATCATCCCTGATTCACAAAAGCAAAGGAGAAGCCAGACTCTTGAACAAAGCACCCACAACATGTAATAATGATAAGAAACTGAATGATTGGATTGTGGTCCAAAGTAGACTCATTCAAGACACTAAAAGAGCTGTGTGTTTGTCAGTTCAGTTGTTGATCACAAAGAATTGGTTTGTATTATATGATACATGGTCAAAAGACAGGGAAGCTTAGCAACAGAGTCCTGAGGGAATAATTTTATCACAACAGGGCAGCATAGAAAAACTCAACTGTTTAAAAATGAAATGTAAAATTATACAGTATGCTGCATTAAATTGAGTTATTACTCTAGCTATTGCCTTGAAAATATGTTATTGTGTCTGTATAAATTTTTATCCATCCCTTGTCTTAACTTCAAATATATCGTATTCATATCTCTTGTGTTTCTCTTTGTCCTGTTTTTTTAAGCATGGGCTAGTGTGATGAATGAGTTTTATGTGAAATTGATTTTTGTTGTAGTGTGCATTTTGCATTGTAACAGAGTCATACATGAGTAGCAAAACTCAACAGAAACTTCCAAGGTTAGTTTTAAGTTTATTTTGTATACATGTGCTTTCCTCTTGCACCCTCTATTTCCAATTTATTTCCGTAGATTAAAGTAGTGAATGGAGTTAAATCCTCTGTTGTGTCCTGTGTCCTGTGAGGACCCAACACAATAGAGTAATCCTTAGCGTGATAAAACATTTTACATATTTGAAATGCCTGGTAGTAATGTATCTATAGTAAATGCATTTTTACCTGTAGTTACTGCAGGGAAAAGGTTGTCTCCTATCTCTGTGTGGCAGAGCTGCAGCTGTGCAGTCAGCAGGGCAGAATGAAAAGAGAAGAGAGGCACATGGCCTCTAATTCCTATGCAGCAGGAACAGATTGTTCTGAGGATTGACTTAGGTCACACTCAGCACCACCCATGACTAGACAAAGTAGAACGCATCGACCTAGAGTGACAGAAAACCATACCATTCCCTTCACTCCATGGACTTGATTTGTACAAATTGGTCACGGATTATGCTTGTACTGTATGTAAGAATGCCAGTTAATGTTCAGACTGCTTTTTTTTTTTTTGCGATCTGAGAGATAAGCCCATTACATGTAAAATAGGGAGAAAAGGTACTATGAAAAGTGTGCTGTTTTTCAGTTCAGTGAATAAGGTAGATTCTATTGTCAGGCTTAGTCTTTCTTTTAATTAGAAGAGGGCTTAACATAAAACAGTACAACATCTTTAAAAGCTTGCTGCTATGTATAACTTTATATATATTCCTATAGCAACTATAGCATCTTGGAAATGGTGCAGAGAAACTCCCATTTCAATAATTCAAATCATATAAACTTCAATATTCAAAACCCTTAGCGGATATCAGCCCTGTCAACTTCTTGATTTTTTCATATGCATTTTTCAGGTGTCCAGTAGCTTGCAAAAATGAAGTTGCTAAGATCAGTCCCACTCTGTTGTCTTAAAGATAACATATGGGGATTCACCCCACAAAAGTCGGGGTCTCAATTTGCCCATCGGAATATTCTGTGTCTCCTTTTGTAAAACTGTGCAAAATCTTGTGAAATGGACGCATTGATCTGTAAGTATGATTCATTCAAAAATATGTTAAAAATGTATCTCTTAAGGAGTGCAATAGAACATATTAATATGACCCACCACACTACATATCTGCTGTGAAAATGCAATCCTTTCAAGTGAAAATTCATACAAGTTGTGTATAATCTTAGTATCAAATCTACTACTTAAAAATTCCACTGCAGTCTGATATGGAGTAATGCATATGCATGACATGAATGACCAAATCCAAACCTTTGATATTGGGATCTGGCTGCCAAACAGAGTATAATGTAAAACATTTGAGTTAAGGTCTATTTTTCAGAAAAGAATCAGTACATAATGCATGAGCACAGAAAGCAACTGAATCCTCAGTTGACTTAATGATCCTTCATTATTTTAGCCAGTGAGACCAAGTTAATATTAATATCAATGGATGACTGGAAGATAGGAGGGGCAGAGTAATTTTTCTCATAAATACTGGATCACCGATAAGTGTGGCTTTGATTTGACACTGTGCAGTATGCTGTGGAACCTGAATATCAGCCACGGTCAACGAGTCATCTTCCCAACAGCAGTCAAGGCACACTACAGTGTGATTCAATGTAAACTCATGTGAGTTAAAGTCTCCATTATCACTATGACAACACAGGCCAAATTTCCACAATAGTAAACAAGACCAAAATGGCCAAAACCACACAAGCTGAGGACGGTGAGTCTGAATGCGATCTGAATAGGTTGCAAAATACAGTGAGACAAATTAGCCAACAGAGCAAAGCTGGGGGAAAAACAGCAAAAAATTATTGATAATGTGCCAAAAATATATAGCAACAAGCAAGAATGGGGAAACAACCATAAAAACAGAGCTAACTGAACCTTATCACTAATTGGCCTTATCTAACTCAGGAACTGGAAAAAAGCAAGGAGTCCCAAAATAAACTCATCTGGGACTGTCTAACCAAGCTAAGTTGAACTGCTAGCAAAAACACAGAGAGAGTTACATAGTTTTCCCCACAGGGTACCTAAGAGTAAAAAAAATCTGTCTACATCAAGAAAGAGCTGTTAAAAAGAGTCTCTTAACTTTTCACAAAAACAACATACAGACAGTAGAGCCTCAGCTCCTGGTCCAGGTCCTCCCTGTATGGAGTTTGTATGTTCTCCCCATGTTCATATGGATTTCCTCTGGGTAATATGACATCTTCCCACAGCCAAAAGATGTGGGTGTTGGACATCAAATGCTCCTGTTATTGCAGCTGACCAAGAAACTGGAGAACTGGCCTAAGAATCAGAGTTGGTCCCCAGGTGTTACACTGCGGCCATCCATTGCTCTTAAGTAGTTTGTTAGTATGGGTGAAAAACAGAAGAGAAATTTTGCTACAGGACTTGGTAAAGTGTAACTTAACCGGTTTAAGCTGCAGAGGGCAGTACAAGAATGGTTGCAGTAAGGGGTTCTTGTCCAAACCAACAGTTACAAGTTTACACAGGCTTTCTTGTCTCGGAGATGCTACCATAAACAGGTCTACCATAGGTCTACCATAAAATGACAGGTATCATAGAGGCAGGACATGATCGCTCACTCTATGATGTGTATGTGACCAGTTGAGACATTTTGTGGTGAGAGGATGCAAAACATCTGTTTACTGAACAGTCTATGTTGCACTTATAAGCTACCTTAAGGCCTACTGAAATATGCAGTGAGAGCTCGCCAGACCTTATGGCTTTTTTAAGGTCACTGTTGAGCCCAGTGTATATCACATCTTCTACATCTCACTATTTAACAGAGCACAGTCAGGATGTCGTCATCAGTTTATTTTTGAACAGTTCACTTCTGCTTCATCAGAGGAAGAAGAGCTTATTTGAATCCTGCTGGGACACAAAACGTTCCAGAAAAAGACAGTGCTTGTCTACATGAGCTGAAAGTGGTTTTTGGCTTCTAGCAAGATTTTAAAAGGATGCTGAGTAATTTGAGAAGTGTATGTCTGAACTGTGCATTGTTGCAGTTTGAGGACTGGCAGTTTGCCATGGATCTGAGTGAGTGACACAGCAGATTCTGTATGGATGTGGGTTATGACCCAGCAGTCAGACTGTAGGAAGCATAGGTTATTGCATTTTGACACAGTGTTTATATCTGTTTTAATCCTTATTTTTGACTTAACATGTTTATATTTTTATGTCATATTTTCCCTGTGTTTTTCCTTGATAGATTTACTTTTCCTTAACTGTGTCTAACATCCCAAATAAGCAAAGCTCATATTCTCTTTTTGTTTATCAGCGTGATGTTCAGATCTTACTCTCTGACCTAAATCTTGACACAGACACTGGTACTTCTCATATCAGTGTTGAGACTTGTTTTGTAACCAGGGGTTTTCCTGCTGAGGTCTCTCAATGAGAATTTTAGTGCACAACTGCATGTTTTCATTCACAACATTCAGCCTCACAAAGGTATAATTGTAATGCCACACATATGCACAATAACAACAAAGATGTTTTGTGTAGGATACATAAGGAAACGGCCAAAGTGACCTAGCCATACCGCATCAACACAGCAATATGATTCGAAGGATTGTGTGTCCTAGCAGTCAAATTTTACAGTTTTTCATAAGATCACTAAAACATTGTCGAAACTTTGCAAGTAAAAATATGAGATATAATTGACGTGAAGCTTTTGAAAAGGTTGTCAAAGTGTTTTGCAAAGGTTGTGCTACAATAATGTATAAAAAACCCTGCAAAGAAACATTTTGTAAATGTTGCAAAAATATCTAACATACTACAAATGTCCAGAAAATCCCAATAGAAATGTGAAAAATATTGCTAGTATATTCAGAGCTATGATAGGCTCTAGATGGCCAGAAAAGCCCACAAATATACATTTTAAAGACATGTCAAGGCAACATTATCACAAATGTCCCACAATCTTATAAATGCAATCTAATCATGTAAATTTAGTCACTGGGACATCTAATGACAATAATGAAGTTATAGGACATGACCAAGCCACAAGACAACTGATATTCAAAATATTAGATTTCTCTGCAGTTTTATGAAATAAAAATAGATTTGGAAGGGTTTATAAGTAGTGTAATCCCCCTAATCTCAGTTAGATTTGTCACCATGAGGCTTATGAGTGAGGTCCATTGAGTGAAGAGATTGCACTGGGAGCCTGGATCAATGGCCCTGTGTGTATAAGCTATGAGGAGAAAAATGGTTCTGAGAGAGCATGAGAACTCGTTTGTGGCTTTGTTCTGTGCGGTATGCCAAGGCCCGCATTGGTTCAACTATATCCCCAAAGTGCCTGGTTTACGAAATGCATTAACTTGTGCAATGTCACGGTCACTGAGTGACCACCAAAATTATTTGCAATATACCCATTATTACTAAAGAATTTTAAAGTGTTTTTTTTTTCTTTATTTGGACATTAACCGGTGGTGACTTGCTTGGGGCAATGTATCACTATTCTTCAACATAGTAAAAAATGATTTGGAGTTTTAGTTAGATGAACCAGTGTAACCATGTTGAGTGAATTCATGGGATCATTAAAACAAAAAAGATGAGTTGTAACAACTTCAGCTTGCACAGACATTGAAAACTTAAAATAACTTGTTTGATGTACAGAAATTTGCTTCCAATCAATTTTTTCAGAAACATACTGTGGACGTTTTAGAAAGCTGATATTACCACTTAGTGTAACATAACACTTGTGTATTTTTGCAGACAATGTAATGAAAATGGAGAAAACAAATTATATCATGTTAGCTTCACTTACTGCAACTGAAGAAAATGAAACTGAAGCGCTCTATAATTTAATAGTTGTTTATAATTTTTTCGTGGTCGTTAGTGTGTTCTGAAAAGTGCTGGGGACAATGACGGGTTTGAGGTGTTCACACCTTTTTCCCATGGGCCACGTACTACCGATAGACATAAACGGCACCCCTTTATGGATCTCTTATGAAAGCTGCTTGTGCTCTTTATGTGTGTTATAATGGTCTAACGTTACCCTGCTTACATGGATGACACAATACATCACGGTAAGGTAAATGCATTTGCGTTTTTTTTTTTTTTATTCTAGTGTTTTGAAAGTTACTGTCATATAAAACAATAATAAGTTTATGAAAGCCACATAACTGACATGTCTAAGTTATGTCGGTCAAGCACACCACCAATGCATGTTTTCCCAAATACTGAGACCGTGTTAGACCTGTGGATATCGCTACTCCAAGCCATACTGCAGCACAGTAGAAACAATTAATGTTGACATTCCTTTTCATTTTGATTGTGGCTGGCAAACTTGCAGAACTGAACAGAACTTCAGAGAAATCGCTCTAACGTTACCTCCCTGGGGTGTGTTAGTGTCTAAACTAAAGCATTGTTGCATCATACATAAAAGAGTGCACAGCAGCAACATCAGTGTTTCGATTTAGATGTACCAATCAGTAAGTATGTTGGGTCTCTCTCTTAATGACATGATTTGTACCAATGTAACTTTGTTCATCATTAAATTCAACTATCTAAAGGCTTTCAAAAAGTGGTGGGGATGAAATGGGCCATGACAAAAAGTGGTGAGGACATGTCCCCAGCGTCCCCGGGGTAAATGATGCCTACAAATTTTTTAAACTCTACATAATTTTATAATATCAGTTGAATCCATTCGCAAAATTTACTTAAGTTGAATATTTAAATTAACAATTAACACTTCTTATTTAGGGGAGTAACTAAATTAAAGCAACAAGGTGATTTGACTAAATTAAGTTGAGTAAACAAATTGTTTTTTACAATGAAGGTTTTTATCAAAGAAAGAGGAAGAAAATCCGTATCCTAAAACTGGAATGCAGGAATGATGCTGAAGGGGAATCTACCTCAGTCATGGCATTTTTTCTTGTGAGTGGCTCATGTCTCATGCTTGCTGGAGGCAGTTTTAACTCAGGAATGAGATTGGAATGAAAATTCCTGCTTCCACACAGGTAGCTAGATGAGGGACAGGGGGAAACTTCTCCACTGACAGTTGTTCCTATGTGCTAATGCACCTCCTTTGAAGGAAGAAAACAACCCCCACCTGATATGGAGACTGTAAGGAGCACAAGACTCACAGGCAACACTAAACACACACACACACCCACATCAACACCTACACACACACACACACACACACACACACACACACACACACACATTCAATGTACTGTATGTACACACCCAAGATGACTGAGTTTAAGTCTTTGAATGATTAAGAACTCTTTCATAAATCTCTCTAACTTTGAAAGAGACAGAGAATTTTTTTTTTTTTTGTAGTTTGTTTATTTATACTTATTTGCCCTGAGGAAAAGCAATGGTGTTCAAAGTCTTCTGGAGAAGGCAACAAAAATCTTTATGCTGCAAATGGAATCTGTGAACTATGGCCCACCCTTGTCTCACAGCCAGCACGTGTAGGTTTTGCCAACCACTGCTAACAAGCTGGCATGTAAGGAGGGCCAAGCATCCTGAACAGCGCTCCACCCTACAGATGGCCATGCCCCACATGTCTCATAACTCACTTAATGCACCCAGAGTCATCTACTACAGGAAAACTCCTACTTGTTGACTCATTCAAAAACAGAACGATTTTGCTTTGTGTTGAGTGTGTGCTGAGTGTATATGTGTGTGTGTGTGTGTGTTGAAAGCAGAGAGGACCCTCAGCAGTATTTGATGCTTATTTGCTCTGTGGGCAATTACTCTAAAAGCCCAGTGCTGTCCTCTCCCTCACTGTGTTTTCCTACATTTGGTTTGCAAATATTGCAGTTGTGGTACATAGAGATACAGAGTTAGTAGAAGAACCCAAATATTGTTTAGCTTCTTTTGGTTGATCATCATGTTTCTTACATATTGTCTTCTTTTTTCCTTTTCCCCTTTCGCTGGAAACATCAAAGCACTCTGAATTCTGTTTCAGCTGAGGTATGTAAGGATTTGCAGTGCCAGTGCCTGGCAGGGTCCTCTGTGTAGTTTCTCATGAGAGATCAGATGCTTTATTAGAGAAAAGCACTTTTCACATACCCTTTATCTTGTCAGCACACTGAGATGGTTGTGTGATGTTCTCAGCAGATATAAGATGGTGAACTTCAACTCAGAGTGAAATATGAAATGTGTAAAATAGACTTTAACCATTTAACTTTGGTCACGTATCACAAAGAATACAGTCTCAGAAAGACTTTTTAGTGGAGTCATTTAATGAATATAGTCTTCAAACAAATTGACTGAGTGAATTTGTATCTGGAGCGAACAGCTAGCCCTCAGTGGTAATACCTATGCTGTGCCCCACAATGGGCAGTGGTCTGTCTAATGCATCCATCCTATCCTACAATTTTGCACACAAAGCAATGAAATTAGTTACTATATCTGATGGTGCTAACAAGCTTCAATGAATGTTTAATTGTGCGGGTAAATTTTTTCTTGAGATAATTACACGTTATTCTGTAACAGTTATCAGCCCTGTGTTATTCTAAATGGGGACATTTTAATGAAGACAATTAAAAATATGCTGTGGAAAAGATAGCAAGCATATTTGTTTAATGCTGGGCAAGAATCCTCTGAAAAAAAGGAAAAAAAAGTTCCTTAGAAGCCCCCAAAGATCTCTGAGGGGAGAGAGGACCAGGCTTTTTAAAAGTATTATCCAGCATGGGGGGAGCTGTTTTTGACAACATAGGGGCTTGTCACATCTATGAGGATACATGCTGAGTTCAGGATGCAGCAACACACTTTCTGTGCAAGAGAACAAGGCTGCCATGTGGAAAGAGTGCTCATGTTAGCAGGTCACACATGAGCAAGAGCTCATGACTGGGTGTGTCCCTAGATGTATGCACAGATGCACCCACCAACACACTCATACACACACCACTTGTTTCATGTAAGACACACCCTGAAAATAGTGAGCATGTTCCAGCCTTGATATGTTTGTACTATGTCCTTGAGGAAATTCTCAAACGGAGTTGTGCCTGTTTGTTTTCATTGACCAGATCTAGATATTTCCTGTCAAGGGACAAATCAGGATATTGTATCTTTGAAAATGTGAGGTCAGGAGTTCCCTGCTTCAGAACAGAACACGGAACACAATTGGAGAGAGAGGGAATGGGGAAAGAGAGGTAATGAAATGAGCGATGAGTGAGACAAAGAACAACACACTACAGGTGCTCTAACACACCAGTCTTTCTTGTTGAATGACAGGAATCTGACATAGCTCTCTACCACAAGTGCTGAGTCTAAGAAGACTCACATATACAGCAGCTAGTGCCAGATTAATGTTACTGTAATGTGTCTTTCAGCTCAGATAATGCTGTGCGTAGAGCCTGAGTGTATTAAAAGGCTTTCTGGGAATTCATCAGTATTTGCATTGTGACTCAAAGCTAAGCTAGTCAGCACATGCAACCATTAACATGTACCCTGACACAAAAGGCGCTGTTCTGTTTTGACTTAATTGCAAATGAAATTCATCTCTTTTGACAGGGTCATAATTCCAAGTCTCATATTGTACTTTTCATAACTAGATCTATTTCAAAGATATCTGAAAGAAAGAGCCCCCACACCAACCCAGAGCATAACAGATGGACTACTGTGTTTAATGGAGGGCAAGGTCTTCTTTTCTTAATTTGCCTAAGCTAATCATCCAAACTTATCTTCTGTGCTTGTGGTTGACAGATGATTTCTTTTTTCATTAGTTCGAAATACTTTGTTCCAAAACAGCAAAAAAGCTTAGCAAGGCTTTATTTTGTATACTTAAGACAAAAAAGTGCTTACCTTTGACACTTTTGCCAGCAGAGTTCATTGTACTGTAAAGAATGCTATACTTTGAACCTGTAAACAATTACTTCGGTGTCATCAAGTTTTATCAGATCTGGCCATGACTTCAGCTTTTCATTTAATCTCTATTTATTGACAAGGTCTTTGACAGATGAAATTGTATAGACAGCGAGTTGTATATACCTTTCTCCTATGTTGTAAGTGTCAATTCTGTTTGCTTTTAAAGAACTTGGACAACTGCTAAGAGGAACTCATTACTGCTGGAACCAGACTGAACAACCATTATCTGACAGAAAAGATTGTATGACATTACTTCAAAGTGAAGCCCAGCCAGAGAAACACTTTCTCTGGGCCTCATCATCCAGATTTGGATCAAAATTTATACGATGCCACATTTACCTTTACAGAATGTGTTTGTGGATGTTCAAATGTCTGCTCACAACTGTATTCAAATTATTGGTTATGTAATAAATGAAAAAAGCAAGAAACAGCTTGTAAGGAAAGTACTTCAAAAATTCAGAATATGTAAGAAGTCTCAAAAATGATCAAAGAACAAATTTTCCATCTCTTTTATTAGTAGAAGGCCCACCAGGTGACTCTTAATGCCCCAGGAACTGTTTTCAAAGCTCCTGGAGGGATATAGCATTGATTATTTACACAGGCTTTGTTTTGGGATGCTTTCACTGATGGCCTTCGTCTGACTCCACACAGAGTTGTAACATTAACAGTGTGATAGGAGAGATGTGCTTGAGACCAGCATTTAATCAGCATTTGTCTTGCTTCAGCACTTCTCTGGGCCACACTGCACAACCTTTCTGCCAAGGGGAACTCACAGCAGCATAAGAAGGGCAGATCTCAGAGGGCCTAGCTCCAGGGCCTTAACAGGCAGTTCCTGATCCAAAACTAAACTCTGCTTGTGAGACCCACCCTCCCCGTAAAACAGGAAGAGATGACTATGAACTAACCACATGTAAGCGCTGAACCTCACCTCTGGGTTGATGCAGCTCTCTTATCTGATGTGCACTGATTCGAATGGCAGGTGAAGTGTATCTTTTATATATTTTTTCAATCCAAAGCTTATGATGCATATGTTTAAAGAAGTGATGACTGTACTTTCATTTGCTGGTTTAACATGATCTTCTGAGAGAAAAAAAAAAAAAAAGCAAAAGTAGTAGTACACTTAATACATAGGATATGTGTGAGAGAATGCATAGTATGGCTGCACACTCAGTATGGCTTCATCTGTACATTTTATATATATATATATATGTCTGTGTGTGTGTGTAAGTACGTATGTATGTATTTTTATTTATTTATTTTAATTATTCAAGCATTTATTTATTTTTGAGCTAGTCCACTCGCGGAGGCCTACGGTTTCCTGCTTATTGCGTCTGTCTCTTTTTAAATAAAGGCACTAAGAATAAGAGCCTCTCTTGCTTACGCCCAGGGTTCACTCTGTAATATAGCTTTGAAAAGACAATTGACTTGTCCTTATGTAACAGAAATAAAATAATCAACTACGCTTGCAGAGACACTTCAAAGCAGAAAATCACACCCAAATACGGCAAATGTTCCATCGCTGCTGGCTTTCTAGGTTTGAAAGACTCTGCAGTGCACTGATGTGGAGGTCGAGTACAAAAAGAGAACATGAATATTCTGTTAGTGTCGGAGGACAAAGACCGAAAACACAAAAAAAGTGCAGGGAACTACTCTACACCACTAACAATTCCTAATCGTACTGGAAACAGCTTATGGTGAAAATATGGTGAATGTATGGATTAGTTATGTTGTCATGTGCTGTATTATGTTTAATTTGAATACTTCAGTGATGCTAGCATTTTGCCTTTATGCCCGCCCTTACTGGAGGTTGTCATTAGATTATAGAAAAAAGTATTTTAGATGAATGAATGGAAATACATCTCTATCCAAAGAATTTTAGCTTATTATAAGTAGTTTAAAGAATGCACTAAAAATGGTGGCTATTGCAAGCACTTTCTCATGGGTGCAATGGACTTTGTAATGCAAAATTAAATTATGAATATTATAAATTATGAATTAAAATATGAAAATTAGTCTTCCAAGCCTAGCATTGACACATCATGTGTGTGTGTGTGTGTGTGTGCGTGTGTGTGTGTAAGTCATCACTAAGATAGTATAACCTGACAAAAGTGCCTGGTGGGGACCAGCATTTTGGTCCCCACAAGGAGAACAGCTAGGAGATAGGAGAACTATAATGTTGTTATTGATAAAACAAAACGTATCAGAATATTTCTTTGGTTAAGGTTTGAGTGGGTTGTTAGGGAAGTCGCCACTAGGATATGAGTGCAAAATTGTGTGTGTGTGTGTGTGTGTGTGTGTGTGTGTGTGTGTGTGTGTGTGTGTGTGTGTGTATGTGTGTGTGTATTTTGAAGCTGAAGGTTGTTGTTGATGAGAATGATTAAGCTGATTTCACTGTATTTCTTTGTTATTCTTTCACAGTTGAGCCACACAATATCAACGCTGATACAACCCATGTTCAAAGACGAGGACTCAGGATCTGCCGCAACTCCTGTGACACAACACTGCTGGGCAAACACACTGTGCAATGTATACTTTATTTTTTGAGGATAACCATCACTTGTGAGCTGTGACTGTTTATGCTGTCCCGTGATTACGACGTGACCCATCGAGCAGACAACATAAGCATTTCATCTTCATGTCTGTTGCTGAAATAAATTTTGAAATTCAAATTACAATAGACTCCTTTACCCAAATCGTGTTGAAGTACGGTCAAGAATCGTGCTGTCATATAACTGTCATATCCATACCCACTGACGTTCCTGGCCAGCCTAAGAATTGCAAAAACGGCACTCTCCCTGTTCCTCCCTCTCTGCCTCTGTCCCTCCCTCCTCTTCTACTGCTGCTCTCGCTCGGTCAAGGAACGCATACATCCTTTCTCGTGCAGTCTCTCACGAGGTAAAAACAAGACGGAACTGTGACGAGATTGGATTGATCCGCTGACAGTGCGTCCCAAAACATAAATGTGCAACATCTAGAGGAGTGCGTAACAGGCTAGGTAAGTATCAGTTTGATGTGCCTTGGGTTGGATATTGTAGTTGACTAGTTAACTGTATTACATTTATACAGAGCTTTGGACAACAGGCTTTTCAGCCGTAATTTGAAATGAAATTGTTTTGTTTTTAAGGAGGACGAAAAATTATGGGATCGCTAAATCATCGAACGACTAGTTTAAGGCTAAACACTTAAGACGTTCGGGTGATTGTTACACTTTCCAATTGTATTTCTCGTTTGCATTTAATGAGAGCCTAAACAGTGGTTTTCCGATGACAGAGAGAGGACGACTCGGTAGAAAGGGGTAGGTTACATAGTTTTACCATGTAATGTTTTGTTCTTCATGAGCGGGCTGTCTTTATTAATAAAAGCCACTGGACGCGAGGAAAGCTGTTTGTTTTCCACTTGCAAAGAAGAAAATAGTATGAATATGCTCACGAAAGGATGCGGTTAAAAGCGCTAGATAACATATGACCGGGGATTTGGTGAGAAATTCAGCAGTGGGCAGATCGCTTGTCAATAAGGCGTACTCACAGTACAACAATGGCTCTGCTCATATCTTTGACAGCTCTTGCTACCTTGGTCCCAAGAGCAACTGACAGCAAGGTTTGGTAACAAACGTACATTGAGAGGCGATTCGTCCATGAAGAGCGTGGAATGAGACACTCAGCATGAAGTAGTCATGAGGGAACCTCAGTGTTATGGCCAGATGCATGTGAGGCATGAGAAGGAGAGGCCGAATGCGTAATACAATTCGAGGGAAAATATCAGCAAAGGTCATTCTCTACGATAGCAGGTAATTCTTCAAATTCGAAATATTTTATTGGTAGCCGTACTGTGGGGCGTGGAGTAGCATTTCTTGGTGAACGTTGAATTCAGTTTGACAGCTTTTGGATGTTTTTAGAGAAAGACCAGTCTTAGACTGCCCAGACTGTCCTTGGTGAATATTTTTAACTCAGTTTGATCCAAGTCTATTCCTTGAGAGAAACCTAAAGATATAGGTACTACATTCTAATAATCTGTAGTACTAGAGGTCCATTCAATAGTGTTCATGTTGACGTTACTTCTAATGTGTGAAGTGATTATAGCAGTTAGAAAAATGTGTGAAATGTCTTTCAGTACGTGCTAAGATCCCCCTGACACCTAGCTGTTGCGTACAATATGCCAAGAATAAGTCAGAGGTGAAACTCCCTCTGTTGACAACCACCTGAGTCATGCCCTTGAATTTGTCTCAGAGGAGTACCATTTGAATTAGGAATTGTCAGTTGTGAGGCTCCTGCTCTGTTATTTGCGTCCTTCCAAAATAATAAAAAATAATAATAATAATAGTAATAATAATAATAATCATAAAAATAATAAAGCTTTTTTGACCAAAGTAAATGTATAAAGTAACCAAAGTAACCAAAGTTATTTCATGCTACCTCCCATAACAGCTTCAGATCAATTTGTTTTCCTCTTTGGCTTGAATTTGTCTCAGTCCAGCTGTCAGGGCAAGCTGGATTCTCAATCTCAAACATCAGTGTGGTTATAGTACTAGCACAGCACACCTGCATCATTCTACTTATACATCATACAGCACTGTGCAGGACTTAGGTTTACAAGTCAATCAACCGATTCACATTCTCATAAGGGTTCAGTGCCAAATGTAAACAGAATCAGATGTTTACATTAGCACTTCACATGCTTGCTCTCTCCCAGGTTCTTAAAAACATCTCAATGGAGACAGGTTTGGTCATGCATGCAAAAAGCACCCAGTCAGAAAAAAAAGAAAACAAGAACAGATGTATTTCTGGCAGTTTTAAAAAGATGTAAGTATGAATAAAAGTTTGACGGAGGGAGACGGCGCTGTAGTAATCTCCACTTGTTTTGACGATCGACAGAATAACCACTGTAATTAAGTGATTGTTGGTGAGACTTAGCTTAGCTGACAGGAATGTATTGATGCAAACAACTAACAGGAAATTTCAGAACGTGTTTGTAACTATGGTTTGTCTGTAGGGGGCATGTTGGGGCATGGTCTGCCCTTTGCCCTCTACCACCAGCCCCCATTTTAACCCCTTATACAGTGTTGTTATGTAGCTAAGATGCGTAAGAGATGCCCTCCCAACTTGGCCAATGTTTAAGTGCTCTTGTTTTATATATATATATATATACACACACACACACACACACACACACACACACACACACATACACTTTACTATTGTCCTTGTTATTATTTTATTATTATGTTACAGATCAGACAGTTTATGACAGATAACAGAATTGCTGTGGAAATATCCCTGTGTAAGTTTTTGCTGCGAATGCCCTTTGAACTTTTCACAGTGGTGCTGTAATGCTGATCTGTTATTGTCTTAATGAAGTTTTGTTGGTGGTATGTGTCATGGAGATCTGTCGATACTTTTGAAAGCCTTTTGTAGAGGGATTTATGAAATGTAACTTTTCTTAAGATAGCTTAACTTCTGAACTATTTAGAAAAGCCAAGCTTTACAATGACTTGCTATCTAGCTATTTGAAATGTGTTTGGGGAAATTTTACGCATGGTTTCAACTCTGTAAGAAAAAAGTCTGATTACATATTTCTACTTCTGTTTATCTTTCCAAGTAATTAAGAGCTCTATTTGTACAAACATCCTATTGACTTTACTTGATTCTAAACATTTTTTAGAAGCTGCTGTTATGAAAATACCATTCTACACTGGAGATATACTGCTTGTAGAACTTCTCATGTCGGTGAAAAACTTGGACTGAAATTGCTGTTGATTTAGCAAAACCTTTTCACCGTTTAAGGTTAAAGACAATTCATGGTGACATTTATCTTTAAAGGTCTTCTGATTGTCAGACAATTCAGTCTGGTTTATCCTTCAAATGGTGAAAAAGGGTTGTGCCACTTATGTTTCTGATTTTCATGATCCAGGATAATTTCCATAGCTCTCTTTTATTCTTAAGATACATACACATTATCTTAAGTACAACAGGTTTGCTAAAATGCCTTGCATAATCCCCCTCTTAATGTTTGGTGTATCGACAGACTAAAGGCATATGGACTCACTCAGACTCGCTAAGATGCACTTACATTTACTGAGGTTGCCTCTCACATCTCTGCTTGACGCAACCCAGTCAACAGAGAGACAGGATAGCGATAGGTCCTCAGTGACCGTTTATCCATCTGAGCCTTGCAGCTATAATCTGACCTTTATAAACAGAGGTGCCACATCTGTTTGAATCAGAGCTGTTGATAACACTTGCTGTGTTTGTATCTGTGGGTATTGGTGTGTATGTGTGGGAGCGGTGTGCTTATGTGTGCTTGTGTGGGTTGATTTGTATATGACTGAATGTGTGTGAGGAGGGGACTTGAATTCTGAGAGTGTATGTTCCTTGAATGACAGAGTAGGTGAAGAGCATTTGCAACTCAAATGAAGAGGCAGCTGCCTCTGCAACTCACTGCACCCACTGAGATGAAGACTGATTGCTGTTGTGCACTATGCCCCCCCCCCCTCTTTTTTTTTTCAATGATTATCACACTAAGCATTCCATCACTCTCTGCTTCAATCCCTAGCGGCTCCACCATAAAAAAGTACACAGTTAAACTTGTTACACGTGAAGCCAAATCTTGTGGAACGAGTAACTGTACAAATCCTTCTGCATCTGAGTCAATGTTCATATTTTAAGAAGCTCAACTGTCTAAATTGTTGGAGAGTGGCATGTGGAAACTTCTGAGTGAGTGCAGAGATCAGAGATGCTGTGTTTATCAGTATCAGATGAATGCGAGTTGAAGCTGTTTCCTTTGGGCTGGCATTGCTGCTCCTGCTGTGGAATGTTCCGTCCGTGTCTGTTTTTGTAGCTGGGCAAATCTGGTCACGTCCCATGCAGCGGTGCGGGGTCCATTGGTTTGGGAAGCAACAAGGAAGCTAGAGCGATGCTGCCTGTGTGTGGGACAGCGGAACACTGAATATCAATGGAATTCTCTGTGGAACACTGAGAGATGGAGGTCGTGTTGAAGCCCGAATGAAACAGAATTCTTGCTCAATTTGCTGTTATTCAAGAGGACGGATAACTAAAATGTCAACATAATGTGAAGGTATCATTAACGTAATTTTATTGTATTTCTAATCACCATTTATAATCTTATTTCAGCTTTTATTTTTAATTATAGGGCTGAAGAGTTTTGTATTGATAGTATCAAAGAGTAACATCAAACTAGATTGGATAAGCATATTTATCTGTCCATACGGAGTCTTTTGCCAGCCAAGAAAAAAGTTTCAAGAGGAGCAGACATATGACGACGTGAACCACAGGCTGACTTCTGTGCCTTAATGTGGTGAGGGATAGAGCTCTCCGGGTCAAAGGCTGCTTGCCAAACACAATTAGTGGCAGATGGCAGAAGATCGAACAGCACTAATTCTCGTTCAGCAACCTGCAATTGCAAATCTTACTGGGTGTAGCACTCACTGAATCCCTTCTCAAGCTTTCCCAGTGAAGCTGGTATTCATAGTTTTTCATTTCATTGTGAGGGGGTTGCTTTTACAAAAGAATCTGTGAGGTCTCTTGTCTGTTCTGATTTTACTTAACAGAAAAGTAGGACTGCTGTATAGCATTACGTACCGGAGCACAGAGCACCAGAGTGCCATCTTCCTTCATGAGAGTCCTACAGTCTCATTATTAAAATGAATGAATCAAAATAAAATGAATCATTTACGCTCTTTATATTCACCCTTTCGATGCAGCTTCCAGAATTTGGACCGATTAGCACTGAATTTCAAAAACCAGCACATGCCCAGCTGGTTAGCTTTAGAGGACATCAGAATATTTGTTTACAGTTGCAAATGAGATCTGAATGCTTGTTAATGAATGGGAGAGTGTCGTCGCCACCGCTGATGTGTCAGGTTTTTTGTTTTTGGCACCTGCTGCTCATATTTTTTTTCCAATTGTAATTGTAACTCAAGTGATATTGCAGGAAAAATGATGAATGCAGTATATCATTGTAGGCGTGAACAGGTTGGGTCTATACCAGTGGAAAGCAGACAGTTAGGACACTGAGTATGCTGACTTCTGTTGCTCAGGCACACCTCATTTATCCAATCAAGGTCTGTTGAGCATCTTAATCTTACATCGTAATATGGTCTATCAAGCATCCTAAATGTGGCTTGAACAAAATCTAGTAACTGTCGCTGATCTGTGCATCATTTAATTGTCAACGTTGATTTTTTTATCATTCCTGAAAGTGATGAATTGAGCATGGCCCTCTATCTTTTGTAATGATTTTGGTCATAGTTGGATGTAAGCTAATGGTTCTGTATTTCTGCTCACTCATTTCCACTCTCAGCCACTGTTCATCCCTATACCCTCTCTCTCCCATTACTTTACATGCACCTCGAAGCTTGCTATGTTCTGTTTTAATAGCCCTGTTTTTTCATTATCTTTGTTGACCCTTTGTCTCTTTGGACTGTTACATATCACTGAGTCGACCTCTTCACTACTATGATACTGGGAGTCAAAGACATCAACTAATCAGTAATTTCAGGTTTGATCAGCTTTATTCAATCGTTTTAGCTTCTGTATATTAAACTGAGGTGTCTTTCATAGTCTGAGAGTTTAATGGCTATGTAGTCAAGTGTACAGGTGTAAGAAAGGAAATGGCACTTTGTCCTTGCAAAATTGAAACGCAAAAGCGTTCGTCAGAGAGCCCACACTCCTCCCTGGCTGATTGCAGTGAGTCAGCACATTTAAGAACCACAGTGTTTTTCCCCTGTAACCCCCCCCCCCCTCCCCTCTTCCTGTTTGTTTTGTCCTCCCGCCCTCTCCTGCTGAATATATCTCACCTCTTCCATGGGAGATACCAACCTCAACTCCATGTCCTGTCATATTTGCATGCTCATTGCACATTGTCTGTGATGTTTAGCATGCTGACACCATATGCTTTTCAGTGTGCATCTGTGGAGAAAACATCGATGTTCTGTGGAGTTACATTGTTGTTTGCTAAGCAGAAGTCCTGAGCTGGCAAAAAGACATACAACCCCCCCCCCCCCCCCCCCCCCAGCTTTCAGTATAAACCAAGTACTAATGTGAGTATACCCCCAGCTCTCAGTACAAACCAAGTACTAATGTGAATACACCCCCTGCTTTCAGTACAAACCAAGTACTAATGTGAGTATACCCCCAGCTCTCAGTACAAACCAAGTACTAATGTGAATACACCCCCTGCTTTCAGTACAAACCAAGTACTAATGTAAGCTATTGCACAAATGTAAGCCATAAATGTCTCATTCTTTTCAAGACATCTCACGTCCTTCTCCGGTATTGACTGGCTGACAAACTTCTCAACACAGATTTTCGGGATGTAATGCCATTCGGGTCATAAACCCACTGACATGCCATAGTTTCAGAATGAAAAAAAAATATATCCGCGATTTAATTTTTGTCCAAAAATAAAAGAAATCCTAATTGAATCAGGGACATTTGATTACAGCCCAGTGTGTCTGTATTTAATATGAGTTATGGTTCCCACGGGGCAGAGGCTTTACCTCTGTGCGTGGAGGACCGTATATCATATCAGTGCATGGCTGCAACTGCAGGATAATTGAATAGGGGCAGTACAAACTGGATTTGCCTTGTCCTCAGAAATCCCAGTCATAGTGCCCTCTTTGTGGAAGGGCATGTTGATGATTGTAGCAAGAAGCAGTGTGTGAAATATTTTTGCTTTTGAACCACTGAGACTACTCCCTGTCCCCTGAGGGTTTGTCCTGTAGCCGAGGAACGGGCCAGACTGGTTTGATCCTGGCTGTGTTTGGTTGCAATTCCACTTCCTGTCTTGAGAAATAGAAAGATCCCATATATATTGTGAGATGTTACTACACTCATAAATAAGCAGTTTTCTCAGATAGCATCAACACATCATATGCCTCAATTTTACGTGTTTGTTCAACATTATTTTTAAAGTGTTCATAAAAAAAAAAAAAAGTCTACCAGCGCAGAACTCTTTGCTTGAATTGGTTTGGCTTATTGTAATGATAAGTGAATGGTGATGTGCAGAGTGCTTAAGCTGCTTATTTCACCTGTCCTGTGGCAGAACACTGCATGACTAATGACTATTCAGCCTCTCACCAAGGACATTCTTACCTTTCTCCTCTATCATACCAATGGCACTTAGCAGTGCAAAACTGGACTCCTCTGGTCAGCCAGCTTACCACACTGATCAGATCAAATGCAGAGAGATATCAAAAACATTTGGCTTTGGTTTTGTGGAATCACTTAATGTGCTGTCTGATTTTTTTTTAAATTTTTTTTTTTTACAACTGAGAAACTGAGGAGTCATAACTTTTACACTAAAATTTACTGCGGCAATTGAGAACTTAATGTAAAGTGCTCTATTCAACTCTCCATTAAAGAGGATCCATAGGGAATTTTGGGTCAATAACCATTAAGTCTCAGTGCTAGACATTACAAGTAATGCCACCCCATTGCAGCTCGTGCAGCCAGTTCACAGAACTCTATATTTGGCAAAAACAACTTTTATTTTCACAACTTTTTAACAACATTTTTTTCATTGTAGAAAAACAATGGTCCGTGCCAGTCTTCAGTTCTGTTTCGTGCTCACTCATGCGTAAGTGTTACTGTTTTGGTTGTTAACGGGCTGTTAAACAAAGGCTTTTTTCTCTACATGCACCTGCAAATGCTAAGCTGTGACCCCCACCTCTTCCGAATAAACCTCTCTCTTGAGTGGTATCAACACCAACCGCCCCCCCACCCCACCCTAATGGAGTCTTCGGCCAGAGCAGGCCTGCATGACTGCACACCATCATATTGTTAAACTGTGCCTGTCACAGCAGTGGAGAGTGCCGGCTGCCATCTAATGTGTCCACACATAATTGAAGATTCACAGGATCCTTTATAATCAGGCCGCAGCACAGTGAGATGCCATTGTCTCAGCCTGTGCATAGTTTATATATTTCAGATGGAATTATTGACAGAGTCTATGTTTAGGTCATTGGAGAGTTACGTAGGGTTTTTGTCTGAAATGCACAACAATGTAAAACTATACGTCCGACTTGGGGTCGAAGCAAGTTGGTATCCCAAAGCATGTTTGTAGAGCGGGCAACACGTAGCAGGCAGCTCTCCTTTTTCTGTGGAGGTATTGAGCTGTCTGGGCAGTGGTATCTCTTTTAAGGCATTGACTTTTGTCTAAATGGTGTGTGGCTGTACAGATGCCACTGGCATTGAGCTTTCCACACTGCCTCTTTTCCAGCCCTCTGTCACTGACACCGGCGACTCACAGAGTTCCTTTAGCTCCCTCTCAGCCGTGCACTGATCCTAATAAGGGCATGAATAGCCCTTCACAAACAGCCGAGGGAGCTGAGCGAGACGAGACTGGAGCCATGCCCATTCAGTGTCCCTCTGACTCTCTCTCTTATTCACTCACTCATTTTCTCTTTTATGTTAGCATGTACCTCTCTGTTTGCCCTCTACTGTTTCAGTGTTCTCCTCTGTTTCTCGCATACACACACACACGCGCGCGCACACACACACACGCGCACACACACAATTACAAACACAAAAGTCAAGTTAAAAGCTGGTTAAATGGATGCCAGCAGAGGAGAAAGAGCAGAGATGTCTGTTAGAGGAGCTCATAAACGGCTGTCAGAAGTGACAGACCCAGTGTGATTCGCCATTGTTTTTAGGCTCATAAGAAATTGTGTTGGTTCTCTACTTTATTGCGCGTCCACTTGGCAACCATGCATGAAGCAATCATTGACAATGTGTTTAAAGGCTAGCTCTTTAAAAAAGAATGTTTTGCTTGTTTTCTCGTGCATGTATTTAGCTGCTTTACCATGGAAACTCTCTCCTACACAAATGTAGTTTGTTCTCTGTGTTTGATGTCTTCTGTTACCTCTCAGCAAGCACATATTGCTTGTGACTGTTGTTTCAGTCTTTCTCTTTTTCTCCTCTTCTAAGAATATTTTGAAACTTAATGTTTGCTTTGTAATATTTCAGAAGTGTTTGTCTGTGTATTGTAGTTAGGTGCTGTAAGATGTCCTTTTAGAGTAAAGACACTGGATATTCAAACTGTTTACATAAGCATCTGAGAGATTAACCAATAAAGACAGGACCATCCTGTTCCTGCTTCATGCCAGCCATATTTACAGGTGAGGCTTTAAGCAACATTACATGGAGTTTTATTGCCATTCTGCTGTCAGTGCAGTTGTTTAAACAGGATACTGATGTATGTGGTAAACTGCTGCAATCTAATGTCCATGTATTTTGTTTTCATCCATTTTTTTGGGGGGGGGGCGGAACACAGTAAGCACCTTCACAACCGTGTTTAAACTCACAGTAGATATTTCTTGTGCCTTCAGACAGAAAGACTAATTGGACAAACCTTATCACATCTCAGTCATCATAGAAATTGTGAGGACAGACAGTCCAGAAACAGACAGAATTTTAATTCCTCTGGGAGCCCCATTATTGAATATTACAGTGAATGAGATATGAAAAGCGGAGCGCTGTTTGTTTTTCATGAGTGCTGCGCGCATTAGGTAGAGCTCAAACAGCCCGAGGCTGTACAGATGCTTGAATCATTATGTCTGGTCACCATTTATACCTAAATACACAAAGGCAAGGCTGTGACTACACTGCTTTTTCATGGTAAGCCTGGCCTGTACCTTTATTTGTACATTTTACATTACAGTATGATAGAGAATTCGGTAGTACTCCCAGAATTCATTCATAGATTACCTCACTGAAAACGTACAAAAGAATTTGCTGGATTACTTTTGGTATGAAACACGCTGAATGCTATTACACTAAGACGCTTTTTTTGCTTATACCAGCTTGGTATTTAATTTTTCACTATCAGAATGTCCAAATGATATTAGGTAGAACAAATGACAGCAGAGAAAGAAGAGCAGAGTCCATATGCATGTTAAGCATTAATATTACATTAAGTAAAGCTTATATCTGCTCTGAGTTTATGAGTGTTTCCACAGCAACCAAAGTCATTTGCAGCCCGTCGTCAGTGGAATACAATTTACATTCCTGCCATGAGTTTGAAACAGCTCCAGTAGGTAGATATGAGGTGCATTCTATAGCTTTGTTTTATTTGTGTTGACACAATGTTTAAATCAATGTCAGCTGGAAGCCAAGAGCTCTTGAACATTGCTTCCTGGAAAGCTTGTGAGAGACTGCTCAAATGTGACATGTTGAAACTGAGGTTTTTTGTTTTGTTTTGTTTTGTTTTGCTTTGTTTTTTTTTGTTTGTTTGTTTGACACAACAAAGAAAGTTTGTTCAACAGTTTTAGATGCTCTTGCTGTCAAGGCTGCAAAACCAAACTCTACATTATGGCTATGGTAGTAACTCCTGCTTTTATGATGGATTTGTTTAAGGGTCACTTGTATACTTCTGTCCCTATGAGTCACAATTTGTAATATTCTCGTGACAGATAGCATTGAACTAAATCTTAATATCAGTCTTTTCTCACTGTTGCTCCATTTATTTTTCTGTCTCTTGTTATTGTTCTTTTCTTGCTCTTTGACTTGACTGTCAGAGAAGCAATTGTCACTGGAAACCACACAGATGTTGTGCCCTGACCAGAAGAGGGCATTGAATACATCACTGTCAGAGTATTTGCTTGTTTTTTTGTTTACCTTACAGAAAACTAACAAAAAAGGAATATCAAGATCAAT
Source organism: Chanos chanos (assembly GCF_902362185.1). Taxonomy (NCBI): domain Eukaryota; kingdom Metazoa; phylum Chordata; class Actinopteri; order Gonorynchiformes; family Chanidae; genus Chanos; species Chanos chanos. The sequence goes on from NC_044500.1 coordinate 36,614,821, forward strand.
GACCAGCCTGAAGGCACTGAAGCCATTTGGTGAAAACTGCCCACATATGAGTGGTGGGACAAATGTGTCAGCTGTCAAACTAAAGACATGAGCTTCTATGGTTTATATGGCAATAATGACATAATAGAACAACATTTCTAAGTCAGCTGAAGAAATGCAGTTAACTGTGATTCAGTTGCTGGCTATTAGAAATAGAGGGTAAATCTCATGTGTCTTAATTAATTTTACTTGACACGTCAGAGTAATCCACTAACAGGAGTGGTTTAGTGATATTTAACCATGATGTACTTGCCATATATCTATTGAAACTGCTTACTGCATCTTGAGTTTATAGACTGCCAAAAAGAACAGCTCTCCTCTCCCTTCCTCTCCCCAAAATGAGCTGTTTTTCCACGCAGTATCTGTTTATGACCTCCTGTTTGTGCTACAATACATAATTTCTCAAGCTTCAGTCTGGCAAGTGCACTCTTAGATGAGCATTGGTTTTAAGAACATTTAGTGTACTCCCTGCCAGATGCTGTTAGCGTGAGTCCTTTTAGAGTGGTTAAAGGTGCTGCCATTGCAACCCATTTTCAGCTGTAATGGGATAGATATGCCAGTGGATGGGGACTAACAGAGAGGAGAGAACACCCAGGCTCTTCTGCTGTTGCTCCTGGCTCACTGTCAGGGGTTGGAGAGACAAGGTCAGTGGCTGTGCATTGCCAGCAAAGCAGCCTTCCTTCAGAGGGATGAAGTGACCTTTTCTTTGCCTGCTTGTAGCATTAACCTAGTAGCCTAACTGAGTTCTCTTTTAATACCATGACCATTGTTGGAGTACTGAGTTAAGAGCTGGAGATGTACTAGCATGTGCATTTCCTGTACAATACCAGGTGGTGTTTCGTATCAGTTAGTTATTGTCTGTCTTATATTTTAACTGAAAAGTCATCAAGTACAAAAGTTCCCCTCTGCAGAAGCATTAGTGGAATATTCTATAGCAGCTCCTCTCAAACTATGATGCACCGATCCGCGACAGGAAACTACCGGTCCACAAAACCCCCCACTGCGCCGGTCAAATTATGCTCAGTGCTTCTGTCACTTGCCAGGTGAAAAACAGTAACATTTTAAGCAAGTTGTCGTGGGCGGGAACACTTAACATTCTAGAATCTTTAGTGAAATGGTACTATTTTCACCTGGCAAGTGACAGAAGCACCAAGCGTAGTTTGACTGGCGCTGCAGCAGGGCTCTGTGGACAGACAGTTACTATTGTTACTATTTTCAAAGCAAGGAGTTCAGTCAAGGGGGTGGGGACCTGGCTGTTTCCTTGCCCCACCCCGGCGCCTGTCCGCGGCCTGGAGTTTGAGAAACGATGCTCTATAGTGTGTCAGACCCCAAACCAGTTGTGTAAGTAATAGACATTAAGCATTTTTTCAACTGTTATTCTTCAGTGTAACTGCAAAGCCCCAGTTAACCATAATATGGAAGACTGAACCATCTCAGTACCTGGTACTATAGCAGCATAGGACTGTAAAACACAAACATCAATAGATCAGTACTGCACAACATGTTGTCTACACATATTTCAACTTTAAAGACAATTATTGCTTATTTTGTTTTGATGCCTGCCACACATGTAGGTTCCTGATAAACGGTATAAACTTTTAATTTTGAAACTCAAAAAGATTGAGGATGGCCTTGCAAGAAGTCGAAGTTTATTTTGAGCCGTGAGCCAACATAAGCAGTAACAAGATGCTCCATTGGTAACAGCTTGCACTTATGAATATCACAGTCAGCTGACTGGAGCACATCCTCCCATAGGAGCTCAGACTGCGCATGAGATCTGACTGTAAAAAGACCTTCTGTGACAGCACTGCAGACCTGCACATGCCCTTCAGTCAACAGGACATGCTGACCGCTGCTGTCATTGTGTAAAGACTGTGGATGTCACACTGCATTTGCGCTTCCACCTCGTCAGTCTCATGTTCTGTGTGGGTGCTGGTGAGACGGTGTCTGTGACAGTCGTTTGGAGCGTCAAGACGTGTTGTTTTGTTTCAGTTTCTCTCCACCTTTTGCATCTCTGCTTGTAGGTGTGTGTCTCTTTACCTGTTAGCCACTGTGTTGTTTACCACGTCACATTGAAACACAAAAGAAACCTTTGGTCAGTGGTGCTATTTGTGTTATTGTCTTTATCAGATTCATTGGAATTTCTTGTGAAGATAACTTTTCTTTTTCTGTAGTTCATATAGGGTGTCGCAGTTTATAACCTGTCAGTCTTCTCTCAGCCAGTCTTTAGTGCAGCCTTTACATGTCTAACGTAATTGCCTCAGGCTAACATGACCCAGCCTGCTTCTTACTTAACCTTGAGTAACCTGTTATATACAAGTATACATGCAGAAAAGATAAGCAACTATAATAATCCAAGACAAGCCTCCATTCCTTGTTCATGTCAGGATGTAAGGAATTACTGTACCCAAAGGCCTTTTCAAGAGCAACATCAACACTCAAGTCTATAAATTAATGTTTTCAGACAATACTCAGTTTGATTTAAAGCTTGTTATGCTCTAGGTATGGATTGGAATTTGGAAGTTGGCGTGTGTGGTTATGATTTGGAAAAGTTTCTTTAACATTGGGTTAAAACTTTCATCGTAATTAATAATAGATCCAGCTGTTAGGTAATGCATTGCGGTAGTTGAGGATGTCACAGCAGTGAAAGGAGACACAGATATGATTTCATGTTTAAGGAAATGGATAATTCATGAAGAATTGAAAATGCACAAAGAATGAAAAGATGCAGACAGCTCATCACCTCATCCTTAAATTCCCCCAAAATCTTTCAGCAGAGGGAATAAAAGTGACAATCAATCAAGCTTTGCTGTGGCAGAGCAGAGATAAGAAATGATTCAATTTGAGTACAAGTACCTCAGCTTGTCTTCTGTCACTATCCTCACCAGGGCTTAGATTACTCAGCAAATTGGTGGAAGGGATTATGGGTAACATGGTCTGTGTCTTCTCCTCGCCCTTGCTGCCCTCTGTTTCGTCCATGGCTCATTCCTCATTCAAATCAGTTTGATGGTTTTTATGACTCCAAGTGTTTTACTGAAGGCACAGATTACTTCAGATTCAGAGCCAGCATACTAAGCAGGGAAGGTACGTGAGAACTGCTGTCTGAGCGCCATTCAGACTGCTCTAATGTGATCATCTGCCTCTGGCTGAGAATGGCTACACTCATATTTATCTACAGGATCATAAGTAGCCCGCAGCATTGGGACACTTGGAATTCATCCTCTGTCTGTTTAACTCATCTGATAGTGTGTTTGGTTATCCCTGTCCCTGCTAGGTCTTGTATTAATACACGCTTCTTTCAAAATCCTTGACTCCTGTGACAGAATAGGTGTGCCTGAAGGGTTAATCACGTCTGTATCGAGTCACAGTGTGAGGATGTGCTGACATTGGCGATGAGTGAAGATTTCTGTATTCCACTCAGAGAACAAGTGCTGAAGGACAGTGAGGGCCCTCAGTGAGGCCTTGAGGAGTGACTGGGTCCCAAGGGGCAGCTCACTGCGTCAAAACATACTGAATTCTCATACTCCTGCATAAGTAGACAGACACACACACACACATGCACATAAGCACACACAAACACACACACACACACACACACACACCACCTTGTGTTTGGAAGCCTGTTCTGCAGTGACACTCTCAGTGGGAGGAAAGGAGTAGTCGAGTCAGAGATGAGCCTCCCACCCAAACACACAGCAGCAGCACAGTGTATATGTGTGAGAAAACAAGCAAGTATGTGAGATTACAAGGGCAATAAACTGTTTCGTGTAATGATTTTTTTTAATATTATTTTAAAGGTCTGCAGTCCTTTGATAGAGGAACTTTGTTGTTGTATATGAATTGAATACAACAACACCCCAGTGAGAGACAGAGAGAAAGATAGGAGAGTTAAAAGAAAGAGAACAATGCTAATAATTGAAGTGTGCGTGCACGTGTGTGTGTGTGTGTGAGAGAGAGAGAGAGAGAGTGTATGACAAAGCTCATGATCAGCTGCTTAAGAGCCACATGATCCTGAGGGTAGATCTAGCTGGCACTGGCATGAAATATGTGAAAGTTTGTTGGTCTGTGCTGTGAGCACCAGCGTGAGACTTTAGATGGAATCTCGGTCCCTTCTGGCCTTTGAGGCACTGAGCCAAAACTCTAAAATCAAAGGGAGGAAACAGAGAGCCACAACAGAAAATCCACCAGTAAGAGCTTTTAAGGCAGCAGCCTATGAATGAAACGAATATTGCAGAACCATGTCTCTGAGTAGGCTCAATGCGTCTGTCTTTGCAAGCGGACTGTGAAATGCACACGTTGGCATTGAAGGATTTACTTTTCACATTTGCTTATGTAACTACAGTGTTAGAATATGGAATTAAATCCATTTTTTTTAAATCATCATCAAAACAGTATGTGTTAAAGGTGAAGCCTCATTTTGAATAATGTAAATCATTGGTGAGATTAAGTTTGAGCATTTCAGACAGCATGGATAAATGTAAATTGCTGTCCTCTGTAAGCTATAATGTATCAAACATGTGTATCAAACATATGTATCATTCATAAATAATATAGACTAGAAAATACTTGAACAAACATGAAGAGACAGCCTTAATCTTGACATAGCTGTGATGCGCTGCAGCTGTGTCTGTAAGTTGGGGAGTATCTGTAATTTGCATAGTTCTCTCAAGGTTGAAGAGCAACAGGATGGACAGCCTCTGTTGTTTACCTTCAGAAGGAGTCATGCCAACAGTCCTATGAAGATATCCAGTCTCTGAGAGCAATTAGATCCTCTGTGCAACACTTTCTTTCTGACATTCATACCTCACATACTTCTCATGAATACTACCAGTGTGTGTCAGCTTTGTTGCAATAGGTCTATGATTACAGTGTGTCTTTGAATGTCATAAGAAGCTTGTATCTTAGCTTAATTCTTGACAGTGTAGACATAGCAAGTCCTTTATCCAACTTGTTAATGAACTGGGATATAGGTTTTTTTTGTCAGTTTGGACAGAAATGGCAAGTTCTGTAATGAGATATGTGTTGGATCTGTCTTGGCAACCTACTCTCGCAATGCCTCCACAGTTGCATATCATCACGGCCCAAGATGAAAAAAATGCCACTGTCAACTGTGACATACTGAATAGGGATCCAATGTATTAATGTATCAGGCTTAAATAACGGCAGTAAAAACAAACCACCAAGGAATGGCATGCAAAAAACAAATGTTGCCGAGTGGTATTCCTGGAATGTTTGTTTATAGCCTTCATGCTGAATAAACTCAGAAACGAATCCTATACTTCCATTCAGTGCTCTCTAAGGAAATAAAATATTTTTCTCGTGTGTATTTGTGTGTTCATCAGTCTGTCCTTGAAAACTGAGTATTGGAGCGTAAAGTGTGCGTTTCCTCTGATCTGTCATTGTGCTCTTGGACCTTTGGTTAAAACTGCTGGATTTCTCTAACACGTTATGGGGATTTGCCAAGTGTATAGTATTTAAAATGTTCCACTTGATAGAGAGTAAAAATGATGATGCAAGAGATAGAGATTAAAGATCGATGGTAGCTAAAGGCCTAATGTGACAGATATGTCCCAAAGATAAATATCTCCCTGTCATGTTCTCTACAACAACACCTGTATTTGTGTAGATATTTTTAAATCAATGATAACACAGATTCTGTTAGTGTAAATTCTTTGTCATAAAATTTGACTTTGTTGAAGCTGTATATTAAAACTGATACTAATCCAGTGTACTTTTGTCAGTCTGGATCCCTCTGTAACAGTGAAAAGAAGCATAGATCACCGATCTCCTTTATTTGTGTGAAAGACTGGATGGATTGATTTTGGTCTCTGTGTTGAGAGTTGCTGACACGGTTGGCTCTGTAATTAATCACTGGAGATAAACAGGCAGTTTTGCTCCTACAGTGCATGTTTGGGTGACATTTTTGGTTTCCTCCAGAGTCAAAATGCCAGCTATGATTTGTTGTTATTCAGTGGCTAGATGCTATGGCAATTACCATACAATGTCATCTCCAAAGGGACACAGTAATTATTTGTGTTGCCTTGCAGCTGCACAGATGAGTCTCCATTGATCTGGTGTCTGTAGCTGAGCCAAACAGAGATAGCCACTTATTACATGCTGCAACTGTCAAATGACCTTGACAAAGTCTGTTGTCAGTTAATGGCTAGGTAGGGCTTTAACGCCAAGCCCTCCTGAGCTGGAAATGTTCAGAGTGACAGTCACCCCTTGTGAGTTGTCACCCCTGTGACAGAGCATTCTCCTACTTTTTTAACTGTGCAGTGAACTCAGGTGATAACAGTCATGTCACTTCCTAATGTATCAGAAGGGTTTTTGGCTATATGGCGAGGCTTGCCTTTAGCTCACCTTGCAATGTGTAGTGTATGACGGCTCATATGTGACAAATTTAAGTCTGGTTCTTTGTTTAACACTATTTGAAATGTTCTGAGGTCTTTGTAATGATAATAAGGCTGAGTAGAAAGTGAGGAATACTATATAAGAAAATCTGAGATTTGTGTGTCAGATATTTCAGTGTCAGTTATTGCTTAATTTTCAGATCAGTGCACACCAGAGTAAAAGAATAATATGATTTTTGTTAAGCCAAGCAGGACCCAAGAGTCATTGAGACTGCCTAGTCAAAGCCTGTAGCGTACTTACACTCATTAACATAATATTCGAATGAGCAGATTGTCTGGGTACTATTCCTTAACCCTGAGGCCCTGAATGACCCTTCTAGCCTAGTATAATGCCACCAACACTCCAAACCCTCAGGCATATATTCTAAATGTTCCTGCATTAAGCAATAGACCGCAGAGACCACACACTGGTGACTCTGTTTCAATGTATGTGTGTATTAGCACTGTCACGATATCAGATTTTCACTACATGATTATCGTGGCCAAAAGAATTCACAGATTAAGTGGATTCAGTGGTCTTTTGCTCCATGACTACGCTTCAGCTGGAGACAGATTGAGTAATTCTACAGTTAAGATTCGATGATGCTGCAGCGCAATCACATTTGCATTTTCTCACGGAAGTGCATCTCTAGTTTACAATATTATCATGCGTGTATTATTAACACAATATCAATATTTCATCTTTTAAATATCACGGTTATCGTCAATACTAGTATGTCATGACACCCCTAGTATGTGTATATATATACATATATATAATTATAATCATCAATACCGGTGTATCGTGACACCCCTAGTATTTATCTTTGTATGTGTGTGTGTGTGTGTGTGTGTATATATGAATTATTATTATTTTATTATATACAGAATATAAATATATAGAGATATATTTATAATTATTATAATTATTATAATTCTTATTTTATTTTATTATTTATTTTATTATTTATTTATTTACATTTTTATATTCTTTTGGGTACTCTTTTTCTCATCTCAACCTTTTTTCCTGCTCATCCTCAGTGTGCTGATAATAGGGTTTGATACTTTCTCTCTCAGGTCTTTGCAGTATTTTACATGCAGGCAGAAGTGACAAGAGGTGCTGGAAATGTCAGGAGCTCTGCCAAAACAATTTTGGGTGGGCTGCCATGCCTACATGTGGAGGTGTCTGACCTGTGGGATTTAGAGAGAGAGAGAGAGAGAGAGAGAGAGAATACAGCATGAAGCATACAGACCCACCACTCTCTGTCCACTGCTGTCTCAGTACACCTCAGGGTCTGTATTTAGCTGCTTTTGACATGTTCTTTTTTCCAGCTAAAGGCATTTTTTGGACCGTGGTTGTTTGAAAACTGCTCTTAATCATTAGAGGAGCAGAGGCTTTGGTTTCGCCTCTGAGTTTACTGCAGCTCTTGCTGTTCTGGCACAGGCACTGAGCCATAGGGCGGCAGCAGCAGGGTGCCAGCCAGTTTATTCTTGAGCTGCTCTCCTCCATCAGGCCTCCCCAATGACCGTCTGCCTACTTCATGAAATGATCTGAAATACTGAAAAATTGTCTGTGATCAGACAGTTATGCAAATCTTACCCATCCTCAGCTTTGTATGAAATTACCAGATTGTAGTGGCTAAATGGTGCACACTCTGCATGTTTAGAAATTAATCGAATATTTGAATCCATTGAGGTCAAGATCAATGAATACATCTTCAGTGTTTATTGGCTCTGAGTTACTTGAAAGACGTTCTTTGAAACTGAATTAGGAGTGAGAGAGAGAGAGAGAGAGAGAGAGAGGTGAACAGAGAGTGTGAGTGTTGGTAGGTGTCTGTTTGGGAGGGTGAGAGAGTGTGCATTTTTCATGTTTAAAATCATTTCTCAATGAATTTAATACAAAAAATCCATCATGGAACACTGTTGAAGTGTACTACCTTTCAAGAAATTTAGTTCTCCACCACTCTGCTGGATCTATGGTAATGCCACTGACAAGTCGGAGCCACAACCCAAGGAGTGAAGCCTTCCTCATACAACGGTGGTAAAAGAAAAAGGATGGTGTGAAAAAACTCAACCTAAGTTCATCACCTAAGCTTGGCACTGATGGCTCTAGTAAGTGGACTGAATGCCTTGAGCACACAAGTTGGGTCTCCAGTGTGTTTTATCTGGAATCCTCTCAGGCGCAGATGGAATTCTGTTATAACTCTTAGGTGTTTGTACAGCCTGAACATCTTCATTTCATGACATGAGCAGAGTGAAAGCGTGTCACCATAAGTCCAATCCGTCACCCCAGCATTTTCATTAGATTTCGTGACTTGAGAATGGTTTCAGTCTTGTTGGGGATGAAAAGAAATTTGAAGAGGTGTTTTAGTGTTGACCATGTTTGATAAGTGATGCCCTTAGTGTTTATCCTGAAGATGTCCAAAGCTATCTGAAATATGAAAGACACAGCCTCACACTTTCTCTTTATGCCTGTGAGCAGGCTTGTGTGTTGAACACCTAAATCCGTTCTTTAAAATGTGTATGATTCCTGTGTCATTTATTCTTCTTGAATCAGGACAGTGCTGTCTGTGCCACATACCACAATGACACGAGTCTCATGAATCATTTTAACAGTTTTGCCCTGTTGCAAACTTGCATGGAAAGGGATGTAACAGATGGAAAGTCCATCGAACGTCTTAGTAGGTCTCTGTTTTGTATAGACAGACGATTGTTGGTTTTGTCCATCCTCTGTAGACTCATGTACTTAGCTCTTAGCTCTTTCATTTCTTCTGCTCTAAGATGTTCAAGTAGAGGATGTTAGTCAAGGTGCTGCTTGGTGATGATGTTGAAAACAAGCAGGGAATATATATATATATATATATATATATATATATATATATATATGTATGTATATATGTATGTATGTATGTATAAGATCACCACTACCAATGGAAAGGAGCAGGTGGAGTGTTGTCCTGTAATTACGTATCTGAAGAGGATTAGAGTAGTAGAAGGACTCAGCTGCCTTATAGGCACATGCCTTTCTCTACTCACTTGCAGCAGTTCACTTCTTACATAGTTTACCACAAAAACAACAACTTGTTTTGGTGTGTTGGCAGAGTTCATCGTTCTGCTGACACAGTGGCAAACACTGCCTGAGGAGAGTTTCCTTTCTTCTCTCCTCTGAGACTTTCTGTTCCATGGTCTTTGGTACTCATATGAAGAACAGTTTGTTTGGCCAGATAAGCAGTTTTGCAACTATTCAAGATAACGCACAGGTTAAAATTCATTTCAGCAGTGTGCTCAACTACTCATGTTGTTTTGTCATACTGTATTCTGTTTATTTTAAAGGAGTAGTTTTTTTTTTTCAAGGACAAACTTTTCCCCTGAAGAAACAAATAATCTCAGTTCTTAATTACAAAGTCTGTGTTGGAAACAAAGACTGCATTGTTTCAGTGCGCGCAGCCGGGTCATGTGTGTAGATTTACAAGCTTATATTGACATCTGATCTTAAATGTCCTGTCCTCAGATATGGAGACCATATCAGTGGTATGTAAATACAAATGAAACTGTTTTATTTTTATGTATGTTATGATAGAAAAAGAAACGAGATATTTATTGCTACATTTTGTTAAATGCCTTAAAGGACCACGTTGAAGAAGTCTGTAAGTGATTTGCCAAATGTCAAATCCAGCAGCATATTGTGTGATTTTGTGTGGTTTTTGAATGTATGCAAGTTAGTTACATTACAGTGAAATTACTAAAGTGTCTGCTCTTGTCTGTGACAAGAACTACCCAAAATGTTTCTTGATTAGCTCTCTGCTTTTAATGCCTTTATTTAGCTAACCCTCATTTTCAGAGGTTTTTAATGAACACGGTGTTTCCCGAGGCACTGAAGGGCTGAACACCCACACTTATACTGTGAATTATTCCAAAACTCTTTAGTTAGCGCTGTGAAATTCTCTATGCCAGATTGTACTTCCCTCAGTTTTAATGAGTGAATGTAGTACTCTTATCTAAGTTTGTCTAGTGGCTTGACAATGATGGTAATGACCTGGTGCAACTGTAGATTTGAAAACTTAAAAGTAATAGGAAAGAATCCTGTTTCACAGACTACTCATGCTAAGGTTCTATTGCAGTTTTTTTTTTATCAGGAAATGCTTCATTAATAGAATCTAATCTCATTGTTTTTTACATTATGAAAGCTCCAGGTCACGCAATTTACAAACAAGCTTCTCGGAACAATCTAACAGTAATTTCATACAGTACAGAAATGCACGAGATTGAATAAATATACTTCTAAATACAAAGTTTTATCATCCATTTCTTTCCAGAAAAGTATTAAAAAGACTAGGGAGTACAAATACTAGCAATGATAGGCTTGTCCTTGTACCTCACATAGTTTGTCTTTTGCAGTATAATTTCCAGCATACCCAAAAGAGCTAATATTTAGGGACCATTATGCTGAGCCTTAATGTAATGGCATGGCTCTGCTACCAATTGGACCTTATGACAAGTCCTCTCATGTCATCATGCAATTGCTGTGTACCTAGTTCACCCCAGGGTTCAGTTTATACACAAGTCCCTATCTGCCCTTTCAAGGGAAAAGAAGGCATTTTACACCACACTTTGAAAAGGTCTGTGAAAATAAGAAAGAGCAAGTGGCTGGATTAAATCTGTCAGGTTGTCATGGACTTTCTGACACTGCAAAACACACAGAGAATATAGTTGACCTGATGTTAAATGTTAGGTAGCTGCTGGAGACGACAGATCAACTGTGGGATGCCTCTTGTGCTCTACGGTTTCCTCAACTTACTCATTATTGGAAAGGTCAGATGTTTTGAGAGGTGAAACACACAGCGAAGGAATCTCTCCAGAATTCCACTGCAAAAATTTGAAAACATCTCACATCTACCAATGGATAATAATAATTAAAAAATTCATTCTTTTATTGTATTCTCAAATGGAGTGAAGCTATATGTTTGATTCAAACCTGGTGTATGAAAGGAGCAAGTATATGCTAGAAGAGTTGTGTATAAGACTCAAGGATAATCTTCACCTCCTCAGTGTCTTCAGGTATACATGTAAGGAATATAGACTGAAAACACAATGGTAGGTATGTCGTAATTCTCTACACTGTTTAGACCTGAGGGGATATGGATTACAGTCTTCTTCTGTCAGCACCAATCAAGAGAACATCCTCTTGCAAGGATGTGTAGTGCAAACAATGATACCTGTTGAAGTATAGTGGAGGAATGCACGGGGTGGAGGGCCAAAATCACTCAGCAAACATGTTGTTTATATGGACTGGACAGTATTGTTCACCTGACTTGTCTATGGAATGCTGTTAATATTGTTTGAATGGTGTCTATGACTGTGAGCTTGTGGATTGCAGTGAAGTATAATCAGTTTATCTTTAGCTTTATGTAGTCTGACTTCCTGCCTTTAATGAGCACAGTTAATGAGGAGCCCTAAATGTGTCTCTTTGGGTCATACGCTATCACAGACAAGATACCATAAGAGAGGCTGGGAGACAGGTGACTTCAGAGGAGCTGTGGTTGTCCCCCAGAGACAGTTAGCTGCCTCCGGGAAGTGTCCCACTGCTTTTATGCCCCTGAATAATGCCATAATATATGGTGGAAGAGAGCTTCGCTAAAGTAACTTGATAGTCTGTCAGGATCCACCTTGGTCATGCTGTGCTAGAATGCACTGACTCTTATTGGAACTGACATTTGGAGGCCTCTCTTGCTCTTGACTTGTCTCTCTCTCTCTCTTTCCAGCTTTTTCTTTCTCTGTCATATCTGGATGCTGAAGCCAGTTAAATGACACTGCCTACCTCAACATCTGCTACCCCATAAAAGACCCCTTAAGGCGATGCATGGCATAGTTATTTCATTGCTCCTGCATTGTTGTAACAAATAAATGGACAAATTGGATTATATGGTAATAAAGTACTGCCCAGAACTGAGTTGCAGTGGAATGTGAATAGGGCATTGGACAGGCTCTAGAGTGGTAAGTGTCCTCCCACGGCAGATGGCTGTGTCTTGGCATGACGATCCCTGGTGAGGACAGAGTAAAAGGAGGAGCAGGTGAAAAGAGATGGTTGATGACTCGTGCTGGTCTCAAAGCGAATGAGTCTGGTAATGTCGTAGCAGTGCCCAGGTTCTGATCCTGGCTGTCCAGATAAAACAGTATGACACTGGCCTGGTCTGGTAAAACCATGAAATCCTTGCATTATAACCGATATCTTTAATAAGCTCCGGCTTTCTGATGGTACCTTTGTTTTGCTCCTCCCTTTAGCCTGCCCTCTTCTTTTGATAGTTCCCTCTCTCTCTCTCTCTCTCTCTCTCTCTTGCTCTCTTTCTCTCTCTCTCTCTGTCTCTCTCTCCTCTCTCTTTTTCCATGGATAGCTTTGTCACACAGGCTTTGGGGGGGGGGAAAAGTTCATATCTGTTTCCATGGCAACAGAGTCTCTGTACTGAGGCATTCTCCCTCCCTCTTCCTGTTTCTCCAGCATTAAAAAGCTACATGGTGGGAGGCACAATTAAGAAGGAAACTTGCCAGATTTCACATATACAAAAAAGGAGAAATGCACACAAAAGCAAAAATACCCAAATGTTAGAAATGCTATAAAGAGCAATACCCCTATGGTGCCATGAATTGTGCTAAAATGCTTCTTCTTGTCTCACTGACATCAGTGCTTGTTATGCCTCTTAGTTTGTTAATTAAATGAAACCATTAAAGATACCCAGGCAAGAGAGCTAGTTGAGATCTAGGGACAGGAGGGTAGAAAGTGTTTCTGTTGCTGTTGTTGTTATTATTATTGTTGTTGTTATTGTACACCTATGTGTCTGATATCTGCAACAGGGATTTCACAACTGATGAAAAATGATATTTTATGAGAAAACAGAGAAAGAAAATATGACTCCTGACTGACACTATGCATTTATGTTATTACATACAGATTGATCATGTGTGCTACTGTATAAGTCTGAGTCTAAGGTCAGTAAGGGAAAATTGAAACTGTCATCTTTTTGATACAACTGGGAGAAAACTCCCAAGACTTCAACTCACCATGTACCAGGCTCTGACTGAGAATATGGTTAGTAACCAAGTGCGTGTGCTCACGTGAAATTGCAGGCTCTGAAGTGCAGTGTAGTAATGAAATGCCCATAAACACGCACATGTGGAGTGATGATAGCAATCTACATGATTTGATTTTAGAGGTCACTGTAACCAAGTGGTGCATATTGAAATAGCATGTATGTTCATTTAGTGTTTCGTTGTGCTACAGAAAAGAAGAGACCACACTGTAGTGAGTTTACCATAGTCATTGTCTTGTTTGCAGTCCCTTACAGCAAACTGATTTAACCTCAGCTGGATTAGAAGTAGAAGTGCTTTATTAAATGGTTTGTGGAAAATAGGCCCCATTACAGTTGAACATTTCACACTGCTCCTTGTCCTTATGGTAAGGAAACAGTTGTTGACAACGGAGAGCAGTTTTTGAGACAACAAAGCGGGGGTTTTCCAGGACAAATGGCAACCTTGCTGTACACTGCTTTACGAAGGCATCGTAAGTCATAATCTTAAGTGTGTGGGGAATTCACGTTCACTGTGGTCCAGGGTCATATGTCTTCTGTTGTCCCCTGTGGTGTCCGTCCCGATGCTGTGGGGCATTATTTTGATGTGATTTGTGTTAGGAGGGCAAAACTAAAGCCCAGAGGTCAAATGGAAATTGGAATAGACTTGTTTTGGTCTCTGAAGGTCTGGAACATTTAATGAAAGTGGTTGACATCCCTCCACGGACCAGCTGAATGTCATTGGAAGATCTTGCCATTACTCTTTTTTATATCTAATGAGATGGGAACATTTTTTCCATTGGTAGATTTCTGCTGTGAAGACTAAAGATAGTTAAAGAAGCAAAAGCCTTAGTTACATATAGACTGATATACTAACTGAATGATAAGCAAGATTTTCTCTCTGTACTGAATTCTCAAAATAAGAGTGTAGAAACCATGACAGCTTATCATAATCATAAGATAAGGAGACCAATCTTTATTTTTATCTTTATCATTTTATCTACTTTATTCTGTCATTGTTTGTGTGTGTGTGTGTGTGTGTGTGTATGTGTGTGTGTGTGTGTGTGTGCGTGAAGGGAACAGTAACACATGAGAAAGACGTGTAGAAATAGGATCCACACTTTTTGCTCAAATCATGAATGGTTTCTGGATTTACTTATGTTTTCACTGAACTGTTGACCCCTAGTTGTCTGTAACTGTCTAAATCATGTTTAGATTTCGCAATGGTGTTGTGCACTGTCTAATGACAACTTTTCCCAGTAATATCTAAATTTGAACGAGACTCCTTGTGAAATTCGGCTTTTCATATTGCGCTCTTTGCCACTAAAATGTGCTCTCTGTTTTCTCAGTGACTGACTTCCAAACAGGAGATTGTATTACTTAACCAGATGAACTTGCACAAGCCACTATGCAAGGGTGGCTATGCAGTTCTAAAAGCTGAGTCATTGTTACCAGAGCGCACATTTTACTACTGAAAAAAAAACTGCACTGTACACACTCTTATTATCTTTTGTAGGATAAAGAGTTACCATGACAACAGAGACAAGCCCTGATTCGGAAGTGAAGAACACAGCAGAGGAGCCCCCCCAGCACAAAGGAGCTGCAATTGGGATGCAAGGCTCAGCTTCAGATGGCAAGATTGCCAAACAGGTGGGAGATGAATACTGTGATTTTATGTATAAAAAATATTTTTGAAAGTGCAACACAGCAGGCTTTCAAATGTTACTGCACGGCACTGACGCAATCGAATGGTTTGACACCAATGTTGTGTCAATTTTTTTCTTGTCGACAGGAAACAAACAGCAAACTTCCTGATGATCACAGAGAGACAGATGATATGTCAGAGAAGACAACACCTGGCAAGAACCTCAAATCTCCCCAGAAGACTTCCAAGCGATCCAAGATGGCTTCATTCAAAGTGACCCTTCTGGACAGCTCAGAGTATGAGGCTGCCATTGAGGTAAAAATCTCAGCACACTAAGCCTTTGCCAGTTGCAGCAATTTCACTTTTTTTTACTTTGCAT
Organism: Chanos chanos; assembly: GCF_902362185.1. Taxonomy (NCBI): domain Eukaryota; kingdom Metazoa; phylum Chordata; class Actinopteri; order Gonorynchiformes; family Chanidae; genus Chanos; species Chanos chanos. The sequence continues at coordinate 36,630,337 of NC_044500.1, forward strand.
TTAGATTGATCAAGTTTAGATTTGTCCATTTAAAATACATTCAAGTTGCAGCTTCTAAAATCAGTTCAGCTTTTCTGTATTCTGTTGCCCATAGAAACCAGTTTCCCTCTGAGCTACTGGTGTATGCGTTGGTCTGAAGTGTAGGGGTGGCTGAATGTAGACAACTCTGATATAACTAAAAAAGGGTGGGTGGCATGCTGGAGAGCTTAAGGGAGGCATGGCTAAGACCAGGCTTTAAGTCTCTGTTGTTCCAACAGTACTGCCAACCATAGTCAACACTTCGTTTCTCATTTATGACTTTCCTGGAAAGCGTTGTAATACCCACCTATGACTCAGAGCCCATTTACCAAGAGACATTGTGGACAGCTAGTTAAAGTGTCTTCATAATAGGACAGACCGGTGACAGGCAAATATGGTAATTTTCTCTCTTTTTAGCTCTTATGGGTGTGCAAACAAGGCTTGTTTCAACCCCAGTAGCCACAGGCAGCTATTAGATTGCAATTTTTGTTGCTCTAATCCTGCTCTGCTATCACATGTTGCAATAGAGGAATGAAAGCCTTGTCTAGCTGTCAGATTGCAGATATCAGAGCGCCTCTCCCGGCACAGATTGCCCACTCTATGCGCCTGTCATCTATGAGAATCTTGTGACTGTTGCTAGTATTTGTTCTTTCCCCAGCTGAAGGAAAAGCTGATGTAATCATTAAACTAAAAAGAGCCTGGTTCAATAGAAGCCGAGTCTCTTCCAATGGGAGTGCAGAAAACTGCATGTTGAAACAACTCTATGCCCTCAAAGCTTCCCGAAGAGATAAGCTGTTAGAAAAATACAGAGCACTGTGAGAGGTCAATGCATATTGCTCTCACCCGGAGAAATATTCTTCAGCAAAAGCCATGACCAGGAGATGGGAAATCTATGTTTGTTACATACCACAAGTCAGGCTCAGTCAGGAAGAAAATGGAATAGCAGGGAACATTATTTTGAGCTGTATTTTGAATGTGTGTGTACGGAAGTGTGTGAGTGTGTGTCTGAACTAGTTAATAACTAAATTACCCTTAGAGCTGAGACTTGACGATATTTCTTTTTCTCTTTTTCCAAGTCTTTATAATTGCTCCACACTGATATTTCTTTTCTTTTTCGGTTCAGGTAATTCAACATTCTACTAGCACTCTTAAGCTGAAATTGAATCCTATAAGCCCTGTGGTTTACCAAGATTTTGCATGCTAATCACAAAAACCCCCCCAAAGAAACCTTATTTCTGAGACTTCACACTCTCCTCCTGTTGTACTTATGTCAGATGTGCTTTAACTTCATGGGGCCTTTTGGACCTTTCTGTGCATAATTATAGCGTTAGTTGTAAGCCTTGCCCCCTCTAACCTTCCCACATACTCTCGTAGATAATAGCAGTTCAGGATTGAAAAGGCGGGTGTAGTATGTGTCAACTTTTCCTGAAGGAAGTACCACATTCGAGGGTTAATTAGATCTCTCTCTTGCTGTAGTGGAGTGCACTTGCCTGGCTGGGAGTGAAGGGGTGGAGAGGGTAGGAGGCGTTCTCTGTCAGTGTTTCTTTCACCTACATCATAGCGGTGCACATCTCACCAATTTATAGAGCCATGACGCATAATTCTTTATAAAAACCAATTCACCATGTATTTCTGACAAATGCTGATTTACAATAGTTAGCAGCAGTCCTGTTTAATCATTTGTGAGTTCTTTTCTGTCTTAAGGCAGATTCTATTCACTGCAAGTAGAATTTAAACACAACCCCTGCTGACTTACAAGGACCCCAGGAGGAATCTTGCCACTGACAGAATCTAAACCTCTGCATAGAGTTATATTACCGCTCATAGTGTCTGAAGAGGAAACTACTCCTCATATTATGTGGAGTTATAAAAGACCCAGATTCGCTGTGTCCATGCTGAGAGATACAATGAGTTAGCTTTTCTTTCTGTAAAACTCATTGCCCTCCCTTAACTCATAATGAGGCAGTAGAGGAAACTTCTTGATGCTGAAGGTTTAAGATTATGAGCAACAGTGATAGACCCCCCCCCCTCTCCCCCCAAACTGTTTCCATGGCAACAGCTATCTCATTGTCACCACGGAAACAAGATGCCTGGAGAGCAGCAGTTGAATCACACAGATGCCACGTGCCCAAAGAGCAGCTCTCTGTGCAGAGTGACTTCACTGCCTCAGGGGGAGCATTAGGAGAAACAGTGTTCAAAAACAGTCATGATTAGAGCCTGAGCCTCTGTGAGGAGGTCCTTCTCACTCTTATTTTCAGGCATTATATAAGGAAATCTTCTCTTTTTCTCCAGGCTGGAGATACAAGTGGCCTCTTTTGGCTTTACTCTCAATAATGTAGTGCACTGATATAAAAACTGTTGCTTACATGGTGTCAAGTCTTGTTGAATTGTTTAGCTATCATAGTGTCAGGGGTCTTATACCCTTGAAATTCCTTGAAAAGGATGTGTTATCCAGGCCTGGTAATATTTGAAAAATAACAAATATCTGAAAGTGGCTAGGAAGGTCACAGAAATTCATCTTTATCTCTGTCATGTTTTTGTTTGAACTTGTTACTTATGTGTGAAATCAATGCTAATATTTCACCATCTAAGATATAGCTGTATTAGCTACTTTGCAAACACCCTTAAGAAATTGTCTGAATCAATTCAGCTGAAATGTTTGATTGAGTTGGAATACGACTAGATGCTCTCTTGTGTTCTATTTCCTTGCTCTTTTTTCTTGCCATTATAAATTTCTAATAGAAATTATTGTGAAAATGTCTTGCTTTGGAAAGTCATGGAAATCTTTGCAGCATCTCCTTTCCGAGTGAAAGGAACCCTGCTGCTTGCTTTTCGTACGTCTCACATCTTCACATCAGAGTTCTCACATTTTAACAATTGAATGTGTTCATGAATATTCTGTGGGAATTTTTTGTGTTCCATAGCCTCCTCTGTAGATTCTGAAACAGTTTTATGGCTTTCAGAGCCCCAGTATGTGTTAAATTATTAATTTCTAACAACCATACACTGTTCATATTAAAGTAGCTATTACATAATCTGTTTTTGGCTGAGATATTCTCTCTGCAGTGCCATTGCATTGATCCTTTTCCTCTGTTTGTGTGTTTAACTTCACAGAAACACTGCAAAGGACAGGCTCTAATGGATATGGTGTGTGAACACCTCAACCTGCTGGAGAAGGACTACTTCGGGCTGACTTTCTGTGATGCTGACAGCCAAAAGGTGACATTTTTTATTAACCAGATCTGACTTATGTGTAGACATATTTATATTTTGGAATACACGGTTTTATTACGCATGGTGTTACACCTCATTGGGATGTCTTGCTTTCATGGATTACAACGGCATATAACTGACACATAAAATATGACCCAAAAAAAAGACTGTTATCGTTTTTACACATTAAGATATCCACATTTAGTTGAATTTTGTAATTTCGTTGAATTTTGTAAAGAATGACCTGCTGAAATTGAAACACAGTTGATTCATCATTTGAAGGTCAGTGCTTGAGCAGCGTTCCCTGATTTCGTTATGAAATTCAGTTTGCAGAAAATTTCATAAAAGAATTTTTTTTTTCATAAAAGAACACCTTTTTCTTTTTTTTTTTAAGACAACATCCAAAGAATCAAGAAAAACACCCCTGGAAAAAATACCCTCACAAAGCAGTCCAAACAATGGAGTAATGAATGGTTAAAAGACCCTTGTTTACAGTGAGACAGCACAATTGTTCCCTGTTTGGTTTAAGCTGTGTGGGACAGGCTAATTGAGGCTTACAGGCATTTTTACTTAGTTTGCCACAGGCAAAGATTTCCTTTAAGGTAATTTGAATGCAGCTGTCAGTGGTCTACTTCAGAGTTGAAACAATTTAGTCCAATTTAGGTTGATGTGTCCTTTGGTGAAACTTCACTCAGATGTCAGACTATGTATATAAACTGTCCCTCTAGGACTGTTTAACACTCATTTAGAAAGTTCTTTTTATTACTACATTATCCTCTGAACCTGGCGTAGTGTCAAAAGCACGTAGATAAATGTTGTGACATTTTTGATTGCAAACGCATATTGTGCTTGGCCTGATGTTTTGTAGTAGTTCTGTATGCTAAAACTGTAGAGGCTTGAAAAAGAATGAGACATTGTTCCAAACACCTGAGCAGCAAGTTGTCCCTTTTAAGCAGCAATCATTATAGTCCAGTGGTGGAATCTGCTGTGACCTTAAATTGAGCAGAAAAGATTGAAATACACTCAGAGCTCTATCTCTAAGGATACAAACTGACATACCAGGGAGGGGAAAAAAATCATTCTGTCTTCACTCTTTGTTATCTACTAAAGTTCTGGAGATAGAATAATGGTAGATACGCTCCAGTAATGTCCTGGAACATTGTGTCAGCCTTTCCCAAATATGAAATTGCTTTTGATTGTATTACTTTTACATTTATTTCTCAGTAGAAATTGTTGTGCTGCCATGTCTTTCAGCACATGAGCTCTTATTCTTCATCAGTTTGAACAAAGTCAAATTTTAAATTCCATTCAGGAAGCCACTTTCTCCTTTTCCTAATATCATATTATGACTTTGTCTTTGTGACTTCATGCTTGAAGGAGTTTTTCCCCTCAGCGTAGGTTTTTGTGGCGTACACCAGTCTTGACAACTCCTTCGATCTTAATAGCAGTACTCTCCTACCTGAAGATAAGTCCCTTATTAACCAGGTATTACATTTCTTTAGGATTTTATCAACGAATGGTAAGTCATTCAAATAAGTCCTCTACATTTGGTTTTTACATATTTTAACCCCCCAAAATGAAATTGGACTTTTAATTGGAATAACATATAGTGCTACCTGTTACACCAATTTCCAGCCCACCTTCAGTTCAACCCCTCCCAAACTGGTGATGTTTCACCTCTCCAGATTATTACAAACACCTGCCGTTTGTTATCTCATTCCCTCTGTTTGCTTCAAATAGGACTCTTTGTCAGTTGGCTCTTTGTGAGGTACTAAAGCCTCTCTGCACCTACCAAGCCTTATTATTCTGACATCCCTTGTATATGATTGTGTACAGCTCTCTCCTGTTTTTTTTTTTATTATTTCTGCCCTTTGTTTAACGCCTCTGGTTTTGATGATTGTCTTACCATTGATTCAGTGATGTTCTGAACACTTGTCTGATTAATGACATTGCCTTGTTGTGTAATTTTCTATTGGAATAAACCTCCCACTCTGCATGTCAGATCATTATGTGACAGACTCCAGAGGGCTATACTACGAAGCGAGGTAACTGGCTTATCCAGGTAACTTCTGGGCAAATTAACTCAGAGTAAGTAGTAAACCTCGTAATAGAAGAGCTTTATAGCATTATTCTTCTAGCAAAACAAAGCCATATGGCTCTTCTATTAGGAGGTTTACTACTTACTTTAAGTTAACTTAACCAGAAGTTACTTGGATAAGCCAGTTACCTTGCTTCGTAGTACGGCCCTCTGTTCTGCACTGTTAGCCATGGAGGGCATGATGTCATTTGAAACTTAGTTGACTGGCATGCTGCTCCACCAACCACTGCTTCCCACCTTCTTTAGTTACTGCTGTTATCTAACCTCCTGTTACCTTTTTGTCTATGTCACATACATGACGTATTAAGTTATTTAAAGTACACCACATTATCATCCTGACGGTTTCCTAAAACATATTTCATTCTACATGCTATTATTAGAGGCCCTGGGATGTCAAGGTGGCTGTGTGTGCTGATAATTTAGTGCTCTTTTGTTTGGCCATAGACCGGGGACATTCAGACAGACAGTGTATATTTGCTTCTTGTTAAGCTATTTAACACTGATGGTACAGTGGAGCCTAATGCAGTCTATTTGTGTGCGTGTGTGTGTGTGTGTGTATTGGGGGGTGTTCCATTGATTTGGACCCAGGTTGCAATATGACACAATATCAATCTTGAATTAATAGAAAACGTGTCACTGCATCAAGTATATTTGGAGAAGATTAATTGTGATGTCAGGGACTCTTTTGCCTCATGCAAGTTGCTGAAACTGGTGTTTGGATTTAGATCTCTGTAAAAAGCAAAAAAAAAAAACAAAACATGAACATGAAGGTACTGTGAGTGCAGTTTCTCAAATGTAATCCAAATCTAGTGTCACTTATAGTATTTTATGCACTAAATTATTGCTGTGATTTGTCATAAAACTAATCTAAGAGCAGAATATGTATGAGCATTGAAAAACAATTAAAAGAACATGCTATAATGAGAGAGATTTGTCTTGGGGGAAATGTGTGTGTTGTATTGTTATGAGCAAGAATTTACAAAGAGATATATTATATAAAAATGTATACATTTACAAAAGAATGGCTGCTTGAGATAGTGTTTCTGTCAAATTGTTTGCGCGTTGCATTGATCTGTTCTGATGTGGGCTGATAGGGTAAATGCAGCGGGGCTAATTTAGAGCTAAACATGGCTAAACAGATGCTGAGATTTGCATTCATCTCCTGCTGCTGAATGCCTCAGCAGGAAAGCCAAGTTCCTTGCTCTCCTTCAATTACACCATATGGGGAGTCTTCCACTCTATACAATTAGGGACAGTGGAAGAATAAGAGGCAGCATAAAGTGCACCATTCATATTCTCACTGCGGCACTTGACTGGGTTATCTGATTTGTCTTTCAGAACTGGTTGGACCCCTCAAAGGAGATCAAGAAGCAGATCCGTAGTGAGTGCCTCAGAGCTTGTGCTTACAAATGCACACATACATTCAGCCGCACATACATGCACAAACACAAACACATACATATGCATACACACACACACGCACTCACACATGCACACGGAGAGAGAGCGTGAGTGAGAGAGAGAGAGAGAGAGAGAGAGAGAGCGCAAGAGCTAGAGAGAATGTATTATGTTTGTCCATTACCATGCATTAACAAGAACATAGTGTTACATGCTTACCAATTCGAGGAGCTGTTTTCCCTGTGTGAGATAAACTGCACTATAACTTGGGTATGTTAAAGAGCCTCATATTGGATGACCTTCTGTTTTATGGTGCAGAGGATGCCTCTAAGGCTCATGAATCCTCGTAAGGACATTTTTATTGTTTACCAGTCAGTCTCTGAGCCAGCCTTTGAAAAGTATTGAAATAGTTGGTAGCTCCTCTCACCTTCTGTGTGTTATGTGTCCCTGTGTCCTCAGCCGCTCCTTGGCATTTTGCCTTTGCTGTCAAATTCTACCCACCTGACCCCTCTCAGCTCATAGAGGACATTACCAGGTAGGAGGGGGACACAACAGATGTCTCACTGACGCTGCCGAAAGGTTTATTTTTATTTTACAATTGGTCTCAGATGAGGGTCTGTTTTCTGTTCAGACTGTCGCGTATAGTGAAGATTTTTGGAGTGTCTGAGCTGAAGTCAGAAAGCAGATTTGTTTATTTTATTGCTGCAATATATGATATGAAGTGCACTGTAATATTTCATGACAGAGCTGGTGCAATTATATTTGTTTTCTTCCACCTTGCATCTCCTGAGATTTCTTGAGTGTCTCTCCCATATTGTTTGATAGGTACTACTTATGTCTACAGCTGAGAGATGACATCCTGTCTGGGCGTTTGCCCTGTTCCTTTGTCACCCATGCCCTGCTGGGCTCTTACACAGTGCAGGCAGAGTTGGGTGATTATGATCCAGAAGAGCATGGTACAGACTACGTCAGTGACTTCCGCTTTGCACCCAACCAGACCCGCGAACTGGAGGAGAGAGTGATGGAGCTGCATCGCACTTATAGGTAGAGAAGTCTTATGTCAAGTAACCTGACTCATGCACGTAACCTGACTCAATCTTCCTGCATATAGTTGGCAAACTGAATGGAGACACTTTCAGTGGCCCTTTGCTTAAGTGCGTCTCAGTTCATTAATACATTTTGAATAAATAAATCTATCAGCGCTAGCGTTATACCCCTAAGGCTGTGATTAACTATTCACATCTTTTCAAATTATGCAATTTCTCACTAATAGACTCCCGTTGAGTCTCCCAATGAGTTGCTGCTAGCTGGTGTCAACCATCTCAACGCACATATGTTGACAAGTATCATCACACTGTTCAGCGTCTGCCATTCATTTTCTTTCTGAAATCAGACCAACATGTTGACTCTCAGTTAGTCAGGGAGTCTGTCACAAGTCAGGATCCCAGTTAGGATAGTAGTGATTGGCATATGACACCTTAGCTCTCTTGATTTCGTTGTTGCTGTTATATGGTCAGGCTCAGGCTTTGTTCGTAAGTTAAGTGTCGCCCCTCTTCTTTAAGCTGATTTTGATGTTTTAAATTTATCTTTTGGATGACCTCTGATGTTTTAATTATGATTCCTTTCTCCCCAATGGCTTAGAGGAATGACTCCTGCGGAGGCAGAAATTAACTTCCTGGAGAATGCCAAGAAGCTGTCCATGTATGGAGTTGACCTACATCATGCCAAGGTACGCTGTAAAACATATACTGTGAATTTGAGTTCATTTTCATGCTCTTTTCTCCATATTATAACAATGATCTTCAATACTTCCTCTCTCTTCTTCATGAGCAAGGCAAAGTACTCTTATCTCTCTTTTCCATGCGGTCTCATGTGTGCTGTAGGATTCAGAAGGGATTGATATCATGCTGGGAGTGTGTGCCAATGGGCTACTGATCTATCGTGACCGCCTGAGGATCAACCGCTTCGCCTGGCCGAAGATCCTCAAGATTTCCTACAAGAGGAGCAATTTTTACATCAAGATCCGTCCTGGAGAGGTAAACAGCATTTTTTTGAGCTGAGAGTCAAACCAAACTTTAGATTTTTTTTTTTTCTCCCTCCAAAGTAAATAAAATGTAGGAACTGTTTCATGGAGGAAGGAGTTCACTAATGAACCAAAGTCTGACTGAAAGCACATTGATTAAACCAATTGATTCTTGGAAGGTTGGAAGGGCCAGGCGTAGTCAATAACGACTCGCATTTTCTAGTCTGTTTGTCTGATGGTAGTGTTTACAAAGCATGGATGAAAACGTATTCAAGGAAATTCTTTTGCTTACCGAAGTGATGCTGTGCTTTTTTGCTTGGTAAGTACAAGAGATGTTTATTTAGACGTTTATGAATTAATGAGGCTGAAAAGCATGTCTACAGAGGAAGAGGAAATAGGAGGTTGACTGGGGCTCTCTTTCAGTTCAGCAGACCCATTGGTGAATATGCACATAGAGTTCTGGGCATATTTCCCATTCAAGCTGCACTGCTGTCGTGCCTGGCCTGCCGAGTGGTTTAAGTCTAAGTGGCCGGCTCTCTGGTGGGACTGAGCCACACAGAGAATCTGCACAAGGGACATATAAAGAGCTCCTTCAGCTCCACAAATGCAGCTGCAACAGAGTACAGAATAAAGGAATGAAACAGATAAATATAGAGTGTCTGAATGCCACGCTCATGTTTATCCCCAGTGTGTTACAAATGATCATCCCCCCTTCTTTGAATTGTTCAGAAACCTATCTACAAGTCACAAGGAATTCAAGTCTGGAATTACTAGATCGTTCCATGTTGTGGGGTTTTGGCCACAGTTAAATCTGCTCTGCTATTCTTGTATCTGTGCTGGTAAATGAGTTTGCTTAACGGATTAAAGAATCTCAAGGACAGATGAAATGTATGATACTCAGGGCTTTTCTCCTTTGTCTGTGTTGAATTTGCATCTGTGTGTCCTGAAAATGCCCTGATTCCTGTCTCTTTTCTCATTTCCCACCACAGTATGAGCAGTTTGAGAGCACCATCGGCTTCAAGCTTCCCAATCACCGAGCTGCCAAGAGATTGTGGAAAGTCTGCATCGAACACCACACCTTCTTCAGGTAAATCTGGTCTGGTTTCTCAGAGTGTTACTCCTTAAGTAAAGACTTCCACATGTTCCTATCTCCCGTTTTGTTGTCTTGTGATTCGTCTTGTGACTGCTCTGGTAATCGTTATGGCTTATACATCCATTTTTGTCTTTCACCTTTTCCTCATCATTATATCCTAGCTTTAGCATCTCGCTGTAGATAATTTATTGAAGGGTTTTCATAAATATTGTGGTTTGTCATTCTCAAATTGAGTTAGTTTAGACGAACAATGCTTTTTACTCACAGGTAACTACATTTATCATTATGATATTTTTTGTTATTTGTCATTATATATGTCTTATATATATTTTCTTTTATGCACAATCATTCTTTAAGGCACCATTTACCAACCACAGTACCATGGCTCTCTGGTAGTGAAATACATCCATAAAACATCTTACAGGGTTTTAAAATGTTAATATGCACAAACCCCATTCACAAAGTCAAAAAAAAATTGCCAGTGAAAGCTGCACTGCTTCATTACAATCCAAAAACGTGTATAAAGTACATTGGCCTTTCTTGATAAGGCCACATAAACACAAGTTCTTTGTGTTTCTGACTGTGCTGGTAACAGTAGTCTGAGGTGCTGAGAGATTTTGCCATTTTTGCTGATTGCTATTAATGAAAAACAATTGGCAATTGCTGTGTCAAGCAACTGTTCACAAAACACAATCTGGCAAAGCGTGCACCCTTCTCACAGAGACAGTTTCAGTTGCTGCATCAAACATGTCACGTAGCACCCGGCAAAATTCTCACACATCACCAACACACCCGAGCACTCCACTCCTGGCATCCTCTCCCTTACTGTAATCACTCTAGTCCACACCTTACCAAACTACTACGTTTGCTTTGTCTCTGACTCACAAAACTCACAACATTTTCTCTGCACATTTGGGTGTCTGTCCTAGATAAGTTTAGCTGTGATTAAAGTCCAAACTGTGATCAAAGCTTTTCTCTTCACTTGTTTTCTCACTGCTCTGGGCCTTGGGCGTTTCTTCAGAAATTTTTGCCGTTTTCTACCTTGTTCAGACTTGTATCTGAGTGTTGCTCAGCTTCTTGCCTGGGGCTTTTGTTGGATGTATTTTGTGGAGATGAGACCTGCATGGTTCTATTTTGCTGCAAAGGTGATTCATTTCAGGCCTTTGGTGGATAACAGAAATGTTTCCACACAGGGACGTTGTTATCTACAAACTAAGAATGTAGCTAGTGCTACAGATTCTTACCTTCAGTTACCTCAAGATGAATATTAGTGGTTTCACTGGAGTCTTATTAATGAATAATACTGTAAATTGATGAAAGTGAACATTATTACTAATACTTTGTTTGCATATTACTAGACCTGAACATATATTAATAGCTGACTCACCCCCTCTCTTTACTTACAATTGTCTCTTTTCCCTGTAGGTTAGTGTCTCCAGAGCCCCCTCCGAAAGGCTTTCTGGTGATGGGCTCTAAGTTCAGGTACAGCGGAAGAACTCAGGCGCAGACAAGACAAGCCAGTGCCCTGATAGACCGTCCTGCTCCACACTTTGAACGCTCCACCAGCAAGAGATATCTACTCTCCCGCAGTCTGGATGGAGGTTTGTGCATTTAATTTTCTCTCTCCTTTGGGCACTTATTAGGCCTTTGGTCAGAGTAATTGTCCTTGTCTGAAGATTTTCTAATCTCTTCCAAACTGCTGTTTGCCAGCAGGCAATTAAATTTCATAGTCTTAAAAAACAAATTGGCCAAATAGATGTCCATGCAGAAGGAGATTTGAGGTGAAATCATTAAGCATTTAATGTCACGCAAAATAAACATTTCACACCTTGTTATCGGTAGTATAATGAATGAGTGTTGATGGTCAACTTTTTGCAAGTCCTTGCAACTTTTTGGGCATTTCCGATTGTTTCCAATGTGTATGCTTTGCCTGTGTTTAAGCTCTCCCTGAGCAGTTGCTAAACTGAGACCAACTTTTAGAATGCATAAGAATTTGATTGACAATGTTTGGCACCATGAGCAGCCTTTTCAAGGATACCTGAGCTCCAAACCTTACCGTGGTATTTCTCATACCTCTCTGTTTGGTAGAGTTCTCCCAGCCAGTGTCCACTCTGACAGCAAACCAGGACACCCTGTCCCAGCACAGTGAGAACGAACAGCCAACCTGTCTGTCAGGAGATGAGCAGGAACCAGAACCTGACGTGAGCCTGGACCAAGATCAAGAACAGGAGCAGGAACAGGATGAGCAAAACGTCACCACCCCCACCAAGAAGAAGGAGATAAAAGTGAGGCACAGTTCCTCAGACAGGATTCTTTATATTTTCCATCTTCCCTTGACTGAATCTGGTGTGAGCACAATGGCTTGTGTATGACTCTCTTTGTGTAATTTTGTGTTTTATCCAGATTAGGGTCGAGGACAGGCTTAAATAGATTTTTGAATATTCAGTCAGCTCATTAAAACTTTTTAAAGTTATTTATTTACATTTTTGTTCTTTATTTTCCACCTGAATATGCAATTCATAGTAGCTTCTCCCTGTATCTGAAAACAGTGCTTCCCAGATAATTGTAGTAAACATAAGTAAAACAGATTTAATAGATTACCTAATTTAATTTTTAGACCCTTCTCCTGCTCAGTTTTTGTTCGGACATGTATTTCCTTCTCTTATCTAATTAGGCTTTGAGCGATTGGACATTTCAGCTCCCTAGTCTATGTTTATGTAGAGGCATACATATGATCTTTTTATAGCACTACTAAACAGTGGTCGGTTAGCATCTCTGAACGGCTAATGAATGCAGGGTGTTAGCGCTCGACTGCCTAAGCCTCTCTCTGACATGTTCTGCAGTGGCGCTCTGCAGTGGTGGCTGTCTGGATTAGTCATTTCTAATTCCTCCCTGTCTTTCCTACTTAAGTTAGTTCAAAGTCTTAGACCTGCCTTCTTCAAACTTTCCCCATTAACCCTTGCACCATCTTCTTCCCTCCGCACTGTGATTCTAACTGTGCTCTTGAACAAGCCTTCACTAATTTTCTGTGTTTCCTTAACCCTGTGCTGACGAAAGGAGGATGCTGCGACAACTCTTGACACTAAACAGGAGGTATTTTATGTGACGTGCTTAGTGGTTGTCTGTGAATATGTTTGTGGAGCTAGTTGTCTTAATTCTTTAACTGCTCCTTATTAAGAACACTGTTATGTGTCCTTAATCCATATTTCATTTGTGGAGAAATATGGATTCTACTAATTAACTAAGATTTTTTTTTTAATAGGAGTCCATTTATTTTCAGGAAATTAGTTGACAGTTGTGAGGGGTTATGTATAAAACATTATTTCCTTTTTTTTCCCCTGAATTTATCAGATCTTTGAGCATGGATTGGTCATTACTGACAGTTTACATGTAGTTTAGTTAATGAAATCATTACTTTCTCTGAAATTTTACGTCAGGAAAATTTGCTGATGAACTTCTTTAAAAGATTTCTCCATGCTCAGGCTCTAGGCCTGACAGCAGGCAAAGCTCTTGTCATAAGATTCCTTTATAGAACTTTTAGATTTGGATGCTTAATGCGACTTTGGCCTGCTTGACTCCCCATGCTTTTAAGTTCCTCTCTGATTTCTCAAACTGAGCTTATGCTTTGCTTTATATTCATTCTATCACTGGATTTGCCAGGCTCTCTGTGCCATTTGATCCTACTTGTCTATCTGTCTGTCTGTGTGCCTGCCCCCTTGACTTACTGGCTGCACTCTACTTCTTCTGTCTCTGTACCCACTACTTTTGTCTCCCTTCATTTCTCCCTCCTTCCCATTTACTTTGCTCCTTTACCACCCTGTGCCCCCTTCAGTTGGAGCAGGAGTCAACCCCTCGACATAAACAGGAGGTACCTCTCAGTCTGTGATGTGGCTGTGTTGCGTGACTCTGTTTTTGTTGTGTTAAGAGTTCAGTGAAGGACTGCACACCGACTTCATTATAACAGATTTACTGAAATGCACAGGTGGTTTTATTCCTAGTAGTCATTTGGTCATTTTCATTTATACAGCAGTGTCTTTGCTGCTAAACATACTCTTTCCTCTTTCGCCACTATTTTTGTTCTGCAGGTAAGTTTTTTTCTGACAACATGCCAGTTATCGAATGTGAAACTAGATCAATCAAAAATGTTTCAGTCTCATTTTCTCTCTCTCTCTCTCTCTCTCTCTCTCTCTCTCTAGTTCCTGGATAAATCAGAAGATGTTCTCCTGAAGCACCAGGCTAGTATCAATGAGCTGAAGCGAGCCTTGAGAGAGCCCAATAGCAAGCTGATGAACCGGGAGAAGCGTCTGTCAGGAACGTCCCCAGGTGGCACACCAGAGAAGAAGGCTGTGAGTATGATTAGAGCCAGGGGGTGTGGCCCCTCTGTACCATCAGACAGGAGCTCAAACCAGTCAGCTTTACTGTGGTTGCACAGTGTGCTCCAGCTGCTGAATTCACTGTGTGGTATTACATTGTGTCAGTGTTGGCTGTTGCCATGCATGCCAAATACTGCACAATTCTGTTTGTGTTTTACTAAGTGTTAGCGTAAGGTCATTTTTTTTCTTGTTGTCAAAAGAGTCAATGCTTTAATTTTTCTCTCAAGTGCACTCAAGTATTTAAACATTCATGACTGAACTCACTTTGCAGTATTCCTGTCAAAAGTTTAAGTGTTTTTTTGCTGCTTTTCCACTTGTAAAAAATTGTATTTTTTTTTTCTCCATCACCCTCTCTTGTTATCCATATGTTTCCTTTGAGATATTATTGTGTGTTTTTTAGAGATAGAGTGCGTCACAGAGAGAGAGAGAGAGAGAGAGAGAGAGAGAGTCTTCTGAATAATTCAGCTCATCAGATTTGTGTAATGAACCCTGAATTCTAGAATGGAACATGTTATTATATCTGAGCAGAACTTGTAGCTAATATTCCTCCATAATGGAACATATGAAATGGATGAGACTGTGTGGAATTATGCCTCATTATTTAGGAAAAACCCCTTAGCAAGGGAGCTTCTATAAGGTGACATGTCTTTTACATTATGCAACTATATCTTCTCAAGAATGCAACTAAAAATCTCCTTAAGGCAGATAAAAAGCATTTGAGGGGGAAGTCTATCAAATATGTGAGGTTTTAATTGCAAATGTCATTACATATTACGTACAGTAGGAAAATTAGTCATGTGCACAGTACAATAATTTTTACATTTTATCAGGTGTTGAATAAACCCTGGAACTTTTAGTCCTCTGATAGTGATTACTTTGTGAAGATGGCACTGTCATTTAAATGTGTTTTCTGTATTTATGCACATCATTGTTATCTGTCATCTGTTTACAAATTAAAACCACAAATCTGATTTACAAATCAGATAACCCACCTTGAGCACTGTAAGATTTGTGCCTGGGTCTGAAGAGAAATTAAGATCTTCCTACTCAAATTTCAAAACCTGTCTGGTGAAAGAGGGTCCAGAAAGGTATGTTTTTAGAGAAATCCATTCTTTTGAAATCACAAGATCTCTGAGCTGGTGTGCTTTCTGAAACTTTTTTTTTCAAAGAAAACTTTTTCTAGAGTTGTCACCCTTTAAGCCTTTTTATACCTCCATAAAGATAAAACACAATGACTAAGTCTCGCCCATTTTGTTCTGTGTGAACCTCATAAAATATAGGACAATGTCTTTTTCAGAGTTGGCGTTCTCTCTTTTATGATGTATTTAATTGTTCATAGGCTAATGATTCTTCTCCACTCTCTTTTGTCCTGCTCTCCTTTGCCATCTGTCAGGAGGTGGCTGGAGCAAAGGGACATGACTCCCTTTCAATAGAGGGCTTCATCCAGAGGACTGTGGTCACTTCACCTGAGGTTGAATTGCTCACCATTCCACCTTTTAACAATAGTCCCATACTATATAAGTAATACTAAGTGCAGTGAAAGTTAGACCGGTAGTTGGTAATGAGGAAGATTACTAAGGAATTATCGAATCATATGAGACTTTTGCGCTGCAGACTAAATTTGAGGTTAATACCTACATTATTCAGCTGTCAGGGGTGCGTTAACTGATTGGCAGTTGAGCAGAACTGGGTGTTCACATAAATGTTGACATTTAGCTGAAAAAATGGAATATTTTCACAAGATCTTTTTCTTTTCTTCTGTCACATTTGACACCTCACAGATCCTCAACCAACCCTTTTCAGTCCCAGTTTAAGCACTGTAGACAACAAGAGGCTGTTCAGCCGAGCCTTACATGTAGTGGATGAGAAGGGAAACGTGATTATCATGTACTAACGTTATTGTTTTAATTGGAAAAAAAAAACAAAAAACACAGTAGCCTTTTTCAGTGAAGCTTATACATTGTTTGCTATATGCACAGGCATGTTTTAGCTAACTAGAAATGTGAATTTCTCGTGTAAATGTAAATGTCCATTGTGTTTTGACGGAATGTAGCCCTTCGTGTTATTTATTTTCATTTAACATAAGCTATATTAACAAGATAAAGACTAAAAGAGGCTGTCCGATAGTTATCAGGATATTTTTCTGTATTTGATAGTAAAATGGCCAGTTTGTTTTGGATGAAAAGATAGTAATAAGCAGCTGTCTGTATCCATTACACCTGATCCGGCTGAAGAAAAACTGTTGCATCTGCCAATCCAGATCCAGATCCAGATCATTGCATCCTTGTCAATAATGTTTTGGCCTCAGTGAAGAACTTCAGAACTAGATACCAGTGCATGTACAGATTGCAAAATTTAGCCTCTTATCCAATTTTGTACCACAAACTTTGTAATTTATAGTAGTTCATGGCCTTTGTTACACTTAGCAAAACTAACTGTTTTTAATTTGTATTAATATGTAGGGCTCAGAGGAGTGGGTATTAATTGAAAAACACGACACGTATCAACCATGCAATGATATGAAAGCAGAGGAAAAGACCAAAGGCCAAACCCCTTCCCCTCCTGTGGTAGCCCCTCTCGAAAGAAAGAGGGAGCCAGAAAAAGACAGAGAATTGACCAAGATGATTCATATTGAAGTGACTGGAGAGGATGAAGAAGAAATGCATGTCCAGATGGACAGTTTTCCTACCCACAAACCTGCATCAAAGGACATATCTGCTCGGGTCAAGTCAGCGTCTCCAGTGGAAGCCACTAAAGAATCCAGTGTGGACGAACCCCAAACTGAACCATTAACAGCAGTGGACTCATGGCCGGAAACCAAAGACTCTCCCCTCCCTGTTGAAAAAGAGGAGCACCATTCATACAGAGTCCAAAAGGAGAAGAGACCTCAGAGTCTGAACTTAGGGATGTCCATGGAGTTTGTTTATGAGAAGGAAACTGAATCCTCAGCTTATTGGCAAGACAGCGAAGAGTCGGATGAAGATAACAATCCTGCTGAGAAGGAGCAGACACTCACCAGTCATCCTGAAGATTTCAGGGCAAGAAGTGCGGCGAGAGCAGTGACCACATCTGAGAAAATGAACCGGCTTATGAAAGATGTGAACAAATCTGTCACAGATGTTGAACCGTTGAATGAAGATGGACAGAAAGCACAGAGCAAAGCCATTGAAAAAGGGTGGGAGAAGTCTACTCAGGGAATGGTCAGATCGGATGATTCAAGACAGTATGCAGGAGATCAGAGAAAAAAGGTAACCAGTGAAGCAAAGAATATAAACATTGAAGAGCCACAAGTAAGCTGTGACTCAGTGAATGGTCCAGGCAGAGATGAATTTAGAGGAAAATCAGATAGTAAGTTTGAAGTTACGAAAGTCATCATGATTGATAACAGTGAAAACGAAGAGGAGCATGAAAATGTAAAAGAGCAAAGACTGAATGAGTTTTTACATGAGAAGAAAATAAGCAATATTGAGCAAGAGAGAGCTGAAGAGGTCCAGTCAGACAAAGGACAGAGAAGACCAACCCAAAAACAAACAGGACACATTCGTGCTGAAATAACGAGGATTGTTCCTCTCAAGCCAGAGAGATCAAAGAGCCTAGGGTACAAAGATGAGATAGATCTCCACCTGAGAGAGGACTCTGAGCTTAAGAGTAGAAACTGTAAAAGAGAGAATACTATCAGTGAATCTTTAGAGAGACACACTAACATCCGTTTGGATAGCAAGGACACAAGCGCACCAGATTCCTTTTTTATTTCAAAATCTATTGCAGCCAACACAAATCAAGAGAAAACAACCATGTCTTTTACTGAGGTGGAACACAGTATTCTAAAAATCTCTGGAGAACAGACATCATTTAACCTAGACAGTTTTCAGAAAGAAGGGTCCACACAAGAACAAGGAGCACTGAGATATATCAGTAAAGAATCGTGTGAAGAACATACTCAGTCAGGCCAAGGAACTGCAGAGCTCCCATCAGTCTCTTCCAAATCATCTGTGCTTGTCAAAAACAATCCTCCAACTCCTCCAGTCAAAACCAAGAAGGCAAGAGAGTCTGGACTCATTCTGCGCAACAGCCGCTTTGCCAGCAAAGACCCAGGCTTGGAACAGACCAAGAGGAAGCATCCGGTAACTGCTTGACATCTTCTGTTTTTGAGTCATTGGAAACAAAGCATCGCATGAGCTTCAGACCAACCTGCACATCCATTTTTTTTTTTTTGACTTAAGTATACCCATAACTTCTCTTCCTGTCTTTGAAGAGAGGGGCCGCGTTAGGCCACCAGTTGATCTACTCATTGGCTGGTGCCTTAATGCAGATAATAGCACATTTTCCCTTTTCATGAGTTCAGCTTCAGCAACCTGCACCAAATCGCATCAACATATGGCCAAAATTTTCGAGAATGTTTAATCGGTTCATGGCTTTAATATCCCCTCTCTTCTCTTTTGTGCCTTAATCTTTCCTTCCAACTCAGCATCAAGCTGCTCACAATAGGGGAGGGGTTGAAAGGAAACACAGGCTCTTGCATAACGCCATGACTCTGAGGTTTTTGGACTTCTCTTTGTTGTTTGCTAAAATTTGGATTTGCAGGAGAAGCCAATGATTTCAGACATGGTTCATGATTGTTTTTTTTTTTACTTTTATAGCAGTATGAGGATTTTTTTCCAGTCTGCCACTATCATCCAGAAAGGTACTGTAAACCACTGAAATGCTCAATAAAAAAAAAACAATAAAGAACAATTTGGGGCAATATTTGTTATTAACGAATGTGGAAATGTTTGTTATGCTCTAAATTACAAAAATGAGTACGCTGAGCATGCTATCATTTACAGCACCTTTTATGGTTGTTCACAGGTCATAGTTCATTCATGACTAGAAATAGGTGTGCTGCATGAGAATTACATTCAAATCCTATGCTCTTTTGTGAGACAAAAAACGCTGCTGAAAAGAGCTTGTCAGCATCAAAACTCATCAGTGTGGCTGACCACTGCTCCAGCACAGACGCCACGCTAATTTCACAGTTGCTGTAATTAGGCACAAAGAAGTTTGTGGCAGTGAAATGAAGAGAATTTGAATTAGGCTGAGATCTGACAGCTGAAGTCACGTTTGCAGCTTTCATCTCAGTCAAGGTTTAGAGCACACTGATGGAAACAGGCATGGAGAGTGGTGGCAGCGTGTGAGCTGCTGCACTGTGAAGTGACAGGCAAGTGAGAACGGATCTCTCGCTGAATACGGGCCGTGCCTGCTACAAATGAGGCTGTAAATGATCTTGATCGTGCTTATTTTGATTTCAAGCAATTCCTTTCAAACGTTCAGTTTTTTTTAAAGGTAATTCAAAACAAGGCATACTTTTAATGAAAGCCACTTCAAATTACATTCATGTCGGATCCTTTCAGCAAGTCAATGGCAATGGTCAGTAACTGTCGTCTGCAGATATGAATTCTCTGTTGTAGCATGACATTTACCTGTGTTGGCTCTAACACAGTGCATTTCATAATGCTGATATTAACCCAGCAGACTGATCTGATTGGTTGATTAGGTATCAGTGGTTCCCTCCAATATTATTAATGAGAAAATACATTTTATCCAGCTAAACAACTGGACAAAATGTTAATTGTTGTGCATTATACTCTACATCTGATGGCTCATATGATGTGATCTTTTGGGCCCTGCATTGTCTACTGTAAGGTTTTCAGTCTATTCAGTTTCAGGTTATACAGCACTAAAGTGTCACTTACATACATATCCAAAATATTCAGACCACCGGCACAATAATCAAATATTTGTTTGCCATTACTCTTATCGGACATAGGCTCTTCTGAATCCTTTGTAGTTTGGGCTTTGCATGGATCTTCTCCAATATTTAATCATTCTAGTCTTTATGTATGCTGTGCATGACTTGAGCTAGTTCAATAATAAAACTGAATTGCAATCAGATGAAAAAAAAAAAAACAGACAAAATTGCCGTGAAAAGCCCTTGAAAGCCAACAATGTTGAGAGCAAACAAATATTTTGAATACATTTTAGTTTTGAAAAATAGATGAGTGTTGATAGTAATGGAGGACCCAAATGATTAACAGGGAACAGTTGGCTTGGAGACATTTTTTATTATTATTATTATTATTATTATTATTATTTGATGATTGCGATTATGTGATTAGAAAAATTTGTCCATTTTCTGTTAAACTGCTTAATGTTTTAATCTCTCCTGTGAGCATCTCTCAAAGCATACTTCTTTAAGGTGTGTGTGTGTGTGTGTGCGCGTGCGTTGGCTGCGGCTCTTTAGTGTTAACTCTGCTCTGCTGTCTTTCTGCTTCTGCTTTTCAGGAGCCTCCGTCCGCTCCTGCTATTCATGAAGAGACGGTAGACGAAGCCAAGGTCTCTTTTTCTCTGAGATTCTAATCCTCTGTGTACCATAAAGCCACAATCCATAAATGATGTTAGAGTAACCTGGATGTCTTATGTGAAGTTGAATAGCTGTAGGGTGTAGAGGTGACGCCAAGGAAATGTGACCACTTACAGGGTAGGATTCAGTAAAACACTGGATTAATTAGCCTATTATAACATGTTTTGTTTGACAGCACCTGAACATTTTACCAAATGTAATGCAAATGTGTTAATTAGATAGCTCTGAATCGCAGTTGTGGTAGTGTAGCAGTTTTTTATACTGGACAATTTCAAATAGTTATGTGAATAGAAAATGGCCTCATATGTTTATTAGTGTAAGCAGTGGAATTGCTCTTTACAGTTTTATCTTGTGCCTGATAGCCAGTGCCAAATGAATTGTATATTAGCTTCAGTATTTATGTAATATTTTTATGAATGGTTCTGAGAAAACAGGAACAAAAACAAGGATTGTGGCTTGAATTCTTTACGGCTGTCTTCTATTATGTTCCTTTATATACCTCCTCTGAATATTCTCCCGGCATGTTCTGCTAAACTTTTTTCTATGGCTTCATCCCGTTCATCTCTCCCAGGCGAATCAGCTTGCACTCTTACTCTCTTGCATTGTGTGAGGGCTATATATGGCTACAGTTAGCTTCCCGTTATACTGAATAGAGTGAGGCTGGTCTTTATAAGTGCTCTATTCCTTTCTAACTGCTTATTTAAACACCAGTACAATAGACAATTATTTACTCTCACAATTTCAATCATAGAGCTATGGCTAGTTTTGTAGATAGGGCAAGTTTTTTGTTTAGTCAGGGCTTTCAACTGTTTGATAATAAATGACAAGGACTATAAATTACACGGGGATTGCAGCCCGTCTTAGGCAGTTTTACGTATTTAATGTGTTCTATCATGCTCTCTAGCTGGATGTCATTTGCTGTTACATGCATGAACTCTGTTGCCTTCATACAGCCCATGGCTATTCATTAAGGAACCTGTCAAGCCAAGGAGCCATAGCACTGGACCGTCATGCTCAGTGGACCCACCCATTTCATTACACTAAACCCTTTCAGCCCCTCCCATAGCATGGCCCCACTGCTTTCATTGAGGTGTGGCTGGAGGTGTGATATGGCTGTGCTAGTCCTCTGTCTTTTCTCACGCAGCAACGGTCATGGGAAAGGAGGCCGCTCTCAGCCTCAGAGGAAGACCAGGAGCGGGAGCTGATGTCTGCGAAGGAGATGCATCTAGGTATCGAGAGGAAGTGCTCCAGCATCACTGTCAGCTCCACTTCCAGCCTGGAGGCTGAAGTGGACTTCACCGTCATTACGGACCTACAGGCCGGCATGGAGGAGTTTTCACGTGGCATGTCTGAGCTGGGCCAGAGAGAAGGCCAGCCTCAGACTGGATTTGTTGACTCTGAGGAGGACTCACACTTTTACTCTTCCTGTCACATGGTTTCACAAGACAAGTTCCCTCTGGAGGATCGTAGCTCAGAGGAGCGTGTGCTCCCCGAGGGAGATGCTGTAAGGCCCATTTTGCTTCCCCAACAGGATGCTCCCCTGGATGGGATTCACGGATTTTTGTTGTTGTTGTTGTTGTTGTGAACCATGCATTCCATTTACTTTTTGTTATCCCATTGTCATTTTTAGTTATTTATTATTTGGCTGGGAGAAATTTTTTTGGAATACCTTCATATGTTACCTTTGTGATTTTTATATTTCATTAATTGCGTCTCTGTGTTCTGTTCTTTAACTTGTAATTGTATGCTCTATTTTTACATTGCTTTTTTTGTTAAGTTTTATTCTACATCATTGAATTTCTTTTTGCCATGATTTTACCAGTCCATGTCAGATATTTAATATGCTCATGTGTCTGTTTTGAGCATAATGTGTTGCCCTATGTTTGCTGCATACTGTATCTTGAGTTGCAATCCTTTGTTGAAAATTAGAGTTTCAGAGAATCGAGACCCTTTTTCTTTCATGTAATTGTTATTGACTGTGTTGTAGATGGGTCGCTTAATTTATATGGTAATGTTTGTTCTCCATCAGCCTCCTGTTGCCAAGAAAGACCCCAGTGCCGTGACTGTTGCTCAGCTGCTGAGAAAGGGTAGCACTAAAGTGGAAACCCATTCCAATGGGTCAGAGGTGCCACATTCTGACATGGACATCTCAGGACAGGTGCGTAAGATCGATATTTATTTCTGATTTTAGCATTTTAACACCTTTATTCAATTAGACAGTCACTAGTGAAGTTAGTAGGATTCATTTTGACTGCTCACTTGTCTTAAGCTCTTCATCTCTATATCTCAAGCAGTTGGGTGCTGTGAGAATTGTTCATTGAGAAATTAATGAGGTTGATGAAAACTGCATAAAGCTCTATTTGTCTCTTGAGATTGTGTATGCACGTTTTGTGTTGTGTCTATGTATGTGTGTGTGTGTTTATGCATGGGTGTCATTACATGCACACGTGTGTGTATGTGTGTGTGTGTGTGTGTGCATGGGTGTGGTTACATGCATAGGTGTGTATGTGAGTGAGTGCACACTCATGTGGGTGTATAGTCGCCCACAGGTGTCTGATTAAAATTTAATCACATCACTCGATGCCAATCATTGAACAAACATTAAGAGCCACGGCAGTGATTTTTAAAGGGTGTCTTTGAAGTTTATTTAATGAGATCAATTGAAGAATTTCGAGTGTGTGTAAGAGATATTGGAGAGTTTCCTCGGTCAGTGTAAATGTCAATTGGTACTTCATGTGGACATACATGTGTGTCCACAGAACCATGATGTCATCTGCATGGAGACTAAAGTCTCTAACTCTGAAGCTGTTCAGTCACAAGAGAGCGAGTTGGTATGTTCTCCATCCTGAACCCAGTGTATAAGGCTTTGCATGTGCAAGTAACATGAAGAACATGCACCTGGTCAAAATTTACTCGATATACTTTTATTTTATGTATATATATATGTGTGTGTGTGTGTGTGTGTGTGTGTGTGTGTGTGTGTGTGTGTATATATATATATATATAGTATTTGGTCTTGAATGAATTTTATTTAAACAGGCATTCAGTAATGTGTTCATACAATAATTTGAACTCCAATGTCTGAGATGGTTGTAACTCTGTGATCTATGTCACATCACAAAGTAACGCTTCTTCACTATTACAAGCATATACTGCAGGATTACAAAAAGCTCTCCTTGTCTGTAAGGTGCAACTGTTTCTGCTGTGCTTCACGATACCAAACTGCCCTCTATAGGTGAACATGCTGAACTGTCGCTTGTTGTCGAATTTTCTGTGTGCCACCTCCTGGAAATAACTAAACAGTTCTTTCACTCTCTCTGTATGAAGTGTCACTGCCATTCCCTGCTTGGCATTACTGAAATCAACGCATACTGTGCTCTTACTTCTCTGATGCCAGTGGCCGATCTGAGAATAATGTGTAAATGAAAGGTTTCTGAACAGCATGCTGAGTGAGTGTGAGTGAGCCCCAATCTCTTTTCCGGTTTATTTTAGAATCAACAAGAGAATGAGGTAGAGGAGGCTCCACCTGTTGCTAAAGAGAATGGTTCTCCAGTGAGTACACAAACTGAACACCTCTCTCTAACACAACTCAAAACTCATGAGCAAGCCTTTAAAGTGGGCACCCAGTTTTCAAATGAACTCGCTTTTTATATTTTAGCTTGAATGTGCTTTAATATGTATTTGCCTATTGAGTGAACTCTGTTTTTCCACATACATAGCTAAGCATGTGTGGTACATTCTAAGGTTGTCAATGAGACATTAATTTACAACAAAAGCACTTGGGTCCCTCACACAGCGGCAGTATCTGTACATGTAGACCACAACAGTTCTGGGTTGGTACAACATGTCATGTTTGTGATTTTGTTTTTTCAATTCCTCACTTGTAGAGTGTATCTACCTGTTTATCAGTGATGTTGCTATAGAAATCTTTTCTTAGTCATAGCATAGGTCAGGGGTGATGATTTCTGGCTTTTGAGGGCTGGAATCCTGCTGCTTTTTGATCTTACCTCACAGTCAGAGACTTTTCAATCAGGGAAATGTGTGTGTACTTCTCAGCCGATCACGCTCTGTAAAAACAACAGCAAACAGGTGCTCTGCACTCAGATTTTGCCACCCAGGCAGACATTAGTTGGGAACTTGCAGTGTAAAAAAGTGCTTTTTAGCTATTATTTTCATAATTTCATATTTTATGGGAATGTAATACAAAATTCTTCTTTGAAAATTCAAAACTCCTACTTTTATGCGTATGACTGTTGTTTTTTTGTGAATATAGCAGTATTAGTCAGTCAGTGTTGACATTTTCGGTTTTGAATCTGTCTGATTAAAAGAGACAGAAGCATACATTTTACTGTCATTTTCTCCTCTGCAGGTAAATGCAGCCACTCTGGGAAGAGAGTCAGTTGGTTCCCCACTAACTGTCACAGCAGAAAATGTTACCTCAGCAATCACAACTCAAGTTACTAAGGTAACTATAATTGGATTACAATGTGACATTTTCAAGAATGCATCACTGAGGTGTGTAGAAGCTAATACAATTTACAATTTACAATTTAGCAGACGCTTTTAACCAAATATAAAAACATGCTTTTCACAGACAGTGAAAGGCGGGTACTCAGAGACTAGAATTGAGAAAAGGATCATAATCACAGGAGATGATGATGTGGACCAACATCAGGTAAGATATTTTTAAAGACAAAAACAAATGTGTCGTTCTGCATTATGAAGAGCAAAATGTCGCAAGTGATGACTTGACTGATCTTATTTGACTGATATGAATTTTAATTTTATCAGGCCCTTGCAATGGCAATACAGGAAGCCAAGCAACAGCACCCTGATATGCTGGTAACAAAAGCAGTGGTTGTCAGGGAAACGGACTCTTCCCCAGAAGAGAAGCATAGGAAATCTGAGGTATGTGATAAAAAGACTGCATGTTTTTTTTTTTTTTTTTTTTTGTCCCATTTCATTGATTATATTTGCACAGGTAATTGCACACTTTTTTGTCAGGTTTTAGAATATTACTTATAGATATGTTAAAATTTGTTTTAATATGAACAATTACAAATTATTGCTAATTATCTGAACCTGATGGTATAATGAGAAGATAAAGCTAATGAGGGAGTGTGTGTGCATTTGAAGTTGTGTTGGAGGTGCAGGAAGCAAAAGTTATGAAAGAACATATGTTCTGATTGATCTTGACTGATCTTTTTGTTCCTTTCTGACAGTCCTGATCACCAGAATGGGCTCCTGGGAACAGGGACAGAACACAGTCCAGACTTCAGCTGTTTACTTTAGGCCACAAATATAAGACTGCCTATGCTACAGTAAAGAACACACGATACAAAACAGCCCCTGCATCCGACAAGACTCCTGTCTCCCGTGTCCCTGCCCTATACCACTCTCTCTCCCCTGGCCTTTTTGACTGTGAGACTGCCTCAAACCACCCGTGAAATCTCATACCTCCACCTGCGGGATCCCTCTGTTGTTGCATAACATATTTCATGCTTGTCTTTCAGCATCTGACCAATAGTCATTAGTACCTTACTGTCTTCAAAAGGTTTTCGCCCCTGAATAATACAGATATGGATAGAATATACATGTTTAGTTGAACTGCTTGAAGTTTAATGAGGATCTTAATATACACACTGGAGCTTCAAGGTGATCTACATTATACTGTAGTGTCATCTTTTGGCTTCAGTCTTAGTTCACCTCTTTAGTCTTTTTTAGTTTCACCTCAGATTTGTCTTCACACAGCAACCCAGCTGTTACTCAGCTTAAAGAGACGTCACGGAGATCTTCCTCCCGTTAACCTCTCTTCTCCATGAAGTGTGGAAAATGACGTGAGTCTTAAGAAGGCAATGTGGTGTAAGAAGGGGTAGATAGCTCTTGTAGAGTGGTGTGTGGCTGTGGGCAGCCTTTAATGCTTGTTGCCACCTGTGTGACATATATATTCAGCACTGTCTCTTTTTAGCCTTTCCTCACGTTTTTAAAGGATTGTTGATCCAGTTTATGTTGAGTGTTTGCCTGTTATTTAGAAATAAAATATATTTATCTATCAGATTATCACGTTCATATGCATGATCCAAGTAAACCGATGGGGACGTCATTTAAGGTAATGAATATCTGGGTTCCACAGGACATCCTCAGATGGCAAAACACACTGAGAAAAAAAAATCCTCCTAAAGGAATTAGTGGGAATTCACTGCAATGTGTACATTCTGCATGTCAGTAAAAAATGCTGAGATGATTGTTTCATCTAATGTGCACAACACATGTTATAACAAAATGTTTATGCAGACACCACGTATACAACAGTGGGCAATATCAGCTTTGGCTCTGTAGAGAAGACGTCTACCAGTAAATGGCATGAGAAGAATGAGTCTCCTTTATT
Organism: Chanos chanos; assembly: GCF_902362185.1. Taxonomy (NCBI): domain Eukaryota; kingdom Metazoa; phylum Chordata; class Actinopteri; order Gonorynchiformes; family Chanidae; genus Chanos; species Chanos chanos. Next base: position 36,657,341 of record NC_044500.1, read on the forward strand.
GTCTTTCACCAACCCCCTCCTCCCAGTTAACTTACTGTTCTTTTGCAACTATCTCAGTTCTGCTTGTAATGTCGTAAAAATAGGACTCTTATAACAAACAGTTCTAATATATGTTTTATCTAATAATGTTGAGATGTGAGTATATGTTTTTATTTTTATTCTGAAACTGAGTTATTTTTAAGTTATGGTGTATGAGTTTGATATTTGTATTTATAAGAGTGATGAATGTCTGCCCTTGGGTTTCTCCCCTTCCTCAAAAGTGTTCGCTTTTTATTTCCCTAACAGACAAAGCCTGGAATCAAAGTGTGACAGTTCTGTAAAACCTGGTCCTCAAGGACCTCATTTATTGTGGTCCAAACATTAAAATAGACCTCTAGTGTCCCAGCCTCTGCGGCTATTACCATCTGATTTACGTATCTGTTCAGATCTGTTCAAGTGTCTAATTCCTGTTTCATTGGACCAATCTAAAGATTTCATACTCAGTTATCAATCTGACATTATTTGTATTATAAAGATGCTGGATCTTAGATTTACTCTATGCACTGCTTCTTACTAAAGCTTTAGGATGTAGGAAATGCAAATCAAGTGGAATAGAGAGTCATATTACAAAAGCCTCTCTCAATGCCTTCCACTCAGATACTGTAAATGCATTTTTGCTTTGCAAAATTTGCAATAACTTTCGAGCAACTACAACGTCTTAATTGTGTTTCGTTTCAGGCGGAAACTATAAATATTCATGCTTTGAAAAGTGTTACCAAATTGGGATAAACTGATAAAAGAAATTATCTGTATAAACCTTTGCCTCATACTACAGCCCTGGCTTTGTCTCATCATCCCTCCTCACTCCTGCCCTCTTGTGGATGGGAAGACCCTGTGGATGTGTCTGATCTGCTGTTAAGTAGTATCTCTGTAAAATTAGCCAACTATGATTTTGTATTTTGTTTTGGGTTTTTTTTTTTGTTTTTTTTCCTTTTGTCAGTCTAATGACACTGGAGCTTTTGTTTGCTTTGCCTCTAAGAACCTTGTTTACAGTGAGGAGTATTCCTCTTAGCAATACTGTGGACAAATCCTCATGTGTTATGTTGTATTGGACACACTTTAGTTCAAAATATGTTGTGTAAACCTTTTGGGAAGGGTTAGCTATTTATGACAGATTTTCTGTGTTGATAGAGGGCTGGTCTGGTTCAATATTTGCAGAGATATCTGCCTATCTGCTACAATGACAGAATTGAAATAAGAATGTTTCATGTTATTTCCAGGCTGTCTTTGTTAAGACTTCAGACCTGAGATGTGTTGAGCGTGAGAGGGCTGTCGTGTCAACGTTGGGTGCCTTTCTTTTAGTCAGTGCCATTTGGGGTAAAGAACTAAACGTGTTACCCGTCACTCACTGAAATGACAGCATTCTAATTTTTCAGTGCGCTGTGTCAATGTAAGGCAGTATGCCTTGTACATACATGCACAGAGATATGCTGACTAATGGTGTGTTAAGGGAGCTGGAGTTCTTGTCATTGTTTATCAGGGTTCTGTGTACACTGGGAATGTGCGGAAAAGTTAAGCCCACTCACATATATTTAAAAAAGCAAAAGAAAATTCAATTGGCACATCAAACAAAAAATTAGTCAACCTTATGCTCTGTGCATGGCATGAAGCATTGGCTGTTCGAATACAGAACAATCATTCATCCTTCTCTGTTCAATTTATCCCCCCCCCCTATACGCAACAGTGCCACCTAGTGCTTGATGGTGTGTTTTGCTGTATTTGCATTCAGTCTAAATGGAATCCACAGATACATTAATAAATGTCTCAGTGAAATTGAGATACTGGTTGTGTTTTTCTCTCAATAGATTCAATGAGGTTGGGGAAAAAAATGTAAGTGAAGTAAGATGGCTCTTCACTTCTGTGGTATTATATATTCAGAGCTGCCAACTCTAACACTTTAAGCGTGAAATTCATGAAATTGTTTCTACTCACACAATCTTACATTGTTCTTCCTTTATCTGGAGTGGAAATCATTTAAAGGGTCTATTGTAATGGACAGCAGTATAATAGAATCTATGTGAGAAATTACTGTGGTGCTTATCTTGTGTGAAATAACTATGTCAAGGCTTGTCACTTACGTTACAGTCTTTGACATAATAAAGGCCGGGGACGATTGTCTCTGAAGTAGCATCAATCGCTTTTCCATTATTTCACCTCAGTCAAAATATCTGAAGAGGAACACTTTTGAAATCATTTGGAAAATACCCCGTTTTGTAGAGATGAACTTGAAACTGTCACCATTAGCTAAAACATACCAGATCATTTTCTGTAAAGTGTAGTTGATTGAGCCAATGTTGTCTTGTGAATTTATGCAAGTATAAATATAAATCACATATATCACACCGTCTCTTGCACATGTACAAATATTGAGGGATGATGATTTTTGTGTGTCAAAACCTGACATGAAGTGCTTGAAATAGTGTTCATCCTCTTCAAGTGACTTGGCAATTGTGAAATCCAAGGTTAGTGAAATTTCACTTTCTTTAAAGCTGATAGCCCTCTAATGGTGACTTCTCACAAATGCAGTGAATGTGTCTTTATAACAGGAATGAGGAATAATAGGGTCTGAATGAGTGGTTAGGGAAATGCGGACATAGCTCAGCTTTGTCTTCTTAATGTAATCTGAAGATGAAAAGCACAAGAGTGACCTTCCAGGAGATGGTTTGAATAATGTCATAAATTATTTAATGTGACAGCTAGGTTTTGTTGAAAGAATTCAGTGTCTATTCTTAGTGAATCTTCCCTCTCCAATCCTACCCTTGTAGTGCCTTATTAAAGCCAGTAGAGGGCAGGATTGAACTTCTAAAGTAGAACCGTGTCAACCCCCCCCCCTTCATACTAGACAAAAATACTCTGCATCAGTTGTATGACTGTCTGCATTTCAAATCATTTTGTATTAACAAAATGATCATCCAATCAAGAAACTGAGTGCTAATTTAAAGATTTCGATCTCAATAAAAACGTGGGCATGAATCATTCACAACTTATACGTGGTGTGCCTCAGAATGATAGTCCAGAATCTCTGTTCTGGGCACTTCAGTTATGCCACTTTACACTCTCAGAATGACAGTACAAAACATACGCTCTTCTCAACACAGAAGAGACTCATTGTCATGCATTAGCTAGCAAGATACAAAGAATTTATAACAGTTCTCTCATCAGGACTACAGTATGTAAGCCTTTTATGCTTCACCAGTAGAGTGATGAAACTGAAATATTTCAGAATTATGTTTTCATGTGCAGCTGAAAATGAATTGTCTTCTCTCCTTTCTGTACTGTTTGTAATCCAACCCCTTATGTCTACAGTAATTTTTTTTTTCATGTCAAAACTTTATGTCAAAAAATGTTGATTTTATGGTAAACCTGAGGTTAAAAGCAAGACCTACACATTTCATTTTATCTCAGATCACACACTCTAAACTAGAAAATTGTTGAGTCATTGTATTTGGTTTTACTTTCACACTGGGACGTTTTCATCTTTGCTCTGCTCATCTCTTCTTCTGACAACTGCTGAAAGTGCTACTTTCCCTTCTGCACAAACAGCATCTGTAGTTTTTGAGAGCTAGCATCCAGCTCACATGCTCACATTTTCAAAATGGTGCTCAACACACTGTATTTCAAGACACTAAAAGAAAAAGCCCTTTTTTGGACTGTGGTTGGATCAGTGTTGTGAATGAGACAGCATCAAAAGGCCCCATTACAAAAGTCAGAATGAACTTGAGAGCATGTATTCTCTAGTTGCTTCGCTGTCACAGGTACATGTCAGGTCTGTCCAACGTACCTTTTGCACGTTTGCTTTGCCTTGTCCCATTTCTTCAAAGCCCACATCTGCGGTACGATTAATATTTCATTCCTGCCTCAAACTGACACTCTAAGCAATGTGCAAAACTCATGTTACATATGAGACCCACCGCTGATCAGAGGGGGTGGGGTTGTGGGTACGGGGATAAGAATAGAAACAGCATCTTTTTGGTGGAAGCTACTGCCAATCAACAATGTAATCTATAGCTGTTAACCACATCTGTTGCCTGGCACCCGTGTTCTGCAGGGGTTTTCAGTATTCATTAGTGCTCTATATCTGTCACTCTCTTGTCTGACTTCCCTGAAGAAAAGGATGCGACATGGGAGGGGCATACAACCTCTCTACAACCCCACATGACTCATTTCAGCTGAGCTGAAGCTTGAGCTATAGGCCCTTTCTACAGAGAAATCAAGTCAAGCTCAGAGAGAGGAGGAGCGTAATTGATTAGTTTCAGTTACTTTTCTGAAGCTGAACTGAAATTGCAGTGGCAGTTGACCTCCAGGGGTGAGAACACACTGATTGGAATTTTACATCCTATCCAGTGTGTGTCTGTTAGGATCACATTGTGTTCGTTTACATAAAGTGCTATTAGTTCTTGTGTGCATCCCTCAGATCAGTGCTGCTCATTCTTTACCCAGTGCAGTTATTCTGAATAAACATATATCTGTCTCCATACGCTGACTTACCACCATTATTGAAAATGTCATTTGCTGTGCATGGTTGATGTTGTAAAACAAAAAAAGCTCCTTAAAAAAGAAATTGCAAAAAAAAAAAAAAAAAGTTACAGTCTGATAAAAAAAAATGGACCCTTAGTGCATTGAACACATTTTTCTCAGTAACCTTGGGCCACATTTGTCTCGGCATATGGTTCTGTCCAATACATCACTAAAAGTTTATTCCCCTAGCTCAGAAATATAAATGTGTCCTAAAACTTCTAAGGTACTGCCTGTGAGAAACAGTGGGCCTGCGTGGTCATATTGTACCAGTGTTTTGGCCACTGGGGCGGAGCATATGGTCATATAATTGTTTTTAAACATGTTGAAATTCTTTGTCTCTGTCTTACCTTCTTTTGCAGTCTTGGAAATAAAAGATCCTTTCTTCACCTTCAGGTCTGTGCATTTTCTCATGTTTCAAGTAAAGGTTACAATTAATATCAGTTGGCAGAAGTTCTCGGTTGTGTGTATGGATTAATGGTTGATGACTGTGAGCAGGATGGGAGATGTAAAATGTCACCTGGTGCTGACTGGTGCAAGCAGACACCTGGTCCATTTCACCAAAAGTGCCCTATGGATTGTAATGATGAGCTGGGTTGAATATTTAATCTCTTCAGTGGAAACTATATCTTAAGATGGGTTTATTGAAAGGGTTCGTAGGTTTAATGGTAAATCAATGTTTGGCAGTCTGTACATATTCTGCCGTCCTATCTCTAAAAAGAAAAATGATTTGATTGATACAAGGGGTTACATATATTTAAAAAAGCAAACTAATTTGAAAGTCTTTTTATGGTTCTTTTGATAAGCCTACAGTTTTAATTCTCATTAAGAGGAGAAAACTCTGTCTAAGGGTTTAATTTATTCATTTACCAATGCGCTTGCTTCATGACATCTTTCGATGAATGATATGGATTTTCAAACACAGAAAATGTCAAGCCAATTACAGCGGCTATGCACTTCTTTGTGATTCTGGAGCTTGCATAGCTTTCATTATGAACCTATTCACTGTGAATCCATTAATGGATGTTCCTCCATGCTGCCTTTGAAAGCATCTCTTATTAGAAGATGGCATCATGTATTTTCTTAGAAAACTCTCTTTTCTGGACTACCGCAAACTTGATTGATTTAAACTACACCTGAGGGCTAATCAATGTACTGAAATGTCAGGTTTGATGCGACCATTGAAATATCTATTCAGAGAAGTCAATAAATAATCACCCTACCTTTGTGACAGACAGGTGGTAAGACAGTCTGTTGCTGTACCTAGTTTTACCATCAACTCACACACTACCAATCACCCAGGATACATCCCCTCAAACAGCTTTATAAACTGCAAGGAATAAAAATCACATTAGAGACATGATCCTTCTTTCACTCTGCTGACCATTAGAAAAAAGAGACAATAGACAGTATTTTGTTGCTTTTAACAAAAATCCCAAATAATTTCAAATAGGCATGCTTTATTCGTTGCATGAATTGCATACATTCCAAGCTACAAGCCTAATGTCACAGAGACGTCTCCTGATAAGAAGCTTCACAAGGATGAATAAATTCACATGATCTTCAGTAACAGTCAGACCATTATGCTTTCACTGTCTGAGATGAAATTCTCTCTCTCTCTTTTTTTTTTTTTTTTCAGAGCAGCTCCCTCTGTTGTGTAGCATCTGGGACGACTCAGTTCACTAAAAGAGGACCACAGGCTTGACATCTGTGGCTCATTCACACAATGTCTGAATCACCAGAACTCTATTTCCACCTGCTGTCTTTTTCCTGTGTCCCAGGTAATAATTGTATGAAATAGCTTACATTGACCTCATTCATGTCCCGTTGGGCCTGAGTCTGTTATCCAACGCTCGTAAGACACTAACACGCCATTTGAAACACTTTGATTAATTTGTGTTTTTGTTTCCAGGATTACCAATTTAGAACAGAGGCAGACATGACTGGTAACTTAAGAGGTAATGAATTGAAAGGGAGAGGTATTTCTGGAACACAGAAACAATTTTGAGTAATCTTACTCTCTGAGTAAGATTGCCTGTGGATAAATGATTATTATCCCTGTATTTTGTAAAATCTAGGCCCTTAGACTGGATGCAGAACAATTTGATTTCCTTATAATCATCGTGATAACCAGTGGAAGTTTTAACAACCGGCACAGAATGAGAGATGATGAATGAATACATTTTGAAGCATACATTGTAAACAGCGGTATGCATCCCTGTCAAATGTTTTTTTGCCATGAGGGATGTCATTCCCTTCGTATCATACAAGTTTGGAACAGACATGATTTTCTGCAATTATCTGCTATTTTCAGCCAGCGTTCGATACCATGTGCCCCTGAAAGTGCGTGAGTAGATACAAAAGCGGTGCAGAGATGATGTGATCGCAAACCAAACACAGATACAAAGTTTTCATTTGAATTTTCAAAAGCTCTGGGCCTTGTGAGTACGCAAACAAGTGTGCTCAAAACTTATGTACGATGCAGTTTAACATTGCTAAACAGAGCACTCTCAGCAGGATCAATGAGTAGTTATAATTGCCCAGCGGTATGCATTAAAATGGCTTGTCTAATTGGGTCACAATCATAAATCATGCCAAAATGTAGAAATGTGTCTCCTTGAGCTTGTCTGAACATCAACATTAATTTCCCATTAAAATTCACCCCCTCCTGTCATCAGCAAGGTCACTGAACAAGGCAAAGGCTGTCTAAACATTTGGGTTGCCAGGGAACAGGTCCAAAACTCAGACTGAAAAAAATTCCTTGATATATTATTTTATTTCCTGAGAATGTCGGTTGTGTTGAAAAGCAGCAATTTTCCATAATTGCTTTTATTATATGCCATTGCAATTCTCACAATCAATTATTTATTCGCCCATTATGTATGACAGTTCATTGAGCCTAATGATGACTTTGTCATTTAAACAATAGACTGACAGCAATGATTTCTGAGGGTTTAAGCTACTCCCAAAATCCCTAACGTTTTGAACACAGACATTACACATGTAGACTGCAAGTATTCACTTTTCAATCAGAGTTTAGTAATGAGTCTCAGAGGCTTTGAAAGAAAAGCTAAATGCGTCAAAGTTGACATTAGAAAGCACAAAATAGCAAAAAAGCTACACTCTATTGTTAGCCACATCTATTATATCCTCATTCAAAAACAGCAGTTGGTAACTTTTGTATGCCGCCTAATGTTGTTGTGCTGCACCTAAGGCAGAAGATCCAAAAGTAAAACTGCAAAAATGTTGATACAGTCACAGATTTGAAGAGTTCTACTGTGCAATGGTTCCATGTATATCAAGATGGTTATGTTACTGATTTGGTTGCTGTATGAGCACTAAAGCACGTTTTACAGAAGATAAAAAAAACACTTTGAGCACATCTTGATTATACAGCTTAAAAACATCCAAACATGACACACTTTCATTTCTCTTTGTGTTATTACGGCATTTGGGTAAGTGAGACTAGATGTCATTTTAACCTCTGTTGCTTAAAAAGCATGATAGTGTCATCTAACAAATAGCATCACCTTTTGCCTGTTTTCACATGAAACATTTCTGTGTATAAAACTTAGGTCACTGTTTTACGAATAGCATCAACATCAATTTATCTTTATCACATTCTCTACACTGAGCATTCTACAAATAAACATCTCCATTCTTTTATAGCAATGAAACCCAATCGCTAAGTTTTTCCACACGGAACTCCACTCAGTCAGCCTTTGAAGACAGCATTCTGGAAACAGGCCAGATTAAAACATCTGAAAAGATTATATGAGCTCTTTGGAAACTGTGTGATTAATTGAACTGGTACTCCATGCTAGAAAATGCCATTCTATTTCAGAACCCATGGCTGCTAAGTGTCTAAGCTAAGTGCCTTCTTGTTTTGCTGATAAAATTCAAAATTTTGCAGCAATTAAAAAAAAAAAAAGCCCAAATGACACTTTGGATTTTAATAGCTTAAATGACGTTGTAAACAGGCAGACCATTTTCTATACATTGAAATGCCACAGCTGAAAACCGCTCATCTTTTTTTTTTTTAACAACTGGTTTTGAAAGAAAGGTTTTTTCCATTACAGTATAGTTTCCCCTCAAAACCTTTCTGTGATTAATCACCTAACAACAATAGGTTATTTGCACAACTGCATCATCACACAAATTCTTCACTCTTAAAATGACAGTACCTTTTTATAGCAGTTTTCAGTATATAACGAAAAATATTTTCGAATTTTTTAAAAATGTAAACAGGCAACAAATAAATAAATATTTTTTTATCATTGCTGCTTCTTAGCAGGTTTTTAGGACACACAGTTAGGTCACAAAATTAGCATGCTCTTCACACATATTCTTGGCTAGGTATTATATTGTACTTTCTTTGTGCAGTACATTAGATTCGGAAGATAGGAATGTTAAAAAAAAATTTAAAAAAGACTTGCAACATATGTGGTGTTAGCCTATTGATCTGCCTAACAGTTTGAGTATAATGTGACTGATTTGTCCTTATAAATTTCAGGTACACTATCTCTCCTGTCATTTATGAATATGTTTTACACATTTTAGTCAGCAAAACAGTCAGAGAGTACAACTCATTTGTTAAACCATAATCTTTGCACAACTTATTTTCTACACCACAGTTAGCCTCGTCGCTTATTTACATCTGTAATAACTGGGCAAAAAGTACGATAAAAACATTAAAATCAACACAAGAAAACAAACACATTTTAAACAGTGTAATAAGCATACAATCCCTAAATTCACACCAAACACACCCTCAGTGATTGTGTTCTGCAAATGCCTTCAGACATAATTGCAGACTGATGTCTCTGATTTTGTGTCAGAAGCAAACATTTCACACAATACACTGTGTCTTCAGAAAATATTCATAGCCCTTCACTTTTACACACTATCTTATTGACTTATTTCAAAATGGCTTAAACTGATATTTTTGGCACCAATCTACATGCAACATCCCATGATAACACAAAATCTGTGGATAAAGCAAAAGAGTGTGATTACTTTCAGAAGGCACTGTAGGCAACACAACACTATTGAATCTTAAAACGCATTTTTCCTGAATCAATTACTTTACTCATCACCCTTTTACAGTGCCACAAGGACATCTTCTTCCTCTCCACAGTAATTACATTTTGGTCTTACCAGCAACGAGGAAATGGTGCTTGGGAACAGCAAACAATAACAATGTAATGACAGTCCCTGGGCACAAAACTGTGCGGTGTATCATTTGAGCAGGACCTCAGGACCTCCTGATTCCTGGTTTTCAACGCTTTCCAGGAACGGAGTGGACATGAAGACCCTCCACACTTTCAGAAGGCTCCTGCTAGTGTTCCCTCTTCCTCTTCTCCACCCTCTCTTACATGAGCTCTTAAGAGACTACCTTACTTGTTAAGAAGCGGTTTGATATAAAAAAAAATGTTTGTTTTTTTTCTCTTTCACTTTCTCGCACCTCTGAGGAACACATCCTTGCATTGTTAAGTATTTGAGAGTTGGAGAATCTGCAGGAACAGCTATAGTTTTGAAGTTTGTTATCTAAAGATCCTTTTAGTAACAAGGTGCATCATTGTAAACCTTAACTTTTAGTCAGTTATATCAACGGAAGACAGTTCCTAAATATGCATTGATTCTGAACTCATGACAACATACTACTAGAACAAAAAATCAAACTTAAACTATTGTACTGTATGGACAGCCAAATGCATACATTAAATTAATTGCCTTAGAGTATGATTTTAGCAGTCTTAGAGTTTAGACAATTAAATAACATGGTCCAGTTACAGTTTAATAATAAGTAAAAAAAAACCCAAAACATATGATAGACATGTAAATAATTAAAAAAATATTTCTGTTGCAATGTGGAGAATGCATCATTAACCAAACAAGAATGGTGGCATTTTTAAACACCAAAGGAGAGTATGGATGTGGGCTGACCCTCAAATCAGCAAGTTCAGGCTTTTACTGTTTTATTATTACTGTTTATGTGGTGGTTATAAATCTGGACTTATGTGTTGATTCTTAATGCACATTTCAAAAAGTTATTTATTTGTTTGCATATCCTCCAGTGTAGGTCAGTTCACAAACTTGACTTCAACAGTTCTCCAACTTGCTCTTCCCAGAGCAACAGCTTAAAATGATGGATACATTGCATATTAAATGTGTGAATCACTATGTTGTGGTTGATATGATCTTTACATACAAGATGTATATTTGAAGTATCATAACAGGTTGTCAAATGTTGATGTTTTCTCACAAAATAGTCAAATGATGTCGCTCTCTTGTATTCAGTGTCTGATATTTGTTTTATAGGATCAGGTTGGTACAGCATGGAGCAGGCTGTCTGGGTCCTGAGTGTTTCCCTTGTATGCTTGAACAGATTTTCAGAATAATCTGTATGTTTGAGGATCTTATCAGTAATGATGTTTATGTTTCCCACCTCAGTGAACTTCACCCTTTGGACATTTGATCCCATTTTGACAGTTACCTCCTCAAAATGAAATTGTTACATTGATTTACTGACACACTATTTCAACAGACCAACACTGAACAGTGCATTTTGTTGATTACTCTCTGTTATTCTATGAATATATCAATATATTCCTCACCACAAGAAAACAGTTGACGCACCTGCTTTCATCCAACACTGAAGATACTCCTCCTCACTTGATTAATTACAACACCTGCAGCTCACTGTTGATTATATTGCTGTGCCTAAACAAGACTATTCCTCAGTTTTTGTTAAGTAATGAGTGCTTCACACATATGTAGCCATTGTTTCTTGTCTTCTCTTAACCCAGCTCCTGTGCGAGATTATTCACTATCTGAATTTACGATTTGGATTTCGTATTTTTCCAGTGTTGCTTCTTCCTGTTGATAACTCCCACCTGAATAGTTCAATTGAGTTTTGGAAATTGTTGATTTATCTGTAATAAACTTTTATCTCAACCTGGATCTTCTGGCTCAGGCATTTCAATAGTTTTATACCCTGTCTTAAAAAATATTTGTAAGAGATATTGCCTCACCTTCTCTCCTGTGAGAACAAACAAGAACAATGTCAACACAATTTCATATCATTCAGACAACACTGTAACTAAAAACTGAATTGGTCTTCACTTTTAATCTGTTGGGGTGTTAAAAAATCTTCTGTTTAGAAATTCACTGTCAGCTCAAGTATGGCTATCAATGGTACAGTAAATCAATATAGTTTCGAGAATGTCTTGAGCTGGTTATGGATAAATATGAAACTAAAAATCCAGATGTTTTGTTGAAGAATGCATATATATATAAGCCAGACAGCCAAACAGCCTTAGACCCAAACAATAACAAATATGGCAGCAGAGGCAGCTGATGTTATTGTACAGCCGATGGAGCAGTCATCATTATATGTTACAACCAAATGTCTCTACTCAAAAATAACATAATAAGATTACTGGGATGACTGTGGTGAGTATCAGCAGTTGTAAGCTGCATATGTCGCAAGTGAAGAACAGTCATGGATCTGTATGTCGCTGGGCCAAACTGGAATGGCTTTGAAGGTGAGGTGGAAGAGATTGGGGAATGGTTACAGATTCCTTAAAGTGTAAAAGATCAGAGAACCCCTTACTGACATGAACTGGTTTGGGGTACATTTTTGTTAATGGAGGTCATAACTCGTTCACGTCCTTATCTTCAACATTGGAGTTGTTCCGTTAGTCTGACAGTTCAGCTGAAACAGAAGTTTAGAATGATGAACCAGATCATATGAATCAGATGTGTTTCATTTTCAGTTTGAGTCAATCACATTTCATCAGCATGCTTTTAATTAAAAGACAAGTTACATCACACCCAGAATTAACCACCTGACAGAAGTTTTTATTAATGAGGTTTAATAATACCCCTAAATCTGAAAGAAGATCTAAATATAAATGGATTAAAATCCATTACTATTTAATGGTTCACAAAATTTTTGAACATGACATCTCTGTCAAATAACTTCAAAGTAATGTGTGAACCCAATAATTACTGCATGGGTACTGACATTTGTTTGCAAATATAACTTTAACTGTGCCATCATTCTTCCTTTTAACTATTGTTTAAAATCTTGTGAAGTCGGTGAAAATATTTGTGTAAATCATAAATATTACATTTGGTGGTTATAAATGAATTCATATTTGTCAAAAAAGAGAGAGAGAAAATAAATACATTAATCAAGTCAAAAAGTCCACAACTGCTGGAGGTCTGAACATTGTGCATGCAGTGTTTTTCTTGACATTGCAGTTAGAAGATGAATTTGAGCATATGGTTTGAGTGTATAATTTGTGTAATATTACAACAAGCTCTTAAGCATCATCACTATAAGATGGAAAGGGCCATTTTGCATAGACATTTACTAATGTGTATGAGTTTATGCCAACGTAGTTTCTAATTTGCAGAAATAAAATTGAGTTTGGGGATAGCAACAGCACTTAGCCTGAAATTTAATGTAACCTACAACTGTTCTCACCTCAGTCTTTAATGCTTTGAATCTTTTCTTTAAAATCTTGAATAATAATGAGCTGAATTCCATTTTCTTCTCATTGTGGGGGCTTTTTGCAATTTGCCGTTTTGTTGTCGAGCTCATCTGAAACTCTTACCTCTGAATAATTCGATACTCCAGCTTCCTGGCTCAATGCATTGGCAAAAGCAATTTGTCTGTGATAAAACATTTGATGAGAGAATAGATGCATGAAATAGCTAACCCTATCTGCTTACACAATGGAAGTCCATGTTTTACTTTTTTAGTATTCATTCAGTTGATTCTGTTCCTGAATGGCTGCTGTTCTTGAAATCTGAAATGACGTTTTACAGGCTTTTATATCCACTGGTCAAAGCCATGTTCTCATAACTGATCCAAAGATTAAAAAAAAACCTTAATAATAATAATGCATGTTTATTTAGAGCCCAATATCACTATTTATAATCTTAAAGGGCTTTACATGTCCATAACAAAGTCAAATCAAAATGATATCATTCATACGTTAGAGAAAATAAATAAGTCTTTATCTTGGCTCTAAATACCTCACCTCACTGCAATAATAATGCTACAACTGAAGTATCCACTGGCTAATATAATAACATAATAAATTATGCTCACATTACAGTCAATTTATAATTATCTATATAACATGCTTGTATTTATTTCACACAGATTATTAAGATCTTTAGATGTGAACATAAGTTTAAGTAAGTTGATAAACAGGTGAATTAATCAACAAAAGAAATTTACCACCTAAATTGACTTGTAACTTCTGAAAATTCCCAATGAGTCACTCCCATATAAACAGCCACTGTTTTTTTTTTTATTACTCATTTATAAAGAGTAGTTTACATTCCCTCGGTTACACCACCATTTCTTACTACAAGAACTGCTGAGTTAAGTTCACTTAGAATGTTTTTTAAGGGGTAAAATTAAATGGAAGTCTGTGAGTGCAAATACTTGACACACACTATGCTCAAAATTTTTAATTGACTTTGAGTGTTTAGGAAATGCTTCAGATTACAAATTCATGAGTTAAGAGCAACCGGACATGTTCTTTCCTACTAAGATACCAAAATTATATGGAAAGAAGCTCCAGAAGCCCTTTTCTTAATGTCATCCCCCCATCCTCCCCACACACTCACATACATAGACACATAGACACACACACACACACACACACACACACACACACACACACACACACACGCGCACACACACACACACACAGACGAGGGATAGTGTTAAGGAACTGCCTTCAGCTCTGCCTTGACAAAAATGCCATCTAAATGTCACCATGACTACACATTCAACAGTCCGCATAAAGCAATTGCCCTAAACATGATTGGACACTGTTGCTCTCTGGGAGACAGAAAGCAGTCAAAGGGCAAGGGCACAGCTGACAACAAAACAGATAGAAGTTCAGCAAACAGCAATTTCCACTTTCATTGGCAAAAATGTTCACACTATATAGATATTTCCTGTAATTTTTCTCACAAAGAAATGACCTCTTTAAAAAAAATCTAAGTTTTTTAGCTCTGAGGTCATCTGGCGCTACTACACCACAAACAGAGCATTTTTACTTTTATTTTCCCACTGCTATGTGTATTACTGCAATGTCAAACCACAAACGTTTGTGGGTAAATGTATGCTTTGTTATTAAATCCATCGGAAACAGATTACCAGATCTTTATCAGATGTCCTCAGCTGCGGTTCTCTCTCTAAGGTTCATATAACGCAGAAACAACTCATTTAAAAAATTAACTAGATAGAGGGAACTTTTTATCGAACTGGTATATATGTTTCACGGACTTCTTTTTTCTTTTTTTGCTCATCTTCAACCTACTATGTTGCTTTTTTGCACAGCTTCATGTTAAGTTCACTCTTTTATACGGTTACATTATGTCCTTATAACTGAAATATTAATTTTGTTAAATTCAGCAATAATATGACCGTGGTATCACAGTTTTTTGGAATGTCTTAACTATGACCTTGTTTTCTTGTTTTCTCAATTCAAGGGTTCAATGTGGTCAATGAATTTAATTCTCTTTGGTCCCATAAGAAATTGAAAAGAACTTTCTAGACTGTAGATTTCTGTCATTTTTAACTAAATGTAAGTCCTTGAGTTTGCTTAGCAACAGTGTTACCCAATAAATGAAGACCAGATGAAGACATAAAAACTCAAATACATTACACACAGTGAAGTATAACATTGCTGATTTGTGCATGATTGCTGATGCATGCTCCCAGCGTATTGAGTAAACTGGTTCTTCACAACCCTTGATTCTTGTGCAGAGTACATGCTTTATCTCAACTATACAGTAAAAAGAGGTGTATAACTATTCTCCAGGATTTCATATGGTAATGAGCCTATGGATTGTGAAAGCGTTTTGTTCCTCTATTTAAATGGATTATGATGTGCTAGAACTTGAAACAGCTACAATCTCTCAAACGTAAGTTAGAAAATGACAGCGCCTAAAAACACTGGCAAAAAACCTTAACAAGGAAAAATTGTTTAGTACATCTGTATTACAGTGGCGAACACATAAACATAAAAAGATGAGATAACAATGATAATGTATGTAAGAGATTATCTGAATGCTTGTCGAACTTAAAATGTAGAGTCATGGACAGACACTGCATTGTTCAGAGTCATTGCTCATCATTTCTAACTTTCATAATCAAATGACTTTTTGCTATCTGTCACGCTGGTGGAGTGGTGCAGGACCCAAGTGCAAGACACAAAGATTGAAGGTGACAAAAGGAGGACTTTACTTAAACTGAAGGCAAAAATACAGTTGCAAAAAGGAACAAAACCAATAACAAAAGGTGCAGCATAACAGTGTGCAAACTAACACAAACAACGATAGACAAAGGACAAGGCAAACACAAGGGCTTAAATACAGAGGGAGAACTAAACAGGGCAAAACAGGATTGGTTCAAATTAACGAGGTTAATAATGAGACAAACAGGAACAGGTGAGGGGCGGAGACAGACAGAACAGGAGCACAAAGACAGAACAAAACAAGAGTCCAAAATGGAGGTGCAGGCTGTGACACTATCCTATCACAAGGTGCAGTCTTACTGTATTTACGCGAGACAGCAAAATACATTTGGGCATGCAACATTTTTAAATGGACTCCAAAAAAACAAACTTTTTTTGCAACTAAACATTTGCTGTACCGCTGTAGTGCACATGCGTAAGCAGTTAAAGATCTAACACAATTACCTATGAAATAACAAAATGTTAAACACAAGGTCAACTTGCTCAGGTCAACCTGAATAAAAATGTAATCATACCTGGTTTGGTGAAAAAAAAACAAAAACAATCTACATTTATTTGGCCAGGAAACATTTCGTGTAATTTATTTTCATGTACCCTTTTACTAAACATTTTCATAATCTTTTTTCTTGTGCTTTTCTCTTTGAGAATTTCTTTGTGATGTCTTTCTAAATTTTCTCTTCATCAAAGCAGATCAATCTACCTCCTTTCTGATTGTGTTGGCATGCTCTTCTTTTCTATTTACTTTGTTGTTTACCCTCTGATCTCTCTCATCCAGTTGAGTCGGCACTTTCTTTGAGGTTCCCCTGAACTCTGTCTTCTTCATTTTTTCCCCACTCGTTCCTAAGGTTCCATGACCCCCCCCCCTTCTTTTTTCTTTACTGTGCCCCCCATTGCATAACCCCACTATGAAGCTCTGGGCCTTGAAATCTACTTTCATCTGCACCTCAAGAAAATGAAATTGCCATTATGTCCACTTCAGCAGCAGCACAAATACATTGGACACAAAGTATATAAAGTATTTTTATTTAGTAAAAAACACACACACACACACACACACACACACGCACACACACACAGTACTTTAACAAAACTGTCAAAAAAGACTAGAACCAAGAGAGGAATTAGGATGAGATAACAATTAGACATGGTTTATCGAATCCATCCATAGTCAACACATTCTACAAAGTTTTAAAGGGTCTTTTAGATTATAAGACGTGTTTGAAAAGAGAGACAGCTGGACAGAGATACATTCATCTATTTATTTTCATGTTTCTAAATTTCACCTGCTCATACATCGTAGATGGAGGTAAACCATGGGACATGACACTACCCAAAAAAAGCAGCTGAGCATGCATTTTTCTCATTCCCAAAGGTGTATGTCAGGGTGAACATCAGGGCAAGTAGATACATATCAGATCTGATGGAAGAGTGCTTACATTAATTCATTAGTATTATATCCTGAATGCATCTTAGCTTAAAGGGCCTTATTACAAGTCCTGACTTTAAAAGAGCCATTTAAATCCAGACTTTAAAAGAATTAGGACAGCGCATGGCAGTTTAAAATATTGACAATTACATTCCGAAAAATAAAGCAGTCCAGCAAAAGGTTTAAAATTTCTCCAGGAAAAGTTTGCATGAAGATCAGGCTGTCCTGCATATTAAAAGGGTGCCTTTACTGAGTTTCTTTTTAACATAAAATAGATTGCGACAGTCAACTGAGATTTCTACTTGTTAGTATAACATAATAAGAATTGAGGGAGATGTCTCTTTCTCTACATCTTTTTGTTATTATATTTTATATCTTTATATCTTTCTCAAGGATGGATAATTATTTTCATGACTGACACCAACAAATGTAATGATGACAAATCTGCTTGTCATTTTAAAATATCTTTCTGCTCTTCTCGGTTAAAATGGGACTGTGAAGTTGTTGACAGAGAGAGGAATCACCTCTATAAAACCAATGGCACATACTCCTGAAGGTATGTTTAGATGAACATTTTTATAGTTTCTGTAGTTTCTCCTATCTGTCTGTGATTAGTTTTTATTTCTCTTACTTACCTCAACACGTTAACTGACCATATGGAACACAGTTTATTTCATTAATTCCCATGTGTTACCCTCACCATTTAATGTCATTCATTCACAATTTATTAACATTTATAAAGCATTCATTATATCTCACCATTTTTTTCCTGTTCATAAAACATTCATTTGGTTAGCAATTTTACAATCATATCTTATGACCCAATTAGAGGAACAAATGTTTGGATGATGCAGAGGCAATAGGAGCCAAAACAGAGCTGGCACGGGAGTGTGAGATGTGCCCGTGAGTGCTGCTGCAGTATTTTTGACCTCTGAATAAAGTGTTCTTGGTGTTCATCTTTACCATCTACACAAAGCAAGTACCTGAACTAAACCAGCATGGGCCGGCTCTAAAGTCACCCTGTGACAGTTCGCTTGTCCCCAGTAAAACACTCATTACAACGTTATGCTCAAACATACTGATGTGCACCTTTGTACTTTCCCCAAGGTAATGGAGCCTGGGTGGGCATTGTGAGGTTGTGATCGGTTAGTCAGTGGGTTGTAGTCATAATAGTCAACATGACTCATAGTCTTCTCTAACATATTCAAGAAAGCACAAGCATTTCTTAAATGTGGGATCATTATACCCTAAAACATCTGAGTATCTCTGGCTCTTAATTCAGAGCTGTGAGACAATTTTACAAAAATGAGCTCTGTTTCAATGGAGAACTAACACTTAATTATAACTGTGACAGTATACTTTTGTATTTCCACAGTGAGTACAACTCTGTCATGGGTCAATAATTTATCAGCAGTGAGGCAGGAAGGCTTTGATCCACTCAGATAAAGTGACACACTGCTGTGGGAGCTAGACTGAGGATTTTCCAAATTCGAGATTTTAGCATGATCTTGGGACAGATTGAAGAAGAATAGGCAACTTGGGCTGATTGACAGGTATTCTCATTTAAGATTGTGTTTGGAAGATTTGGGGTTTTTATCATTGTGATGTTGTGTAAATCTCTACACAAGAGGAAGACTGCTATCTCCACACGCCCACAGGCGCCCACACAGACACGTCACAGACCCCAAACCGCCCCCCCCCCCCCCCCCATTCCCACTCACCCAGTCACATTTAAACATCCCCCAACAATCTACTGTATTCAGCATGTAAGTGCCCCTGTACAATGCATCAGACAACACATATCTGTGCAGCCCATAGAAGCTTCAAGCCACGCAAAAGCCAAATTGCTATAAAAGCAGTCTAATTTTTGAGAAGAACAAACTAAGAGCCAAGGCTTAGTGTTTTTTTTTTTTTTTTTTAAGCAAATCTCTTCTATTGATTTGTACCGTAAAATGACAAAAGACAAAATATTTTCAGACAGTTCCAGACATTTCGGCATATCTAAAAAACCTACAAAGAACACTGGGCTGGGGAATGGAGGATCCATAAGAATACTCAAATATCGACCAGTCACGAACCATTGGACCCACGGTTGACCACACAAACCTACAAAAACATATAGATATGTACAAACACACATGCAACATTAAAAATAACTGATACTGATTGATTAAATACAAAATTGACTAAACTGGTTCATACAAATGGATATCACAGTGAACAAATACACATGAATGAATAAATAGATACACATATGAAATTACTCCTGCACTGGAAGAGCCTCATAGACTTTTGCTAAAATATCACAATATGAACTGCAGCACTCAGAAATTCCAATGTCTTAGATGTTTGTTTCATCTGCGAAACTAAATACAAACAGAAAAGATCTTGCTCAATAATTTAGAGCACAAAGGCTTGTTTTCTCATTTAAAAGCATGTAAATACCTTTGGAAACAAAGTGTCTTTTGTATGGTAGCTGACAAAAAAAAATCTCACCTTGTTTCATAAAACTGTCTCTTTGCAATCAATTGTCTTGCTCTGGGCAATTATTTTCTATTAAGTGACCTTCATTTGGAGTGCCTCTGGGTTAGGTATTTGTCTAACCTCTTCCCCTCCTCAATCAGTACCTGCACATGTCTGCCCTCAATTTCAAGTTAGCTAGTCTAGGAAGCTTTCAAATCTCAGATGTGCGCTACTCTGGCCTGTGCACTCTACAGCACCGACGCTTTTAAACACATACTATTTACATACTGTTCATTCTTCTGTTCTGAACACTCCACAAAGTGCTATTCAGTGTACTTGGGAAATGATCAGAATGTCAAAGCTCTCAGGTGTTACATAGATTTCCTTAGCTAATGAGAGTCTGCACAATGGCACAAAATCAGATTGGAGAAAATTGTTCCGTGGAGCCATAAACTACTGGAAACATATTCTTTTGCCAGTGTGCTTATTATTTTTGCTTGTCTCTGTTTTGAGGCTATTTTGGAATCCTTTATCACAAGCTTCTTTCTGTCAACAGATGAAAGGATATTTAAAGGTTAAATCTTATAACAGAATTATGTATGTGTGTGTGTGTGTGTGTGTGTGTGTGGGGGGGGGGGGGGGGGGGGGGGGGTTGTTGTTGTTTTTGATGGTACAGTGTCACCAAAATTGAAGTTATATTTATTTCAGTTGTAAGCAATGACAGTTCACAAACCTAAAATAACAAATGGGTTGTTATTCAAAATGAAACAGAATAGTTTGTTGTCCATGGTAACTGCACTGTTGCAGGAGCTCTCTTTTTGAAGACACCAACTCCAAGCTGTTTTTTATCTTCAAAGCAGAATTTTTATTCTCTTGGCCATAAACTGGGTTTCGTTTGAAACTGAAAGGATATGGTTTTCTATCGTTAATAAATAAAGCACAAATTGAGAAATAACTCCAGGACCAATTTTCCTAATCATAGCATTAACGTCTGTGCAGGTTTGCCCATGTTTGATGAGAACACAGTGATCTCAAACTACTTAATAATGCTGCCACTCATAACGGTCAAAGTCTGGGATATCATGAATGAATGAATGAATGAATAGAAAGGGGTAAAAATGAAGAACAAGAAAGGAGAGACTATGCAAGCTTCCCTGACCCTCATGCATTAATGTCTATCGATATGCTCACAGCCGTGGAATACCACAGCCATTGTCCTGTAGGTTACAGAATGGGCTTACTTGAATTTCTCTCAAAGCTTAAAAACAATTTAATAAATTTACAGTTGCCACCTGCTGTCATGTCTTGTGTCACTTGGGGTAAGCATACAAGAAGCTAACTAAAAAATTGAATTTTTTTTCTAGTTTAGGAGTACAAAAGGCCTTTCACAAACAAGTGACCTGCAAAATGGAATCCTTAATAAGTTTTTGAAACAAACAAGGATTCTTTATGAAATAAGCTATGATTATTACAAGTTTACTCACAAAAACTGCGCTCGTCTAACACTGTGAAAAGATTAGAGGAAAATGCACATCTAAATTAAATGGCAAGTAATTCTAGCTCTAAGATGAACACAGATTATTTTTTTACATATTACAAGAATTCTGAGAGAATTCAGTGGGTAGAGGGCTAGGGAAGACATGCCACGCATTTTGATTGTTGAAATAATGATACATATGCCCTTCAGTTTGTGTAAGTGATGCGTCTGCATCAAAGAATCATTTCAAATAAACTGAATATGATGATCAGCTTTTATTTCATAACTTCATGATTTCATGGGACCCAAAAGTAAACAGTGCTTAATTGCTTTATTGTGGCTTCATCTATCAAAGGTGATCATTTATCAATAGAGAGGTGCAATTCCTTGGACAACTTTTCATGTTAATTAGAACAAAACTCCTTTTCCACGGCAAGTGAACTTCATCACCATTTTAGCTTTTGCCCAGAGGGTCTTTCATCTATGTCAGATGACAATCAATTGGAGACAAAATTTGATATTGCAAACAGAATGACTATAGCAATACAATATCCCTTCTTTATTAGGGCAGTGTCCCTGCTGGCATAACAGTAACAGGTTCCAATGCAATACAAAGCCATCTTTCCCACAAGTCTCCATGGCGTGGGTAGACTTGACACAAGAACGTTGAGCCTCATTCACCAACTGTTCTTAAGAAGAAATTTCTTCTTAAAAACCCACTTACGCAGTTTTCACGAACATTCTGACATTGACCAGTGTTTTTTATTTGGGATTTGTTCTTAGGTAAGAACAGAATCTACGCACACTCAAGAGCACACTTACGCACATTTGTGTGCTGACACGTTTGTGCAAAATAATTGGTTATTGCATTTTCTTCAACTCTACAGTTGTATAATATTGTGGGATTTAAATTACAATAATAATTTTATCATTTATAATATTTTTAATAACTATTTTCATTATTTTACAAAGCATTACTATCTTTTAAAATAAAGAAACACTACACTACACAGCAGCACGCACATACTCACTCCACCATCAAGCGTATGATTGGTATATTAAAAGGATGCTGGATGTGTCTGGACACAGCAGGTGGCAAGCTGCTTTACAAACTGGAGAAGAGAGCGGTATAAAGAGAGCGGCTGAGAAATTGTGTTTTATTCTTGCAAAAACATTAGAGAACCTGTAGACTACCTCAGTCAAATTCGATCATAATTTTTTGCATTGTATAATTTTTGGCCGTCTTTTCATCATTTTAGGTTTGTAGGATAATCATGGCCTGCTGTGTCAACATTGCTGTGAAACGCGGTGTGTACCGCTTCCAATTCAGCCACCACAACAACAAGAGGAAGCGTGTCCTGACCCACTCCTTTGACTGGCCAACAAACTTGCTGTCCGAGGTTGACGGTAATTAATTGCTTGTTTGTAAATAACGACTTTAAAATTTATTTGACTTTTACAGTGTGATTATTTATAGCTTACCATTCATTTCAAGAAAGAAACACATAACTTAAAAAAAAAATCGAACAGGTTTCAGTGCATATCTTTACTTTTTTAAATTCGTGGAAATTTCTTTAAGTGTCTCAGAGATTGTGGCCAGTGTTGAGGCTATCTGTTTAAGCGTTTGGGCCATTCTCTCTTGGTTGTCCAGGACTGCATCTGAGATCAGACGTGGCGCAGGTGAACGGGACCTGGGTGTACGCATGCAGGTATTGTGTAATGACCTCGCCCCCTCCCCCATCGACTGCAGCCATTCAGCGGTCAGCGTCGCTGGTTTACTAATCACCGGTCTGCTCATTCTTCATCTCTCAGACCTGTTTCATTCCATTGCACTCATCTGCCTCTCCATTTAATCCCCTCAGTTTTACCTACACTTCACAAAGTCTACACTTACCCCATGTGCATACTGAGCTATATTTTGTAATACTACTTTCCTAATACTTGTTTGAATCCGGTTATCTATCCGAGTTTTGTTAGTTTGTGAGTCTAGTCCTCCTGCCTTTTTTTCACCTGTTCCACTTCAGTGTTTTGCCCTGTCTGTTTTGTTTTGTTTGATACTCTGCTGCCCAAGTTTTCGTCAAATCGCAGTGTGTTTAATAAACCTGTCATCTCCAGACTTGTGTCCCGCCCATTGGTGATTTTTGTGACATACTGCTGCAGGATGTTACTGCCTGCGAGATGCCAGGTTCCACCTCAGAGGGTGGGCGCCTCAGTGGGAGTTCATCTGTAAATAAATGATAAAAATCAAACCATGCAGTGACCTTTCATTTTTGGGGGTTTCAATTATGCGATGTTTGGTCTATACTGCAAAAGAAAATGTTTAAATTTTGAATACAAACTAAGCACTTAGGTAACACTTTTTAAACAGATGGACATGTTGAAGAAGAGAACACTTATTCACAAAGATAATCACCCACCTTTAGGTTTTACAAACTGGTGTTTACATGATAAATGCGTCGCATGTTTCATGCTTTTACAGCTGCAGCTTTTAGATGAAGTGTACCGTCAAATTGTATTGATTCTGAAAAACCAGTTTACCTTCTGATTCTGAGATATGAGATGGCCTAGGAGATGAAACCGTTGACACGGGGGCCCAGGTCTGTGTCCAAATGCTCAGCTGATAGCACACCCGAGAGTGCTGTCTTTCCAGTAATGGCCCCCAATGCGCTGGTCCAGTTCAGATAACTCTGGGCAAGCCTTTCCCCCTCCAGTGGTCCGTGTCTCTCTTCTGTGTTTGGCAGTTTGTTTGGCCTCAGATTTTACATCAAACCTTTTTTTTTTTGCTGTGCGGCCTTCTCCAGATACAGTATTCACTGAATAAGTAATAGCATCCCATACATCTTTTTTTGTTTTTGTTATCTTATATCCACTACTGGATATATACGCTACTAAATATGACATCTTGTTTGCTGTTCGCTTCCCGCAGCAGCACCCCGACTTCAGAACTACTGAAGTTTTTCTTACATTTGGAGTCCAGTGCTCCACCGTCTTTAGATTCTTGGTTGGGCTCTTATTTACAATTTCTGTGTGTGATTTCTGTGTGTACACATCTGCAGTCTCATGCCCTTTTATGGGGATTGGTGGAGCGTTTGCCAATGCTAATTAGGAACAACTGGCACGCGCTTTCAATTTACAAAGACAGCGGGATTCATCATTATAAGAAAAAAGGTATGAACAATTCTGCGATTTACATCATGAATCTGACATAGACTTTTATTAGGACCTTTTGTCAAGAACAAATTCAAGAAAGAACTTAGGAAGATATTGGTGAATGAGGCCCATTGTAAAGAACAAGACTATGAACATGTGTCACAGGTAGGCTGCTCAAGGGAGCAGTAAGATTTGCTGCAGAAGCTGACTGTTCCTCTGCATGCACTGTGTACAAAGCCAAAGGTCCCAGTGCAACACAGCTATGAGGTACTATGTCTGTGGGTGCCTTCCCTGTCAATATCCAACTTAAGAAATGGGACGTAAACTCATGCCAGTTCAACATGCTCCTACTTCATACCTCAGTAGCACACAACACCTAGATACTGTAGACCTATATACCTACATATGATAGACATTCGCTCTAGAGACAGATGTGGATGATGGAAATTTGTTAAAGATAGTTGAGTGATTATTAGGTGTTCCTGATCTGAAACTTGTCAATAAGTATACAGAGGGAAGAAGTTACTAAAAGTAAGTTAACAAGCCCATATGTTAACAGCTAGTTTTAGATTTCGAATTTTCATTGTTTTCAGCTTCTGTTTTGAACATACACACATACAAAAAATACAATCATCTACAAATATCTTTCAAAATTCCAAAACAGATAGAACATGACATTTTATGCAAACAAGCAAACAAACAAACAAACACAAAATCCATCTGGATATGAGTCCAACACACATCTGATTTTCAGTGTGGTGCATCTTTATGCTCTGGCCCATTAAGGCATTTGTTCTTGTTGGCTCAAACAAAGAGTAACTGATTGACTGAATATTGACTAGATGACTTTGAACAATTAGATTTGCACATGTTCCTGCATTCATCAAATCTTTATCATCTGCTGCCTCTACTTTTTTGTAACACAAGGAACAGAAGGGCTTCCACTGACGCTTCAGAAATACAAATGTTACATACAACAGAAAGCAGTGATTAAATACATCCAGGCAGTAAGAAACAACTGTAGTTATTCCCACTCTAGTGAGACTTGGCTGAACGACACAAAAATGTTCAAGTTTCAGGAGTGGTGTATATTTAACATCAAATGTATAGATTATCAAATATGTCAATGAAACACTATAGTCATTTTCACTAATTGATTTATTTTAGCACCAAGTGACCAAGAACTGTACATTTTCGTTGGGGCAGTTTCAAAATTATTTCATGAGAAAGCAGTATCTTGGCCAAAAACACACAACATAACATTGATTGCCTCGTTCAAGCAATACAAGCTAGAAAGCTCAAAATGCTTTGGTAAATTATTTATTTGGGGTCTCCAGAGATTCTGTAAAGCTTAAGCTTGTCACAATTATTCAAACAGCCTGGTTCTCAGAATTGTTATGTAAATAGCAATGTCAGTGTATAATAATGTAAAACTTATCTAAAGACATGTTTGCACAGAGCCTGGTGCACTGCTACAGTGCCCTCTAATGGTTAACTGATCCTAAATCTTATCTAGTTGTCTCAGATAGAAAGATCAAAACATTCAAGTTTCAAGATCAGCCTCTGGGCAGCCAGTCAAATGCCTGCTGGAATATGATTTTTAAAAAGGCATTCATATTTTTTTTTTTAATATTGCTTATTCTTTACATATACCGTGAGGACAGTGCAGGAACAAAGCTTTCACTGTACTGAATAGTTGATGAGTTATGTGCATTTTTAGCTGTTTCTCTCTTATAGCGCTATACATAAAAGTCAGCCTATTTCGCACATTGCTTTGAAAGCAAAATCACACGGGTGTACCAAGTTTGGTGAGGATCAGACCATGTCCACAACATATGACTGGTGTGTTATAGCCACACTATAGCCACACCTTTAACAGTTGTGGGATGATTACAAAAATTGGGATTCCACAAATTCTTTTAAGCACAAATGTTACAAAACATTTCCTCTCTCTCTCGTTCTCTCTCTCTCTGTCTCTAAATCTATCTAAGATACACGCATGCACACACACACACACTCCGAGAAGAGAGAGATACAGAGTTCATGTGTTATTGTCCAGACAGTGCCAGTTTTTTTTGGTTTTTTTTGTGCTGCGGCATTTGGCTGACTGATAACAATTTGTTGGGGGCCCCAAGACATGACCAGTCACATTTTCAGGTGCCATGGCTTACAATATTGTCACTGGTTTAGTTTTACTTGAGTATAATAATAATAATTATAACAACAACAACAGTAATAATGATAATTAACAAACAAGAACAAAATAAAAAATAATTCCCCCAGTTTCCACCAGCTTAGCTACAATATATCCAGAATGATCTGCTGCTTTGATAAATCATTTTGAAGTACCAACAATTTGTTTTATGAGAGAATTTAGCCTTGACATTAACAGTATGAACATAGTGCTGACAAATTTTTCTTCAGTATGATCCAGTGGGCATATGTCACTACCAAATGGGGCATAGCAAGTATGAATAGTCTGGTTCTCTCTGTGGCTAAGTAGGCAGGGGGTACAGCTATGTATGAAAAGCCACGATGAACAGTGACTTTTTTATTTTTTAATTTCTTTGATGCAACGTCATTATGTACAAAAGTGATAGCCTTGAAATTCCAAAAAACATTTCACTCAGTCCTTATTAATTCGGGACACTGTAGTAGTTCTACTCTTCTTGAGGAAGTATAGGGTACCATGAGAGAAGAGTTGGGGAATAAGGCCCGTAGCTGTCTGTGGTGTGATTTACCAGAAAAAAAGGGACTTTTAACAGCTTTTACTCTGTGATTGGGTTGCGATGTTTTCCTTCTCTTTCCAGGTTGGTCATCTTGTGACACTGGCACAGTCAGTGGCAGGTACCCAGCAGTCAAAACAGTGTTTCTGACTGTTATGTTGCATCTTCTTGACTGTGGATATGGGAGCTCCTGGCCATCAAATAAGGTGCCTGTGTTTATGCTGTTCACCACAACATCTCTAGCAAGAACATCAAACACCGTTGCCATCTGATTTGTTGGCTGAATACTGAGCGCTATTCCATGATCATACATGCAGACTATTTGGACACATTCTGTGTATGTGTTGCTGCGGAGGTTCAAGAGGAGACCTGGGCAAGATGAGGCTCACTACATATCTGGTGGTGGAGCCGGTATCAATGTGTATGGTGTGGAGGATCAGGATCCCATTAAAAATGCTGTGGAATTGAAGGGTGCAGTCACTTTTCCTTAGGCACCTCACTTTCTTTGTGTCGGGGCATCTCTGACAGCAGAGAGGTGGCACCTCTCTCTGGCCACCTGGTGCTGTATCCCTGTTGCTGAGGGCCATCCTGTCACAGTTTGCATTTGTCACAAAGGCAAAATGCATGATCCTCATGGACTCCAAGTGCTTGGGACTACAGTGTTAAAACAAAAAAAACAAACAAAAAAAACCCATCTAAACACTGGACAAATGTGCAAAGTGATCCTTGCAACCTTAGCACAAATGATGGTATTGTTATGACCAAACTTATACTTAACCTTCTGATGACTTTTCAATTTTCTTCCCTTTGGAATGAGAAGAAGCTCTATCTAAAGGCTATGCAGCACTTAATTGAGAAAGAGCACTGTAAATTTATTTTTCGACATGTACCAAAACGTCTCATGATACATTTAGAGGCGCGCCTGATGATCATTTTAAAAGCGTGAAAAGGCAATACCGATTCTCCATCTATCCCCCAGGAAAATCCAAGACCATGAGAGCTTGACTCGTGTAATGACTTGTGTTGCAACCCATAATGAATCTAAAGTAAATGAAAAACACCTCGACAATGCTTTTCCAGCATGTTAGCCATTATTTTACACATAACGGTATTCTATTATTTTACCCATGTGGTCGTTTTAAAAGCTCTATCTAGGCCTATATCCATATCGTATAATTCACTGTGTTGTCATCTTACAGGGCTGATAAAGCTCTTAAAATTTCAGGGAGAAACCGAACATGTTAATAACTGAAGAGTTTTTATGCCATGCCATGTCTTACGATAGAAATTTTAAACCAGGGGTCTCTTTCTTAATCTGTTAACGGCCACTTTGCTTGACACCGTCGTAACATCATAGAAATACAAGGGGCTATAGTGGGATGGATATTCGAGAGAGAGAGAGAGAGAGAGAGAGAGAGAGAGAGAGAGAGAGAGAGAGAGAGAGAGAGAGAGAGAGATCAAACCCATATTCACCGTTCACCGTTCAGGCAAGTGTGAGTGAGAGAGAGCACCAGAGGGGAGCGTTTTCATTTTTCAAGATATCGCGTATTAAATGAGAGTTTTTGCAGATCGAGTTTCAGTTGACTCAAGATCATATGTCCACATGGAGACAAACTATATGCAGGCGCGATTTTAAGCATGACATTTTATATAAGGACGTAGTTACAAGAACACGTTCTGATCGCTGAACTTACCGTCATGCATTTTTCTTTTGAATTATTTTGACTAAGCGTCCGTTTCATAGGTCTTTTGTAGGCTGTCCGTGTGCACGTATTCAGAGGATGAGAAATAGATTGCTCTCTGCTGAGTTATTTTCACTTGTACCCCAACTACTTGGAAGGTAAGTGCGGGAAATTGTTTTTGTTCTTGAAATACTCGACAACGCTGAATCTGACGCTTTTCAGTTTAAGGTGCATGCACATTTCATACAACCACAACTTGCAAAAGTATTGTAGTTGTAAGGACCAGTATCCTTCCATGTTTGAATTGCAACGCTTTAATTGCCGCGCTAAATGATCATAACACTGATCTGATCACCATGACACCTGAGTAATAGTCTGTGTTTTGTATATTGTCCTTACTCAGAAAACCATCTAAAGCTTAAGAGTTCCGCTTTCTTATTTGTTATTAAAGTTAGTATATCCATATCATAGACGGATAGTTTGAGATTTAATGTTTACATAATGTATCTCGCTTACGATTTGAATTACATTTCTTTAAATGTATTTAAAAACGGCAAAGCATAAGGCGCTCAACAGGTATCTGTGAAATAGTTTTGTCTTAAGAGGATAACAACAAAAAGAGAATTCTGGTTCGCATCTACCCATCGCAGCATACAACTTTTCGTGAAACTCACTTTGGATGCCCATTCTGCGATCATTTTTTCTTCCTGCATTTTATCTTATTAAAAGATATATACATAATTCGGCGGCTCTGGTTTAAATATGCCATTTCCTATATGTAATCATAACAGTTGGCTACTAGAATTGTTTTAGCTGTCCATTTTCATAGCTAATAGAACAGAAACTGAGCCATGAAGGTAGTCGTGACAGCTTTCTCACTGACAATTTTCCACTTCACTTGCTCTAGTGCTACAGTATGTTGATATCTTATGCAGTCCAACAGCCTGATTATGGAAATCATTTCTGAAGGTTATAGAAAATCGAATACACTTTGATCATCACTGAACTTTATCCCATTTCTCATAGATGAGGGCTGATTAGAAAACAAGCATTATTTGACGGTTGCACACCTGTCTCTCAAGCCTTAAGTTGGAGTCAGCATGGCAGCTGGAGTAGCAGCCTGGCTCCCCCTTGCCCGGGCAGCTGCCATCGGCTGGATGCCAGTGGCAAACTGCCCCATGCCCATCGCTCCCAGGGACCACAGCAAGAGGCAGGATGAGCTGATCATTCTGAATGTCAGCGGGCGTCGCTTTCAAACCTGGAGGACCACGCTAGATCGTTACCCAGACACCCTCCTTGGCAGCTCAGAGAAAGAATTCTTTTACAACGAGGAGACAAAGGAATACTTCTTTGACCGAGATCCAGACGCCTTCCGTAGTGTCCTCAACTTCTATCGCACAGGGAAGCTCCACTACCCTCGTTACGAGTGTATATCAGCATATGATGAGGAGCTGGCCTTCTTTGGCATCATTCCAGAGATCATTGGTGATTGCTGCTATGAAGAGTACAAAGATCGCAAGCGGGAGAATGCAGAGAGGCTTATGGATGACCAAGAGGAGAACAAGGATAGCAAGTTGCCCAACATGAACTTTCGCGAAACCATGTGGCGGGCCTTTGAGAATCCTCACACAAGTACCATGGCCCTGGTGTTCTACTATGTCACCGGTTTCTTTATTGCTGTCTCTGTCATCACAAATGTCGTAGAGACGGTGCCCTGCGGCTCGACACCCAACCAGAAGGACGTTCCTTGTGGAGAGCGCTACACAGTAGCTTTCTTCTGCATGGATACAGCTTGTGTCATGATCTTCACGGTGGAGTACCTCCTGCGCCTGTTTGCCGCTCCTAGCCGCTACCGCTTCATGCGCAGTGTGATGAGCATCATCGACGTAGTGGCCATCTTACCCTATTATATTGGCCTGGTCATGACAAACAACGAGGATGTAAGTGGGGCCTTTGTCACGCTGAGGGTCTTTCGCGTCTTTCGCATCTTCAAGTTTTCGCGGCACTCGCAGGGCCTGCGCATCCTAGGCTACACTTTGAAGAGCTGCGCCTCGGAGCTGGGCTTCCTCCTGTTCTCCCTCACTATGGCTATCATCATCTTTGCCACAGTCATGTTCTATGCCGAGAAAGGATCAAGCTCGAGCAAGTTCACCAGCATTCCAGCCTCGTTCTGGTACACCATCGTTACCATGACCACGTTAGGGTAAGTGCAGCCCATGTGCATTTTCTTGGTTTGACCATTTTACCAAATAATTAGTTACTGAAATATTAATCATAACAGGCAATGGCTAATGGAATATTCTTGCACTACACAGTTTGAAAGCTTCTTTTTTTTGACAGTTCTGGGGAGTAAAGGGATTTCACTTGCTATGTTTTTGTCACCAGTTTCGTGAAAGTTCTCTTTGCTTTGTATTGAAGTGTTTTTTTGTAAAACAATCGATAGGTTGTTGTTAATTGCAACTGTTTCACACTCTATTTGGGTCAAAGTGAGACCCACATTCTCATACTTAGTACTCCACAGTCAGTAGTACTTAGTCATATGTGCCTTGTTACAAATGTAATGAGAGTAAACCTGCCCACGTAGTGCTAATTGCATTTTATTGTTATGTGAAGCAGAAGTGGAAAATGGATTGAGGCCAGAATGTCTATGTTTAATAGAATGTTGGAGCAAAGACAGATGCTGTACTTCTTCAATAGACCTGCTGGTATAAGTGGCTGTCAGAATGACTAATGGTGCGTACCACGACATCTGCTAACAAATATAAACTTTCATGATATCTCCTGTTAACTGTGCTGCAGACAGGCCAAATAAGGACAGATCTGCTGTGTGGTGTCGTCTGTACCCTTGGCCTGTGTGGGGATGGCTGTGTGTTTTTGTGGATAGATACAGAATAACCTTATAAAGATCACAGTTTATGGAAAGTCCTGTTAAACTTATGGGACACTTGTGATACTAGTCTAATTCATCAAAGTGCCACATCATAGCGTAAATCTGGTCCTTACTAGTGTTTGGTCCTGGTTTAGACATTTTCTTGTGACACATCTGCATCATTTTTCCCTTCAAAGAAATAAAATAATGAGGCAAAATATCTGCCTCATTTGCATTATTGCATATCCCCAGTGTAACAACTTAAATCAAAACTTTGACAATTCTGCAAACAATGCATGGAACAGTATTAAAGGTTCTCCAACACATTTGAAGTATACCTTCTGAAGTATCACTTTGTGTTTATTGTGAAAACTGCATTTTATAAAGCCAAAATGATTAATCAAACCCCTTTTGATTTTTACTGAATATCTTCACTCATTTGACCCCCTTTATGTCTGAGAGCACTTAATGTGCTTCACTGGATTTAAATGATCTGTTTAGTTTTGTCGAAAGAAATAAATGAAAATAATAGATGCTCTGATGATGCTGTGACTTTTCATCTTATTCCAACTGAAAACACTCTCTTCTTTTATCTGACCTACATTGTGAAGTTCCAATTTCTTATTTTCAGAGGGAAAGCAAAGCAAATGCAGCAACATATAAATAAAAAGAAATGGAGTACATTTTGCTAAAAGCTCGTCTAAGATCAATACAGAAACACTTGCTTTTCAAGATACAAAAAGAATGAAAAGGTCACTTCAATAAGACAACATTACCATAGTCATCTAGACTGTGGTAGTAAGAGGTGGTTTCATTCTTTGAATAATAATCAGCACTTTCACTTTGTTGACAACTACTTGTTCATTAGCTATATGCCTTCCCAGTGAAAGGGCAAACAGGTAAAACCTTCTTTAGAGACAGGTTGTGTAGTAAAGGTGTTTTGTAATGAGCCTGATCTGTTTGCCATGATCATAGTTATCTACTTACATTGTGTTTGCACATCTTTTTATTGCTTAGTTAATTACCATACATACAGTGTTTCATCACTGCAGCAGTGATACAGGAGGTGCATAAATTCTGTTTCTCTCTGGCAGTAGTTAAAGAGTTTCAATTAGCTTAGTTATCTGCAGGTCCTGTTCAAAGTAGTTATTTGAGATCAGGTCATGTTTGAGGTTTATTTAGATCACAATAGAGAATAAAGTGTTTGCTGTGCCAGGAACAATATTCAAGTTGATGCATTTATAGAGTTGGCTCATATTTGCTGCTGACACTGTTATCTAGTTGTTATTATTATCAAGATGGTAGTCATTAAGTACTTGTAATGTCTTTAAAAACAAATTACAGTCATTGCAACCATTTTCAGAAAACGCAACGCAGGTCTATACATAGATTTATTGTCAATCAAAACATAACAGCCTAATAAGAGCATAATAATTCCATAATAAGTGCCTCTTTATGTACAAGTGCATTAACACCTCTGTACTATACATTTTATGCAAACTGCATTAACAGGAGTTCTGTGACGATGTCTTGTAAGACAGGCCTGGCTTTTCAAACTCTCTTTAAAGTTTAAGAGTCATTAGAGGAATCACAGTGCCACACTATTACTCCTGGATCTCTCCTTATTATTCATGGTCTTCAAAACTGTGAACGTGTTGCCTGAGTGCAGGAGGAAGCACTGGTGAAACAAACACAAGCGTGTACACCATGACATCGGTGTTGTCCAGTAAAGACAAATCCATCCTGCTGTAGCCCCACATGCCCATTGAGATTTCACGTTCTTCCTGGCTAGCATAAGTGCTGCGTAGGCTACCATCACTCATGCACCACAGTTGTGGTTATGACTAATTAAGGCATCACTAGCTTAGCAAACAGGAGAACCAATGGGATGTATTGGGTTTAAGCACAAGTACTCTCATGGTCTGATTAGAGCAATATTTCTTTTATGTCCCATGAAGTGCTACTTGATGCAAGCTGCCTTATCATTAGAATTCAGCAGCTAATCATTTTACATTTTCAGATGAAGGGCACGCGGATTTGAGCAGCTCATGGGGATTTTGTGTGGTCTTGAATATTAATTACATTTTTGATGTTGATTCCTATGTGCTAAGTTGGTATTCAGGTGTTATAAGACAGAGAACCCATTTACTCCCATATTCAGTTTCAGGTCAGACATGAGGAGTGGTGAAGGAATGGAATGTTCAAGTAGTAGAACCAATCATATTTGCGCATTGATGTAAATGATTCGTGAAGTGGTATAGGCTCAGATGTCTTTTTGCACTTACCACTGATTGAATTACCACCTATAATAGAGCAGAGATGGTTACCAGCGCTGATAACACCGATTTGTTGGTGTGTCATCATTTAAATGGCAATATTTTATTTTTACAAGGAAGATTTCATATTTTGGAAATCTGATTAAAATGTGAACTTAGCTGTAGTACCTAATTATAGGATTGCTAGGGATATTTTACTTTAGACAATTAAAATGATTGAAAATCCACATAATCTCACTGGCATTGCGGTTTTTGCACCTATCACCCATAGACCATAAGCAGACAGTCGGCCTCAGCTGCAGTGCAGTCGGGTGAAAACTTTTGTGTCTCTTACCTCACGTATTTGTTTTTACTTGAACTGATATCTGTCTGCCTGCTCTACTAAACTTTATGGTTTTCAACACGGCTGCTCCGCAGAAAGATGAACATAATTTGTACATTTGTGGTGTGTCCTCATTGAGGCCTTTACCGATCAGTGAATAGCAGTTTGCCTTGAACCAGCACAACCCCTGTGCACAGCGCTCATTGATGATGGCTCTCAGTTGTTTTGGATTCAGAGAAAAACTTTACATTCATTCATTCTAGTTTGTGCTATTCTCCTTTAGATAAGCATTTTTTTTTTTAATTTATCACCAAGATTTTATTACTGGACCAAACCAATGTACTCAGACTGTTAGATATTATATTTGTCTTTGTTGTCAGACTGAGCCCCTTCAACTTTTATAGCAATAGTCAGAGTATGCAAGGTTTTTAATGTTTTCTGTCAAGTGGAAAGGAGAAATGAAATGTGTTCTTTCACTTGTTGATGAATGACTTGTTTGCCCTCTTGTCCCTTACAGAGTCTAGCCTTTGTTCTCTTCAAATGCTTTTGAGAAATGATTACAAATCACTGATTCCTTGCTTAATACGAAGTAACAGGCACAGAGTAAACTATAAAAGTACTACTACCACAGTATGCTAGTACAGGAAAGTAGCAGTCCTTTAAAGGATATGAGAAGAAAGGTACAGGGGGTGGTATGTTTTGACAGTAGTTGGTAATAATGAGCACACTGGTCACGTTGCTACTATTTCTGCACTGTCATGGGTCTTGTGGCACACTAAGATAAATGGTAGCTCTTAATCTTGTGAAAGTTGATTGATGCAGAGGCTGCCAACTCCTCCGTTATATTTATCGATCTCAGGGCATTTCTGTACCCCCTCGGTTGGTTTAAACCTTTTAGCACCTCTTTATTCTCATGTTATTCACACTTAATCTGTGCAACATAATTCTCTGATAAGCATCTGATTATCAGACCGATAAAGGAACATTTCAGCTGAGGGGCCAAAACATTAAGTAAAGAATTCTGTCAGTGCTCTTGATTTAAAACAGAAACTGGTAATCCTTAAAGGTCATAGTCTTTGGTCTGTGAGTCTGTGCTGACGTACATTAGAACATTTTCATATTTTTAATGAGAAAAGAGAGGCAATTTCACTTGTCGTTTCAGATAACTTCAGGAAGGAATTTTTTCTGGTGTTTTTGTCTGGGGAAATGTGAGAAATGTGATCACTGGGCGATTCATTCTGAATAAAAACATTTTAGAGTCTCACAACATGAGTTATTCATTTTGATGGTATCACTGCAGGTGAACATTGCCTGAAAACCTTGGCAAGTATTCACATCATCGAATATGTCTAATATTCATCTTAAAAATTCAAGATAATACAGAGATGAGGGTACATTCAATGCATTTTGAATCACATGATGATCAGTGCTGTATTTCAGACACACTGATGAATTCAAGACTATTTTAGGTATAGTTGCAGCACATAGTTGCAAATTTATACATTACATAGTTTCAAACCTCACATGTAAATATGGGAATTCAGATATGCATCCCAATTAACTTTGAAGGTTACCTTTGTTTGTAGAAACATCCATATGCCTCAGTTTGATGATTTAATAAGAGTTGAAAATACACAGGGCGTTGGTAGTCAAGATGAATGGCAAAAGTCTTCTTTTACAGATCTATCCTTTCTTATTGTTACTCTTATCCTTCATATTTTTAATAAACTTTGACAAAGTGAAGGCAGTGCCTTGTTTTGTAGCTGCCAATGGATCAGTGTTACAGTGTAATAAATTAGTAACTGAAGGTATTTGAAGGCTGTCTCTACAAATGAAGGTAATATTGAAAGTTATGTGGTTCTATTTCTGAATTCATTTTTTTGAGATTTTTTTTTTTTAAATAAAATTTGCAATTATGTGCTGTAATCAAATATATACACTGCTCTTTGGAAATATGAAGCGGTCTCATAAATTTGTCTAGTAGCTCAATGCCAAAATTTGATTTTACTTACATAATAAAGCATTCTTCATGTTTTATAGAGAAACACCAGTACTGAATTACAGTGCCCAGTCAAGGTAAATCAATTTGGGCAATGTCCAGTAACCAGTAAGCTTGTTAAATCACTCTGCCTGTTCTTGTAGGCTACATAACGATAAACTGTATCCAAATTGCAGCCCTCTCTTAAAGCAATTTTTCTATCCCTTGGAGCTTAAAATGATTATACTTATAGTCTTGAATCTGAATTAATCTACTAGAAAAAAAAAAAACTACAAAAGGAGACCAGTCATGATATCATAATGACTGGAGCTCATCCATCCATGGTTTCTACAGAATCAAGTGGTATGATGACTTTTACAGAAATACATTGTGCTGCATCATTAGTCTTAGGTGTAACAAAAGAAGCAGAGAGAGAGAGTGAGAGAGAGAGCGAGATTTGAAAGTTGTGGAGTGTTCTCTGACACTGGTCATTAATTTTTCCAATTCACTCGAATGGAAATGGAAATCTTATTGTTTTCATGACAGATTCTGTAAATGGTTTCCAATTATCTCCCTGAATAAACTCAAACAGAAGAGACAATTGCATCGAATGACAAGGTTACAAAAATGTCTTTTTTTCCGTGGAAACACCCTGAGCAGCGATTTCAGCCAAATGACTTCACAGATAAAGGTATCCTTTTATCTTTTAGGTTCTGTCACTGATGCTGTCACCAAGATTGGGTAGAAAAAGCATAAACCCTCAAGCTTTGACGGTGCCTCTAGGCAAATGCACACATCTCTCACTCTCTAAGAAGCCACCATAAGACACGAGTGTCCCTGGGTTATAGGGAGGGTTGTGACAAGACAGACTATGTAAGAGATCAGTATGTTTGTGCTAACATGATATTGGCTACCTAAAAAAGAAGAGCAAACATAGAGATAGGTCTGGAAAACAATGTTTGTTAACATGTTCAGACTGATTAGAG
This sequence comes from Chanos chanos, assembly GCF_902362185.1. Taxonomy (NCBI): domain Eukaryota; kingdom Metazoa; phylum Chordata; class Actinopteri; order Gonorynchiformes; family Chanidae; genus Chanos; species Chanos chanos. Next base: position 36,694,541 of record NC_044500.1, read on the forward strand.
ATTTACATTTGTGTATTTATAAAATACATCATTTATGCTTTTACAACTTAAAGTTTACATATAGACTCATGGTCTCCAAGAAAATATCTATGTCTAATTAAAGAGAGCGGCTTAGGTATGCTTACGTGAACAAAGTGAGACATGTACATTCTGTGTCCTGTGAAAATACAGAGGTTTACACTTTATTCATCTTTATCAGATTCAAATCAACAGAGGATCCCAATCCGTACACTGTTCACTGTTCAGAGTTACTTGTTGCTGTGGTCATTTTGCTTCCACTCAGTCTTTAATGAGATGGCTTGGTTGATGAGATTAGTGCCATGGAACAGGGGAACTGGCAGCTCCTTTCTTCTCTTCTGTTCACTGATGGACATAACCATTTATCAGGGCACGTTTGTTTGCACCCTGATTGTCACAGTTAGAGTGCCACAGTGCACTAACATCTGATATCATTTAACACCAGACAGTGTAATCTGTCTCATGTAATCCTACTTGCCATGGTCACTCTATCTGAAGGGAGTCCTTCATTTGAAAATGTTTCAGCTCAAGGCAAACTATAATCAGTAGACTGAGCACATGAGTTATTCAGTACCCTTTTAGAAGAAATGTTAAACGGCTTTACCGTCACATCTGCTGTCAGACTGTCAGAATCCAAGTGATCCCAAAATCTGGCTCTTTTGTACATTAACAAGGCAAAATGAAGTTATTTATTGCTCAGAATTGTAATATTGATATCGTGTCAAATTTGTTAGCATTTTTTTCTGAACATTTTTTAAAGGTATGCATTGCAGCTATGGTCTCATTTGGCCTTCGATTCAAACTATTTTCACCTCCTTTTAAGTAAAAAATAGATGACAAAAAGCCTGGATATTAATTTTAATATCCGACTGTGGAGACAGCTTTTCAGCATTAGAGGAAACTGTGCTCGGATAAATACTTGAATAATCTCTCTTGCATTAATAAAAGAACAACGTAGAGATAGAGAATATATCATATTGATCTCGGTATCAACACAGTTTCCATTTCCACCAAGATCCTGAAACAACAAGGTTTCCTCTTGACACAATATCAAGGCCATCAGGGAGTCCTGAGGACAGCGTATAAAGAAGAAATGTAATGAGCAGCTACTTGCCGAGTGAAGCCACAGTCTTTGAGGGAATATTGATATGCAAGTCTCATTTCAGTGGGAGCTGATAATGAGATTGTCTAGGCAGAGCACCTACTGCAAAGAGATACCTGAATCAATGTATTTTTTTTTTTATTATTATTTTATCTTACTCTGTGGGCACAGTTTGAGTAGAACTCATGGCTAGGTGAGCTGAATTCTTGATATTATAAGAGCCACAGGTCATTGATTGATTGATTGATTGATTGATTTGATAGTATTTGAAAATATACTTTACCTTATAAAAACATCACTCTGATTTACTTGAAAAGTACAGTGCCAGGACATACCTTATATACTAATGGGACTAAAAAGTACTATAATTAAATGGTGTTGACCATTAAGATATAAATAGCATTTTGACTCAGATTCTTATAGATAAAATCCAAGACTATTGCTTCACAAGCTTTTCAATTTGTGAGAAAGATAAAGGTTTCATTGTTGTTAGCCATAGGAAAAATGCACTGAGCTCAGTGTGTCTTCCTAAGTCCCTCCCCTATGGCTCACCTGCTGAAGGGGCATATGTTCAGGTGATGAGGTCACCCACTTCCCATCTGCCTGCTTATGCAAGGTCCAGTGAGAGACAGCCTTTCTGTCCATCTCCCATCAGCCTCTCCGATAAGGTCTTCAGGTCTCCAATAACATTTATGAGACCACTGGTTCAACATTGTTCCTGCTCATGCTGCTTTTAAGGAGTCTATAGATGGGGAGTCAAACAGAATTACAGTCATATTAAGACAGTGAATGCCCTTTACACGGTTTTTGATGGAAAGTGCGCATGCGTGTGCGCGTGTGTGTGCATTGTGTGTGTGTGTGTGTGTGTGTGTCTGCTGATTTTCTTTATGAACATAGTAAATACATTAAAATATCAAGTAGATGAGTGTTTTAGGTGCGTGTCATGTTTTATTTAATGTGAAAATCTGAATCTCTATGGAAGGAATTGAGTGAGTGTAAATCAGCACCATTGAAATGCACTTGTTAAAAAGTTTTTCAGGATGCACTTTAGTTTTCCATTACCATTTCCAATTTCAAATTGTGATGGAAATAGTCATTCAAATGGTAATTTCACACCCCCACACCAGCAAAAAGTCACTAAAATATCAATTGTGTATTAGAAAGTTTAAGTCAGATGTTTTAAAGGAACTAAAGAAAATTTTGACTTCACTGCTCTTTTCCTGCTCCTTTGATAAAATCCCTCTCTGGTGCACTAGTACCCCATAATTTTTCAGCATTGCAGCAATTAATTTCCCATACAAATTTATGTGGACTGAAAATGACTACTGTGCCTTTCGAGATTTAACTGATTACCCTAGTGTACTTGAAGAGGTGGAATCATTGCATCAATCATTTTATTCATTCAGTAATTTCCCTAACACATCTTCTCATCCATTCATTGATCTACAGTTGGCACCAGTCACCAAAAACAGTGCCACTTTCATGATATATAATCTCTTTTTTATATTGCGTTAAACCATAGTTAACTGCATAAAATGTCTTACTATTTTCTTAAGTATTGGACTAGGTCACTCAGTGTTCCCCAACACAGTGAATGCCTTTTATGTTTAAATGATTTTATGTACTTTACAGCAGAGTAATTGCTCATTGATGATGATTTAATCAGTTAATCAGGAGTGACTTCCATACCAATTCTCTTGTCTAACACTCCTGCATTGCCTGCCTTAAATGTATGTAATATGAAGGTCATCAGTCAGACCCATGTGAGGTCACTTGATTCCCAATCCATAGTACTCAAAGACTTTTCAAAAACTCAAAGTCTATTCTAAGACTTTTACCCCCTAGAATATCTATGCATTCAGATCACCCTGCAAAGTGGATATCACCAGTGGATATCACCAGAAACCACTAAACTTGTTACCTGATCCACCTGATCTATTTAAACCAGGGCTGCATTTGTTCTTCTTCAAGATGCTCTCTCTCTCTCTCTCTCTCTCTCTCTCTCTCTCTCTCTCTCTCTCTCTCTCTCTGTCCCTCTCCGTCTCTCTCTGTAGTCCGGCTGCCCTCTCCTCCACCTCTATGAAAGTGCCGACGCCGCACACTGGTAAAGGTAATGGGACGCAGAGGTCTGGGAGATGGGGAAAAGCTATATAATCACATCACCGCTCCTGGGGAACAGGGGTGTTAAATCACGCTCAGGTGGCTGATAAAAGCATGGCGATTGTCTGCTGGCAGGAGCTATTCGGTGCGGCCGGATGTCCAGTTGACGGGACAGCAGCATGAGATTGATGAGTGTGGAGGAAGGTCCTCATGCTCTCATTCGCCAGCCATACCCCTTGGGGTCTTGGCTATTTCAGGCACATGAGCTGTGCAATTTCTGTATGAATTGCATTCCGGCAGCTGTGGGTCCGTCTTTTTAGCTGTACCTCCAGGGGACGGGGGACGTAGGACATGGGGCGGCTTGGAGGTGGGAGGGGTGGGTATTGTCCCACAGCCATCATGGCCTCCACAAAATGTTAGCCCAATAATGAGAAAAGGGTAAGTGCGCTTCACAGTGAAATATGACACTGCGTTATAATTAGAGAAATTTTCCCAGCTGTAAAGCCCTCAACATATTCCTTAGCAGAGCGTAACGCCAGAGAAATGTTATGCATGTAGGTCATGTTCCTGTCTGCCTTAATCAGTGGCTATATATAATCTGCTTCAGAGCAGCATTTAGCACTCTTTCCTGCACACTAATCTATAATTCCAAGACATAAAGGATGGGTAGGGAGGCCAGAGATGGAGCCAGGTGCTCGGCTGTGTGAATCTGGACCGCGGATGTTACTTTTGGTCAAGTAATTTATGGACAAACATGTTTTGCAAAATCTGGAGAAGTCTCCACGACACTGTTTCAGATTGGTTGAACGCCTGAACACCTGTATGCATACTTGGCCATACCCACACACAAACGTAAGCGCACCTACTCCGTCATAGATATTCATAACAGCCAGTGCCACTGTCACTGATCTGTAGTCATTAAACAAAAAACACACCCACAGAGACACACACACCCACCCCCGTCACACAGCAATAAATGGCATGATTTTTTTTGGAACCACATGCCCTTCTAAAAGATTGCAGAATGAGTGGCTACTCACTAAAGACATGGTGGATTTGTCAGATTGTATGTGATTGTTGTTTGTAGTTCATCCAAATGAAGGGAAAAAAAACCCAGGTTATTGTCTGTCTTTTTTTTCCTCCTCAAAACTCTGCAGTGACAATAAGCGGAGTGAAAATTACAGGCATGGATCAAAGGGAATATCAAAATCATGCCAGGAGGTCCAAAAAAGGAACAGAGTAAGGCTACCACTGATAGAAGTCAGTCACTCCCAAATTCAGAACTTTTATGGTGGTTTAATAAACATTTTGTGGTCGTACTCACTTTGACCCATTGTGTGTGAAAGTCATTAGTTCTCAGTGTTTAGCCCAATTTGACTCACTGCAACAAAACCCTCCCCATTCATCATATATGCATATTTCAGTCTTCTTATGTAGCCTAGAATGTAGGTTGAGTGAAGCTGGGAAGCAGAGGGGACATCATGACATTTGCCAAATGTATTTAGCCACACCTTTCATCTCACATGAAGTCGAGTTGAATTATTTAATGTATCTGCCTGAATGAAACACTGCTTGTCTGCAAGCATCTAAAATGCTCTTTAAATGTTTTATAAGAACAAGGCAAATCCACTCAAATCGATTGGGGAACCGCACAAAGCAACTAATCCTCAATGGTAACCTTGCTTCAAATGGAATTAATGGCTCATTTTTTCACACCCTTCAGGCCTGTGGTTCAGAATGAGCTAGCCTTGTAGAAAATTAAAAATATCCCCTTTATCAGTGAAAGAACTTGGAACCAATTTCCCAACACAGGCTCCTTTAATGGAAGCCTTTCTAATGATAGCAATGGAATTTAATTTAGCTCTGTCAGTGGTTCATTTGCCGCCTAAACTCATTTAAAACAAATTATACTTACAGATGCTTCTCATGTCTGAAATGCTTAACAACCTGAACTCTCCAATATCATCTTCAGCATGGGCCAAAAGTCACCCCTACCCCCCCCCCCCCCCCACCCTCCCACCCCAATGTAATTCTGTCCTCACAGTACAACAGTAGGTCTAAAAAGTATGGAAAAAAGAATATCATAGAACTGTTGCAAGCATAGCACCTAGTGCTATGTAAAATGCAGTAGCTCACCACAAAATGAAAAATGGAGAAGATGCACCAACTATACACATCAATGCACACATAAATATGATTATCCATACCTCTGATGTGAGAAATTTAAATGCAGCAAAGGTGAAACAGAAGCTCAAGACAGGTTCTAATTATCTGTCATTCATACTTGATTTGTGTCATTTGGACTTGCCTATCATTCTGGGTTCTGTTATTGCAAACAACCCAAGTGCGAAGCAGAGGTCAGTCAAAGACTTATCACAACCGTTGTCACTTTATGGGCTCAACATGAAGTCCTCACACTGAATATAACACTGAGATTAACACGAGAGGGCCACAGCTCAGTGTAAACAGAGGAGTAGTCATCATTCTTGTTGAGATGACTACAAGTCAAACTACAGTAAATGATAAGACACACCCTGTACCATTTCACCCACCAAGCCGCACACACACACACACACACACACACACACACACACACACACACAGACACACACACAGACACAAACACTTGAAAAAATGCCTCAGAAATGGATTGACATGGTGCATTTGCCTCTGCTCATCTCCCACAGCACACAGGGCACCTTGAAGTACTAGCATGACCAAATAGACACAGTGATTTTTGTTGGCAGCTTATCTCTATAAACAGCTGGTTGGGGTCAGCTAAGGCCTAAATTTGGAGTGAAAACAAGCCATAAACAGCCCTAATCCTCTTTTTATTATCCAGACAAATGCAGTTTAGAGCTGTAAGGTTCTGGATTATTTTTACTTTGTCCATCTAGGTAGAATTTTGATTTTAGAACGAGGAAACATTGATGTGGAGGCTGATGCACTAGTATGCTACAATCCATTTTAACTGCCGTGATACAGCAGTTGAGCTAGAAATTTATCTAGATAAACAGCTTAATGTATTGTGCCACCCTCAGTAACAGGTTCTGATTTCAGCAGTGCACTGTGGGGAAAAAAAACTTATAGTTTTGATATGAGCTGCCATATAGCCTGTCACAAACTCACATTTTGGAGTGTGTTGAACTTTTTGACAGAAAAGTTCCCGCCCCCCCAAAAATAAAAATCTTTCCCACAACTTGAGTCAACTCCAAAAGGCTACATATCAGGTTGCCTTTTTTTGCTTTTTTGCTTTTTTTTTACTTGGAGTTGCCAAAAAAAAAACCTTTTCCATCACATGGAGTACTGAGGTTTACTGCATTTTTTAGTAGTGAGATTGGTGTCCAGATGTTCATAATTTAGTCATTTGTTTAATTTACGGTGTAGATATGACCTCATTCATATCTAGAGTGTGTTATTTACCACTGCATGTAAGACTGCACTACTGTTCCCTCTCCTGCACATGTCAGTCAAACTAAAAACAGCCACAGCCAAAATCTGCTAACAATCAGTCAAAAGAAAACAACAACCTGTAAACAGTTCATTTATTTGTAAGATGGAAATCACAGTGAGTTACTGCTAAAGCAATAGCTCATCATCAGATGGTATTTTCTGATTTCACATCCTAGACAATGCAAGGAGTTGTTTACTCAGTACACCGTTTTCTCCTACACACCAAAGGCAAGTAGAGTGGAAGTTGGATCACTCCGTGCGAGATCTTTGCGGAATATATGTGGTCTGTGTTGTTTGTATTTTTACCCTAGCTTGTGCCTAAACACAGCTCATATGCTTATCTGACATTATTTTAAACCTGCATGTTTTTTTGTTATGGGCTGATGGGACTCTATTTCTGTCATAGCTGCACTATGAGTATAAAGTCACAAGTCTTCCCCTTTAGGTAAGGCCGCCTCCAACATCAATTTATATTCGGTCCGTAGTAGATGTGAAAATCTGTAAATGCATTTCCATTTAGAATTATTCTCAAGTGTTAGATAGCTTTACAAATCAGACAGATAAAGCGCTTTTTCCTTATCCATTCAAATATTCAGAATCCTGAGTATGCTATCAGACCTGTTGCAGTACAACAAACAGATACTTCGATTAGACCTGCAAAGTCTCTGCAAATTTCCATTATTTTTGCAGCCTGATACACTCAAGCATGGTGCTCACTCATTAAAATTCATAGACTCTGTGATAAATGAGTGGCACAAATTATGCCCTCTGTCAACTGGCACTAGGCGTGTTCTTAAAATTCTCTTAGACGGCAGCATTAAATAATTCTTTTGCCCATTGCCCGTTAACAAATGAACTCACAGTCAAAGCAATTTAAGTGTTATAACTTGCCCTGAGTTATGACAGACTGCAGTCTTGATCCCTACCGATAATAACTGATGGAAATCAAGTGAGATGAGCTGTTCAAAACCCTCTGAATTTTGACAAGCACAGCAAGATGCAGACAAGAGACATAGTCTGGGAATAGACATAGACCTGAGACAAGAGACTGGATGGTAAACCGAAAACAGATGTTATTCTTTTTTCTTTTTTCCACTCTGGCTTGTATATGAATGATTTTTTCAATTGTTTTTTTGGTCTGTGTCTGCGCTAAATTAACCTGCGGCAGATTTAGTGCTGGCCGTCACACTCCTGAGCTTCCAACCTATGTGGCAGGAGTGTCTTATTAAGCCGAGTGCAATGGTTCCTTACAGACGTGTTCATTTATATAATCTATTAAACATGTTTTAAGACAGCTCAGTTTTGTGCTTTGCTCAACTGTAAGTGTAAGATAGATCCTCATCTGCAAATTAGAAGCAACGGATGAAAAATCAAAATTAAAAAAACTGAATCATAAAAGCAAGGAGAGCTCGGCATAGGATGTAGCTTTATGAATTTTCTAATGGAACTTATCAATGGACCACAAACTCATCTTGTTTGTGGTCATCATTCCTGTGTGAGTTCAGGATTCACTAGCTGGATATTTGCATAGTTGTCTTCCCTATTAGAGATCAGTTCATCGAGTTCTGTCACTCAGAGGAATGACAAAGCCCTGGTTGTCACATCAGTCCCAATGGCCCAATAATAACTCCACAACTGTATCACAGAGGCTGATGGGAATGTGACACACTTGTCGTGGATGTCTGCGAGTTGACCGGATCAATCTTGAGATGACAGACCGTAGAGTTCAGCATTTAGCTCCCGTTACAGGTTTGATTTTCATTCCTATTGGCTTTCTTCTATCTAATAAGATAAATAAGCCCATGGGTTTTCTCAGCTGACTTCACATTTGACATTTCATTTGTTCTCTAAGCTTGTTAATGTTGGATTTCTTTGGGTGAAACATGCCTGAGAGTGTTTACACCGCTGATCAATGACATACAAGCACAAACACTGTTAAAAGATGCCTTGTGCTCAGCCAGGAGGGGAATTGTTTAATGATGGGGTGGGAATTTCATTTGTATGGTTTTTCATTTTGCACGCAGTTGCATGGATGTTGCCCTCAGTCATTACTGAAGGAGAGAAAAACTATTCTGCAGTGAACTGGCTTATATTTACACGAAAGACAACTGTTTTGTTAAAATTTTAGTTTTACACCATTTAGCATTAGCCTTAATACCATATTTGAAGTTTAGTTTTTAGTTTCACTATTTTGCAGTACCCTTAATACTATACCTGAAGTTTACTTTTTAGTTTTTCACTACTTTGTACTATTCCTAATACTATATTTGAACTTTAGTTTTGTTTTTCAGTTTAACACCAGTCTTAATATTATATTTGAAGTTAGTTTTTAGCATTAGTCTTAATATTACATCTGATGGAATATAAAGACTAACATTTCATTTTGAGTTTTAAGCATTCTGATAACAAAGTGCCTTAGTGTATTAAATCTTTACTGTAACTCTTCACGTTATGAACAGCTGTAGAAACTGCAAATGTGCTCTCTATAGAAGACACAGGTAAGTAATAACAAAATTTCTGATTGTGCTTATTTGTAGAAGACAGAAATTCTGTTTGTGTTAATTTGTAGGATATTAGCAGTGGTAGTACCATGGAGAGGTATACACTGGGGTAGATTGATTTTAGGGCATTTATGGATGTAAATACAATCCATGGTTAGTCAGTAGCTGGAATAAGGAGCCAGAATGATTGATTTTAGCCTTGGTGCTGTGGCAGTTTACAGCCTTGGTAAAATGAAACAGGCATTAGTATCTTTCAGAGACAGACTAAAAGAAGGACACTATTGTTATGGAGTATAGATCACTTTTAGTCACTGCATGTGTCAATGGCGTGGAACCAGTTGTAATTATCCTCCTCTGTCCTACAAAGCCACCCTTTGAATGTTGGTGAACAGAACTGCAGTGATGACAACAGGGGCAATCACTCTTAACTACTGTGTCGTAATCAGGTGGAATGATCACCGGCGTCTGGAGAGTGTGATTGATGATAACGAGGGGCACAGACGGCTAGCTGACATTTGGAGGCAATTGCATCTGTTAATCACAGTCTATTTATACAGATGGGTAAATTCAATCAAACTGCTCTCTTTCTTTCTCATGGCTGACACACCACTGTAATGTCAGAATTAACCAATTTACCCAATTTAACAAACCAATGTCGACTTTACCCTGGGTTTTATTTTCTGGTATTGTACATTTTCTTGCTTAAGTTCCCAAGGACACAAGAATGAGCATGACAGAATATGTAACCTTTTATAGTCAGTCAAGCTGACTGATGCTGCAGCATTCTTGAACTGAAGGCTTGTAATACCTGGACCCACTGTCTCAGCCTTGTGTGTATCTATTATGATTTTATCAGCTTCACAATTTACAGAACCTTGGTATGTAATTCAAGTACTCAGTGGTATCTGCTTGAAAGACTGCCGCTTGAAATGTTGTCCTCAATTGCTCTGTGAATGCGCAACAATGGCAAAGCTGTATCCCTAAATCTCCTTGTAGGACACAGTGCTGTCCCTCACGAAAATGCAGACATCCATCTGTGTCTGAAACTGGCTCTACTCCCAGATGTTTTGTACAAATATGCAGAAATCCAATTGTGGCAAATACAAGGACAGGACCAATTCATTATCATATTATTGAACTTTACTCCCTCTTACAGACCCTAGTAGGAATTGAATGGTCTCTTGGCCCAGATCCATATAAGAGTGCACTAGAGGAAGTCTTGGAATGATGCCCAATCCTGATGATTTTGAGCAGGTTGCGATTTGAATCAGTGATCTGTTGTCTTGGTTCTTTGTTTTCTGTAATCTCTGTTTTAGAGGCATTAATATTTATTACACTGGCAAAGCTGAGATAAACATCTGAAGTAATAATTGAGGACCTTTAGCCACTGTTATCAGAGATTCATCTGCAAGCATTGCAAAGTATTTTCATTAGACTTTTATGAGATAAGAAGAGTAACCTCTTCAGTAAATGAAAGAAATGAATCGTTGTTTTTCCTTTCAAGGGGGAGGGGGCATTGGCGCCACAGGATAACTTTTTGTTTTACTATTATGAAGTTCTAAGTAGACTGGTCTTCGCCTCATAACCACATATTACTCTAATATGGTACGAGCAAGTGGTTCAGTACACTCTTATTTTATTATGACATGCCTATCCATGCTTAGGTTACTTATTTTGCCACTGTTATTTTATTTTAGTTATTCATTTTTTTGCCAGGAACAGACGGCAGTGAACTACTGTGTTTTACCTAATAAGACTGCTTGTGAGTATCAAAGTAGTGTCCTGTCGTGTTTGTTTTCCAAGTTCAGACGTGTACAGAACATTTAGCCTCCTTTTTTTCCACAGTCATTTGTATACGCTTAACAAAATGAGCAACATCACGTAATTTTTCGGTGTTTGGCATTAATGACAAAGACAAATAGAGTTGGCATTGAGAGAGTGTTTGGTCAAAGCCAAACAGAATCATCTTTTGTAAGAGCAGTGTGATACTAAGCAGGTAAGGAGATGATGGCCCCTACTGCATAATGAGTCATGATCTTTGGCCCACTCTTTGATCTAGGGAGGACAGTCTGTTCCGTCCATGTGTCACTTCATGCTAGCCTGCTGGGTGCCAGAGTCTAAGCGCCTTTTGACTGTTTCCATTTCTTGTATGTGCACAGATCTTAATGCCAAGGCGTCATACAGATGATTTCATAATTAAAATGTATCCTCATAAATCAGTAACTTGGAGCTCTGAATCTTATTAACGTCTGAAAGGTAACGCTTGAATAGACCTATATTAGTGGCATTCAAGGGAATTGCTTGCTTTCCATGAAAATGTGATCATGCGTTTTTGCTCAGTTCTGCCGTATTTAGCGAACGTTAATTGTCGTTGCATCTGTGCTTCCCATAAATAGCACCAGAGGCGTCCACAGGGAAGATACACTTTTGTATATGTGCTCCACTGACTTAGTTCCAAGCACGCTAGCATGCTCACTGTTCTTTGAACTGTGTTGAGCGAGAATGAGCCCAGCTGTTAGTATTCAAAAAACACAAGCTCCCAATGCTCAGCCAAATGCGTATGAAAACTATTTTAACATGGCTCAGCCAGAAATTGGCAGTTGGTCACATTGTGAAGCAGACAAAACACACACATGAAGTGTCACACATGCTGTCATCACCGTGGTCTCAACAAAGGCAATGCTGTTCTTGAAAAATGTCATCAGGCTAAAGAGGTTACGCAGGTACTGCAAATGGATGGATCCAGCACTGTCTGCTTAAAGCTTCAAACAATGCTACAGTCAGATTACAGAGCACTGTGCTGAAATGCAGAGTACTCCACAGACCTCTGTGTTCCCATGAGGAGATTTCAGATCACTATAATATCTTCCAGCTTCCCATATTTGAAATAGATCATATTGAACATCTGTCTCCTTTTCTCAGTGGTTCACTCTGTCAGCTAAATCCTCAGGAACACAAGACAAATCCAGTTATCGATCAAAATGTGTCATAAAGATGTTTTTGAAACTCAGAGATTCAACTAGTCTTATCCTCGTGGCAAGACTCATGAGGTTTTAACAGTTAAAATCTACAAGAATGTTTATTTTGTGGGGGAAAAAATGTTGTTCTTTTCAATTTTTGAGAGAAGCAGCAGTGAGATATCAGACCTTACCTTAGCTTTGTTTAGATGTTTTCTGGAACTTTTTTAGTGGAACAGATCAGGTGAATGTGAGACAAAGAGGACACATTGTTCGTGTACGTTATTACCGTACAACATTTGGATAGTTTATTTAAACTTTATATTGCTGTCTGTGTGTAACCATGTTTGTTGGCCTTCAGTCTCAGTGTGTGTGAGTGTGTCTGAGTGTATGTGGGTGTGTGTGTGTGTGAGAGAGAGAGAGAGAGAGAAATCAGAAATCAAAGCAAAACTCAAAATAAATTTGCATGCTATAATTGTCAAATCATGTCAAATTGTCAAAACAGTTTTATTTTCCTTTTTAACATATTACACTTTGCACATCAAAAGTATGTATTCAGTGTGTTGTTAGTGTAGTGCACTTTTTTAAAACAGAATGATCAGAATTAGAATATCTGATTATGGTTTTAATTTTTTCAGTTCTAACCTCAATGGATTACCAGAAACATCATCCATCTATCAAAATTTTGTAAAGCACGCCAGCTGTTACCATGGGCTTACATGACTGTGTATCAAATGATGCCAGCTGTATATCATAGTTAATTTGAAAGATGGCAACACTGGTCATTTTGTTCTCTTGGGGATGCGTCATATTGGCAGTTCATACATTTTCATATTGTATTTGAATCGGCATCAACATACAGGTTGGCACAGCCCCCTAACCACTTATAGATCCAATAAATCCAAAAAATATGATACCATCTACAGGGTACATTGTTGGCTGTTTGTTTGCCACCTGGCACGCATAACCATTTTACATGCCAAGTATACAAAGCCAGTTGTCCACATACATGTTTGATATCCAACCTGTTAGTTTATTGGAATTGAGGCCCCTTCTCTGGAATACACTGTTTAAAACATGCCTTCATTTGTGTATGGCTGAAGGCTTACAGTAATCATAAAGTTTACTCTAGAGGAGTAATTGCAGGGATTTTAGTGAAACTCATAGTCAGCCTGCTTTCACTAGAGTTAACACTGAGGATAGGGATAGCTCAGGTGATATTTTTATGTTTACATCAATTTTTCAGCTATTAATAGTGGTTGGATTACATTTTTTCAGTATAATTTAAACAAGGCTTTCAAATCAGATGGGTGTTCTTATTGTAATTTTGGTATGGATGACTAGCTCATGGAATACAAAGCAGTGAGCCAGGTGACGTGGTTAATGTCCTTTTTAACTTTTGTTCATGGCAAAATGCCAAATGTTATCAGTTCCTTGAGGAAATTAATTTCCAGATTGAATTACATGAATGACCCATATGATAGCTGACCAAACCGGTGAGGAATCTGAGCATGCTCTGTTGACATTTCTGTGGTAATTGAGGGCAGAACAGAATGGCACTGCCTCATGTTGCTCATTATCGCCCATAAAAACAAGGACCTGTTATTAAGACGAGCACATACCTTGTTCAGAATGGCATTACAAATAATATGTTTGGATCCCCTCCTTCTTCTTCTTCTTCTTCTTCTTCTTCTTCTTCCACAACTTCTACTACTACCCCTACTTATGTTTCTTCATAAAAATTCCTTGCTCTTTGTCTTCCAAGTTTGCTTTATGCATTTTTGCATTCATCTCGATGCCAAATATCGTTACCACATACAGGTTCCATTCCTGGCAACATCTGAATTTGAACTGAATACAAACATTGACAGATTCTCTGACATTATGTATGTCATACTGTATGTCATATGTCATTATGTTTTTTTTTAGGAGAGGTGTGTCCATTATACTTTGGGGTGCTTGTAAATGCCATAGAAATGTGCCACAAAGAGCATAAATACAGTTGAGAAATATGCATGTTTTGTCAGGTTAAACAAAACATTGTTGGTCTTTTGACATATTATACTGTCCTTTGCAATATAAACTCAGAAGTTTCCTCACCGTTTTTATTGTGCACTTTTTGCTCCTTCCATGGCAGAGCTGAATGAGTGGTTTGTCAGTGTGCCAGTGAGGCATCATCATATTAAGAAAAAGTCCTGTTTGCTGAAACTGATATGGACTCTCTCGCTCTCTCTCTCTCTTTCTCTCTCTCTCTCTCTCTCTCTCTCTCTTTCAAACTCCTCATCCTGGAAAACCTTGACATCCTTTTTATGAGGTCACATAAGAACAAGAAACCTATATTTAGTTGATCTCAAAATGATGATTCAATTGGACTGACGGAACGTCATTAGGGAATGTAATATATTCACCTGATCACAATGCGAAAAGGGTCGGTCCATTTCAGGGTGAATCATAAAAGGTTTAATATAGACTGACCTCAGTCATCAAAGATCCCTTGTTTGTCCTCCATCAATTTCCTCTTCTTCTTTAGACTGTCGTCTAAATTGAAGAGACATCGGTCTAAGGGCTTAGACCCACGGCTCCATAGATAAACCATCCGCAGTGCCAATACCTCACTTTGGGCTTTAATACCACGTGTCTGCTCCTGAAGGGAGTTGAGACGACAGCCTCCAAAATGGATTTTTTTAGCCATGCCAAGAAAGTTAGTGGGTCCTCAGTGAGGGGGTCGTCATGGAGACATCAGGTACAATAAATTGTCTTGGCCTTTTCCCCTGACTTGCAGCCACATATACAAAGCTCCCTTTCCTTTGCCAGGATCTGGTATAGGCATCACACTCAGCAGTAATTTTCCTCACTTGTTTGTCTTTTTTGGATTTCAGCTGGTTCATGGTTATCTTGTTTCCATTATCTTTAACTTTGTAATATTAATCACTGCAGTTTGAAATTTTGACAATCGGTGTTATTCCTTTTATGCCAAATAATATGACATTTGGCACTGAATGTGAAATCAACAAATTTGATCTGAATGTCACTGAATTGGGCACAAGCAGTCCTGCTCAACACAATCTCTAAAACACAGTTTAGATGGTATTTAGCACAGGATGGTTTTGAGTGTGCTAATGTCTTTACAAAATATAAGAAAACTATTGGTGATTCAATGCTGAGTCATTGTGAATAGCATTAAAGCAGAAGGCTATCGAAGACAAGCCAGCCTAATAATATGAACATCACGGCTGCAGGCCATTCTTCATAGCTCTTACAAATAAACATGTCTGTCTCAGAGTAGATTTTCTTGTTTTATTATTGCTATTACACTGAAGAGGTAGCTCACTATAACAGCTGTCCCTTGTTCAATAGCAACAGAACTTAAATTAGCTTTATTGAATGACCTCAGCTGCTTATTGTTTAAGACCTGAAACAGGTTTGCTTCACACAACCCTTGTTTATATATTTACAATAGGACTGGTAGGACACCTCATAAGTAGAGGGTCCGTGTACTTTTGCGTTCATTCATTTTTCTATTTTTGGACGTGAAATCAAATTCTGGAAAAGTTGTCAGTTTTGCTTTCTGATTCCCATCCTTGGGAATTTGTAGGAAGGACATTTTTTCATTATTACATTTTCACTTTTTATATTATGCCAAGATAATATTCATTTGATAAATAGAAACAAGAGAGGGGTCAATATTTATTTTTAAACCCCAAATTAGTAAAACAACGATCTTCTTTTCATTTACCTAGTGACTGCAGAATTCTGAAAAGTCATATACCACTTGTTTTTGGTTTTCCATTTCACTTCCAAAAATAAAATAATGAATGAACATGAAAGTACACGGACCGTAGAGCCTGACCGATATAGGATTTTTCAGACCGATACTGATTTCGATATTCATCGGATTTAAAAATCCGATAACAATATATTGGCCGATATTCTTTTTTCTTTTTTTTTCAGAAACACATAACATGAACAAAGATTTTCCCAAACATTTATTGTGTAGTTATTTAAAAGTCCTCACCAAGATAACTTGATATAATGCAGTTTAAAAATAAACTTGTTTTATTGTCATCAGTAGTACTTTGAACAAAAGTACAACAAAATATATTAAAGTTTTAATAAATAATGCAGTAAACTGATACAGTGACCTAGAGTAAATTCTGCTGTTGAATGCATCTAATGCTAGGCTACATGACTGTCTGCAACGAGGACTTTGGGATTTCACACTACACATTTGAAAGAAAAGATAGATAACTTTGTTTGGCTACCAATCCACGTTAGATGCTTGTGCAGCTCATGTTTGCTTGCATGTCTCTGGTTTAATAATTTTCAGTGCACTGATTGTAACTACAGACATGTGAGTCGCAGATATATCACCATTGCCTGATTCAGGCAGAATAAGTTAAACACTAGTTTAACCGCTCGTTAATGTTAGTGGCCTTCCACTGATAAACATGGCATTAGCTAGCTTTGTGGGTAACCTGATTTAGCCATGGACTAATAAGCTACTGTAAGCGATGTTGCCAGAGAATTTTTAGAAATGACAAGAGAGAAATGATAAGA
Source organism: Chanos chanos (assembly GCF_902362185.1). Lineage (NCBI taxonomy): Eukaryota > Metazoa > Chordata > Actinopteri > Gonorynchiformes > Chanidae > Chanos > Chanos chanos. The sequence continues at coordinate 36,711,229 of NC_044500.1, forward strand.
CCGTTGTTTGTTTACTTGCCACACTGTTTCATAAGTAAACCTACAATCAAGTTTGTCAACAGCTTAGCCTACATCACTCAACTACTGTAACATTAAAGGTAATTTTGATATTTGACTGACTGTACTGGCTTTCACCTTACTGCAGCAAAGCCAGGCATGGCTTACATGAATGTCATAACATGGTTAAAGAATCCATCTTCCATCTCTCCATTTCTTTTTTAATTGGCTTTTATCAGCGGCTACAATTGCTGATACTGATTTGTCTTCAATTAGCTCATATCAGCCGATAATATCGGCACGCCAATTTATTGGTCGGGCTCTACTCATAAGCTCATGTATGCAGTCTTTGACCATTTGTGATTCTAATAATTGAAACATGTTTATCTGGTCTATGGAATCATGTTCACAGAAGTAGGCCTAATTCTTTAATTACATATAAATGGACAATTCCAGAAATAATTGCATAGACCACCTTTATTCAGCTGTTTTTGCAGAAATAGATCATATCACTTAATTTATTTATTTTTGTTACTATGTGAGAAGATAGAATAAAATGGTAAACAGTTGGTGTCAGTGAAGTTTTGCTTGTTTATGTTTCTGTGTGTGCTGCAATCATTTTAAGCAAACACCACTGAGAAAGGTAAACTAACCGACAGTATGAACCTCAAATATTATGTTGCCTGCCAAAGAACTTCATCCATCCCAGTAATCCTGCTTTTGTCATGATGTCATCATCCAAAATTTAAATTATGACTTTAAGTGATCTTGACAACACCATATTTTAAGGGTGATTGGCTTTGTTTCAAGATAATGCTCCTGAGATATAAAATTCACTTTAAATGGAGTGAAAAACAAATTTCTGTTAATGCAGCCTGAAAGACATGCTAAGAGAAGCATGGCTAATGCATGCAGATGATAAAGGTCACTTGGGATGAATAGGGAACTGACAGACTGCGAAAGTGCACATGCTTAAATCAAAGCATGCTGTTTAAATTAAAACTTTTTTTAATTTATTATGTTATTTTTGTGGTACTTTTCATTTCCTTTTGTATTGCCTGTTAGTATAATGTTGATTTGCATTTTTTTTCTACACTCAAGATTTAGTTTACTCTGCAGGAAACCATATCTGAAATGCATGTACATTGCTCCTGGACACGCATTGCATGTTCTTTCTGGATTATCGGTGATGCAGCTTTGTTCTTATGCAGAAAGTTGCAAATGGTTTAAAATGTAAATGTATAGTATGTAAACTGCATAAACATGTGCACAGAGATCTGGCTCACAATGGATTTTATGTTCATCTGAGTGGCCCTGAACTGCTGAACAAGACTGCATATTGCCAAATGCAAATATAAAAAGGGGTGCATAAACAAAATCAGAAAACATAATAACAAAATTACACAAAAATGGAAACAAAATCCATATAAATTGGAAAGGAAATGCAACCAAATATGTAAATACAAAATCAATTTGCAGAGATATCAAAAAACAAAAACTTAGTAGCATTAGTCATAGAATAGCAGCTTTAAAAGAAACAAAACATTTCAAAGAACACTACATTTCAGAAGTACTCAGTACTGAGGCCCTATAACAGGACAGCACTGCACAACAGTAAGAGGGCATTTGTTTAAATGTGAGATCATGAGGAAGAATCTGGAAAAATGTAACTTTATTGAATCCTGTCAGCTAGTTTCTCATCTGTGTATGGTAAAGGATATTGCCAACATCAAATTTTAACAGGTTCAGCATAACGTCCATTTTGCGTCCAGTCTGGTGCACTGCAGTAGCACTGACGTTGTAAACGCTGCATTCTCTGACATGTTTCATTCCTAATAATACTGTGGGTTTGCTGTTTAACACAGTTGCGCTGTCAGTTCTTCGCTAGTATTTGACTCTTGTACTTCTTCGTGTTTTCCATTTTGGCCTCCATACTTTCCAAGACTGTTTTTGTGCTGTTCATGTTACAAATATTACACTAGTTTTCAGTCTGAAAATTTGAGAAGTACTCTGTCAAAGGAAGAAAAGCCTTTGTCAGATAATTCTGTTTCCTCCCAAAGATAATTTTATTTCCTTCTAAATCTAGTTAAGTGGAGGCATACAGAGCAACAGGCTTGTGGCTGACATATGCTCTTTTCAGACTGTGTCAGTCACTGTAACAGAGGCTGCGGAAGGCTGACGTTAACTTTCCATGCTGTGGCTCTCAGGGGCACAGGGACACGCATACAGATGAGCTCTGTCACATTGCACACAGGAGCAGAGGGCCCACAGTGTCTTATGTATTTTTAGTTTATTCAGTTCAGTTCCAAGTGGTGTATGGATTAAAATACATGAATATGTAGGAAGGCTTTCTTTTTTCAAGGGGCTTGGTGATGAGCTTCTGAACCACCATGATATGAGTCTGTGACATGACTAAGAGGTTCTTGTCATGCCCTACATGGTGAGTTTATACCAAGTCTATTTTAGTATTTGGGATCGGCGTTGCTTATCTGGATAAAACACCACATGAAAATTAATGCAAACCATGAACTTAAGTATCCTCTGAACTTTTCAGCTCACATCAAAAATATAGCAGGCACCCTCTTATGGGAAATTTGCTTCGCTAGCTTAGTTTCAATGACCTAGTTTAAACTTTATGTTTTGTGAACTTGAATTTACTTTTGTCTTTTTGTAATAATCAGTATCAGAGGTAATGCACTATACAACCATTATATATTAAGGATTACTTTTTGAAACAAAAAGTGTCACTTATCAAATTTAAGGCATAATATCTTACTTTTTTCAAATTATTAACTTGTGTTGTTTGTTTATTTATTTTTATTTTTGTTAGTTAGTTAGTTAATTAGTTAGCTACAAAGTAAAAAAAAAGTAACACCCGCCCCCGTTCCTCCTTAGGTTGCCACATTTTGTTGTGGGCACACTTTTCCTGTTTGTACACAATTGGCCCTGGTAGCAAGTGATGCATCATGGCCTAAACCATTGCTTTCAGTCAGTGGATGTGTGTGCATTATTTTTGATTCAATAGAGGAAAGGAGAAGGGAATTGTAGGATGCAAACTCTGCCTGGGAGACAAACAGCTCTCCACAGCAAAGAACATGACCTCAAATCTAAAGAAACATCTGCACGCTAAACATAGCACCCCGGTCCTTTAGGACAGAGACCCTGCTGATGGAGGTAATGATCTCAGTGGTCCTACCCAGGACAAAACAACAGAGAATAGATTTCCATCCAGCTGGTAGGGCCAATAAAACTGTTAGTCTGAAAGAGCTCAACAACTGGTAGCTGTGTATATGGTGGAGGAGATGCAGCTGTTCTCCTCCGTAGAAGAGCCAACTTTCCACAGCATCATGCTTAAAATCACACAGGTGGTGTGTATCAAATTCTGTTAGCTGTTCTCTGTGTTATTACCTGCATGTTTAATACTCTAGAGACACCAATTCCTGTTCAATAATGATGTGCTAACAGCAAATTATTTGCATAGGGCAACTGAAAATCTCAACTGTCTGTGGTTTAACAGTACTGTCTTTCTCCCACACCATCCTGAGTCAAAATCAGCCTTGTGTTACTCTGCCAAATGTCGTGGAATATTCAATTAAAATAAAACAAAAAATCTGTATTTCAGACAAAAATACAGAAACTGAAGTAGAGCAGTCCCTCCTTTTACTCAAGGCAAATGCATTAGAGACAAGGAGAGCACTCCTCCTTTTATAAAGGGATAAATTGTCTCTCTCTCTCTCTCTCTCTCTCTCTCTTTGTGTGTGTGTATGTATGTACATATATATATATATGGGTAATTCTTCAACTATTGCTCATTCTGGTCAGGAAAATTTTAGCAATGCTAAATGCAATGCTATGATTTATTTTTTCATTCCATAGAAACACATCCTAATATTGGCTGTGATGATTTTGTTAAATTATAAATATATATATTTTTTTTCACTCTAATATTAATAGGAATTCATCATTTCCGGTTGTGGAAATGACTGTTGTGAAAATGACATTTTGTCATATTTCTTTTAAAATCTCATGATATGATATCCTGATAATGTCAGTTTTTGAGTTAGAGTTAAATATACACAAAATACACAATATTAAATGAAATTGGTCCATTTGTTTTTACCCTCATATGAAATATGAACTGTTTTGAAATGACACCCAATAAACATGTTCTCAATTTAAATCATATTTACCTTGATTTTTCCTCTTTTTATTACCCCCTATGGCCGTCACTCTTTTCTCCAGCCATGTGTTCCCCTGTTGAGTGGCTGTTGCTATGGTTACCAGGTATACAAACCCTAAAACTTGATCCTAGAATTCTGTTTTGTACAGTGTGGTGGAAATGACAGTGAACCCAAGGGACAGGGGTTCTTTTTATGAAAAATACAAGCAAATGTGAAGAAATATTACAATACATAATATATTTCCTTAAAATAGACATTAATGTGTAATTTGTATGTGAACTCAACATTATTTCAATATTATATTCAAAATAAAGCAGTGTTGAAAGTCCAAAGTCTGGCTTAGGGATGAGGGCATTATAGTAAAAACCATGCATAAAAGGCCTCTTATTATATAGTAAAATTAATGACTGATCTGTGATTTATATTTTATAATTTCCTCTTGATGTGAAGTAAGTGTTACTGCTACTGTATATATACTGTTACTGCCACTGTTTATCTTCATGTTCCATGTCAGCATGTATCTCATACATCCGTGAGCTGCCCTTCAGATCCTTCAGCTGTGCTGTAAAAGGGGTATCAGCCCTTACATGCTACCTGCCTCGAACTCTTCTTTTTATCTTCCTTTATTTGATGTATTTTTTAAAATAATAATAGCCTCTAATAATAACTGTTTTAACAGAGTAACTTTAATATTGCTATCAAAGAGTAAACATTTAAGTCAATTTAAAGAAATAAAAAAAGAAGAAAATGGACAGGGAAATAAATTAAGAAACCCTACCATCACATGCTACATGATCTCTTTTGCAAATTGGCTATGAATGGAATTTTGGAAGGTTTGTGTCATTAATTACATAGCTCATTAACTTTGTGGCTTTAGTCAAAAGTGCTTGGTGAAATGGACTCCTATGTAGCAGAAAATGTAGTTCATTCATTGTGTAGCACACCTCAGACTTTGATCCCAGTGGGTTGTCTTGATTTGTTTATGTTCTCTCATTCTGTTGAAAAGTGTATCTGCAGACTGATATAATTAGAGGCTCTGTGGTGCTTCTCTCTTTGCCCTGTCTGATCACTGTAAACAAATCACTGCTTTTAGCAAAGAACAGCTGGATACCACAGGGGAACCAGATACCAAAACAAAGGTGATTCTCAGATATACCCCTACAGTCTACAATAATCACTGCTTCACACAGTGCAGCAAAACAAGTTTACTCACACAGTTGGCTGCTGGTTATTCTGTTCTGAGTCATCCACTGCTTTCTCGAGAATAAAGATTCCATAAGGTAGCCTGTATCGAGTTGCGCTTTGAAGGCAGAAATAAACTAGCAACAAGTGGCCTGTGTGATGTTTGACCAAAGAAATTTTAGATTGACATAGCAGTTTTTCACTCTGTAATAACAGTCATAAAAAGATCTTCTTTGGTGACTCTTTTTAACTTATTTTGCCAACAAATGGATTGTATGCCTGTTGTCAGTGCATTTGGTTTTCTTTTCTTTATGACGCAGAGTTTCATATAGATGTGTGGTTCAAGACTAGAGGCCAAACCAAATCCCTCCTTCTTCCCCATTTATTCATGCTTACTGCTTCATTTTGTTTCTGTAATGGTGTATCTCTCCAATATTTCCATTTCTTGTGGTCTTCAAAACACTAGTGTTACACATGAATCAAAGGCAGCTCCCTACATACAGTAAAGTAAGGTAAAGGATCCTACACCAAAGGCCCTTCACTAGGGTCGCCCTTATCACATCAAGAGACAATAGTTGTCAGGCCCCAGCAGCACGACACTGTCGCTACGGTTACACCTGTAGCTGCATGCGCATAACTTGCCTGTGGGGTAGTAGGGGAGTCATTTTTCTTCAGCTCCAGCTCCAGCTATTAATCTGCTAATCTATTATGTTACATGAGTATACATGAGTATTCTCAATGATAACAAGTTTCTTTCTACGTCTGCATGGTAGGATTGAACGTTATGTTATGAACGTTCGTCTTGTGAGTCTTTGTCACTTAGAAAAGTCGTCGTCTGTCCATGTTTTCACAGTGCAGTGTTCTTAGGTCCATTATGTTTGTCATTATAATGGGTGGTGAAGTTTTTTGATCAACTCTCGGTCCCAGTCATTACTCTCTTTTGTCACAGTGCAGGAGCATCAGCTCTGAGCTTTATTTGTCCTTTCAGCTCAGTGTCTTAATAGCCTATATTTCTTCCAAAAACACCTGCATACACAAACACCTCTAACAGAGATTAATACAGGTGTAAACTGTAACAGTTGTTGGTTCTTTAATTATGATAAAATGCCATAGTAAACATAAACACATTGCATAAAAAAACAATGGTAATATGAGTATGATTTGTAACTTCCACAAAGCCACAAGTAAGATGACATCTTAGGATAATATAGCTGTAGTTTATATTAAGGTGAGATGCTGCTCAGAAATTGAAAATGTGAAAGGATTTTAACCAAACATGTGCCTCTATCCTGAATCAGCATAGGCTTACATGTTTCATCACCCTCTGGAAAATTTCAGATGCACTTCATTCTGAGACTATTCACTGGCTTGTGGCAGTTAATGCCTTAATACTTGAACGCTATCTCTGCCAAACAGCTGTTTGCAAAGTGAAATGAGCAAGTAAATTAAGCTTGTTTTAAGCCTTTAAACATATTGAAACGAGCTCTAATGGATGAAACTGGCTAAGAATTAATTATAAAAATACATGCTGATGGTGCACTAAAGGCAGCCAAATCCATGCTCGTGTGGCACTAAATATTGTATTTAGGAAGTGCTGTCCATACCTTACTGAGATGGCACTGGTCACTCAATTGTTTTTCCTTTTAGCATAACTGACTTTTTTGACAGCTTTTTTCAGGTGAATATGTGTCGTGATTTTCAATTTTGAACAAGCTCATATGAATTATTCAAATGTGAGTGTATTGATTTAGAACTTCAAATTCTAAATTACAATTGAAGAAATTTTCATTTGCATCCCATGCACATGTTTAGCTGCAAATATGGTAGTTTCTTGTTACCAGTTGAATTTGAAAGATACAGTCAATCTGCTATGATTTCAATTCTAGGGTGTTGCAGTACTTTTAATATTTAGAAATAAGCTTCATCCCTGAAGTTTTGAATGATCTCTTTATCTCTCTCAAAAGTTTGAAATTCTCATGAAGTTTTTATCAGAATAAATCAATCTGATCTCTTTTGGAAATGCTGGACAGATGGAAAAACCTTTCATTTTCAGTAACATTTCTCTTACTGCCATTGACCATAATGTTTTCACGCCATTTCTCTTGTCAGCAACTGTTTTTTCTTCCTTTTTTTTTTTTTTAAGAAAATGACACACTCTGGAGCCTTGCACAGGAAAGTTTATCCCCAATGCCCTTGCTTTTCTTTCTTTCTTTTTCTGTTGTATTCAGACATAAATTGGCTGTGTGGTTCTTTTACACAAAATCTTTCATACCATCCATTCTCCAGGGCCTTACACAAGAGCCAGTGTTCCAGGATAAATGTCTCTCAAAAAGGGGTGTTCGATCGTACCTCTTGAGGTCTGGTGTACTCTATATCCATTGTATGATTTTATTTGGTGATTGAAGTTGTGAAGTCAAACTGACTGATTTGAGTATATGCATGTTAAATGTACCTGTATTTATTGATTAAAATATGGACAAAATATTATCCTAAAATATTTTGTCATTTTTCTCTCATTTTGCTTACCTCATGAAGTTCATGAACAATCATCATCTGTCGAAATTATCATGACTTTTTTCTGCTCTTGATATCACACCCTTTCATTGACAGATGCACATGTAAGACGAAATATTAAGATATATCAGCAGGCTGATGAATGATGAATTTGCTATGACAGAACAAAGAGTTAACCTCTTTCAGTTAAATTCCTTAATTAGCTTTGGTGTGACAAGTTACTGTATCAAGGCACACAATGAGCTGAGCTGAGTTCATCTATGGCCCATAGAGATTCAAATGATTTAAATAGAGGCCTATTGCCCAAAACTTTCCAGATCAGGCCCTCAAACTGTTCCCTCAAACTGAGCTTAGTAGTGTGATGAAAATCTGCAGCAGATGAACAATGAATTAGAACCTTCTTCAACTGCAAAGCCTCATTGAATCAGAATGATCCATCTATTGCTTTCTCAACCATTTAGGTTAGTTCTGTTCTGCCAGAGGATGCATGCCTATTGGTCCAAATTTTGTATGCAGCTGAGTGAGATGCTGGCATTTTGGGGTGTCAGGAAGCTTCCAGAGTTGGATCCCATTTTGCAATCTCTAGCCAGCAAGCAGAACCTTATCCTGTTTGGCTGAGCACCAGTCAGTGTGCAGCAGTATGCCAAAGCGCACCAAATATTGAAAGTCCCACCGCTGCACTGCCTTCACACCATCTGTCTTCTCTGTGCACTGTGCTTTTTAGCATCAGCATTACTTAATCTGCCATCCTGAACTTGTGGGCATGATGCTGGACATACGGCTGGCACAGTTGAGGTAATTATCAGTGACCAAGGAACAAAATGACTCACCTCCTCTCCTGACACCTGGACCTTACTGCCATTAATGCTGTGTGCCAAACTACAAGCCCTCAAGGCATGGTATGGATAGACATTTCTTTAAGCTCATCGAGTGAATGAACTACTGCCAGTATGCAGGAACAGGTTGTAAATGTTTGACGGGAGCTGTAATATTCAGCAATTACTCAGCTTGCAGTTCATTTTGCTTAAAGAATAGAAGCACATTGCACAACTGCACATGGACACATGCGTTTCAGTTTGTTGCAATATTGCTTTTTGATGGCTTAATCTGCGGAAAGTCACAGCAATAAGGTGTTCTTTTGTGTAGTCCTTTGGGTAACATCTGCTTGCCAGCTGCATTCTGTCGCCACTAATACTAAACCATAAACAACATCTGTACGCCATTTCAGAAAGTCGTATTCTTTAAAACTGACCCCAGATACACCATGTCTGACTGTCCATTACATCTTTTGAAAGTTCAATTATTTGGCCAAATTTCTTTAGAAAATTGAAAAAATCCAAACATTTAAATACATGATTTTGACATGATTCGTAGCTGCTGCCTGACTCCAGACACACCACAGGCTGCTTACAGCAACTGTTTGAGCTGAAGATTACAGGTTAATTAAACAAAAACAAGAGAGCGTTAGCATAGATGGTGTGAGCGACTGGGGGTCTTGGCTACAGAAAGTATTGAAGATTTTTTAGTTCCTTTGGTCTTAAAAAGAATATGAGACAGATTGGAAAAACTGAGGGGTACAGATCTTTTTAATTTGCTTCCATCTGAATAGTCATGAACTTGTGCACCTAAACATAAAAAAAATCCTTGCATAGTGGAAATATCATCAGTTAATGTATAAATGCATGTTTTCATAACAGCCTCCATTTTAACATGAAAGAGGTCTGATCACATTTCTCTATTCCATGTTCTCTATTTGCTATTTCATTCACATTATCTTCTTTAATTACTTCCACACACTTATTTTTAAGTTAGCATTTTAACTTTCAGTATTAATTTGCCATTGGCAAATTGCATGGAAATAAATGCATTGAGAATGAGTAAATATAAGTTCTTTAGAATAGGAAGCCAAAGCCAGAAATTCTTTCACATATTTGTCAGTGCCAAAAAAGTCAATTTTTGAGTTTAAGCTGCAAAGACTATGACTTAAGCTCTGTCATAGGGAAAAAAATTCTAATGTCTGTAGTTTGACATCACTGGGTTTAATACCAGTGGTGACTCATTTGACTTGTTTAACATACTAAACAGCTCTTTCCGTTGGTATATAAAAGATGTGATTTACAGTAATTTTATAATATAATCAAAAGCTGGTCACTTTCAGTTGATACATTCTGTGGATTTGCATAAGATGGGGCAGATATTGGTGAATATGGTAGCAACAGCTTTGATGTTTCTTTAATGTTTCACACAACTGTATCTTCAAGCCTCTTTGAAACCCTAGAAAGAAAGGAGCTTTCAAAATATGTGATAGTGAAAAGAGAACAAAACATGTTTTTTTACTCAGTAAATTAAAGAACTCCTCTGAAGTGTCTTGAAGGAAGGGCAAGAAAACAACCATACCCAAGTTAAATAGCAGCACTTTAATCAGTTCCACTCACAGCTGAAAAAGTATTTAACAGCCTCTTTTTGGATCTGATTTGTTGTGTCAGATATTGTGCCCTAGTGCTTTCATTGTATCAGCAATAATGTAATAGTTCTCTTTGCTCTGTTTTATAATTCTTGGACAGAAATATTCTCTCTCTATAACAATAATAAAAATAAAAATGGATAAATACATTATTATTATTATTATTATTATTATTAATAATAATAAGAATAATAATAAGAATAATAATGTATTTATCCATTTTATAATAATAATAATAATAATAATAATAATAATAATAATAATAATAATAACAGCAACAGCAACAATAATAATGATGATGATGATAATAATCATAATAATAACAATAATAAAATGTCCTGGCTGCCTTACCCAGGTCTTTGTATTTAACATGTGATGGTCATCATTCATGAGTCACAATATTTGATAAATTCCTGGTCAACATGATTTTATGCTCAGTGTGTCTGCATGTGTAATACTTTTGTGCTGCCTTTACAAGTGCATGTAAAAGAAAGAAGTATACACATCTAATCAAATAAGGAATGATTATTTTGCTCAGGATAATAGAGAGATTCAGCAGGATGGCACCAAAGAGCCTCATTAAAACACTGACATTGTCTGGAAATAAATGCGTTGAGAATGAGTAAATATTAGTCAAAGCTATGAGGATTTCTTATTCATTGGCTTTGCCAGCTGGTACATTCATCTCATCTGTTCTCCGCTCAGAAAATGGCCACAGGGGACTAATGCCAACAGCCATGTTTCACTTTTCATTTTAATCTAATAAAAAAAACTACTCACCTCATGCTTTCAGCAGGACAGAAGAAACATCATCTGAATATGAATCGTCCTCTGTGCAAATGGTCTTATGCCTTTCGACATGAACTTTTTGCACTCACAGACAAATCATAAAACCAAATGTTCTCTGTCTGCTTCGGAAAGTTTTCAAATATATTTGAAAACTACCTGAGACAAAATAGTACAAAATAAAGATATCTGTGCATGGGTAAGCACATAAGGTAAGCACATCAGCCCTGGCCCAGATCACGCAGGTAGCTATTCTATAGATTTGCTCTGAAGTGAGATGTGACAGCTTACTAACACTGAAGCACCAGCTTCCCTATTCTCTCAAGTCTCACTGGTAGCCTACTTTTTTGCCTGTAACCTACTTAAGATTTTTTTTTGAACAGCCATGTTGGGAGTCTAGGAGGCTGTTTTTTTCTTTTTTATCTCATTAAAATAGTTGAGGGTTTTTTTGTTTGTTTGTGTTGGGGGTTTTTTTTGGGGGGGGGGGGTGGGAGGTGATGCTTTATTAAGAAGTGATGAACTATAATAAAGAGAGTCAGGATAGGTTGTTTAGCCCACTCCAAAAAAATAAATGGTCTCAAAAGTCAAACTGAAAACAAATTTAGATAAACTATTTTTATTACTATTATTAATAAGAAAATGTCCACCTTTTGAGAAGAAGACCCATACGCTCTAGTAGGCAGACTACAACCCTGTGGTATGTGTATTTACTACTCTATCTGCATCTGTTCCAACCTACACACAGATCTCCTTCATACCATGTTTCACACCATATTCCATATTTTGTCCACTGTGAGCTTTTGTTCCGTTGAGAGCCAAATAAACCATTTTGACCTTTAAATTGAAGAACTTTAAAAATGTATATTTGATGAAACTGTCATGACCCTCCCATTCCTTCATAATCTTTGTTCCACTTAAAATCACCCTCAGCCATTTAAAGAAGATCCATGTAAAATATCAGATGATTAAAAGCCTTAACATCCTCACACCATCCCAAGTACATCAATCTGACAGTGATTACTGACAATGATGGCACACATTTTATTACATTCCTTGAGCTGCCTAGGAACTGTTCAGAATCGTCATTAAATAAAATCACCATTAAAACATTAAAGTCACCATAAAACAATAATGCTTCCTTTCCTTGGAAGTTCAACAATGACCATCGTAAGAATGCAAAATGTAGCACTTCTTTTTGTACATATTATATAAGGTTTACAAATTTTGATATTAATTAAAGAAAACCTAGAATTCTAATAATCTAAGAATTAGTCAACCTCTTGGTGACTGCGTCACTGGTCCATGTCATGGTGTGTGCCCTCCTACCTCTTCTGGAACACTCTGCTCTTCCTGACTGTGTCCGTCTGGCAGACCTACTGCACAAGACAAAGGGCCTAGGCTAATGACCTGTGATGGAAATCAGCCACCTGCTCATAACATTTTCTGGACCTTCACTTCAGCCAATTCACACTCAGTCACACTGCCTTTCTTACAGCATCACTGACCTTTTCAATGTCACTTGTTTTGGTCATTCCCTACATGCACTGTCAGCCTCCCAACTTTAAGACAACAAAGTATATTTAACAGTCTTTTTAGGAGCCTTTATGTGAGATTGAATCATTCTTAGATTACATACATACTAAATATATATAATAAATAATATTGTTTCCGACTATTAAAATCTGTTGCGTATTGCCTATTGTTGTTCATTTACTTCGCTTGCGTTTTTGTCACAAAGAAGCAGATGGAAAATTAAATATTTCACTCTGTGAATGGCACTATAGACATCAGTCAAAATAGTGAGCAATATGTCAAGGTCTGCTTCACTCATTCTGAGAAAGACAGATTTTGATGATTCAAAAAGAGAGCCAGTTTGCACATTGCCGAGGGCATATCTACTTATCTTCATACTGTATGTGTCTTTTTTCCTTGTCCCTTGTCCCTTGTCCATTAGTTCTTTACTGTACCTATATTCTCTCTCCCTCCCTCTCTCTCTCTCTCTGTATATATATATAAATATTTATATGTATTACAATCTGAAAACTAAATATCTTCCGAAGGACTCCTCTGAATAGGAGCTGGATAGATGCACTGAACCACACTGAACTGTCACAAGCTACTAAACATTGTGTGCTATTGCTTTTACCACTGAGGACTGTGTGGTTTAAATAATCAAAGCTGCTATATCTAGTAGCAGCAAAAAGCACTTCTTAAATTGCCTGTTTTCTTCTACCCTGACTAACTACGGGTAAAATCAGCATCTTAATTACTGATAGCCCACCATTCCATCAACTTGCAATCAAACCAAGATGTAATCAGTTGCATAGCAATGAAATTGTGGCCCTGGAGGAAGCCCCATGCTTAGCACAGACAGACTGATTTGCCTGAGGTTCTGTCAATTGTAGGATTTATGTCTTACGTTGTCTAAACGTTAATCTGACAGGATGCACTCTTGATTTTCCTCAGAACATTAATGTTTGTAGAAATGTGGTTGTATAGGTCTGCCAATAGGCTAACACACTCCAAATTAGCTAGACATTAATTATTCTTCTAGTGCCTTGCACTCCTGTAATGTGGAGAATATGCACTTACTTGTACTGTAAATGTACAGATGTCCTTTTGCAAATATATGGTTTCAATATGAAATCATGATATTATCAGAAAGTGAACTCATCATTGTCTTATGTTTCGTATTACATTGTCACTACTAAATGTTTTTCATAAGATTTGTGTTTTCTACCGGAGTATCCACCATAGATCTTCGACCCCCAATTACAAACATTCATAAAAGAGGAAAAATAGTTGCTCCTCAATACGCGGAGACTGACTTACAAAAGACTGAACCTCGTCTGTGACTGTGTTGTTATTGTTAGTACTTCATGCTCCACCGTACAGTGGCAGAAAAGAGAAATGCAAATTTACAAATACATTTTCTTAAGAGTATGGTTCATTAAGCAGGGTGATTGTGTGTCTGGGGTTGTCAAAGAATACATAGCGAAAGCATGAATTCCATATCAGTAGAGGAGGTAAGCACGGTCAAGGCTTTCAAGTGGCACTGGTACAGAAGGCAAAGGAAAATGAGCAATAATCAACCCAAGATTAGTGCAAATAAACCAGGAGAATGAGGAGAATTACAAATGCACCGAAGACATCTGATCTGAATTTTGGTTACATGTTCAGCAAGAGAGAAAAAAAAATCCTCTTCCTTTGAATGTATTTGAATATCATAAAGTGAGAGTTAATATCAAGGTAAACAGTTAGGCTGGAGGCGATGCAGAGATGTAGATCCATACCGTGTTCTTTCATAAGATGTAATGTGGATGCATGAAATACAGGTAGTGTCTTAACATCTTGTATCTTTCCTTGGTTCTTTAAAGGTATATCTGCAGGCAGGAAGACACTTAATGGTCTAGTTTCAAAAAAGGGTTCAATTTTTTATCAGTCCTTGAGTTCTCATCTTACATTAAATTTTTGAAACCAATTTTGTCCTACTAATACTATCAAAGGGTTCCTTTGGTTCGAGGTATTTCACAGTGCCTGTCAAGTGTCCTCAGCTCCTTTTTGTACACACACACACACACACACACACATATATATATATATATATGTATATGTGCTAAACTAAAAGATAAAACTAGCTTTTGGCCTGCTTTGAAGAACAACTTTGATCAAAACCCATGTAGTCTTAGCCTCTAGGTGCCCTGTGGCTTTGCAGGAGCTGTCCTGGGTGCTGACTCTGAGTCTTACAGAGCCACTATGAAGTTTATTATAATAACGGCAAACTAACTCTACATGGCTTGAAGCACGTTGACTGAGTCTGGATCCTTAAAGTGAAGGAATTAAACACATCATTCCCTTATGTCCTGAACGAACCTATAGAACAACTGCAGATTATGTTTAATTTCCTGTATCCTCTATATTATGTCTTTCACAACACACAGGATCCAACTTCATAGATTCCCTTCAATGAAACAGAAGAACAGAACAGGTTCTAAAGACAAGCAATGGAGTCTTTCCTCTCTGCTGCTGACTTCTTTCACTAAGACAGGCAATTTTGTGAAGACCAAAGAGAGGACCAAAATGAAATATACATACGCATGAAACTAAATTAAAAATGAAAATTGAAGCCATGTATAATAGTCCTTAGTAAGATTATTGCTAAATAAGTCTTTTTACTTCCTTTCATCACATTGCTTTTCCAATCCCTTCGGCCCAATAACTGTTAAAGAGGTTTGCTTAGTTTTCATTGTTCCCGTGTGTTACAGTGATTTATGCATTGCAGTGAACTAAAATAGCTCCAAGAATAGCATAGTTTAGATTGTGAATAAGAATTTTTCCATTAACACCAGGTAAGCCGAAGAAAGGCATGCGATGACACCTTAAACTCATATATCTTAAACTCTTCATATCTTAAACTCATCATATTCAGATCAAGATTAGAATGTTAACGTGTCTAACTCTTGAGGTTTTCACACATTAAACAGATTTAAAGGATTTTGTATGTGGTTGAAATATATCCTCTAATTTACATTCTCTAGTAGTGAGGTTAGAGGAACTTTGATTCAGGAATTTTTGTTTTAAATTATTTAGTTGTACCTTGCAACTTCATAATCATTATTCTCTAGAAAGAATCTGAATATATTCATGACAAATAAGTAACTTTTAAGTAATGTTTGGTTCACCACTATAAAATAATAAACATTTATAATGGACAAGGACTTGTAGCCTACACTTTCTGCTGCCAATACACTTTTGGCTTTCAGCCTTATGGGCAGAGTTAGGGAAGAGAAGAGATGTCCTTAGAAGAGATTCTATGTTGTGTCTATCTTAATCCATAGCTTGTTAGAAAATTAGTGGGCTCTACTAGACAGAAGAAATAACCCAAATGATATTGTCAGGCCTCTGGAGGTCCACTGAGGGCCTCTACACCACCTTATTTTGGTGTCCAGCTTATGTATGTCTTGTCCTTTACCTACAGAGAAATTTGAGACCTGCCTTTCTCCCTGAGGATACAGACAGAAATTAGCTTTCTCCCCAGATTCCATCTCACCATGAATAGTACTGCTTTGATTTCACCTCTCATTAGCCTCTCCACTTGATACTGAAGAGACAGCGTGTCAAGTGGAGAAAATGTAAGAAATTATTTATCATACTGGCATGTTTCAATGTGTCGGAATCAAATTATGTTAATAGTGTCTAGTGTTTTGTGGTACAAATGTTGTGAGATGCTATTAGCCTTCGCACGGGTGCATGGTCAAAGGTACTTCTACAAACTTTGATACTATTGCCAAGTGTAGTTTACTGTGTCTGATGACGTTTTGAGAATTTGAATAACGTATTAAGCATAAAGGACACCAATAGAGATTACCGGATGATCTTTAGGCACTCCAAGTTGTGACATCTATTTCAGTTTTTTCCAGTTTTTCAAGTTTTTGTGTTTTCCAGCTATTATGGTCAGAAATATAATATTATGTTCATGGTCACTTATCTGGTTTATTCTATTTGATTCACATCAGGCTTCAATCAAGAAAAACTTGCTCAAGAGGATTTTGCCCTTGTTGTGGAAATGATTATAGAGGTTTCTCTAACAAATATCAAAGCAACCATAAAATTGATAAGATAAAACAGAGGGCACAGATTTTTCTCAGAACTATTTTTTCTCCCTTTCTCATCCACTCAATGTCTTTAACAGAGTTATCAGCCGGAACAGGGAGCAATGATTGGCCACAATGACAGTGGGCTGCAAAAGCCCATTATCAGCATTACTGGCAATCTAATGTGTGATTGTTTTTCTAACCCAAAGATGTGTAAAGCCAGGTGTCTTGAGCCCAGGGTGTGATTGTAGATTAACTGCTGTTGTTCTCTTTGTTTCAGTTTTTTTAGTCCATCAGGTTGAGCTAAGAAATGGGTTTGCAGTAGGTTACGATGGGCAATTCAAGGACATGGATATTTTTGAGTTTACTGCAGCGCTTGTAAATGCAAGGTGATCATTTTTGTGCCTGGTTACTGAATATGTGTTTGAACCTCGCAAGTGCAATATCCAAATGCAAGCATAAGAGCAGCATTTTTTTTTTAACTTTCTGTAATTTGGTGAGTATTTTCTATTTTATGGACATTTCATAAACAAATAAAAGATAAAGTTCTCTTTCTGTTATTGCCCTATTAAAATAATTAGTTAAAGTGTTGTAAGATTTGTTAAAAACATTGCACTTTTGCTACCAGCTGATATTTGTTATCCACTATCTCCAGTTGTAAATTGTATGCCATTTGATAATAATTAATCTGTCTGAGGAATCCCAAAGTTGTTTTTCTTTTTTCCAAGAGGGCTAAAGAGATTAAATGAGATTATCTTTGATGGCCTTGAAACAGCCCATTCAATCAGGATGGGTACAATTTGTTATACTAGCGATTCTTTTTTTTTTTAACGCCCAGCATTTTTGGAAAACAAACGGTGAACGTCACGCTAATTAGAATGGTAACTACCCTCTAGCATTGTGTTTCAACATTTGCTGACAGTCTTTTTCCCCTTAGGCCTTGCTTTGAATCATCCAAATGCAGTCTGTCAGTGGAGAGCCATAACTTGCATGAACCTTTGAAAATAAAATTATTACAAATCATAACCAGAAAGGAAAACCCAGGGCATAGAGTGATATTTTTCATGTGAAGACCTATATGTGCTATACGGACAGAGAGTGGTATCATTGATAATGCAACAGGCAGCAGCAGCTAAGGGATGAATTGTGCCCAGGCAGTATGATGCTGTTTCAGTTGAAACTGAGCCCCTACAGCATTTTTGGAGGAAAATCCAAACCTTCACTTTCTTCTTTTGTCAATTATATGCTTGAAATCAAAACCCAAAGCACAAATGCCCTCCAGAAAGTGCAGATGCACAGTCTCTCTCCAGGTTGTTGTAACTTTATTGTGTTCTGTTTCTTTGTTGGTCTTCATAGTTTTTGTCAGAGCCACTTATCTGAGTCACTGTGGTGTTATTATTATTATTATGTCAGAAAAATGAATGTTCACTTAATAATACGGATTAAAGCTATGATCTTAGCTCCACTGAGAGATGAAAATAATTCTGTAAATTACTGGTTTTTGATGAATACACAGTCATTTAATTACATTAACTTACAGAAACTTATTTAACTGAAAGTCTTTAGTTCTTTGTGTAGTTTTCATTATTTAAATCAAAACATTGGCTGTGCGATATGTTTGAAACAAAGATGTGAATTTGAAGGACTGTCAGCCATTGCCCTGTGAATATGAATGTGATAATCAGCCACACCTGCCAACTTCAAAGTGATGAGGCAGGTACGCTGAAATTTAGGGTTATGGCTTTTAAAAGGCTTTAGGGTTGAGATTAATAGCTTGAAATGTTGTCATTAAGTCGACTGAAATGTAAGCATCTACCATACTTGAGGTCAGCATAAGGCTTTCCTTCATCTTATTTCAAAACATTTTTTACTCCCCGAGTGACAGCTATTATTTAAATTGGATGGAAATGTTCTGTCTCTCTGGAAGGCCTGTGACCTTACATCTTGTGTTTGAATATGTCTATTCTGAAAACCCAAATTGCTTCATTTCCCAAGTTGCTTTTCAGTCAGCAGCAGCACTGTCTTATGTGTCCTCTCTTTAAAGGTAATCTCTTTCTGGATAATGGAAACTGCTTTACTCTCATTTTGAAATGATAGATAAATTGTCTGTCTGAAAGTTTCTGTATATCTCTGGTACACTGCACCTGCTGTCCTATTTCTTTATGTGTATATAAACGACAGTGGGGGTGTCTGGATTTTGCGAATGAATGATCAAGAAGCAGAAATCCATAATTAAAGTTATGTTTCTGACACTGCTAGGCTATACCTGAGCCAATGCACAAACAAACTTCTTTTTTTTTTTTTTTTGGAACAAAAACAAAACATTATACAAACTAGTCCAGACTGGTTTCCTTATCTTTTAACAAAAAGCTGTAAATGGGAAGAGTGTGCAATAAAGTCTAGGAACAGTAGTGCATAGGTCTATTTTTCAAAAAGATCAAGAGTTTATGTGAAATTGCGACAGTCACTGGGGGAAGTTTAAAGTCCATCCCTCTGAAATGTCCCGTGGACCTCGAAGCCATAGCCGTAGGGACTACGTGTCTGGCTCCCATCCAGCTCAACGCACAGAAAATCAATGAGGAATAAACTTACAAGACAAAGAAGTGCACACAAATGTTTGAGTCAGAGATAGAACTCAATGCTGGAGAGTTCATCAATGACAGACAGCTCTCACAGGGGCTCTAATTGAACAGAAATGTTCAGAAATCTCCAGTTGCATTACAGAAAAATACTCATAAATTGCTCAAGTCCTCTTTTTTTGTTGCTTTTTATCTTTGCTGTTACTGGAACATTGCCAAGCTCTTAAAAGGGAGTTGTGATACTTCTATTTGTGACTAATGGAATTGTATTATTATTATTATTATCGAATTCACATGCACTGACTTTGCAGATATACCTGTCTTTTATTTTAAATTGAATTTTCTTTTTCTTCATGCTACTTTATTGCAAGGAAGTGAAGCCAGTGAAGCAAATCTATATTTAAGCAGCTGTTGCATTTTTCTGTTCCCTCTTGCAAATAATCAGAAACATTTGATAAAGCAGACCTTCTCTCACAGAGCGATAGGATACCATTACTTTAGTGCAGTGAGTGTGAAGCCAGCCCAGTAGCATTAGTGATGGGTTTTGTCAATGAGTCATATTCCTCTGAATTTTTTTTTTTTTTTTTTTTGTCAGGCCTGCTGATAGCATCCAGACCCATGATGTCTTTTACACATCCATTTGATATTTTTTTCAAAGCTCGAGTGCAGCAGCTGGTTGAGCGCTGACAGTTATCATCAGTTTCGAAGGAACAAAACAAAATAGATCAGCACAGACATTACAGCCTTCATACACAATAACCCAAATTCCAGAATGTTCAAAACTATACCCATCATGTCCTCTGAAGACCATTCCAGACTAATTTAGAGGGCTCATTTAGTTGCTTCCTCTTCAAGAATATACGCTGTGATCATGAGAGCTTTGTCAGGCATTATCATCTGGCTCAAGAAGCTACCTGTTATTTCACTGACTGACTCAGTGTTTAAGTCTTATCTCTGTGGGTATTCCTTCCAAACTGCACCTTGACATAACTATGTAACAGCCTATATTTGATGACTATGCTAATAAAACCATTAACTCCTGGGTTTATGTGATATCCCTCTGCATATGTCCCATATTGAGACTGGCCCAGGCCAGCCTGATTACTAGTAGGCTTTGTTCTGCAGGCCTGAGAAGCAGTGATAGCACTCTATCTCAATATCTCCTTTCCACCTGTGTGGATGCCCTATAGAGCTTTCTATTAGTCTGTGATTCAATTGCTGGAATCCAAAGGAGGTGACAGGGTGATGTGTTGATGTATAGACAGAAGCCTTTAGACTTAATGGTGCAATGTACAGGCCAAAAGCGATGGGTGTCCCAATTGTAATTGTTGTCTCTTTGTGTTCCTATTTCTTTCAATCTCTTATTCTCTCTGTCACTCCCAACTACCTTTTTCAGTACATGCCCCCCCTGCTTCAACTCACTGTGTCTCTCCTCCTCTCTAGGTATGGAGACATGGTGCCAAAGACCATTGCAGGAAAGATTTTTGGTTCCATCTGTTCTCTGAGTGGAGTGCTGGTAATAGCGCTACCTGTCCCTGTCATTGTGTCCAACTTTAGCCGAATCTATCACCAGAACCAGAGAGCTGACAAACGACGTGCTCAGAAGGTACAGGTGAACACCTTTAAATAATAAAGTTCTGTTGGATTAAGAGTTACCAGATATTGAGAGTCAAGTGGGTGTGTGTGTGTGTGTGTGAGAGAGAGAGAGAGAGAGTGAGAGGGAGAGAGCAAAATAGAGAGAGAGAGAAAGAGAAAGAGAGAGAGAGTTGCCATGACTCTTTCTCATGATGCCAACATCATTTGGTGGGAAACAGCATTGTGGACTGCAAATGACTCCTCTTGAGTCGGCAAACAATACACCATCCATTACCCATCTACACAAAGAAGCATAAGCCTATTTATAATGACAACGATCTGATGCCTAACAGTCTCTATTAGGACAAATCATAGATGATTAACCATTCAGATATGTAATATGAAAATATAAAGCATTCGTCCCTACACTGTCATGTTCAGAAGCTGTAAATTTAGATAATTGTAAGTAAATTTAGCAAGACAGCTTCTAACTTGCACAAAAAGAGTGCCACTTCTTCAGTTTACATACTTTTTTGCATCACATTTCTGCACTTTTGTCTAAAGCATAAGAGGCTTAGATGAACACATCAGTATGGAAAAACTAGTGCCAGTCATCTGTTAAAGGACAATGTATGATTTTAATGTTCTACGGAGTCAGTTTTTCTTTTCTTTTGAATATATATGTACCTAAAATACAGAGAGGTGAATCAGTGATTAAGAGGTCAGATAGATTGAAAAGAGATTAGTTTAAAGTGGGGGGGAGGGGCTTGAATGTGTCCAGTGTGTCTGAGCGTTTGATGGAGAGAGGCAACTCGTTCCACCATTTTTGAGGTAGGTGTCAAAAGATTCAGAAGTAATAACATTCTACGATGACCTTCATGAGTTTTAGCGCACCACCTCCATTTAATACCTCTAAATGCCTTCTTCTGCTTATTTTACCCTCAGCAATTCTAAAGCCACTAGTTGTCAACATTATTGTTTATATTGTTTTCTGTCATATTATTCTTGTGGATCTTGTGCATGCTATATTTGTCGTAACATGTCAGTCTTTCTCAGCTGAAGAATGGGAATTCTTTAGATTATTCTTCATGAATGAACTGGTATTGAAATCAGACACTCATTATGCCTAAATAGCAACACACACACACACACACATACACACACACATGCATGCATGCATGCATCTAATTGACATAGATTTTGTTTGCTGCATATTTTGTTTGTTTGTTTTTTTATTTTGAATTAACAGTCTCACATTTGCTTATTGCCCAAGCCTCAAAAAACCTTTCATAGTACAACCATTAGCTTTGAATCAGCTGCAGATTTGATTGTTTCTGCATTCTTTCAGAGATTAATTAATTTGGTGAGTTAAAAAAAAAAAAAAAACTCAGCTAAAATAGTGTTTCCTGGTCCCACGGGTTTAAACCGTCCTAAAGCAGAAAGTGTGATAACCATTAAGTGTAGTTATGTTGAGATTAATATTTTAAAACATTGTATGGAGTTCCACACTCTCTGTTGACTAAAATATTCCCAGTAGGCTTTCTGCCTGACTGCTTTATTTTTATTACTTTAAATAACAATAAATGGACTCACACAATAGTACCTCATACCCAGTGGACATGACCTTTTAGATTGGGCGTGTATATGTGTATGAGAGAGATGTATATAAGTACAAGAGAGGTGCCCTTTTACCACAAATAACTGGACTTAGCAAACCCTTGCTCAAAAACCACACAGTTAAACCATCTGCAGTAGCCAACAGTGGCTATAGGGATTAACAAAAGTCATTAATTATATAAAGTGGCCTATCAGACAGTACTCAGAATGAAAGGAGACACATGTAAATGAGAAAACCTCATGCTGCGCACTGTACGCATGCCCTTCCAGGAGTCAATTCAGAAACAGTGCACTCCAGTGCCCCAGACTGTCTCCCTAAGAATGCTTTTGGCCGAACCCCATCAGCTCATACCTTTGCAAGGCTCCTGAAACTGACAGCAATGGATCCGGTTGTTCCATCCCCTGATTACGTGGAGCGGCTGTTTTTGGGATGAGCTACGGTCAGCCTTTCTCCCCTCATCTGTCTTCATTCCGCTCTAATAGCAGGCTGCTTCTGACTCCCATTACAATTAGGAGGCCATCTGGGGCTGCTGCCATATCCTTATGCACCCCTTTACCCTCACACCAAAACAAATCTGTGCAACACTGCGTCTTATACCGATAGCACACTCATATCATGGACAATGAACAGTCTAAGGAATGAGGATGCCTTGTCCTACCTCTTAACCTTCAGTAAACCCACTCTATTTCCCACTAATCACTGTTCCAGGGTCACCTTTGCTTGGCCACTCACCCAAAACTGACTTTTTAAAAGTAGAGTTTGGTGACGACTCTAAATTCACCAGTGACGTGTTGGCCTTGTGTCCGGGCATGGCAGAGGGCTTTTCTAGCCTGCACAAATCACAGAGCCAATTTGCTGAACCAATGAGAGAACTGATTGTGGGTGTGCTCCTGCTGAGCGCGGCGGGCTCTAAATGGACTGGGGTCACAGCAGTAATGGTGGAGCAAAGTCAAGGGGAGCCACAGACAAACAGAGCACCTCTGTGACAATGTAAAACGTTAAACAAAAAGGAAAGTAATAGGTCACATAAGTATTTCCAGGTCATATTTCCATTTTTAAAAAAAAAACAAAAAAAAAACCCTCCAGCGATGTGGCAGACGGCCACAGTTTTACAACACATTTCAGGAGTAAAAAAGATGAGCCTCTGATGGAACAACAGTGCTGTCTGTTAACATCGCCTCTTAGCTCAGCTTACAAACCAACCAGGTCCTTTGCGGTAAACAGTGAAATGCTTTGTGTTATGAATGTAGGTTGCCTTTGAGATGATCCGTGAGATTCTGAGTCCTCTCAATTGAAGTACTGTTTAGCTGCTGGTTTTACAGACAACTGGATTGAGTCAAAACACAGAGATAGTGTTTCATTAAACGTCATAACAAACACTCTTTTTATATCAGTCATTAAACAATTCCTTGCTTAGGCCAGAAAATACCTTTATAATTTCTTGTCCAATATTCCCTGTCCCTAACTGTAAATGCACAAAACAAAGGAGTGATGATGCTTCATATGTTGGCAGACTCTAGAGAGATCTTTTAGTGTTATGAGTTTTGGTTTTAACGTGACACATCTGTATAAAATCAATAAAAAACATAATTAATGGCTTATGAAGTAGCTTGTCTTTATATCCTGAGGCAGCTTTGTACACAATAAATCAATAACATGTTGACTGTTTTTCTTTCCACATTTCTCTTGTCTGTAATATAGGTGTGTGTGTGTGTGTGTGTGAATATATATATATATATATATATATATATATATATATATATATATATATATATATATATATAAAAATGCATACACTATAAGCCACCGGCATCGCTCAGTTATTACTGTCCTATCTACTGTCTGACTACTTTCATTGTTTGGGGGGAGGGGGGCGGGGGTGTTGTCAGCATGTGTTGAGATGGCGAATGGAGTTCTAAGAAATGCAAATTTACCAGGAGAGCAGACACAGCTTTCAGCGCAGCACAGTGAAAAATGAAACAAAAATAAAACAAGCCAATACCTCTCCTGGCTGCATTTGTTTTTTTCCTGAGCGTAATGTTATTTTTTTTATTGTGAAAGTTCTCATTTAAAGCTGATCTGCTCTACTGATTTCTAATTCCGTCAGCAGATAAACAGATTTAAGTCTCCCCATGAATGCAACATTATCATCACAGATAGGCATTTAATCGCAATTTTGGTTGTGGAAGCTTTTGAATCGTTGAGGAGCCATTGCCTGGTTTGATTATTTAGTTATTTATTCATTGATTCATTTATTATTTGTTACCCTGAAAAAAACCACCTCAGCATTCATTTGTACACATGCAGTAGAAGCTTAACAAGCCATCAGAGCAACGTTTTCTTCTACGTTCCGTTATACCAGCAAGGTCTAGTGGAAGAAGGACTCCAGATACTTACTGAGTGCTCCTCTGCAAATTATTGTTCCAGAGATTCAAAAACATGATCTCTCGTTAATTAACAAGATTCTTCAATACACACGCTGCGTCAAAAATAGTGTGTACGAAGTGATTTAAGCTTGCTATACATTTACTAAATGCAGTCAGAGATTCGGCAACATGATTAAAAAAGAATTTATCTAAGATTGTCACAAAGAAGTCAGAACACTTCGGACACTCTGCGATAAGTATTCATTGTTTGTCCTTCTCTTCTGTTTAGACATAAATCATAGTCTGAAGAGGAAGCCACTGGGTTTGAGAGCTGACAGTTTATTGTGCTCATTGGGGCTGTAATGTGACCAAATATACTTTTCAATCAAGAAAAATGAAACTTGATATGTGAGAAATGCTTTAAGTGATTTTCACATGATTGTTACTAGAAGATGCAGAGAATTACTGACAGCAATCCTGGAAAAACAGAAAATGAGGTGACAAATTTTCTGTCTGTCTCTATCTTCATCAGTGACCAATTATTAATTATTCAAGGATTGTGTCAAGGAGTGTGACATCCAAAGACTATATTCACAAACCATTCTTTCCTGTTACTGACAGTAAACTTATAGTTGTTTAAACAATCTTTAAAGTTATTCTGCAGTACTCTCATGTGCACACTGCAGCTTGAGGCTCCATTATAAATTTAGTGTATAAATTCTTAATTATGGAAACAAAAACAAAACATGGAAAAAATTCATTTTAAATACCTGTTTGAAAATCTGTGACATAACTTTATCAAAGGCTAAGTTGCGGCTGGCGCAGATGGATTAGGCAGCACATTGTGTGCAGTAGGTAATTCATTACTCTTCCCACTGGTTGTCTGACGCTGTAACCTCTTCCCACACAGAAAGCCCGACTGGCCCGGATAAGAATAGCCAAGACATGCAGCTCCAACGCCTACCTGCAGCGCAAGCGTAACGGCCTGCTGAGTGAACTGCTGGACCTGACGGTGAATCTCTTCTCACGGGGGGACAACGCTGTGTAGTCAACAAGTGTTTCTCCATCACCTCACAAAACCTGACAAGACAGTTCAAATGCTCTGTGTCAGAAAGGATTTCTTTTTTTTAAGATTTTCCTCAAACGTTCAAGTCTTCACAAGGGTTTGTCAAACAAACCGAGACACCATTCATAGCTTCAAGTAAACATGTCACTCTCTAATAAGATACTGGATGTGCTCTTTATTTCAGCTTTTTTTATATATATATATGTATATACATTTGAACGTCTTGACACACAGAGTACTCGTGTGTGAGATACGTCTACAAGAAGTAGTGTAATTGAGTTCCAGCAAAGCTGTGGTTAGATAACTGCACAGAAGAAGCAGTTTCATTCTAATCTTAAAATGCAGTGGCTAACCTCTTGTCAAATCCCAGTGCCTTTGACACCATTTTATTTTGCTCTGGTGGGTTTCCTTCGAGGGTGAATTGTGCTGTAAGATAATGAAATCAGGACAGACCTAACTTGCACTCCATCTTAATTAGGAGTTGTGTGAAATTAAAAGTCTTCAGTCTTCTAATGGAAAGTCTCCAGAATTGGTCATCCTTTCTGGCCTATTCACTGGTTCTTTCCATGAATAATGCACTAGATTAAAGGGCCGCTGATGCAGACCTGAAAATAATACTTTCAATTAGCAATCTTGAGCATTCATTAGAGACTACTCGATACAAGCCGGGAGGAACAGCGTAGACCTTTGTGTCACGCTCTCAGTGTTTGATTTGTGCAGGCATCAATGTAACATTGCGCCTAATGATTTTGGAGAATGGACATCTAAAATGATGCCCCTTCTGTAAGTGAGCGTTATATACTGGCCATTCAAATGAAACAGTTCTAGGGAAAGTGTGTGGAGGTGACAGGCCTATAAATCTTGTCCACATGCACACTTTGACTGCATTTCATCTGTGATTTTTACAAGCGTGATGAAGCTGTCAGCTGCACTGCACTTTGAATTACCATCGTGTCATTGCCGTTGCTTAATGTTGTGTGGTCTTGCACAAAATAATGGACAAGACCCAGAGAGGCAAGCTTACTTGCTCTATGGAATTTTGATTTGAGAAAATCTCTCTGCCCAGTTTCCACCAAAGAATCCTCCTTGATTTTATGACAACCTCTAAAAACAAGGCTTATCAAAGTCATTTGTTATTTGTTTGCCTCATGCACAAACACATACACACACACACACACACACACACATGCACACACACAGGGAGCCAGAAAATATTCATCTTCTTGAGGAGGCTAGTGACTCAGTTATGCATTCACAGAGCTTAGACACTTCTGAGTCAGAGTACGTGAGGGTCCAGGGCTGCTGAGCAATCAATACACTTGCTGTATTAGGATTTCACCATGTAAGAGAATGCAATGTTAAATTGAACACTGAAAAAAAACAGCTTTGTTTTATATAGTTACTGATGTCAAAAATATAGTGCCTTCTATCATTAATGTGGTTGACAATTTTGAAATTTGAATACTTTATTTCTCGTGTGTGTGTGTGTGTGTGTGTGTGTGTGTGTACCACAGACTTCAGAAGAGGAACAGCAGCACCTGAATAAGTCAACATCTTTACTGGAGAGCCAACATCACCACCTATTGCACTGTCTTGAGAAAACCACTGTAAGGCTTAATGCAATAAGCATATACTGACAAAGATATAAACTATAAACAGAAATGTATTATACAAAGTATAGAGAAAAAGCTATACTCATTATGAAATCTCAGTCAGTCAAACAGTGAAGTAAATGAGGATTCATTCCATAAAACCTCTCTCTCTCTCTCTCTCTCTCTCTCTCTCTCTCTCTCTCTCTCTCTCTCTCTCTCGCTGTGTCTCAGGCTCATGAGTTTATTGATGAACAGATGTTTGAGCAGAACTGTGTAGAAAGTGCTTTGCAAAGTTATCCCTCTCGTAGTCCTTCCCTGTCCAGCCAGGAGGGCTTCACGGGCACCTGCTGCAGCTGCCGCTCCAGGAAGAGCATCCCCCTGCCCAACTCCAGCATGTCCACCACACACACACACACACAGGGTCTGCAGGAGCTCAGTGCCCTCCACATCCAGTGTGCAGAGCAGCAAGGCCACAGCAGCAGGTCCGCAAACACAGTGCACACAGACGTGGATCATTATCACATGAAACTCTAGAGGGCGATGTAGAGTAAATTATTATAAACCTTGAGATGAAAATGTTTTGCTTTTTCATGTTTAGATATCCATCACCTGATGATCGCAGACTATCACTAAATACCTTTAAGGCACGTTATTTCAGATATGAATGTTTCTTTTTCATTTGTAAAGTATATGAGTAGAATATGAGAATGCGGGGGTGTTGAACTTAGATATTGATCAAACACTCTTTCTTAAATGCATTGTGATTCTTCATGTCAGCCGCTCCAGTCTAAACATGCAACCCAATGAGGTGGGCCGGTTCAACTGCCGAGAACGACAGATCACCACGGCGATCATTAGCATTCCATCACCCCCTGCCCCCATCCCGGAGGGGGACGGGCATGGGCCACCCAATCCCGGGCCCAGCATCAGCACCACTGCCAGCTCCAACATCGTCAAGGTGTCAGCCCTGTGAGTACCACCCCACGCTGCAGGGAGCTGTGACTGTCCGACTGTCTTGAGAGCAAGCATTCCCAGGAGCCTGGAGCCCTCTGATGGAGACAGAGACAGAATAAACAGTGTGTGGTGGACCAAAGAGCAAGAGAACAGGGAGAAACACGACTACCAGTACCCTGTGATATGCACATCTCTTAAGAGAGCTCAGAATGTGTTTTCACAAGGAAACGGATGAGACAAGTGGGAAGTCACTCTGTCTCCTGCTGTTCCCATTCTCTGGTAGAATCTCAAGGCAGAAAACCAGTTGTTTTAGAGTTAAATAGAGTGATTTACTGATGTTTTACTTCTGTTCAACTTTTTTTTTGGGCTTGTATTTTATGGTAGACACAGAGTATGAATGTATGTATGTATGTATGTATGTTTGTATGTATGTATGAAAAGGAAAGTGATGACCATTGTGTTTCATAAATTCTAGTGGAATATGTGTGTTAATCAGAAATGAGTTCTTCTGTTCATGATGGTATTTTCACAAATAACATTCATTCTACACCTGAAATGTAGAAGGTCGATACTGTTATTCATTTCCATCTGTGGCTGGACAGACTTTTCAGTGCAATTCCAACATTCTAGTAACACCTTAAAGTGCTGTGGAAAATAAAAAGTGTGTGTTTGGTGAGACAGACATGGGATTTTCAGTTCATCCCTGTACACACTTTGATTTATTCTTTCTTTCTTTCTTTCTTTCTTTCTTTCTTTCTTTCTTTCTTTCTTTCTCTCTCTCTCTCTTGTTCTTATCCACCCTGGTTTCTCTCCCTTTCTCAGTCTTTATTCATACTTGCATGTCTCTGTCGACTCTCCGCTCTACCATCATCTTGTTCTGCTTTCTTTTGTTGTTTGTTGTTTTTCAAAAGTTATTTACTGCAAGATCAATACACTTTGCTTTAATTAACGTGTTTGTCTTAGTCAGTACCTGTAGCATACAGTACAAAATACGATATAGTTGTCATGGCTACTGAGAATCATAAAGAGCTACAAAGCCCTGCCTAATGTGAAAATGGCTTCTTGTTGCATTTGCCCTGTCTGTTCATGGTCAGTGTTTAGGTTCCAAATGATCTTATTGCTCATAACTAATTGATGAGATGAAAGTCTTTGTATTTGTGTTAAGATGACATGCTGTCTTTTTGTACTGCGTTCTCTCTTTTGAATTCTGCCTTTCAACATTTTCAATTGATCAGAGTTTTTGTAGTCTTTAATGTCCGTTGAATGTACAGCAGACCTGGAATGACTTTCCCAGTAATGACTGATTTTAAGCTCAACGTTTTCATAGAAACAGATTAGACAGTTAGAACATTATCATTTGACAGTCCATGTTTAAAATTACTTGCTAGGTCAGTTGTAAAACTTTAGGAATAATACAGTGAATAACTGTGCAATTATGCCTTTAATTTGCTACATATAGTCAAACACACAACACACAACTTCCGTTTACATTCTGCCAGTGTGAATTGTCTATATGCATTTGAAGACTTTGTATCCAGTAAGTGTGAAACTGTTTGAGAGTATAGTGAGTACACATGTGGGATTTAATTCTGAAATGTGGCCTTGTTTTGGCACTGGAGAGCACAATCAGTCTTTACCCAAGGGTTCCAAACAAAAACAGGAAACTCATCAAAATATATATCTCTGGTAGTGTTTTATTCCCTTTAAGGAGAAAAAAAAGTCTGATGTGTGTGTCTCCCTTGTTACTCCTGTTTTCTTTCCTTTGAACTTTGTTTGGGTGTCTTTTGTGCATACTCTGTAAGGTGTTGTTTCTGTTTTATGACTTTGTCCTGTGAAACTATCTATGAAGCATCTGATAAAGACTTCAATCTGACATCAAAAAGGACTCAAACTGTTCCTTTTTTTTTATCCTGACTACTCTCTAGTAGCTTCGATATTTTATGGTTGAAACACAGTCACATTTTCTGAAACTGAATTAAGTCCACGTATGATTTTCTCATACTCTCAGTACTCAATATTCTCTAAATGTGTACTTAATTACAATGCACTGTTTGAAATGTGATAATCCCGGTGCTGAGCTATCAGGGCTCAGAGAACTGGATCTGTAGCATTCAGATACGGAGAAATTGAGCTGCACTATAAACTAGATACCACAATCTTTTCAGGTAAATCATGCATTACTAATAAGTGTGACAGTATCCGGTTTCCTTCCTAAACTTAGGTTGCGCAATTTAGCTCTTGCATTTGACCCGTACCAAATGTTTTATACAAACAAAAGCTTCTCACAGTCAAACAAAAACCTCAAACAAAGACCTGCCAGTCTTCCCTGGAGAGTCAGTCTGTTTAATCAGTTGAGTTTTAAATCAACATCACATTGTGCAGTCTTTAGAAAAGAATTTTAGTGGCCTTGCCAGACATTTTAGACATTGTGAGCAGATCTGAGCCATGTATTTTAGCATGGAGGTTTTGGAAAGCTCACCTCCTGTTGAAGACAACATTTTAATCAGCTCAGTAGATCTACATTAAATCTGAAGTGTATTTCAAAATATATTTCAACACCCCTACCTGATGCCTAACATACAGCTAATAAAGAGATAGGGCTTATGCATCCAGTATTTGTAAGCTTATCTATGTCTATATCTCTAAGGGACTTGGGTATACAGTGGAAATCAACTCAATTTAAACAAAATGTCTGGTAAGTGAAGAGAGATTATTTGGCCAGTAATATGGCATAAATATGACATCATGTGGGAAAAAAACCCCAACAGCATTTGTTATTTGTTATCCCACTGCTTCCAGCCTTTCTCTGAAATCGTATCGGAAAGTCATTTTTCTATGGTGACCAGAGAAATTAGAAAGCTGGTTTTGGTTTGCATTATTATTATTATTATTATTATTGTTATTATTATTATTATTATTATTTTCTCAGCACATGTAGAACATCTTGATTCATTTGAGGTGTATGGAAAGCTTTTTCTACCTGGAGGCAGTCACACAAAGATTTTCCTTCAACAAACAGTAACTTTATGCCAGAATACCTCTGCAGCAGATGTAACCATATGGTAAACCAATTTATATTCAAGCAAAGGGTTTAAAAAAAAAAGCTCCTGTTTTTTACTCGCGTTAATCTGCCCCTTCACTCCTCTGAGTTTAAAATCTAAAGTCATTTTTTCATTTAAAGAATTCATAAATCAACAAAAAAGAAATGCTGACCTTGAAACGGGAACTTAAACTTGGCTTATATTAATGGAATCAAGCACAATAAATCCTCATTTAAATCATGAAATTATGTTTTGGAATACATAAGAAATTCACATGAGCAACCAGAAAATTTATCAAAATGAACTATTTGACTTCATCATGTTCCTTAAACTCTGCTTATAAGATTCATGCAGTAATGATGTAATGGATTGTTCAGATATGGTCTTTTTAACTTAGCCGTCACATTTTGCCCTGTCAATACATTGAGAATAGACAATAAAGTAGTTCAGCACAGCCAATCTATAGCGTTTCCATCACATTATAGACACATATTAAATTCGCCTAGATTACAGTTTAAATCAATGACTATTTATTCTCATTAGCTGTCACTCTAAGATGTTCTGGCACATTTGCACTTGGTAAATATGATTGGCTTGGAACGATAAGTTGCTGTTATAAACAGATTATAATTACGAATAATAAAATGAGGCAAAATGAAACAGTCTAAAGCCTTGTCTTGATCTTACTGTCAGAATCATAAATCACAAAACTGTCTTAAAGAGACACAAATTAATGAACAGGTAACACCAACATCCAACATGTCATCCAGTCTGATATCTAATATCTGTTTGCTTTCTTGTTTATATTTAAAAAAAAAAAAAGCCCTCTGCAATTTAGACACACTGCATCAACCCCAGTTTCCTACTTTCTTTTTCCAAACCAGCAAAGTAATGGTTCTGTTTTCAGTTTTCCAACGCTAGATGGCACCATTGCAGTATTTGTTTTTCAATGTCACGTTACAGTTGAAAGCAGCTGAACTGAAATCAGATGAAGACTACGCCCACTGGCATTGGAAAATTATTTATATACAGACATGTATTATTCATGAAATCTGAAGAGCCTCTTGATATTTCATCAGACAGTTCACTCTGGATCCACACCTAACAAATACCTAGTGAAACTAAATGGATAGTGGCTGATTAAAAACTCTTTATGCATGGACAAGTTCATATACAACGCCCACAGCTCATATAAGCTCTCTACTTTATTAGAAACGCCTACCTTGGACCTACTGTCACAGGCCGCTTTATGAGCTGTTCCTACCTCATAGGTAAACTATATAAGTGTACAATTACAGACTGTAGGCCATCTGTTGCCATGCACAATTTGTCAGCCACCCTCTACTCCATTCACCAATGGTAAGTTTATTACCACAGGAGCACTGCTGATCAAATATTATATTTGTAATTAACTATTTGTAACACAGCAGTGACACTAACATGATAGTAGCATGGTGGTGGGTGTCACGCTGGTACAAGTATATCAGGCACAGCAGCGTTGCTGGGTTTTTTACACATGTCAGTGTCACTGCTGGATTGCGAGTAGTGAGCCACCCAAAAACACCCAGCCAACAGCGGTGCTGTGGTCAGAGACTGATGACTGATGAAGGGCTAGAGGATGACAACCATAAACTGTGCATGGCAACAGATGGGCTGTTGTCACTAATTGTACAACAACAAGGAGTGCATGCAAGGTGGGTGTTTCTAATAAAGTGGCCAAGGAGTGTATAACTCTGTGTCTTATAACACCATCAGACTGGAGAAATGAGACATATTTCGCATAATTTGTTCAATCAGTTCTATCACAGGATCATTGTGTACCGCAGGACATTCATGCATCCATTTGTGTTTTGGAGTGTATGCACATGTTTCAAATACATCCTGCCCTCACGTCTGTGAGTCCCTCTCCCTTGAACTGAGTACATGAATGAATACTGATTACTTTGGGCTTATAATGGCTTTCATGCCTCCTTCAGACGTGCTGTAAGGGAAGCTCAGCAGTGACATTCAAGAATCATTTCCCTTTCTTGACCTGTTCATCTTATGCTTATTCCATCACTGCTAAAAGCTTTTTATTTGATAGATTAGTTTGTCTTCAGCCATCAATTTCCCTCAACATGCTCTTTAGCAACATGGCACTTCCAAACTTGTTCCAGCATTGTGCTAATCAGATCGTTTACTTCCTCTGGATAATCACACAAAGGAGAATTATGGACGACAAGAAAATGGCCGCTGAACAATATGGCTTTGCAGAACATGTAAATAGCACGAGTAGAGCGATAAAACATTTTCATTGTAACTGACAATGTCCTCTCGGCAGTCTGTTAATTAAGCTTAAGAGTGTTTGTCTTTTGTGATGTAGCTGATTACTGCATCTGTTAAAATGTAAAGCTTTTCCCTCCTTCCATAAGTTTGTGCCAGTCCATCCTCCAAAAAGACCCAGCTGGTCCTCTTCCAGTGAGTTCCTCTTGAAAGAGTGACCTCATTTCCAGGTCTTCCCAGTGCATTCAATTCCTAGAGGGCTGGAGCGTTCCCTTTGTTCCACCTGAGTGGCTAATTGCTCAGTAGTTGGTCATGTTTGATATTCCACAGCCCAAGCAGTCATGACTCTTCTCTTCGCGTCAGTTCTTGAAGCCTGGAGCCCAGTCTCCTAATGTATATTTTGTTCAGCGTCTGTCTTGCTTTGACAGATAAATTGTAAATTACACGCTGAGATCCATCTCTAGTCAAGGCATGTCCAAGCTTCTGGGTAAGTTTGCTCTTCTGTACAGCAGGCTAAGGGAAATGAATGTCTCTCTCTGTTGTCACTGCGCCCAGTACTGTGTGGTCTGGACTGAACTCCTCAGACAGGGTAGTTATGGTGACAGCTGGGGGGAAGTGGAAACAAGCCCATGTACAGCTGCGGGTCAGGATGTGGATCCGGTCGGGATTTGCAGATTTCAAAACATCCCCATAGTTTTCAGAGCCCTTATTTTGGCCTGTCAAAGTGCTATGTTCACTGGGCATTTTATGTGACATATTCATCACTCATTAGTAGTCTGTTATCACAGTAAAATTTTCAGTCTCCCACTGAAGTTCAAAACAGTAGCCTACTGAAAAGTGAAAATTTGCAACTGCGTCTGAGTGTCTCTGCAACAAATCTGCTTAATAAAATATATGTATGATAAAGAAGGAGCAGAACAACTATTTTTCTTTTCTGTATTAAAGAAAGTCATGCAAGATGGCGGGCAACTTCTGTCATGAGTGCTTTTTAGATCTTACATTAAAATCGTTTTTTAAATACATGTCATTATGCAGTTCTTCAAAGAGCATAACAAGAACAAAATACTGTAGCAAAGTAAAAGCTTGGCATGAAAAGCTGCTTCTATCTTTCTCCCCAAAGCACACTGCGCTGATTTCCAAATGATTTATTTATATATCTCGCCCCAGCTTGCTTTTGGATTCCGTGCCACATCCTCTGCTTGCGTTCATCTGGGAAAGTCTAACATGTAGCACAGTTGAAAATTAAGATGATAATGCTGCTCATTTAGATGGAATTAGGTCAACAAACAGTATATCTGCAACTCTTCGTTCAGTTCAGTTTGAAGGAATTGACTTCTTTTAGTTGGTGTTTGAAGCAGCATAACCAACACTTAATCCAGCATGTCCTTGATAATTAACTGATACCGTCAGTTTGTCACAAAGTTCACTGACCATAACCTGCATGCCTGGACACTTCTGAATATCCAAGCAATCAGCAAACCCTCGCTGCCTGCCAGTGCACTGTTGTACAGTTCACATTTGTTCCAGCATAACACTGCTTTTTTACCAGTCTGCCATGTGTTGTTACACCTCTGTACAAATGAAATAGTCAACAAAACTTCAAACTTTCTTTAAGACTGTTCACAATATTAGATCATTGACAAAAGAAAAGCATGTGCAAACAACGCTTTGTTTTAAGGGCAGAGCCCTGTAGTCTGTAGATTTCTTTTAGTAGGAGCCACAAATGCAGTAATTAACTTGACAAGACAGGAATGGAGGATGATTCATCTAACTGTGTGACTTTTGACCACTGCTCTGGGAGCAACTGTCAGTGCTCTTTGCATCACCTTACTCACAAATGTGTGTTTTTACACGGAATATGGTTCTGTGCATTTGCATCCCAACTGTAGTGTCCATCTGTTGTGGATGAACTGTTCTGCTCATACCCTAGACTGACATGTGCATTCAGCAGATTTAGAACTGCCTGTCTATTTGGCTGTGTGTTTAAAAGCAACATGTGGACATCACAGTAAGGAGATATCAGTTTTGACTAAAAGAAGCCCTAAAGGCAGCCAGGGCTGCAGGACAGTCCACTGCATCCTTCTCTCCGATATGGGCATCTCGGGCAAACCACATTCTTGGTTTGAATCTTACCTCACTGGGTGCACCTTCAATGTACTATGGCAAGGACAAACATCCACATCCCATCGCCTCTCCAAAGGGGTGCTCCAAGACTCAGTGCCGGGGCCCCTTCTCTTTGCAATATATACCATCTCCCTGGGTCCAGTTATCTGCTCACATGGCTTCTCATATCACTGCTACACAGATGATACCCAGCTATACCTGTCATTCCCGCCAGATGACCCTACGATCTCAGTGCAGATCTCAGCTTGTCTCTCAGACATATCCACATGGATGAAGGAATGCCACCTTCAACTAAACCTCTCTAAGACTGACCTCTGTCATGACTGATGACCGGCTATCCTTCTCCGACCATCTTGCATCAGTCTCCCGGCAGTGCTGCTTCGCTCTTTACAACATAAGGAAAATCAGGCTCCTTCTCGCCCACTGCGTTCTTCCAAGGAACACTGTCTGGCATTGCCATCCCTACACAAAAGGCAATCTCAGTCCAGACTGTTTTCATTTATGGTTCCCTGATGGTGGAACATGCTACCAACTGCCAGAGCAGAGGCATCCCTCTCTGTCTTCAAAAACCTCTGGAAGACTCACTTTTTCCAGTAGCACCTCCTCTCCTAACACCTAACACCTCTAACACCCTAACATGCCTTACATGTACCTACTGTGTTCTTCTCTACCTACCTTCTTGTCTCTGTCTTGAAATAAAACCCGTACTTATTGCTTGCACTTTTAAACAGATTTAATACTCCACACTTACTCACAGGTATCTCACTACATTGGAGCTTGGATTGTTTCTCCACTTATAAGCTAACTAAATGTAATGTACACGTAATGTAAATAGTGACATAAATAATGGATAATTGCTCCTGCCCAGCACTTTTATACATGTTTCTATGTATGGTGAGCTTTTGATAGTTTAATGAACTGCGACACCTGTGTGGAAACACTTGCTTTTGATATATCTCTTATTTCCATAGGTGTGCTCCCTTTATTTGTCTAGTAACCCATTATTTGCATTCAAGTGTGTCCACAGGCAGCAATAAGCCATAACATTGAAGAATGACTAATATGTCAAACACAAAGTCTTGGTCATCAAGATCAAAATTTGACCACTCTCTAAGATTAAACAATAAATTGACCTTAAGGAATCAAAATTCTTACTGTTTTCAAAGTCTCAGGATAAATACGTAACTCCTGGTCTTTTTAAAGCCTATCAGAAGAAGAACATGTGCATGAAATGTTAATTCTTTGTGACATTTGGCCTAAGCCTGATCAACACAGGTGCCTGTTTTCCATGTAGGTTATACTACAAAGATTTTAGCACTCAGGTGGTTAAACGCCCTTTCTTTCTCAAGAGAAACTCTTTAATCGGCTAATGTTTCTCCCTGTGTATCATGTAAATTATAATGACAACAGTAAGCAAACCACTGACATGAAATAATGGGAATTCAATGGAAATGTAACGTCAGAGTCGTGGTACATATTTTGCTGTTAACTATTCTGAAATTAGAATAAAACACCACAAATCCTATTTTTCTGTAATTGCACTGACGAAACAGTGTTACTTTCCCTGGTATTGCTCACCAAACCGGCACTTCTGTACAAAGTAGCTTATACCAGGCAACTATGTCTGTTCATTGATCAAAATTTAAGATCTACAGTGTAAGATCTCTTCGGCTTGAGATGAGGCTGATTTAAGTCACTGCCTGCGAGAAAGCTGCACTCAAAAGGAAATGTCTCTTGAATCTTTTTGAGGGAAGGGTTATTTGCTAAACGTAAGCGCTCTGGTCAGTGTAAAAAAAAAAAAAAAAGCTCACAGCCTTTCAAAGCAGCGTGCGGTGCGACGGAGACACTGACCGCCTGTCATTGATATCCTAAGCC
The DNA here is from genome assembly GCF_902362185.1 of Chanos chanos. Classification (NCBI taxonomy): domain Eukaryota; kingdom Metazoa; phylum Chordata; class Actinopteri; order Gonorynchiformes; family Chanidae; genus Chanos; species Chanos chanos. The sequence goes on from NC_044500.1 coordinate 36,748,999, forward strand.
CGCCCGGGGATAACCGTTACAGAGGTGGCGAACTGCTGAAGAATAACGGTACCGGGGATAGAAATACACATTCTTGGAAGTTATGAACATGTTTTGCGTTGTATGCGTTGCTTTACTTTTATAGAAAAAAACGAAAGAAGTAAGTTTGATTCATCACCCCAAAATGCTTTTGCTGCTCATACAACATAATAGAGGAGTGATGCTATAAAACTGTCGACCGAGTGGTTGCATTAATACAACACTTAGGAGATGGACCACCTTTCAAAATCCGAACGCAAAAACATGGATACTTGTCTGAGGCGCCTGAAGCAGGAACTGGTATGTATACCTAATCAGCCTGAAGCTTGATCATTTCTGTTCGTTTATATCAGTCTGGAATTGGTTAAAGCAATGCTATTATGTATGAACACGAATACGCCACTGTATATGGTTGGACATATGCGCCATTACGCACGGTAAGCGGGTGTGTTTTTCTCTGTAACATCATATTTCTTTTTCGCACGACTTTAAATGTATCCTAGCATGTTATTTTGAGGCAACGTCTTGTGTAAATCGCCTTGATATAAACAAACAAAACTGACTCTCTCCAAACTCTGATTTTGCCAGTACATCGGCTACAGGGTATCAAAACGCGTTTGTGTTTTGTTTTCGATGCACGTTAGGTTCCAGTAACATCTGCGCGCATTGTGTACTAACGGTATCATCTGGAATGTTTTTTTCCTTTTCATCGGCGATGACAGTCTCATAAGAGACGTTCTCTCCTCAGTGGACTCTTACCGCTTCTTCCCAGTGTAGACTGCAGAAAGTTAAGGACTAATGTAGTGTGGACTCTGTTCTGTGTTCAAACCCCTGTATTTTCTGTGCTGTCTCCCGGTGAGAAACGTGTCTCATATATCTTATTACATTCCAACGGGCAATTGATTCTAAATAAAGAAATTTAAATGGTTGGTTCCATAGTCCCTTACATGCACTCAATCTTAAGAAGTGCACTCTGTGAATTATTTCTTTCTGAACCGAATACAAATAAAACAACATATCAGCGTGTTTTTTCTATTATTAATGTACAGTCCTCCAAACAAATCTACAGTTAATCTCTCAGATTGTCTTGTAAAAGATGCCAGAAGCTACTCTCTCTGAAATATTAAAGTGACGGTATAGTACAGAAGAGCTGACACCAATTTATTTCGGTTTCATCTTCTTTACAGCGCATAGTGTATTTGGTCCAACTTTTATCTTCTGTAGTGTGTCTTTGCTTTTTATTATTTGCTCTCAGCTGTCAAACTTAGGAAGCACTAGTACCATTTGTATTTGATATGACAATGGTGAAGAACCACAATCTGCACCACAATGCTGCTGCCAAGACAGCTTCAAAAATTAGCCTCATATTTTTTTAAGCTGCACCAAGATCAAGGAGGCAGAGAGATGCCATGCTGTGTCATGGTTGCCATAATCATAGTTTGCCAACTGAAAAAAGCAGTATGTTCTCTTATTGATGAAGCAAAACAACAGAGATGAATAACAGATGCAGTTAGGAGAGAAACAGTCTCTTGTTCTGCTCCCTGCAGAGTACAGTCTGTTGCTGTGTCATGTTTACAGGTAATGTCTGTGCCAAAGATGCCACATGTCTGTCTGCCTATTCTGGTGCTGTAATGCCACTCGACTGGCTACTCCATGATTGGACCGAAGCTCATATGCCTAAAAGACTAGTTAAACTGACAACCCAATTAAACCTCCTCTGTGTATAGCTTTGAACTGTTGATGGTTATGTAAGGTCATATAGAGTGATAGCTGTAGGTTAGTAACATTCTTAGTGCTAACACCCTGTAAAGTATCTATAAGGAAAGATTGTCATTTGTAGCAAAAGACATAATGACACCAGTATTTTAACTGACTGCTCTCTGTCAGAGACTTCTGTGAACACTTCCAATCAGTGGAGCCGTTGGGTCAGTCTGTGTGTGGGAGAAGAGGTCACTCAGGACCCTGATCTCTGACCTTTGTAGGTTATTTCAGGCAATGCTGACTATAGCTGAAAACACAACCAAAATGGGTGAGCAGGATCCCTAGTACAACGAACATCACCGTTTACTTTTAGAGCTCTTGATGCTGGTATACATACCAGTGCATAAATCCATCGAGAAGAGAAATTAACAGGGCTTAGCCACCATAGCAAGGCAAAATGCTGTAAAATTAATACAGGCTATTTGAACAATGCAATAATAACAGAGAACTGTGAAGTTTTAAGTTTCTACCTCAGTTTTCTGCTTTAAACATGCAGCTGCCTTACTAGCATGCCTGCTGCTTCCCAGAGCAAGAGAGTGAAGTATCTGCATTGCGATCTCACTTTAGAAATGAAGGAGAAGGCAGCGCTTTGAAATGAAAATGGGTGCTGAAGAACTGCATTACATTCATGTGCCATTTGACATGGCTCTCAGAGCAGTCAAATCTATTTCTTGAAGAAAACTATGAATATGTCAAGTGTGTGCATATTCAGTCTAAGCTTTATTTCAGGTGGGCACAAACAGAATTGTTTGTTTCTGCTCTCAATTAGGAACAAGAATGGGACTGCACTTGTTCAGCCTGTGCCTCTCTTGTGGTTTCATTCTTCAAACGGCCCTTCCTTCCCCTTGGCTAAAATTGGCCTGGGCCCTGGTGGCAGCTGTGGGACGTGCATGTGTGTTTGTGAGCGTGTGTGTGTGTGTGTGTGTGTGCGCGTGTGTGTGTGCGTGTGTGTGTGTGTGTGTGTGTGTGTGATCATTGTGCTGGAGATGTGGCTGATAAGCTCACATGATTGTTCTGTGTAGGTTGCTGTGTTTCTGCCCAATCACAGAACACTGAGCAAGTTCCCCTCAGCATATGTGCTCCATGGAGTAACTCATGGAGAGTAATTGAACTGGAGCTTCTTAACTGCCCATATGCGTTTGTTTGTATTTTGGGGGTAATCATATGGATTTGTTTAAGTGAACAGGCAGATAAAGGGGGGAAATGGGTGGTAAAATAAGCTTTTGTTCCGTTCTGAGACATCCTGCCTTGATTTTGATAAATACTTTCGGATACTCTGAACAATATGATAATATCCAATCAGTTTGTGTTACTGTAACTTGATCTTTAACTATAATAAATATTGTTCGGGAAGAAAGAATTAACTACTTTAACAAATAATGTGTAATGGGTTTTTTTTTGCCAAGACTGTACAGTTTGCTGTTATGGTTGTGCAGTTTTGAATTCTCTATGAGAATTTGAGACACTTATTCTAAATAGGTCAGTAGGAAATTATATACCTCACTGAATAGAAATACATACAAATGGTTGTTTATGTATAGCTGATGTAGTGTATAGATCATGAAGCAGTGAAACACTGAACATTATGGAGGTAATATTTCTGGAATGCATCCCTTTTGCATTAAAATAAACCATTTGAATAGTATGTGTAACATTATTCTTGGAAAGTACTGATAAACAGGAAGAAACTTTGCAAAACGACTTGTATTAAATTTTCAAACCATCTCTTATCTCACTTCTGGGTGATATTGGTCATTGTTAAGAGTTTTATTCTCTTAACAGAAGTCTCAGTTTCAATCTTTTCAGCATACCTGATTCTCTCTTGTCAAATCTGCCCCTTACCAATTAGCTTACTACGTAGAACATAATGTCTGCCAGGAAACTGACAATTAGACCACCTCCCAGTGTCAAGGCCCCAAGAGCCAACCCCACCCTACCCCTAAAAGTTTACGCCAGCATAGAGACACACTCTGTATCCCTCTGGACACAGATCACATTTCTACCGTTGACCTGCATAAGGCAGCATTCATATTTAATTAGCAGTGCTATGAAATAAACGCACTGCCTTAACAACTCTGGGTTTGATAACCTTTGCTGCCTCATTTCCTCCTCCCGAATGAGCATAGTGAATAGCCCCATTAACTCCCATGGCATGAAATAGGTCTGCTTAACTCCACTATAAATGGTCTTATTAGGCTTGATGACTGCAACCTCAGATGCATGTGTGTATGTGTACAGCTTTTTAATGGATCCAAAGAAAGACACTCTTCTCTCTGCTTTAAGCATTTGCATCCATCACTCAATGGGTGCTCTGTATCAGGCCTGCATGAATTTTATTGCCTCTCGTCAAACTTGGTGAAAGCAGACTTTGATAATGACAGGTTGTAGATAAGATGCATAGTTCTGTCACCAGGAGGTTCTGAGTATTTAAGCTGAATGCATCCGTGACTTTAAGAGCTATATAGTTTGAAATGTAACACTGGTAGGGATTCTATACAAGGAGCAAAGTGAATGCAACCATGAGCAGATGAAAAATGAGTATAACGTCATCCACCATTAGTTCACTGCTGCTGGTTATTGCACTGCCACATTAGTTAATTCAACACTTCACTCCCTCTCTGTGTAAAGCTGCAGGAATATCAAGATGTCTGCACTAGCTCAGTGTATAGACAAACCTTTATTTTTAGCTTCCAAACTCTTTGTGTATCAGTGTTTAGCACACATCTCTGCTCTATCTCTTCAGCCGATTCACCCCTAGCCTTCAGTCAAGCGTATATCTAATTCTTAATTCCATGTGTTGCATAATTTGTAATTTAATGGACATTATGTAACGTTCTGGTGTGATCATAGTAATGAAAATGAGAAAATCTGCAAATGAACACTGCATGTCAGTTTCTGCTGCATGCAGAGAACACAGGAAGGTTTATGCTGTCCTCAAAACTTATTTTCCTAATCAGCAGTGGACACTAAGCAAGATCTATAGAGTTTTAAGAGGCACTCATTTGGTATGTATTTAGAGAGGGAAGTTCATTTTTTCAGTGCATCATTAAGGGATATGATCAGCGTAACAGTATAAACATCCGGGATAGCCAGGGAAAGTAACGCAGGGCAGACAGACGGCCAGCAGAGAAAGCAGATGTAGTAACTCTAATCAGAAAAAAAGGACTTGTTCAGGGGACGAGACTGCGTCTGCCCATGGTGCTGTGAGTTGACCAACAGAAAGAGCAGTAAAGGTGATCAACTAGATACTGTACTCAACACAAGCATTAGCCCTTAACACATAATCCTGGATTCATTTAAAAAGAGTTGCAAGAGGAAACGATGTGTTCTTTCGGTCAAACTCAAAGCGGCTCTACAGATCTCCAGGGACCTCTGCTAAAATGATGTTCAGGGCACTTTAAAATGATTTTCAGAATATGCAGGAATGGATGTAGGGGCGCATTTGATTGCATGCAAATATTACAGCACCAGAGGATGACATATCCTCCATTAACAAATGAGTCAGCTAGAAGACATAAGCTTGGTTCATATTGGAATTAAAGTTGAGTGTTGAGTGCTACATGCTGGGTTAGCCTTGAATTATTTAGGCATGTAATGCTTGTGAAAGGCTTATGGAAGGTATCTGCAAAGGCAGAATGTAACACTTTGTGTGACAGTACCCATAGAGTCACTGAAGTAAACAGTAATTATGTACAGTTACCCAGCTCTTCAAGATGTCTAGTTCCCCCTAATGATGTCAGCCATATGTATGTGGTGTCTAGAGCTATACAGGGCCGAGTAAACCTCATGGTTTATGATTAATGTATTGAGTCTGAGTATGAGCTAACTGAAGGCTGTAACTGCATTCATGTTATTTTGTCCCCAACTTTATGGTCTTATCTCTTTCCATGTGCCATGTTTCAAAGCATATATCCATAATCTAAGTGTGTCCAACTTGCTTTTTATGGCAAATAAAATAATCTGTCTCAAATGGCTCTGTCGTTAAGAATAACTGCCTGTTGTCAGTCTGAGATTAGTGTGGGATTGGCGCTACACAGATTCTAGGTATCTATTCATCTGTTTAAATATTTTTTGAGTCAGAGCTTAAACTATTTTGTTTACATTTACATGGCAAATCAATCATATTATCAGTTAAACGCATACTTAACATAATGCCCATCCATGAAGTCAGGGACAGCCTTGACACAGACAATGCATAGTTAGCAACTGTACTAACATAACTGTCCATCACTCTCCTGCTCTCAGCCTCCCTGCTCTGACAGAGCCCATAATTAAAATCATTATGAGTAAAAGAGTACCGCCTTAACATATGGCAGACAGCCCACCCCCACCGCCGCTCATCCCACTGCTGCAGGAACTCTCACTCTTTGTCAGTCAATTTTGCTTGAGTGAACCTTTCCCCGGCTGTTTGGGATTAAAGTCTAGACAGAGCCTATTGGTTGCCAGGCCTGGACAAGGTCTCCAATTGGCAGGGGACTATAAAGGACTATAAAGGACAAGCAGACTTGGCCTTTGAAAGGTGAGAAGACTAGAGCCAGGGTAACCAGAAGGGCATAAAACCTTTCTGTGAAAGTTGATGCAAGGTAAGCCATTAGTTCTCATTGTCTTTTAGCTTACTGAGAAGCTACAGTTGTCGAAATGATCTGTGACTAGAAATACAGCCAGGCTATAAACAAATATGTGGTTTGTTCTTGCGTACAACTAGGGGACTGATTTCTATTAATTCTGCAGGGTCTTCATCAAGTTTATGTCATATAGACTGTTTTGTGGATGCAACAAGATATTGCAATTATGCACTTGACTTTTTTTTGTTTCTGAAACGTCAAACAAGTATGTTTATAGAAATATTTTAACAACAAAACCCTTGTAAGGCTGGTGTTAAATTTAACTGCATGTCCTCAGAGGGTTGTTGTTTCTCAGGCCAAACGGTTGGGCTGCTTGACTCAAGCTCTCAGTGCATTAGGAGAGTGGCATGGTGGAGCCAGATACTTTCTCTCTGCCATCCTGCAGCTGCCAGGAGCACATTCTTCCCTTCAGACGCAGGCCATATGGAGGATCTGTCACTCAAACTAGGTCACATGATGGAAACAGAGAGAACACAAAAAAGCTGTAAAGTAGACAGTCCTTCCACAAAAGAGAGGAGAAGAAAAGGTGTTGTTTTCCTTTGGGAAAGTAAAACAGATAGACCGTCATTAAGAGATCAAAAAGGTGTGATGATACAAGTTTTCCATTTTCTTTCTGTAGGTCTTTTTGTGGTGTACTTGTTTTTTCTGTGGTGCGGTTTGAAAAACTATGCCAGTGTTTTCTGACCGTACGAATTTGTTGATCAGCATGTTGATCAGCAAATCTGTTGATCAGTGAATTCTGTGGAATACTGGAATACTATAATACTGATGTTGATGCAGCCATAGGCTCTCTAGAGGGGTAAATATTCAAATGCTTACAAAAAGGTTTCTCCGCTGGTGCTTTTGTCTTCAAAATCATTGATGTTGTTTGCTTTTGTCCTCTTCTATCCTTTCCCTGCAGCTCTCCATGAAGGAGGCTGGTGATGGTCTTCACGCACAGATGAACTCCATGATGGGTGCTCTACAAGAACTCAAACTTCTCCAGGTCCAAACAGCCCTTGAGCGGCTGGAGATCTCAGGAAGACCAGGACAAACAGCTCAGCTTCCAACTGAGACAGATGTCCACTGCCCAAATCAGGATCCTCAGGACCATAGATCACAGTTAGTTCATGAGGATCAACTGAACACTCAGCATTTTCATTGTAACAGCCTAGAAACGTCTCCCTCTTCTTCCAGTCTAGAGAGTGAGAGCCTGCCATTGTCTAGGAGGGTCTCAGGATATTCAGCCCCACAAGTAGACTTCTGTGGTCCACGGCTGAGTTACATGGACATGGAGTCTAAAGACCAACACCAATGTCCATCCAATCCAGCTAATCTGACACACCCAGCTAATCCACCACAAGTTGTGGATCTGTCTAGCATACTCCACAGCCTTTCACGTGAGGGACCATCTCTGGATAATAACTACTCACAGGACAGCTTGGATGACTCCAGTGATTGGACCTCATCACTCATGAGTCGTAGCCGGAACCGTCAACCTCTGGTGCTTGGTGACAATGTCTTTGCTGATCTGGTGGGCAACTGGCTGGACCTGCCTGAGGTGGAGAGGTATTCTGAAGAGGAGGAGCAGGGAGGAGGCAGGCCTGACTCCCCAGCCCACCCACTACGTCTCAGTCGCTCACAGGAGCTCTGTCGGAGGCTCTCCCTGACTACCAACATCTTCAAGAAGTTCTTACGTAGTGTGCGTCCAGATCGTGACAAGCTACTGAAAGAGAAGCCTGGGTGGATGCCACTAGATCACAACCCACAGGCTGAGCTTTTCAAGAGGCCCAAGAAGGTGGCAAAGAACAAAGGCGGCTTTTACCTGCCATTCTGGGCAGGGGGGCAGCAGAGCAAGGGCAGAGCCTGCTCTAACCCAACAGAGGAGAGGAATCAATACTCAGGAATTTATATAGACAGGAGACAGGCAGAGAATGTGGAGACAATGCATCCCTCGTTTGACTATAGCACGGCAGTGTGGGTTTAAAATGATTTTGCGTAGAGGTTACTGGCAGTGCTCGACGGAACCAGAGGATGTCTTGCTGTTTGTTTGTTTGTTTTGTTAATATGAACTTGACTGTATGGCTGACAATCTGTTAGAACCCTCAGGGTGCAAGAGTAGGTCTTCCTCTTATGGATGGATTCCTAAGGCAGTGCTACATTTGGTGTTTATTAAGTGAGGGTTTAATAATCTTACTTAGATTGTTTTTATACTTTGTCAGACTTATCTCGACCGTCTCATTTAAAGACAGGTTATTGTTTGGTCTGTGACTTCAAGACTGCTGCCAAATATCCCATGTTTGTCCGTTCCTCACAAATTTATTTAGATCTCTCTTCCTTAATGTTTCACTGTAAGGTCACCAAATGTTCTGTGGCATTATATTCGTTTTCACGTATGCACTATGGACTATGTCCGCAGAATCAGGTTCGCATTTTGTCAGAAGTTGCCCTTTCACACATGTAGCACACAACAGGAGACAGTGTCAGACGCATTGTCCCCTACTCGATATACTCCGTTTGGTTTAGGCAAGGGGTGGCACCTGGGCAGAGCATGCAGGAGGCAGGACATGATGCAAAAAGTATGCTGCGAAAATGCAGTGTTTTGTTTACAACACACCGAAAATGGCGGACGAGGCTACTGACTTTTGTCTGACGATTTTGGCCTCGGCCGTTACCGACAGAAGTTCCCAAATCTCTTCATCTCTCCAGTTAGACGTTTTCGTTGGCGTCTTTGTGTAAATGACCCTTCTTCCTCACCTACGGATGTTTGTATTCCTCCGGTTTCGCGCCAGTCGCATGTTAGAAAAGGCATCAGCGCTCCCACTTCCTCACTGTGCATTCTCCAGACTATAATCTGCTCTATTCACACATGGACTCAATCGAACATACAACGGACTTTGTACTAGAGGGCTGGTAGAATAAAGTCCATTTAGGATCCGATCCGACTGATTCGGACATTTGCGTTCACACATACAGCCCCTCCAGTTAGAGTCTAGATTATTTTAGGGTTGCAGTGCATGTGTGAAAGGGGCTTATGGTAGATAGATTAAGTCCAACTCTCAGTTTCAAATGTGCTTACTGGTGTTTTTGTTTTATTTTGGGTGGGACTGCCTCAAGCCAAACACTGCCATACTTTTAGGTGTTACACAAAATTTTCAGGTGTGAATAGGCATTCTTCACAATTTGTTAGCTAATGGACACCCTTCAACCTGCTGAGATCATATACATTTATCTGTTCACATTTGATGCATTTACCCTGTTGCCCAATAAAATTATTATGGCACAAAGACAGACAGAGTTAGGAGCCAACGGTGGACCTTATGTAACTGTAGCTGCCTGCCTACAGTTACATAAGGCTTAGCCAACTGCACAATAGTGATCCAGTGAAGGGTTGTCAAGCCTTTTCTAATCAACTTTAAGCCCCAGCATTTAAGTTACATGTGTACATACAGTGCCAAGCTGCACATGATGACAAGACAGATAGTAATAACACATATATCATTACAGATAGACAAACTCAGGCCTCAAAGCATAACACGTATGACACATTTGTCACTGTCTATAACAGTCTTCCTCAGTTGAATGCTGAAGTGTGAGTACATTGTCATCTTTGATGCTATACATAATAAGTCACAAAATCCACATCTGTTATGAGATGCTGGAGCATGTCTGTAGCCTGACACACTTATGAGTGGTGCAAGATTGCAAATAAGACAACTTTGTACAAGACAGACCTAAAGGTAATTTGCCAGACTACATAAGGGTGAGTTATTGTCTGTCAGTATTGTAATAAAAGTAACAGGCCTCTCATCACACCTGAGTGAGTTATCTTAGAGTACGGGATCGGTTCTGCGCAATCCATTTTAAAGCTATATCAGAAGGTGAAGGTTGATTATGAGGCTTGTTCTTTGATGTACACCACTGTGTCAGAATGTGTTAGAATTAATCCATGAAGAAGATAGGAGGTAAGACTGGGGTAGCTGTCGTCCCAAAAGAAAATTTGGGTCAAACCAAACTGTTTCCATTTAGTAGACATTCACAGGTTAACAGACAAATAAAGTTAATCTAGTCTAGGCGATAAAAATATGTAGCTGCCACGACAATGATTTATTGTCAGAATTCATTAATAAATTGATTTATTTTAAATAGCTGAAACTATTTATTTAATAGCAAAACTGGAAATTATGAGTTCAACAGATGCAATGGCACACCAAGTGTACTGTCAGGAGTGACAGCTTTGTATAAGCCATATTGAAATGTGGTACATGTGCTTTGCACATGGCTTGTTGGCAAGATTTCATACAGCCAGAATAAACAACATTTGATACAACCACCTTTGAAAAATGATACTGAAATTTGTAATGATAAAATCAATTTTTGCTGAGCAAAGTTAAGAGAGACCATCACTGCAGAACAAAAGCCTCTCTGAGAGGGGTCTGTTTAGAGCCGAGTAAATAGGCTACATGTTCCTCATTGATAACTATATCTACATGATAACTGTTTTAATATTGCTGTTGAAATAATGTATATACGAACATCAAAACTCTGTTGTATTCCGTGTGTAACTGTCACCGATTCTTTCTAAATGAAGCTGGTTTATGAAATCATCTCTGGGGTCTTCGTCTCATACTGAGATATTTATCATCACAATAATAAAAATACTTCAAGATATTTTCTATCACAGCCTTTAGAACACATGCTAATACTCCACATATTAAATCAGCAATGATCTGTACATAGTGTTCAGCACAATACTATTTTCTATCATACAAAAAATATTGCAAATGCAGTAATGCTTCAATACACAGCACTGAAAGATATGAAAGAACTGTAATGAGACCCACTTATCTGGAGTGATTTGATAGTTTGTTGAAGTTACCATTACTTCACATACTGTACCTGAGTAAATGGCCTTCATCATTTAACTGTACCCATCTTCAGTTCTGTGTAATAACTAAAGCCATACAAGAATAAAACCCACACACATATACACACACTCACACACATAACACACTCAAAAGGTCTCACACAAAGCACTGATAGAGCAGTCCAAGACTGTACATCTGAACAAGAGTATAGTATCCACAGGGCAGTCACTTCCCTGGCTTAACACTTAGTACAGTCATATGGGGTAAATCCACTGCCTTCATCATTATGTAAACTACTGTTTACACATGTTTAAGCTTAAAAGCTTAGGTGAATGTTTGACAGCCGTGGAACATATGGGTCCTGAGATAAAAATGGCACCCCGCTGTCTTTTCAGTTTCCAAAAGGCTATGGAAAAATCTCCAAAGAGATGATTCCTACATATCCTTCCAATAATGCCAAGATTATGGTCTTGCATCTGTTGTAATGCTCACTTCTCTCAATATTTTTAGCACATTTTTTCCAAGTGTCTACACAAACATAAAATGACTAACACAGATATTATCAGCATCACTGCACTCAACAAGAACATTCTGTGCCATTATATAACATGATCCTAATGTCAGTGATGACCTTCATATAGTGCATATATTCCTAAAATATAATTTGTTCATCGTCCAGTGCTGTATGCAGAATAATCACAGCATCCAGGTGCAGGACTGAATGGGAACCAAGGGCTTCTTCCCATGCATGTGTGTGAAGGCTGGGAGCTGCAGCTGTTGTCTTCCTCAGAGTGCCTGCTCATTGCTATTTCCCCAGAGTGAGACAGAGGGTTATAGAGACTGACTAATTCTCTTCCACCACCACCCCCCATGCAACCCCCACCCCACTGTTCATTGCCCCAGCAGCTGTCGTTCTCTCACAGCACCAAAAACTAGGACACAAAGCTCCAGTACAGTGTTACGCCAACACAACCCTTAACAGTGCATGATTTGCTGCCTGCTGGTGGTTCAGGGCTTACGGGAGAGGCAGTAGTCCTTTCTGCCTGTAATGATGGAAATTAAAAGATGGTAGCATTAACTGGATTACTGGAGGAAGAGTGAGAAGATTAGCATGAACTCGGGAGTGATGGCTGAAGCCCAGACTGGATCAGATTCCTAACCTACAACTCAATTCTTTCATTCTACCATCAGCTGCCGTGCCCTGGGCTCTACCCCAGCTCTGGGAATGTGCTTACATTTCACATTTCATACTTATCATGGATAGGGTGGGAGAGAGAGAGAGAGACAGAGGCAGAGAGAGAGCAAGAGAGAGAGAGAGAGAGAGAGAGAGAGAGAGAGAGAGAATGACATAGTCTTTTTCTACAGAATTATCTACATGAAACTTGATACCTTCATCCATGGAAGAATGGTAGGTCTTTGTCCATGGTACATAAACAATAAATGGGCTTTGGAAGTCAGAGATGGTCACACAGATTTGAGCAGATAAACCCAACAGTCAAAGTCAGATGGATTCATGTATAATTTAGCAACTGGCAGGTGGCAGTGCAAATAGCATCTTTCCATGTCACTCATAGAGATCAGTATTACATACACCTATTTTGGAGAAATTCTACATTCATAAACGCATATTCTGGTCTGAGATGACTAATGTTGTTTCAGTGTAGTTTCATGTCATACTATTCGGGTATAGGAGGGATGGAACAATCTCCTCGCCACCATGATTTACTGGGTGGTTGATGTTTAAATGTTCGATGTGTCCCTTAGGAGCACTCATTGGTGTTGCCCTAACGGAGAAGCTTGCTGATGCTCTGCAATAGAGAGAGGGCTTTTTGACCACACGTTAATTAAATACAGAGATATTGACCTAAGTCAATTAAACTGAGATGGTAGACAATGAAGGGATCAGTTAAAGTCTGATGGACACAGCCTTCAACGGGCGAATACTACCTTTAAATGAGTTTCCCCCAAGACTTCAAGGAATGACAAGTCTACGAAAATTCTTCTGTCTGACGCATTATTCCATTATTCTTAAAGGCTGAATGAGTTTCAGTATCATTTTCACACACTGACTGATCAGTGGAAATCCTAAGTGTTTGCTTTTGATGTATTTTTTCTAATTATAAAGTTAATGTAGCGCTATCTTTGTTACATGGACTAACTAATGTTGTAAACTGCAAGGAATTCCAAAGAAGAGTACAGAGACAAAAGATTTGAGTCAGTATGTGACATAGTGACCGCTGTTCATTCATTCAGAAGCATCCATTTAAGCTGATGCCCACCTCCTTCACTAAAGTATCCATTACACCAATTCTGTGAGAAATTCTCTTAAACAAAGCTATTTAAATCCCAAAAGTTAATGAACTCATCTACCCTTATTTTAACTCAAGATTCTTTCCCACAGTAATAAATCAACAATCCACATATCCTCTTTCACTCTATGGCAGAATTTTCCATCAAAATGGCATTTCCAGCTGGCATCTTCCCATTTCTGACATTAAACCAGACCTAATGTGACTCACCCAAATAAACTCACCCCTTGAAAGTCCCTTAGGGAAGTGTGCGGTGTTAGGATTGACCTTTACTGTGTTCCTGTCTCTCCAGAATGTGTAGCATGCATGGCTTTCTGCAGTACATTGCTTCCACAATTTCATGGGGTCTCATGCTGTAAACAAAGATAAGCTTTCAAGACATAGTGCGCAGTCATAAATTATAGAGTTTGGTTACTCTACTTGCAGCATCTACTATTATATTATTAGATGGCTGTGTATGTGGAATATAGTAACAGAAATGACATGTGAAAGTTTGGAAACAATTGGGCTTTTTTAAGTTATGAAATAGGCTAAATATGAACTAAGTATGAACTAAACATAAAACTAAGTTAGCTAAATATGAAATAAGTTTATTTGTCATAATTTCTTTAAATGTTGTTTCCAGCAAGATTATAATTCGTAATTTTTTATAATTTCAATTAAAAAAGGTTATTCAGTATCATTTTGCCCTGACTAAAACGGATTTGTTTTAATGTGATATTTTGTATTTGTTTATACTGGGGACATTCGAACAAAGTGGACCCTGAGGATACCATGGCAACCTTTAGAAGGAGGGCCCATTTTTTGACCCTTTAGGAGACACTTCCTTCCTCAAGCACGAGGCATGGAATCCTTCCGCCTCTGTGGACATTGTTTCCAGCTCAATGCACCTTTCTCAGAGAGGAAAGCGTTGAAAGAGAAACAAGGAACACAGTATTGGATTGTCTCAGCTCTTAAGCGGCAGAATACGCACACCGCACTTACCCAACACAGCACTTACCTAGCACTTAGCCAGTAGCCAAGCAACACAGCTGGATTCCCTCAGCAAACAGAAAATGCAAGTCATCACTCCACTTAGATCACAAATGCAAACTATCAGAGGACGGTAGCGGAGAGAAATAGGTCAGGGGCTAGTGGGTACAGCTGGTGAATCAGTAGTGAAGTTGATTTATTTCTACTTGCCTGTGTGGAGCTTACAGATGGAGCATCAGATGGTTAGACTGATAAGGACTGCACAAAGCTTCAGTGTTTATTTGCCATATAACTCACCCAAAACCAAATCCTTATAACATTTTTAACAAAAGCAGAAAACAGTATATGAACATGGCTTTCCCTAAGAGTGATTTTCCTTTACAACCACTGTAGCAAATATCTCTAAAAGACCTCACAGATGGACCCAAAAATAAACACTGTGATACTAATTCAAGTAAGACAGAGATATGACTTGTCATGAAAAGTTTTTTAGTCTTGTCAACTACTGCACACACACACACACACACACTAAATGACACCCATGTCCCATCTTACTGAGTTGCAAGTAGAGAGATTTCTTTTTAAACAATGTAAGAGTCTACTCATGAGATCATTTCTATAGTTCCCCATTCTAAATGACCATTCATTCTCTGTCACTTTTCCACCTTTTTATCACACGAAATTACATTCCATTCATAATTTAATTTCACATTGACTTTCTCTGAAATCGTTGTATGGAACAGCACACACAGTCATTACAGCATCACTTTCCACACACATCTAATTCCATCAGACCTACTGCACGGGTAAATTTAACAGGCTAATTTGAAAATGCAAATGAAATGCAAATGAGAAGCATAACAGCATAATGAAAGAAAGGAATGCACACGTGTGTGTGTGTGTGTGTGTGTGTGTGTGTGTGTGTGTGTGTGTGTGTGTGTGTTGGGAGGGAGGAGTTAGCTAAATGAATTCTATAGCTTCTCTGACTTTTCAGAAATCTATCCTTTCTATGTTAAAAAAAATGCAATAATTTCTTGATTTAAGACTATCAGTCGAAGAAAGCTTAAAACTGTAGTGGATTAAAAAATAAATGTTGCTGGAAATTGTCACACGGATTTGTGATAACCCTTTGGTTGAGGTGCAAAACCTTGGGACATGGAATGGCAGGTATCTGCTCACTGGAATTTCACAACACCCTTGAGTTGTGTTGTCTCTTGCCTGGTCATTGGCTATCTTTGTTCATGGAGAGATCCACCACTGAGGGAGTGGTGATGGGATGAGAGGAGGCATGCTCTGCTGGCCTGAGGTGGCAGGCTGGGGGAGGCTGATGCAGGGTTGAAGGCTGTGGGCCTCAGTAATGAATGGCCGTCAGTGTGCATCAGCATCAGCCAGACTGTGATTAAGTCTGCTGCTCTCCCCCGGATATAGCCCAAATTAAAGATGTGGGTTACGGCTTTAACCCCTGTGGCTCCGTGCTTGGATAAGCCAACACAGCTGCCGATGCCCACGATTAAAGGCTACTATAGCTTGAATATCTCCTTGTAAAGCTCCAACTTCAAAAAAATGTGGCCAAAATCCAAATTTGTCCAACCATTTGTTTGCGGGCAAATGCATACAAATGGACCTCAATGTAGTGATGTGGTTCATCATATAAACTAGGCTGTTTGGGAAAAACATTTCTGGTTATAAAACATCTAGATGCTTTTCAAAAACAAGCTCAGTGGCTGTATACATTAGACTTTATCTAATGTTTTATTGTCCCATGCTTTACTGGCTACAAAAAAAAAAAAAACAAAAACAGGTGGGACATCTCCATAGGATTCAGTGACCGAAGTAATAGTTGTGTTTATATTTGACTGGGCCACACCCAAAGTGTCACAGCCAAACCTCTTCCAGTTGTTTTCTATCCGGCACTGTATGTTCCTTTTGTTTTCTCTTCTTGTCTCTCTCTGATCTCTGAACGCTGATAGGCATAAATACCATTTAAAGATTTAATGGAGTATTTTAACGTTTTTTTAAGGGAACCTATCCTTATTCCCTGTGCTCGTTAACGTGTAAAGTTAGTGTCAGCAAAGGCAGAACCACAGCCACAGCTGTATGAGTGCCAGTGTGGATTTACTTGCCTAACATACATGAAGTGAAGAGACAGGAACAATAAAATGTTCAGAACAATGCTACCTTCATCTCTTTCAGTCTCCATACAACACCATACTAAGTTTCAATGTTCTATGTCGAGCAAGTTAACATAGTTAGTGTTTTGTATAGAAAACCTGACATCATAAACAGCACTGAGGGCTTTTTATGAGGAAAACCTGACATCATAAACAGCACTGAGGGCCTTTTATGAGACCCTTTCAGTGAGAAGATTGAAAGTTACCATAATCCTGCATTTATGAACCCTCATCCTTAAGAAAGCAGTGGCATCTCTGAATGACTAAAGCGCAAACTGAACATGTCGAATACATGTTCAACCATATCAAACAGGTGTCTGTATTTAGGCAGAATTTCCCATGCCCAAGTGTTTGGTGGGTACTAAAATAATATTGAGAGGAGCTCACCATTTGGTTAATTTTGTTTGTATGGCTCAACATGAGAGATGCCCTTCGGATGAGTATTGTGGGAACAGTCACAGCAGGAGAACAGGACATCCAGTGGAAACTCTCTGCAGGGGGTCGGAGGCTTGAGACAATCACACTATCTGGTCAACTGCCTGCCTCTCCACAGACAGGCAATTCAGTGTCAGACAGGCAGACAGTTCAAATTCCATTATGCTCTCAAGATTTACTTTATTGTGACTATTAATTCACACATTTTTCATGTTCTTCTGTTCCATTATTTGGCCTGAAGCCTGTATAACTGCTACAATAAATGGATGTTAGCAGTGTATTCACAGAAGTCATAAGTGAAGGTTCAGATTAAACAAATGTATAGCCTAAATAAATAGATGTTTGTCAGTCAATCTGTCTGTCTGTTTGCATACTGGTTTGTTTAGGCCGATCTCTGTATTGTATTTTCTTGGATGTTGAAGAAAGAAAGAAAGAAAGAAAGAAAGAAAGAAAGAAAGAAAGAAAGAAAGAAAGACATGTTTTACAACAGTTTTTAATATTTTTTCATTGACTTATTTTTTTTTATTTATAAAAAGAAATGCAAAATGTTTAACGTATCCACTTGTGTATTCATTTCTCAACTCTCTCTTATTTTTATTATTCCATATGTGCTTATTTAGCCGGGTGGCCTCACTTCCCCGTTTTTGTATGTATTGTTCAGTTTGCCGGCAACTAATTAGCATAACTGACAAGCTCTCCGTGAATAAAGGCTCAGGTAAACGCGACCTGAAGGTTTGCTTTCGGGATATTCGCCCTTTCCGTCACGTGTTCCTCCGTTTGAAAGGTATGTGTCGACTTGCTGTGTACTGCTTTTCTTGGGTTTATGCACCCGTCGATTTGTCTGTTTTGGTTTTTAGCTTGATTTTGTGGAAGTTTTGGTACGTTCCACCTTCTACTAACCCTCGGGTAGTCACATCTTCAGTCTTAGTGCTATTTTTCCCGTTACGTTTTGCATGGTGGTAGCACAACTGCTATTGTTTGTAGCTTCATCTGCCAAGCCGTAGCACTCCCTGGTGCTGTCCAGCTTTGATGTATATTTGCCACACTGTGGGAACGTATGCGCAGGGTACGGCACTGTTACTTTTAAGCAAGGTTTCTTCTCTATTCTTCCTAACTTTTCATTTTGTCACTACAGGTAGCATTAGACCTGCAAAGTGTTCGAGGGGAGTTGGTATTGGTGTGCCGCATTCCAATCACGTTGCTGTTTTGTCTGTTACTGTTTTGCGTCTTGAATATTGTTCGCGCTGTTGGTGGATGGGTGATTTGTATTTATTAATTTTTTTTAACTTGATGTATAGTTTGGTCACAACTGATATATAATCTGGTGTGTCTATTGCTCAACTAATATGATTCTTTTTTAATTAAGGCTGCGGCTGAGGGCCCCTATTGGGAAGGCCAGTCACTGGTGGTGTCCCCTTACAGCGTGAAGTTTCCAGGAGCACCTTGGTTTGATTCACTTATTATTGTTTGCAGTGCGCGTGCTAGGGATGTAACGGTACGCAAAAGTCACGGTTCGGTACGTATCTCGGTTTTGAAGTCACGGTTCGGTATGGTTTCAGTACATGCAAAATCTGAAATTATGAATTTATAAACTTGCACAAACTTTTGAACAGTGTCACACTGCTACTTGTACTTGGACGATGCCATCTCAAATGAGTAATCATGTTCAGTGTGCCAGTAACATACCCGATTTCAGTTGAACAATGCCGGCATGTGTCGTCTTATCCACTTGTCTTTGCCTATTGCTACTGTAGTTCACTGGAAAACCGAAATGTTCCCAAACAGGAGACCTGACGGAGGGTCCTCAACCTCTAGCTTTGCGGCCGCCATACTTACGAGGCTGCATCATTGAACATGTGCTAATTCAGATTGCTACAGCTCCGTTATGGAATCGGAGTTTTTAATTTTAGTTCCGTATACAGAAATATAGAGGAGAGGGCACACTGTGGCTGTGTCCAAAATGGCATACTACTCATACTGATCTTGAAATAAACGTAAGTAGTATGCAGTGCACGAAAAATAAAAATTTTGCAGTACACAACAGTTACCCGGATGATGTACTACTCTGGAGAAAATTTGCAGTATACAACAAGAGCTCATTTCTTCGGGTACCACATCCCATGATGCAACGCAACAATTTCCAACTGCCAAAAATTTAAAAAAAAACATGGCAGACAGCAACAGAAGCGGCTCCAACTTCAACTCCAGCTGCAGTTCCAAGTACAAATTTATCAGCTCCATATTTGTGTAATAAGTCTTCATATGCTTTCTTATAGGATTACTTTTGATAGATGTATGTTGTCGTTTTTAAAGGAACAAATAGCCCAACCAATAGGAAACGTACTGTACACTACACGAAAGTTCTCATAGCCTACTTGCATACCATACTGTATACTATGATTGGGAGTAGTGTGCAGTACAAGGTGTATACTGGGCCAGTATGCAGTACATTAGTATGCCATTTCGGACACACCCTGTGTCTTGTCAAGTATCACTTTATTTGCTAACGTTTCGGTCGACTGAGCATCAGTGCATAAAGTTATGTGCGTGGTTAGAGTTAGACAATATTCACTCAACGTGCACCAAACTGAACGTCCTGTTCCAAATACGTGTATCGTTACACCCCTAAAACAAAATATGTAGTTTGCCCTAACTCATTTTTCATTCACTTATTATTGTTACATTAGTAACGTAATGAGAGCTCATCCGTCTTCTGGAACCACGACATGAGACCATGGACATTTGTATCGCGGTTTCGGTCTTTGTTTCAGAACCGTTACACCTTTAGCATGCACGTGTGCATGTGGCTTGGGACCTGGGCATACCTCCCAACTAGTCTGTCTTCCCAAGGTAAGCTTTAGTTCTGCTGCTGACCCCCTTTTTCTTCCCCCAGCTACAATGGTGAGCATTTGTCTGTCTGTATGATAGTGGAAATATTTTATATTTTTCGTACCGATACTTTATTTTAAAAAAAGCTACTTTTGTAATAAGGAATTCCTAATTATAGTTCTACCTGGTTGTACCCTGGGGGGATCGTACCTATAAACACCTTTTTGCAATCAAATTAGGTTTGTTGCTGGAGTCCTTTTGTATATTTTCAGCTTTGTAGTAATTCCACTACCCCCTCAGGCCATGAAATTCAATTTTGCAATTCAATTTTTGAACCTGTGTTCTGTTTGCAAGTACTAGGTTGAAATTCTCTGGCTGAAATTCCCAGGGTGGCGTAGTTGGCTACAGTTTAAACATTCTTTATCTGACTTGGTGTACTTTTAAGCCCTTACCCTTGCCACACTTAATTATTTATTATTTTTCCATAAAGCACACCAGCAGAGATGCCAGTGTCTGGCAGGTTTCTCTGCCTATTCAGCTTCTTCCTATCCCAACTCCCCAGACTCTTCCATCTCTTGAACATCTCCAAAATGTCTGTTTGGCTTAGGCCTTAGCATGGCTTCAATGGCACTACTCTTCTCTCCCAGCTGCAGTAAACTGAGGCAGAATTCAGTGATGAGACAGTTGTCTCCACCCTCCAGCTCCACCATAGATTTATTCCCTGTGTGCCTTTAGGGTTTTCTAAATGGAGTCTTTCTCTGAGTGCCTGTGAAGACTTTCCAAGTCAAAAGTATGGGGTCTTTGGACAGAAAGGGACCCTCTGTGTAGTTACTGGTTCAGATAATTTGCCTCTGGGATGCAAATCTTTAGCTTTTTTTAGTTGGGGGGGGGGGTGTTAATTGCTTTTTTTGGTTCTTTGTGTATTTGCTTATTTCTCCTCAGGAGTTTTCAGTATGATGGGTTTTATAGTTTATTTGGTTTGAGCAAAGTTTGAGTGACACCTCTACCTAGGTATGTGTAAAAGTATATAAGATGCTTCCAGATTAGTGAGTGATAAGGCTGAAACCAAACGTTCTGGAGCATGAGTAATTGAGCGGGAAAAGCAAGGTCATTGCTGATGTCATGGTGATGGAATGATAAAGTGAAGATGACATAATGACAACACTGCCATGTGGAATCAAGCTGCAGGTGTCACAGTAGCAGGAAGTCCTTTATCACAATCTTGCACATCTCCATCAATGCCTGTTCTAATAATATTGTGTATCCTCTCAAGTCTTCAGACAGACATGTCATAGAGTACTTAAATATCATTTTGTGCCCAAAGCAATAATTGTAACCAACAAAAATAACATTCACTTGTTTCAGCTACCCTGAGACAAGTGGACTAAACACATGACATCTAATTCTGTTGCAGTGAAGTGAATAACATAAGGTCACACTATATTTCTGACCTTTACCGCATAAGCTGCACTACTAGAGTACTGCACTATACCACTACATTGTGTTCTCTCTCTCTCTCTCTCTCTGTCTCTGTGTCTATTCTTATGCCTGCTCACCAAATGGACCTAACCTTCAAGAACTCCAGATGCAATTAGGCCCCATCTTTCTTTCTGATGTATTAACCTGCATGTCTTTGTACACTGTTCATGGAAATATACCTGAGTGTTTATATGAAAGCTCATGTCCGAAAGAGTCAGCTTGTCTCTTTGCACTTTTATGAGCAGGCAATCAAGGACAGCACTCTCTATGTAAAAGGGACCATAAGCCTGTTAGGAGTCAAAGACAGTAACAGTCCAAAAAAGACAAAGATAATTTTACATAGCCGTAATTTGTACAACACCTATTTTTTTTTCAGGATTTTAAGTGTAATGAAGCCAATGGTAAGAATGACTGCTCTATATTCTCAGTATTCTCATTGCTACCCTAGATTAAGCCAACAGGCTACAGTACCACAGCCTGTGGGGAACTGATTAAAAAGAGCAGGCAAGGCAACCACGGGTCTGAGGCACGCTGTGGATTGGGCTCGCCTGAGAAGTGCACGTATTCACCACAGGTCAAGCCTTACAAAAGAGAGCTCAATGAGACATGAATGAGATGTAAAATCATTACAAGAGACACATAGCGAACACCATATCATCTTTCATCTCACTAAGAAGGCAGAATCATTCCCTGATTCAGCAAGGAAAACACATCATGGGTTTTGTTGTGAACTTTGGGATTTTAAGACTCTTGTCCATTGATGCTGCAGCAAATAATTGATAAGTAGAGGGGGGGCACTGAATACTTATTTTTCTCCAAATGCTCAGATTTCATGCTCTTCCACACTGGAGACTCAATGGTCCTATGGGTAATCCCTAAGATCTTTTTTTATGTTCTTTAGAAGGACACACTACATATTAAGTGAGGCCTGTAAAATTGATTTCGCTTCTAAGGTCAAGCAAACAGTAAATGTGTCTAGTGTGTGTGTGTGTTCTGGGGCAGGGGTCTATAATTCATTAGAAAGCTGTGGAGGTCTCAAATGAAGTATGACCTTTGGTAAACTCTGTTTTTTTTTTTTTGTTGTTTTGTTTTTTTTAGGTTGATGGCTGTATCAAGGCTGTGCATTTTGCCCCATCCCCTGGTTGGGGCCACTCAGAGGAGGCTGGGATTGTGTGAAATCAATTTTTCCCCCCCATCAGGCTGGACCTGTCAGTCACTTGAAAAGCACACACACAGTGTTACCCGGAGGTCAGCGCTCTGCAGGCGGATCAGCTGTCTCTCTGATAGGGTTCCATGTCAGCTACCACCCAAGAACAGGCTGTTAATGGGCTATTTTAATTGAAATATACTTGATGTATGAGGTCAGCTAGCAAAAGCTTTCGCAAACATGCAAATTACTGAAGCACTAGTTAATAATGTGAGCACTGAAATCCTATTGATAATGAATAAATGAGCGATTGTCACTGCATGACACTATTTCAGAGAGTAATAAGGAACTTGAATAGGCTTCAACAATACAACAGGGAGATGTATAAACATTTTAGAAGATTACAGCCTACAGTACAGGCTATTGGTAACCTACCCCACCATATTCCACAGTCTGTGAGACCTAGAGGGAAAAAAGGTTATCCCAGGTACTTGATAAAATTATGACACTGGAAGTGTGATTTGTGGTTGGGGGAGGGAAGGGTGACTGTGAGTGGTACAGTAGGTTAAAAAGCAAAAACGGTACCAATCAATGAATTACATAATGTGTTTCAAACTAACGAGGTTCATCAAAAGGTAACAGGTTGCATCAGACCACTGTACCCATAAATGCATATCTGAAGCCAGCAAGGGTGAAACAAGTCCACACAGAAAGACGATTTTTCCCCTTTTAGCAGCTCCGTTGGTTGGCTAATCTCAGGAAGTGCGTGACAATTTAAGACAAACGCAACATACATATAAAGGTTTAATTTAAATATTTTCCTTTTTCCTGTTAAATGAATTAAAAGTAGCAATATTTCTATCAGCTAAGGTAAATTCACTCCACTGAAAACTTACAATTTATGGTATGTTCTTACTAAAGGAAAGGTTCTAAGTAATTTATCACACTCGTGCATAACACTGACAGTGCCTCTCTCTATGCTGATAAGAATTCATTTGCCTTTAAAGTGCCAACGAATTGTAACAGGCTATTTCATTTGTGGCACTCAACAAACAGTAATCCATGGCATTTATAATTAACATTACTCATATTATGTTAGATAGGGATTAGTGATGTGTCGTTCGTGAACAATTCGTTCATTTTGAACTAATCTTTTGTATGACTCAGGAGTAACAAGTCGTCTAAGTGAGTGATTCGTTCATTTTTTCCCTAGGCTGCGCAGGCGAGCCACTCAGCCTCAACTTCGTTCACGAATGGGTCTTTCAGGTCTGTGTCTTCCATTCACTTGTCACATAGCCACATAGAACTTGCATATTATACTTTGCCAAGTGAAGCAAACCATGTTGCTATTACTGTTTGAGGACCATCTTTCTGTCATCACTCAGATGACAGCTACAGTGCCACACTAGTTCCAATGAACGAAATGCACGAATGACTTGAAAAAATATTCGTTCATTTCACTGAACGAGATTCAAAGATCTGAGTCAGTAAAATGATCTGAACCTCTCATGGCTAATAGGGATATGCATGGCAAACAGTTTATTATGTTCCTTCAGTTCAAAACTCCAGCGTGTTTCAACATGAAAATTTCAGGTTGTCATGCCTTAGCTTCCTATGGTTGAAGACTGGAGACACCATGGAAGAGGCAGAACAACGTAGTTGGCGGCACTTATGGGGGTCAGTTTAATAATAAAGCGTCAACCATATAATGCCGGGTCTCCAGGCACACTAATCTGGACATACATGCACTTCAGACTAGTGAAAATAAAACAGAAAGGGGGATATACAAGCTGTTGCGTTACAGGTTTTTTTGGTAGTAGAGTCAGACAGCACTGCACTTGTTCCACACAAGAGAGAGACTAATTTACTCTAATCCCCCCAATATACGCAGGCGCAGCTGCACAATAGGCAGTGTGCTCTTAAAGGCACAGCACAATATAACCGTTACAAAGTGTAATTAAACCGTCATTAAACCGCCAGGTGACAATTCCCATGACCGTCATTGTTTTCAGTTTCTCTGGAAGGGCTTAGGTAATAATAATAATGATAATAATAATAATACTTTATTTGTATAGCACTTTTCATACAAAGAATGTAGCTCAAAGTGCTTTTACATATCAGCAGAAAGAAAATAACAATAATAATGATAATAATAAAAAGTAATAAAATAAATAAAATGGTAGTAAATAGACCGCACAATGAAAAAGCAAGGATAAACCACATAATTCAAGGGACATAAAACAGGAGAGATTGTCAAAATTAATAAATAAAACAGTTTAGAGTAAAATAATTAAAAGAATAGATTAAGTGAAATAAGAAAAGAATTTAAAAAAAATGAGGAATGGATAAAATGAATAAAAACCATTAAAACAAAAAAAGAGAAAGGCAAAAGAGAAAATTGGTAATAGTACGCTAGACTAAAAAGGTATGTTTTTAGTTGCCGTTTAAAACTGTCCACTAAGCCTGCCTCTCTAATACTTCTTGATAGGGTGTTCCACAGTTTAGGTGCATAGTGGATAAAAGCAGCAATTTTATTTTTGGGGACTTTTGGAATGTTTAAAAGGTGCCTTAAATGTTTGGAAAACTGTTGGCTTTGATCATTTTATAGTCCTGTGTTAGGTGCCAAGGGAATTACCTGTTCTGCCATGAATCTGTCAACACATTTGGCAAACATGCAATGATATTTGAAAAGAATTTGAACTGTATGGCTTGTTGAGACCTGGCTAAATGGCACTACTGGTGTTGCAACACTGATAGAGGCTTGTCCTCCAAACTATAATTTTTCAGTTAGTCAGACAAAGCAGGAAAGGAGTGATTGCAACCATTTTCTCTTCACAGTTTTTGTGTAATGACATTAACCATAGTGAATTTTCATCATTTGAATATCTTGCTCTTGAGCTCAAAGCAAAGAATTATCAGTGCTCATCATTACATTTTATCAGCCAAGAGGATATTCATTACTACTTCTACAGGAATTCTCAGAGCTGATTTCACTTGGTGTCACTAGATATGATTGATTAATCCTGAATGGAGACCTGTATATTCACATTTAAAAAAAAAGAATGACTCCAAAGCTATGGAGCTTGTGAATTTACTGGACAGCTTTGAACTTACCCAACATGTAAATGAAGCCACTCATCAGCATGGTAACATTATAAACGTAGTAATAACAACAGCGTTAAACATTGATAACGTTTCTGTACTCGAGTTATCTGTTTCTGACCATCACTGTGTGTTTTTTGATGCCAACCTAATCTTAAAGACTAAAAGGGAATTTTTGGTTCAAAAGACATACTTAGATGGCAAGACTGAAGCAAAGTTCTCTAACATTATGAGATCATTTGAGCCATGCAGTCATGACTGCTCTTTAAATGACATGGTTTAAAATTTCAACAATACCTTGTCATCTGCTTTAAATACTGCTGCTCCACTAAAGTTTAAAAAGAGGTCGGCTGACAGAATCTCCCCATGGTTAAACAGTAACAGTGTTAATGAGATTAACAGAATCTGTCAGGCAGCTGAAAGAAAATGGAGAAAAACTAGGCTCACAGTTTACTGTAATACATACAAAGAAGCCATGACTGCCTATAACAAAGCAATACATCTGGCAAGAAAGGATTAATTTTCCAAAGTTATCACAGAGAATGCCGGAAGCTTTAGAATATACTCCATTATTGACCAGCTACTCAACACTGCCCCCCCCCCCCCCCCCCCCCCGCAGTTCTCTGCATCAAAATGTGAAGAACTCTTTCAGTTGTCTTGCTTTGTCTTTCAATAACAAAATAACCTCAGTCAGAGCCAGTATTGCTGCTGATGTAAATACAGATGGCCTCAGCAGACCTGGCAAAAAAGATGTAACCATGGGAAAGTTCACCTGTACTACATTAACTGAGCTTTTCTAGACTGTCACTGAATGTAATTCCTTCACCTCATTTATTGACCCTGTATCTACAGCATTTTTAAGCGGGTATTCAAGTGTTTCAAGCCATGTCCTGAAGATTATAAATACATCTCTTCAAACGGGCATCTTCCCTGATGCCTTCAAAACAGCTGTTGTAAAACCTTTACTAAAGAAACCCAACCTAGCTAGTAATGCACTGACCAGCTATAGGCCAATATCTAACCTTCCATTCATTAGCAAGATACTTAGAGATAGTTGCAGTACTAATAAACTCCTTTCTAAAAGAAAACAATATCCTGGAGGAATTTCAATCAGGCTTTAGAACATACCACAACACTGAATCTGCTCTTATTAAAATCATCAGCGACCTCAGACTAAACTTAAGTGCAGCGTTTGATATGATTGACCACGATATCCTTATCAATCATCTTGAAAAGTTGGTTGGTCTTCCTGAGTGTGTATTAAACTGGTTCAAAATATACATCAAAGGGAGAAAGTTTTGTCAGTCTTGGAGATCATGCGTCTGAGAAACATGACATCTGTTTTGGGGTTGCACAAGAGAGCTGCCTTGGCCCACTATTATTCTCATTTTACATGCTACCATTATGTGACATCATTAGAGAGCACAATGTATTTTTCTATCGTTATGCAGATGACATGCAACTGTACATCTCTGCTGAACCTAATGATGCAGGGATGCAGCCTTTGTTAATTACGCCCCAAAGCTATGGAACACACTACCTATAGAAATCTGGAAAGCCAGCTCCCTAAATATTTTTAAAAGAAGCTAAATACCTATCTCTTCACATTAGCCTTTAACTAGCTATAACTGTCCTCATACAGGCCCAAAATTCTTTCTTGCACTCATGCACTGTTGCATTTCCTTTAAAATTTTGTATTTTATTTGGTTTTATGCATTCTATGTATTCTGTTTTTGACTTTATTTTTATTTTGTTTTATTGGGCTTTATTTTCAATGTTCTTATGTTCTGTCTTATTTTCCCTGTTTTTATGTTCACTCTATGTCTGTTGTCCTGTGAGGCACTCGGTGCTTGTAATTTCTTGTATGAAAGGTGCTATACAAATAAAGGTGATGGTTGTTGTTGTTGTTGTTGTCAGCTGACCCCTTCCTTCTAAGTTGATTTGTCAAAGAAGTTGCCCCGGTATTTTTCACAGTATTTTAACAGAAGATGAATAGCAAGGTTAACAGTACAAACTAAAATTAATTAAATTCTCCATGATTGCACACATACTGTGAACAGCTAGCAGTGAATTTGTCTGCATTTAACCCATTCAACACACCAGTAGTGAACACACACAACAGACGCAGGAGCAGTGGGCAGCATTCCTCTGCACCCGGGGAGCGTTAGGGTTAAGTGCCTCGCTCAAGGGCACACCATTGGCAACCCTCCAGTCACAAGCCCGGTTCTCTAACCTTTAGACCACGGCTGTTGGTCCACCTGGTCTTGTCTTGGCAAGTTTTGTCAGGGTTTTCATTTCTGATTGCTGACTGGATGAAGGATAAGGGCACACTGAAAACCTCTGATTCATCAGTGCCAAGCTTAAATAAATCTCAGTGATCAACTTGACTTGTGCCTCACACTTTTTGATTAAAACACTGAAAGACTATTTACTCCATAAAATCAAATTAAAATTTTGCTTTCTAAGTTGAAGAAGATCATTACCGTACATTTGTCTGAATTAATATATTTTTAAAATTCATGTATATTCTGTTATGTGAGTACATTCCCTACTCAGTTCCCTAGTTCTCCACCAGAGGGGGTGATGGTCTAGCAGAGGGCTTCAATGGATGTCCCTGTCTAGTTGGACCTGTGTTGTTTATTTTGTATATTTCAGCCTTTCCTTCACTACTCTGTGTGGCTCTGCCTTTCAATGAGTTTTCTTGAGTAAGCTGTGTTTGTTTTTTTGTCATATATCCTAGGTAAGTTTTTGACTCCTTTACTTCACTTTCAGACTTTGTCAGCTGCAGACTTTGACAGCTGTGTTTTATGGACCATTCCTCTATTTTTGACCAAATCCTCTGCAAGGAATTTTTTATCCAGAATCCTGGCAAATTTCTGTTGAGTTTTTCCAACTTCTGACTCCTGAGTGATCTCTGCAGTTGAGCCCCCTTTCCCATGTGCTGGCCAGAGGATCATGGGCTCCCTCCTGTTGAGTCTTGGTTCCTCCCAAAGGTTCTTCATCCTATTCACTTCATTAGGCAGTTTTTCCTTTCCACTGTTGCCTCGGGCTTGCTCACTGGGGGATTAGGCACTGATGTCTGTAAAGCTACTTTGAGACAATTTTTGATTGTAAAAAGCACTAAAGAAATAAACTTGAACTCGAACTTGAACTTGCTGCGGCTATTCCAGGAAGTTAAACTGTTCGGAATTGGTGGTCTCACTGCCACCACCCAGGTTTGACTCTGAAGTGGTGACAAGACCCTTAGCAGTTACCTACACCACAAACCACAATATATATCACTGAAATGCGTTTGACGGCATGCTGACAGCTCCTCGGATCATAATTGTGGAACTGTTCTTTAAATCCTGTAAACAGGATCATGGTCTGTGATGTGACATACTATAGGTCCAAGACATCCACACTTAGATAGACCCAACCACAGAAGGGCTGGCATTTGGCATGATGCACCTCACTTCTCTTATAGCAACTACTGATCAAATTTGCCACCATCCACCATTTGCTAAATTTCACATCTGTCCCAACGAATGAATGGTGTTCCAGAAAGAACATCCAGTACACCAGTGCTGGAGTCAGTCACAACAAAAGCATGGAGATCTCAGGAGAGATGAAGGCATTATCTTGTATGCCTCATTTCAGAGGTAGATACTGTGTTACAGCTTCATTTTCATTTTTCCAAAACCACAAACACAGCTTCAAGCCTTAGACAAAAAACAGATATTGTTTGAAATCAAACTGTAAATGTCAAAGGGATTATGGTGACTTAGTGATTATCTACATCTGTGATCATATCTGATCTCATTTATTTCACATAGCAATGACCTTGTATGTTGCAGGCACAGTAACTTACAGCGGTAATGGAATTGCGAATTATTATACTGTAACCACTTATTCATTAATCAGCAGCAGTAATGGTTAACCACTATACACTAGACAGTTGAGTACAAAAAATTGGATGCCACTGGACAAAGTCTCTTGTTGAATTTCCTCCTGAACATAAGTTCACACAGCCACCAAATGTCATGGGTGGAGTATATCAGGTTTATCCAGCTTTTCCATGAGTTCTACCGTCATGTTTAACTTCCATATATGGGCAATGTTCTGAGTGCAAGCAGTACAGTTGACACACATGACAGTTATAGGTAGCAGACAATAACCCTGTTGGGGCTGAGCTCTCTTAAGTGGACACCACAAGCTCATGTTGGTTTTAAGATTCTGCCTCATTTTCTCACTTTTTTATGGCTTGCATGGTCGGATTTTAACATTCACTGTTTTTGTCGCCCCCAGTTCACAGCCTATAAATTCCCAATCTGATTTGCCAGGCTATACTGTTAAACAGCAGTGTATTGTTATTCTTTTACTTCTACTCTCACGTAATGTACGCCAATACCCCTGGTCCTGCTTTCTGAAATGTATGAGTACAACTGAGGAGTTTCAAATCTAAATCTGCTCTGGGAGTTATCCACCTTTTATGCTAGGTTTGATTTTAATGAGATTCTTTCAGTTGGCAACTGTAATTGTGATTGGTTGTCTTAAGCCTCTTGTATTTGGATATCTGTATTTGATTCTTTAAACCTCACACAGATGACTGCTTTTGATGAGGTCTAGTCCCATTAATGCCAGCTTGAGTTAGCGTTACATGCCAACAAAACTGAATGTACGGTGTTTACCAACTCCAAAGAATTGCCATCAAATCATCCTCAGGCTGTAGCTTTGCAGGGCAAAGCAATTAAAGTTAGCAGTGTTTGGTTATTCAAATTTATTACCAACTGTCATTCAAGTCTAACATTGGTAATTTAGTCGAAGCTCAAAGTGAACCTATGTTTACTTTACCAATAAATACTGCGTCTCCTTCAAGTGCTATAAAGTACTTGCTGTCAGCAGCATTCTTGCCTCTGCTTGAGTTCTATGATCTGCTTTTCATGAATGTGCTTAATGGTTAGGGACGTCTGACATTCTCTATGGTTATGCATTCCTATTTGCAGATGGCTCACACACCGCTGTTAACTGCAAGACAGAGCGGTGCGGGTATGCAGGTACATGCGTAGGCGCACCTGTACAGGCTCAGCTTCTCTTACAGATCTATCCACGGTCTGCTGCCTTGTTATTTTTATTCTATATCTACATACAAAAAGTAGTCATTATGATCTCCGTTGGCAAGATGCTTTATTGATGTCTGTTCCCCGAGTGCGAACTGACTTTTTTTCGGGCAATTAAATTCTGTTCTTAAATACTATGCCCCTCCATATGGAACACATTACAAAATGATTGAAAATTGAGTTGATTTCGCTAGATGGATTCGTGTGAGACCTGGAACATAACTATTGGCCAGTGCTTCTGTACTGTTTAATGGTAATTACCTTATGATTTCAGTTTCATGACTCAGTTCCATTTTTTTTGGCAGTGGGTCTTGTCCCTTTTTGGACCTCATGCGAGAAACGCACTACATTTGTTCTTAAGTGGCTCGTGCACGCGATTTAAGTGAATTTCCCGCATTTACCAATTTTCTCGTATTTCGAATTTTCTCTTTGGGAGGAGCGAAATTTACGAGTGATTTTGACTTGTCGCACTTGTCATGTAGCCTACAGTCAGTACGCCGTTTCCTGAAGCTTAAAAATCATCCTCATAATGTATAATCATGTTAAGATTATCCTGTTCGGCGGATTATTTGACTGTTTTGCTCTGCGAATTGTAATATACTTTAAACTGACTATTGTACAATTATACAACACTAGCATCTCAAACCCACAGTCAGACATCATCTGTCATATTCTCTAGTCCACCTCTGTGACGGAGACTTTCCCTCTTTTTAGCTCCTCCAGTCCCATTCATGGACCATTTTGCTTTGGCGAGATTTCTCCCAATCTTATATCAAACCAATTTTTCTTTAATTCGGCGACAGTCCAAGTTACACTACGTTAACAGAAAGTAGTGACGCTGGAGTAGTGATGTTAATTTCTTTAATATCCGAACTCCAAGTTCTTCTTTTTACCCTTTTTGGAGAGTCAATTTTGCTGTCAAATAGTCAGTGCTCATGAGCGCGTAGACTCTACGAAAAGGTGGCATGCGTCTTTTTATGTGGGTCACCTATGACAGTTTTGTGAGGTGACAAGCGTTTGATGAATCTGACATGAAAAACTCAAACGAGCCCACCTCAAGACAATTAAGATTAGGACAATGTTCTCTGTTCTTGTATGAGGCCTCTACATGCTTCCAGGTTTATGTCTCTTTTCTACATAGCTATGGTTTTCCTGAGTGTTTTGTCTTTGACTGTCCTTGAATATAACTGATTTTTGTCTTTTTTGCCGCTCTCGTGGACAGGTCTCTCTTACAAAAGATATTTTTAATCTCAGTGAGTCTTTACCTGGTTAAATAAGTGTAAAAATAATAAAATATAGTGAATTATTATTTATAGGAAATTATTTATCTATTGGCTATCTTTTGGCTATCTACTGGCTACAGCCAAAACGAACACAGGTCAGCACAGTAGGTAGGCTAGACAGCATACACTAGTCAGACGCTGGGTGACACTGTAGAGAAGGTACAGATGGCTTAACGGTAAAAAAAAATATAACTCAGATAAAACAGTAAGAAAACAAAAGAACACTCCCGAATTGGTGAGTTGTGGTGAATAAATGTGGCGCCGCGAGGGCTAATCTAAACGAGCGGATTCAAGCGAATAAGCCTAGAAGGGGTACGGTGGCGCACAGCAAAAAGGTTTCGGGTTTGATTCCCGGCCGGGTGTGGCATTTGCATGTTTGTCTGCGTGGGTTTCCTCTGGTTTTCTCCCACAGTCATACAGGTCATGCAAGTCATGCAGGTTAGGTGAATTAGAGACAGTGAATTGCACTTAGGTGTGAGTGTGTTTGTCTGTCTGCCCTGTGATGGACTGGTGATCTGTGTTTCCCTGCCTTTCACCCTATGATAGGCTCCAGCCCTCCCTGCAACTCTAATCAGGATAAGCGGCTTAGATAATGAGTGAGTGAGAGAAAAGCAATGAAATGAATCGACCGCTGTAGAGCTCAATTAAAGTAAAGCCGTTCGACAACTCAACTGAAAAGAGAATAAAAACGCAACATATATAGTGTTTAATTGCTCAGTGTTTTCTTTGGCTGGTAAAGCTAACGAACTGATTAATACTGAAGCAACATATTCAGTTAAGGGTTGTTGAG
Organism: Chanos chanos; assembly: GCF_902362185.1. Taxonomy (NCBI): domain Eukaryota; kingdom Metazoa; phylum Chordata; class Actinopteri; order Gonorynchiformes; family Chanidae; genus Chanos; species Chanos chanos. The sequence goes on from NC_044500.1 coordinate 36,781,866, forward strand.
TATTTTATTTCATTGGTTTTGATTTAGAGGAACAGGAGATGTAAGAATATGGTGTATTAAGTTTACACTATAGTTGTAATTTGTGTAATATTGTTTCACTGTAGTTTAAATGAAAAATGTATACAATGTTAGGTCGGAATGGAAATTTCATTTCACTTTACTCACAAGTTCATTTACTGTGCAGGTTATTTAAAATATGTTGATTGTACAGTTTCCATTGTATATATATTGTTTAAGTTAAAGGAATTAACAAATTCTGACAAATCAGAAGGGCAATTAATGAACTATTTTGGCCATATTAATGATTGCAGGTCAGGTTTTTGAGTTGAATTCAGTCTGATGGTGAGCCAACCCAGACAAGATCTCTAGACCCCTAGATTGAAGATTCCTGAATTGAAGAGCCAGAGTCAAGAACTGCCAACCTTACTCCTCTCCTGCCACAGCGGTAGGATAAACCCCACAAACCGCACCAGGCCAGCCCCACTCAACTTCCAGCACCACATGCACAACCCCAAATCCAGCCTGTGACTTAATATATATCTATTTTTTTTACTTGACTTGAAAGACATTCTTCTTCAAAGCATTCCCTGTGCCTGTGGATGGAGTCGTAACCCTCACTTATTTAAGCAAGTGGACTGAGTATTCATACTACTGATACAGTGTATTATTGAGCCGTGGTACGGTGATTGTGTTATTGCTGATACGGTGAATAGTGAATTCTTGTAAGGTTGAAGTATGCTGGGAAGGATGGTCTTGAACCGGGTATTGTTTTGATATTGCTACCCACCTGATGTTGGATCCAAAGATTGAGAATTGAGACTACCTCTGTTGGGGTGCACTCAGTTAGATATGTGTAGTTATTTAATGGTTCAAGATCAAAGAAATAGTGGTAGAGGAAATAACTTTATTTTGTTATATTCAAAGAAATACAAGGTCCCAGTTTATAACCTTTTGTCTTGCTTGATCATTGAATATTGCAAATAGTCCTTTCCGCCTCCCGTTCGAGTCTTGGATCCTCTGATTCTGGTCCAGTGGAATTGCAGTCTTTACCAACTATTTATTTATTCACTAGATTACCCCCACTACCAGCAGTGGTAGGAGCCACATGCTACACAAGGAAAGCAGTACACATCTCTGAACAGCCTGTGGGCACCTCTTGGTTGCTTCAGCTAAAATTCGGCACTATCACATTAACAAACTGACACAGTCCGTGGATATGAGACTAATGCAAGTGTCAGAAAAGAAAGGTGGCTATGTTGGCAAATAAATGTATTTCCAAGACTAAAAATGTTTTTGTTAGCTGTTAAACTACAGAATACTTTAATGATTTCATAATCATTATTTATAATCATGTAGAAGAACTTTTTTGTGGTTTATTTATGAAATAAACTGAAAAAAAACATAATGTATTTCCCACTTGCATAATAATTGTGCACACCTACTTTTTGGGAAACTGATTATATTTTCCCCTTGTAACATAAAAATATGAGTTTTTCTTTATGTAACATTTACTTTTCCTGCAAGGAATGAATTGGGATCACTTACAACGTCTATCAAAATATTTTTAAAAATCTGCAAATAATACATTTGCATAATAATTATGTACACAGTGCATAGGTGAAGTTCTCAGTTCTCCTTTCCTTGTCCAGAAAAGGACCCTCTGCAATGTGCCAGTCACTCACATTCTTTTCTCTTTTTTTGAATGAATTTCAATGACCAGCATCCACAGAAAAAACACAATGTTAAAGGTACACCTTTCCACTAATTTATTTAATTTTAGGATGTGAATATTTGATTCACTATCCTAAACGTCATTTTCAAATATGAAGAAGTTTACACTGTTTCTGTTATTCCTGTAAAACAAGCAGAAGTTGGGTGGTTTTGAATGGCATGATGATCTGATCCATATCAGTGAGCAACACATAACAAAAGTTGTGCATGTTTTTGTGGATGCAGTTACTGACAACTGTTCAAATGCTTGTGAATTTCCACAGTCTGGGAGAGCCTTAGGGCATTGTACATTTACATTGCCGGTTTACTAATCATCGGCTGTGACAGTAATAAAAAACATATTCACCACAACACATACAAACGTAGTCTTTTTATTTTAACACTTTAAGATAACAAGAAACACATCAGTATTAGAAAACAGAGAAAAGTAAAACCTCCCCTTATCCTGAAACTGTATATTTTGAAGTTAGCCATGCCCAGATCTCGTTGGATTGACGCCCCAGTCATTTTGATGTACTTATTTTGAACCTGCTTTGCCATTATTTTGCGTAGAACCTCATACATTTTTGGAGTTAGAAATTCCTCAGTATCCCATGCTCTCTCACCAAGTATGAGATGCTCCATGGTTGAATCTCCAAGTTCAGGGTCACTGATTTGCGTTACTCTTGATATATTGTTTGGGACGTGCAAAGCTGTGCTATACATTTTCGGAACAGTGAAGAAGCAGTTTGCTCAATTGGGTTCACAACCATCTTAGTAGATGCGATACAATCTGAAACAGGTATACGGTAGATATGCTTCAGCATGTTTACTCCTGGGACTGCCTTCCACACTGGGTCATAAAATCTGTTTCTTTGATCTGATAAAGTCGTGGGGAAAATGTCATTTTCAAATATGAAGACAGTTACACTGACACGCTGTTTCTGTGATTCTTGTAGAACAAGCAGAAGGTGAGTGTTTTTGAATGGCATGATGATCTGATCCATATCAGTGAGCAACACACATAATAAAACTTGTGCATGTTTTTGTGGATGCAGTTACTGATTATCTGTTTACTGGCCATAACTGTGGAGATCACGCTTGAGCTCCTTGATTTTCCACTAAGTTACTGGAACAAGGAAATGGTTGTTGGCCCAAATCACAACTTCCTAAAATCCCTTGTTTTGATGATCACGCGTTATTGTCATCTACAGTAGCTTGTGTTGTATTAACCATCTTCTGTACATACGAATGCATGCACATTTCTACAGTCTGAGAGAACCTTAGGGCACTGTACGTTTCCATACCTAATACAGCGGGAATGCGGTTAGATTGTAGTGGAAGTTCTCAACTCTTCTTTCCTTGTTTTAAATGTTCAGAAAAGGAACTTCTGCAATGTCCCAGTCACTCACATTCTTTTTTTTCTTTTTTTTAAATGAATTTCAATGACCAACATTCACAGTAAAAACTCAGTGTTAAAGGCACACTTTTCCACTAATTAATTGAATTTTGGAATGTTCATTTAATCATCAAATAATTTAAAAAAAGACAATATCTATACCCAGGCTGTGACAGTAATAAAAAACATATTCACCACAACACATACAAACTTATTATTTTATTATCTTATTATTTTAACACTTTAAGATAACAAGAATCACATCAATATTAGAAAACAGAGAAAAGTAAAACCTCCCTTTACCCTGAAACTGTATATTTTGATTGAAGTTATCTATACCCAGATCTCGTTGGATTGATGCCCCAGTCATTTTGATGTACTTATTTTGAGCCTGCTTTGCCATTATTTTGCGTAGAACCTCATACATTTTTGGAGTTAGAAATTCCTCAATGTCCCATGCTCTCTCACCAAGTATGAGATGCTCCATGGTTGAATCTCCAAGTTCAGGGTCACTGATTTGCGTTACTCTTGATATATTGTTTGGGACGTGCAAAGCTGTGCTATATATTTTCAGAACATCGAAGAAGCAGTTTGCTCAATTGGGTTCACAACCATCTTAGTAGATGCGATACAATCTGAAACAGGTATACGGTAGATATGCTTCAGCATGTTTACTCCTGGGACTGCCTTCCACACTGGGTCATAAAATCTGTTTCTTTGATCTGATAAAGTCGTGGGGAAAATGTCGTTTTCAAATATGAAGACGGTTACACTGACACGCTGTTTCTGTGATTCTTGTAGAACAAGCAGAAGGTGAGTGTTTTTGAATGGCATGATGATCTGATCCATATCAGTGAGCAACACATAATAAAACTTGTGCATGTTTTTGTGGATGCAGTTACTGATTATCTGTTTACTGGCCATAACTGTGGAGATCACGCTTGAGCTCCTTGATTTTCCACTAAGTTACTGGAACAAGGAAATGGTTGTTGGCCCAAATCACAACTTCCTAAAATCCCTCGTTTTGATGGTCACATGTTATTGTCATCTACAGTAGCTTGCGTTGTAGATAACCATCTTCTGTACATACCAAGGCTTGTACTGGGAGAGCTTTAGGGCACTGTACGTTTCCATACCTAATACAGCAGGAATGCAGTTAGATTGTAGTGGAAGTTCTCAACTCTTCTTTCCTTGTTTTAAATGTTCAGAAAAGGAACTTCTGCAATGTCCCAGTCACTCACATTCTTTTTTTTCTCTCTTTTTTTTAAATTAATTTCAATGACCAACATTCACAGTAAAAACTCAGTGTTAAAGGCACACTTTTCCACCAATTAATTGAATTTTGGAATGTTCATTTAATCATCAAATAATTTAAAAAAATGACAATATCTATACCCAGGCTGTGACAGTAATAAAAAACATATTCACCTCAACACATACAAACTTATTATTTTATTATCTTATTATTTTAACACTTTAAGATAACAAGAAACACATCAATATTAGAAAACAGAAAAAAAATCTCCCTTTACCCTGAGACTGTATCATTTGAATTAGTTACCCATGCCCAAATCTAGTAATGGACGGTATACCGGTTCATCAAGTTTACCGGTTTTAATTTCCTGTACAGTATGAATTTTTCATATACCACCATACCGGACCTATAGCGGATAAATTATTTAGAGTTAATCAATTTCAACAGAGCATTTCAATTTTACTGGCGCAGCTTTCCTAGCCTTTACGGCACTGGTTTAGCGGGCCTGGATACTCACAGACCAAATGTATGCATTGTAAATCATCTCACGTGATGTTACTCAGCCAATCAAATCTGTCTCTTCCGATACGTTTTGTGACTCAAGTTAATGAGTGCAGTACACACATGCAGGGGAGAGAGACGAGAGGAGAGACAAAAGTTGGAGAAATAAGTGAGTCGGAGAAAAGTAATTTCACATGGTGTGCTCAAGAATGGACAGACTGTTACATGTTCATTCTTCCCATGGACAGTTCAAAACCAGTATGTCTCATGTGCTCCGAGACCGTGGCGGTTATTAAAAGTGGCAATGTGAAGCGCCACTACGAGACAAAGCACAAAAATTGTGAGCCAACATACCCACTAAAATCCAAACTGAGGGCACAGAAAATAAACAATCTCAGAGCCCAGTGTGGTCAATCCACCAGAATCCTAACACATTCACTCACTGCCCAACAATGTGCCAACAAATGTTCCCTTAAAGTTGCTTGGATTTTGGGTCAACATAAAAAAACATTTACTGATGGAGGGGTTGTCAAGGAGTGTACCAGTGTGGTAGCTGAAACCATACTTGAGGGAAAAGAAAAAGAATACAGTTAAGAGTACAGTAATAGCTGCCATGCAGTTGCCATACCAGTGATTTACCCCTTCAAAAGCATTTACATTGAAATTTTAATAAAAACGAATATACCGTGATATATACCGTTACCATCCCTGCTTCAAATTATACAGTGATATAAATTTTAGGCCTTACCACCAAGCCTACCCAAAACTTATTGAATCACTGCCCCGATTATGTTGATTTTCTTATTTTGAACCTGCTAAGCTTGCAGTGTTAAGAGCTATTCAACTGAACCGAAAATAAAAGTAGTTGTACTTAAGCATTCACAGTGAGAAAAATAGGTTGTTAGAGGGTTTGATCTTATTCATCTGCATGTGTTTCCAGTAGAATTATTTGAGCATGAGAGTTGGTAGTCCTGCTCAAATTATGCAACATTAAAGCTTTCAAAATGAATAATTTGCCATTGTTTTATGCACAACTTCATTAATTCTTGGAATCAGAAGTTCCTCAAAATCCCATATTCTCTCATCAAGTATGAGACGCTCCATGGATAAATCTCCAAGTTCAGGGTCAGTGATTTGCATTACTCTTGACATATTGGGTGGGACATGCAAAGTTGCGCCATACATTTTCAGAACAGTAAAAACAGCAGTTTGCTCAATTGCCCTTGGGTTCACAATCATCTTGGTAGATGCGATACCATCTGAAACAGGTATACGGTAGATATGCTTCAGCATGTTTACTCCTGGGACTGCCTTCCACACTGGGTCATAAAATCTGTTTCTTTGATCTGATAAAGTCGTGGGGAAAATGTTATTTTCAAAGAGAAAGACGGTTACATTGGTATGCTGCTTCTGTAATTCCTGTAGAACAAGCAGAAGGTTGGTGTGTTCATATGGCATGATGATCTGATCCATATCAGCTAGCAACACGTAACGAGACCTGTACATGTTTCTATAGATGCAGTCATTCATAACTGTTATCTGGCCATAGTTATGGAGATCACCCTTGAGCTCCTTGAATTTCCACCCAGTTGCTGGAACAAGGAAATTGCTGATGGGCCACATCACAATTTCCAAAAACCCCTCATCTTGGTAGTAATGCAACATCCTCCTCAGGTCAGGACCACAAGTCGTGTTGTAGATAACCATCTTCTGTACACCCAAAAGCTTGTACATTTCCACCATTTGGATGAACTGTAGTGCATTGTTGTTTTCAGCACCAAGTACATTGGAAATGCAAACAGTGAGATTATAGGGGAAGTTCTCATCTCTTCTTTCCTCATTTTCAATGCTCAGAAAAGGCACTTCTGCAATGTCAAAGTCACTAGGATTTGTAGTTACACTCACATGGGTACTATTGCATGACGGTGTCTCGGGGCAAATCACATGTGCAGCTCCAAAACGATATCCATAATGGATGCTATGTTGGACAACCTTTGCTACCGTGACTTCGACTCCGTCCCGAGAGCAGCAAAAGATACAATATAGGGGGATTCGGCGGTTACGATCTTCAATGGTGAGTACTTGTGTTGCTTTCATTCTGTGATCTTTGTAGGCAGACACCATTAAATGTTCAGTTCCTCTGATCACTGTAAAAGTGTCTTTAATTATATGCATTGGGCAATGGGAAGGTGTTGAAGTTGCATTACGCTCCTTGGTGGAAATGGTGCTCGATAATATACACACAATAACGATGCCCCATAACAATATTTTTAGACAAAGTTTCCAGTTCATCTTATTAGATCGGGCTGAGTTTTCACTTGGATTTTCTGAGGATCTGTGAAAGTAAACATGCAAGATCATTAACAAAAACTCTCCTCAGTTTACACAGGGGTTCCATTTCAACAACCCCATTGCAAGTCGATTTCATTGTGAGTCAGAAATTCCCTCATATCATATGAATCATAACAATATATGAACATCTAACATGATTGTTTAAAATGGTTTCACTGAGGTTTTTCCACTATTCAGCATATCCTAAGCTGCTTATCCTAATTAGGGTCGTAGGGGGTGCTGGAGCCTATCCCAGCGTTCATTGGGCAAAAGGCAGGGCAGGGCAGACACACACATTCACACCTAGGGGCAATTTAATGTCTCCACTTACATGTGTCTTTGGACTGTGGGAGGAAACCCAAACAGACATAGGGAGAACATGAATACTCCACACAGAAAGAACCCTGGCCACATGGCCAGGAATCAAATCCAAGGCAACAGCGCTACCCACTGCACCACTATTTAGCGTATTATTCCCGTTAAAATAATGCTTGTATAACAACAACAACAATAATAATAAATAGCAATTATAAAATGAAATACAGTATAATACAGTATAGGTAACTGTTAATGAATACTGTTGGTAATACTGAGACCAAAACAGTAACAAATATAGTAGCCTTGCAGCACAATTTAACTGCAACTTTCTGGCAAATGGATAGGCACAGTATGAAAGGTCAGCATTTATCTGATAGCAATTCAAACTCATTCTTTATTTGCATTTGTAAACAGTATTTCACAGATAAAATAAGCCTATTTATAACAAGTGATTTCACTTTTAAAAAACTATCCAGATAATTACCCTGTTTCTGCATGGTGCTCTTTCTGCATTTTAGATGTGTTGCCAGTTGGAGCGGTATTTGGGTTGTTATGTGACGCAAGTCCTCGCTGTCTCATAATCTTGCTTTCTTAAGACAGCAGCAGGTCATGACACCTTACAAGGCTGTTTTATCTACAACATAGATCATTGGATCATGAAAATTGATTTCATTTTCAATTCAAGAAGGTATTAAAGCTTTTAACAACCTTTATAGTTGCTACATGTAAGATTATTAATAATCTCACAAGTTAATTATTAATTGTAATTATTATTTCCAAACAGGATTTACACTTAGACAGTTCCTCCTTGTGAATGAATAGTTTATCAATAAAGTTAATCTGTCAGTCAATTTTCAAAAGCAGTTTTGTGTGTTGAACACTACTCTTCATTATTCATCCCTTCTAATCTCTTACATTTGAAAAAAATAATACTTAGTATTGTTATACAGGTTGAGCATCCCAAAACCCTACGGATTTTGGATTTTCTCGGATCTTGGAATACAGTCGTGCATCGCTTAACTATGAGGATACGTTCTGAGAAATGTGTCTTTTAGGCGATTTAGTTGTTGCGCGAACATCATAGAGTGTATCAGTGGTGGAAGTAACAAAAATTAACTGACAAAAATGGAGTTGATGAAAATGCATGTGAACTGAAAAATAGAGCGGTAAAAATGTGAAATTAAAAACATAAATTACCAAGTGATTTGATTAATTTAAAGCCGATTTGATTAAAACAGTCCTGATATGATGAAAATAGAGCCATGTTTCATCATTTTCATTCATCATTCATCATTCACAACACAAAATTACCATTTATCATTTAGGGAAAGTAGCCTCAAGGGTGGAAGTAACAAAAATTAATTGATAAAAATGGAGGTGATGAAAATGCATGTGAATGGAAAAATAGAGGGGTAAAAATGTATGTGAGCTGAAAAATAGAGTAAACAATCATCAGTTGATTTGATAAACTCGACTGACATTTATCGTTTAAAGCAAACAATTTTTGTTACTTCCATTTATCGTTTTCAGAAAACAATTTTTATTACTTCCGCCCAAAATGTCAGTCACAAACCACGCCCACTGAACTTGCCGCCTTAACGTCTATTTCTGAGCAGTGGCACAACTTTTTCAGCTACCTTCTAGCTGAGAGCCAAAAACTCATCAGTTTGTCAGTGGGCGTGGTTTGTGATTGACATTTTGGGCGGAAGTAACAAACATTACTTGCTGTAAAAGATAAATGTCAGTCGAGTTTATCATATCAACTGACAATTTATCACTCTATTTTTCCATTCACATACATTTTTACCTCTCTATTTTCCATTCACATGTATTTTCATCAACTCCATTTTTATTAGTTAATTGTTGTTACTTCCATCCCTGATAAATCACATCATAAAGTACGGAAGCCCTACGATGCCATGGATATATATATATTTAGATTCCGTTTTCTCGTGATAACGTGTCATTTTTCTTTGTTGTCTCGAGATGTCGAATTATTTATGTCATTATCACGAAATAACGAAACAAAATAAACAATGTATCGTTTTCCCGAGATATCGAATTAATTATGTCATTATCACGGGAAAACAAATAATAATGACATGAATAACTCGAGAATTATTGCGTTATCACGAGAAAACGGAATCAAATTTAAAATGTAAACTGATGGCATCTTAGGGCTTCCATAGCTGCTTGTCACATTCGATTACATGCAGTGTTGTTGATTGTAGAGTATCCAATTTGTGTATTTCAAACGGAAATTGCAACTGATTAAGCTGACCTCACACTTATAACTTTAGGCTACTGGTCTAATTAAATGGGCCATCAGAATATATGACCCCGCCGAAAGTTAGGAGAAAATGTCTGACACAGCAACCAAACTATTTCAGGTGACTTCTTTTACCTTCCTCTGTAAGACCAAAAACTGTCATCAACAATGCTGATGATCGGGGCTGCTCGCTCCTTCTCTCACTACTCTCACACACAGCGGACACTAAGTAGGAAGTCTAAAGTGTATTAAGCACGCACTCGTCTCAGAGGAGCGGTTCTCAACCGCTGATTTTTTTTTATCATGTTGTATTTAGCTTCAAATCTTACTTTTAGATCTAAATTACCGAGTTCCGGCCTTCGGTGACCTCATAGCTGGTTACGGGCATGCTTTGTGCCACAGAGCAGAAAATAAGCGAAAACACCGTGAGTACTGTTGTAAATCTGATTTATACTTCTGCTTAGGCTCGACGCGGAGCCTACGCCGTAGCCTACGCCGTTGCGAGCATTATATAGGCTACTTCTGCGTTGGTGTGTCTGCGTCGTCCCGTAATGAAACCTTCAAAACACTAGTTTGCGGTGGAATTTCTATGCCACTGTGTTGATTTCCTCGTGCATTACAAACGATGGAGTAATGTTAAATAAAAAGTTGGAATTCAGTCTTTGCACAGCAATATCTGTAAAACAAGTTTTGCGTTCAAAAGAAAGGGTTTCTAAACTTTAGGGGACAAACAAACGGAGCTCTCAAAATTACGAGCGTTCAGTTGGCCATTTTGCTGAAAATTTTCCATTGCGACTGAAACTGACGTTGGAGTAGGAGCTAATAAATGTTGAACAACAGTTACTTTTACTGACATTACTGCAACACAAAGAGAGAAGACATCGGAGGAGATGGTGTGTACGACCATCGAACCGATTGAGCAGAATGAGGGTGATCCTACCAAGCGGACCAATCACAGTTGTTGCGGTCTGCTTCGACGCGACGTTACATTTCTAGGGAGGTGCGCGTCAGGCTACGGCGTAGGGTACGCGGCTACGCGGAGCCCACGCCATACCCACGGCGTAGATTCGGCGCAGAAGTATAAATTGGGCTTCAGTCTACGGCGTAGACTACGGCGTAGGGTACGCAGCTACGCAGAGCGTACATTCCACGCAGAAGTATAAAGCCCGATTTATACTTCTGCGTCGAATCTACGCCGTGGGTACGGCGTACGCTCTCCTTCTGCTCAGTTGGTTCAGTGGTCGTACACACCATCTCCTCCAATGTCTTCTCTCTTTTCTGTGTTGCAGTAATTTCAGTAAAAGTAACTGTTGTTCAACATTTATTAGCTCCTACTCCAATGTGATCCACTCAGTTCCAGTCACCACTGAAAATTTTTGGCAAAATAACCGAACGCTCGTTATTTTGAGAGCGCCGTTTGTTTGTCCCCCAAAGTTTAGAAACTCCCTCTTTTGACCCTGTTTTACAGATATTGCTGTGCTATGACTGAATTGCGATTTTTTATTTAACATTACTCCATCATTTGTAATGCACAGGGAAATCAACACAGGGGCATAGAAATCCCACCGCGAACTAGTGTTTTGAAGGTTCATTACAGAGCGACGCAGACACACCAACGCAGAAGTTTACGATGGTCGGTAACAAACTGGCGCTAGCAGAGCGTCAGGGCCCCACACGGACAAGTGAGGTCAGGTGTAGAATTTTCAACTTGTGACCTCATGTTGGCACTCAAAAAGTTTCAGATTTTGGAGCATTTCGGATTTCAGATTTTCAGATTAGGGATGCTCACCCTGTATATAAATTATACAACGAGAATAAAAATGTATGTAGTTTATAAATAACAGTTTGCCTGTGCTCCTTTGGTGGTTAAGTCAGAGTTACACGTACTTTCTTGAGTATTCATTTATTTTAGACTTTAAATGTGGAGGAAAAAGAAGAGTGTCAATTTACTTTACAAATGGCGTCCCCAACTAATTTGTTGGAATAGAAAAAAGTTTCATGCTTTGAGATAGCATTCTACAAGTTACTTCAAAAAGCAGTCTCACTGCAGATTTTAGGGAGAGGATCAACACTGTATGTGTCCAATGAACTAGAAACTGATGCACTGTGGACCAGTTTCTTTGAGCTTAACCTGGTAATGTTTATGAGTCACACAATATAGCCTAACATAACATTGTTTTCTGAAAGAAAGGTCAGACCATCTCTCTCTTGGTATTTGTATTGGAAACCATGGATATACGACAGAATTTTTCTGTGCGTCATTTGCCTCGACCTAATACCATCCAAAAACATTGAAGTGCAGTTATGCAAAGGCTACATTGAAAACAGTAAGTACTACAACAACACGGTTTTATATCCATATGGTTTTATATCCACGGTTTGCTTACTATCTACCATCCAAACCTCTCCCCGACAAGTTCACAAGATCAAAAAAATGTCAAGCAATGCTTACCTTAATTTTTTGAGGTTCTGACCCCCCAACACTATTTATAATAAAGTTTTCCTCACCACAGTAACTCCTACTACAAATAAAGTAGACAGTTACAACACATCCTGTAATTTTACTTGCAAATTTCCTGAATGCTAGAAGTGTACGATGGAATGTTCTTCTCTAAGAACAGACTGAAATATGAACGTGGAAAGAAAGCTCTCGCAACCTGCAAAGAAAAGCTTAATTGCCAACCTTTCTGAAAACCAGCCTAACGGGTTTGAGTGAAATGACAAATTGTTTGAATTTTGCGCATGGACAAACTGGTTTACATGGTCAACAAGAAACCATACAACAATGCTGTAGCACAAGATAGGAGATGGTATCTGAAGAAACCCCAGTCATGTCTCTAAATTCCCAAACAGACTGATTTCTCAATGGTAAGATCTGACAATTTAAAAAAAGAAATCCAAAATACCAATGAAAATGTACTAAAATTTAATCATTCATAAAAGCAGGAACATCTTTAGACAGAAAAACACAAAAAGCAATATTAGAGTGGGTTTATATATTTCAGCCTCTAAGGACAAAAAACTGATTGCTCCCCCTATTTTTCTGCTATAAAAGATCCACTTTCATACACATCATTATGCAAAAAAATGGCATGTTATGGAACCATGAAAGCCAAGTGACCACGTACAAAAGAAAGTCACATTGGAGACATATTTTGTTCAGGATAACATCCATGGATGTGGGGGATAACAATATTCTTACATTTAAAGTTCATGAACCTCAGTCTAAACACCATCAGCACAGTTGGTGTAGGGAATGGAAGTACAGCATTTGAGGCAATACTTCAACTTGATTTCACTTACATCTACACTTTAATTACAATTTAAGATCTAGTCATGCTAATCACCAATATCTCACTCAATCTCATATAAATGAAGTCATTGTCCATTTTCCAAAAGAAGTACAGCAAAAAATGAAAAATGCCGTAGAACAGAATGTGTGTCCTGTTCAGTTATGCGAACGCTATTGTTTTCCACAGATTGACTTGTGGAAACCCACACTGTCCAACCACACGTTATTGCAAGTACATGTTTGGAGTTTAGTCACTGGGTTCATTGACGGTGACAAATGGAAGCTGAGTTCGTTGTTGATTTTTCTGCCAGCTCATAAGTTGCTTTAGGGATTCCAGAGGTACAAGAACGAGTTATGAGTAGAGGCTTCTTTCCTCATGTTTACTGTTTTGTTTTGTTTTTTCCAAAAGAAAGCTGAACCCCAGTGAAAATAAGATGGATATGCTCTCTTTGAGTCCTGTTCTGGTTGAGTTAAGTCATTCAGCTGTTCCACTGTTTTGCTCACTGAGGGTGGGTATGCTGGCATGTTCCAATCAGGGCAACAGTTCTTCATCACTGCTTTTTAAATGAAGAGAAAAAGAACAGATCAATTAATGAATGAATATGACAACTGTTAATGACATAAAAAAAAACTCTCTTATGCCATTTTATATCTTGGCAAACATAGCTGTCAAATCCTGAAAGTGAAATATGATTATCAAAATGGTTGTTTCCCAGTGAAGATATTAGAAGTTCACATACTGAAGCTTAACTGGTCTTGTATTTTACTAGAAGTCACACTATTCATTGTTTTAATGACAGTATGATCCCAGAGTGTCAAGACCTTCCCATTTGAAGAGTCTATGCTACCCCCTGCTGGACATTTCTTGCTACTCACAGCATGTCTTTTTCTGCTAAATCTACCTGCAAGGACAAGTAGGCCTATATCATGACCAGACAGAGAGAGAGAGAGAGAGAGAGAGAGAGAGAGAGAGAGAGCGCGCTGTATATCTGACTCTTCTCTGTGCATGAAGACTAAACATTACGCGTCTTCTATCCAACATGTCAAGTGCAGTAAGAACTTTAAATTCATTTTGAGAAGCAAAGTGAAGTTTCGTGTTTAAGGAGTGGAAGGTATGAAAAGATGAGAAGTGACTGAATCAAGAATGAGTTCTAAATACACATTTTCAGAGACTTAACACTGTACGCTATACTAACACTAAACACTATACTAAATGCCTGTACCTCTGACATTTAGCGCATAGTCTAGGTCATCCATTCCCAAAGGCTGGGTCGCAACCCACATGTGGCTCACAGGAGATTTTATTTGAGACGCCAAATAAAGTTGCAGAATTTCCTGACATGGAATAGAACTGATTTGGTTAACGAATTGACTGCTGACTGTTTGAATTGATTGTTTTTTTGATAACAATAGCTGCACTGAAACACAAGTCAACTTGCTCTGATAACAGGCATGAGCATTTCAACAAGAAGCATGTTTTTGATAGTACTGAATGTTCGTATTGTTCTGATAATTGTACTTATAACAAAGAATGCAATATGAAAGGCTAGCATACATTCTGGTTGCTTTACTGATGAGAGGAAAAAAAACAAGAGCCTGTTAACTCCACCTAAATGCACTTATTTTGTCTCATTTATAAAGTATTTAAAGTGTGTATATTGTTTTACTGATGAGAGGAAATAAAAACAATGAGACAGCCTGTTAACGCCACCTAAATGCATTTATTTGGTCTCACATATAAAGTATTTAACATGTGTATATGTTTTCAATAACACGTGCTTAAAACAAAGTTGTGACTTATCAAACCTATATCTCTTTGAAATGGCTGGTTTACCTATTCAAGATAATATACGGTGATGCGCAAATGGCTATAAAATGATCAGCAACGTTCATTTATGCACCAATTTGGTCTTCTCACAAAATATAGGTAAGGCCTATTGTGAATTGGGTTAAGATGGTTTGTCATTTTTAAAAAGTGGGTCTCCAGAAAAAAAAGGTTGGGAAACACTGGTCTAGGTGTCCTGTACCTCAGACATTTATGTTAAGATCAGAGAATCCTTGAGGATAAAAGCTCAGATGCTGGTTTGACAACATAAAGAACACATTACACTGCTCATGGAATCAACTGCATGTGCTAACCTGTAGCTGAACCTGTTCCTCTCTGTTTAAAATACAAAATGCCAATAAAGACACTACAGACAAAGGGAAATCTGTATTGTAATTCCGAGTAGAAAAGACAGCCATTATGAAAAATGGAAGCGTGCATATAGGCTTACATTAAAAATATCCTCCATTTCCTGTTCATCTTACTGAGATGCTAAGATACAGTACATAATGAGGATCTCAATCTTGTGTATGTATTTGTGTCACTGACCTGGCTCAGAGCAGATGCAGGGGATTGGCCTTTACAGGAGAACACAGTTGGATTTCTTTTTCGCCTTTTTCTTTTCCACAGGCGTTTTTCTATTTATCTGTCTGACCAAGTCATAAAAGATCTGTAACAGATAAATAAGAAACAGTTACAAGAGGATATAAAACTCAGAGGAAAAACTGTTTCAGTTCAAAAAGACTCTCATTACATCACCCCACTGTCTCTAAAGCAGTAACAACTGGTATTCCATAAGTTATTGTCTTTTGTCCGGTATGATTAAAAAAAAAAAGTGGAAATGTTTTGGTTTGAGTTTCCTGTGCGTTTCCTTACATCAAGAACATTGATCTTCGATTTGGCGGAGGACTCTAAAAAGGCACAGTGGTTCCACTGTCGGGCCAGGTTCTGTCCCTGCTCTTTTCCAACCACTCTTTCATCTTCAAGATCACACTTGTTCCCAACAAGGATCATCGGCACCTGAGAGACCGACAAAAGAAGGAGGTGAGACATCAGAGTTCCTCTCTTGAACATGAATTCTACAGCATGTCATGTCACCGTTAAGAGCAGTACAGATCCAACTACTGGACCTTAAAGCGTGCCATTAATGGAGACATGATGTGTTACAAATCAACTGCACACAAAACGATAGATGAGATACTAAAGTATCTAATGCTAACAACAGTCCTGCATGTTTGTCATGGCTCAACTGCACCTTCACAAGCTAATTTTTACATCAACAATAATTCCTAAGAGCGGACTTCTCTGACTGTAGCTTCACAAAAACTTACCATTCTAGAATATACTACTGGCTCGACTCTATTCAGTAGCTGAAAATGAAACATTTTGCAGATTGCGTTCACAAATTAATAGAGAGCCAATAAAGGCCCAGATCAGATTACAAAGTAGTAGTGAGTACAAATCTGATGAAAAGTTCAGCGAGCCATTTAAAGTAAAAGTTACATCTGTGTCCACTTGGAAACGTTATTAACTTTTAAAACTGAAGTATTTTTGAATTTTAAATTGCAACTGAGGTTGCACACACACACAAAAAAAAATCACATGTGACAGTGTCTGTCTGATCAGTGTAATCAGTGTAATGTGCCTTGCATCCAGGAGAGGGTGCTCATGCTATTGTTTGTCACTGGGCTCTTTTTCAGTCATGTTGGTAAAAAGACCTAACACTCACCTGTAAAAAAAATAGGTAAGACTAATTATAGAGTGGGCTGTTTTCAAATTGTGGGACATGTGACTATGAAATGAAACTCATAATTGTGTTTCTAGACTTAATAATGTCTTAGCAAATTTTGGACTGGCAAAGGCTAAGGAATACAACAGGGATATATAACATGGATATACAGGAATAATGCACTGTTTGAAGATTATGACTGTTTTGATACATGCTCTGTTCTAGAACTGTGTTCACACAAGCACTGTGAAACTAGTTTAAAATTAAAATATTTTTTTTTTTTCATATTTGAAAAATGCATACAATTCTTTTTCCTTTTTTTTTTGACAGTTCAAACTCACATTGACACAATGGAATCTTAGTTATTCCACTGTAGTCCACCAGCCACAGTGAATGGAATGTTTTCCATTCTAAAACAGCACAGATATGTACCATGGCCCAAGGTGTTACGGTGCTACAGCTTAAAAGCACCTACAGGCACAGGATGCAGAGTGTTTTCTTTTTCCCCTCTGCAGACCCTCAGGAGACTCACAGCCGTTACAGAGCCCCTCTCTTAGGACTCACAAGCCAAGCAGAAGGAGGGCAGGCAGCCACACTTGGGCTGGCCACAAGGAGAGGGGGGCTGATGCTTCCCTTTATAGCTGGACATGGGAAAATACTTATTGGCAATTACTAATTGTTAATTCTTTCCATCTAGATCTGCCTGACCAGAAATCAGCATAACTCATTTGTATCAAATTACCCTTTTCATGCTTTGCCTTTCGGAGTTTTTCAATTGGTCTGAACCTTTGCAGGGGATCGTTTCTGCTCTGGTGTGTAATCCCATGCCAGGACGCAAAACAAGCAAGAGGCAGGGAAGAACGACGGGCGTTAAAGGCCAATCATAACAAATTCCAGACCTACTAAGGTCTCTGCAGCACTAACAGTGTTTTCTCTTCATACATCTCCAAAAAAGGGCATCCCCTGACACAGACCCTAAGTACAGGTAGGGGATCCCTGCCTCCAGCTAAAGGCATGGCTAAGCACACAGTGGTGTAAACGTGTCTGACAACACTCATATTCATGTCTGATGTCACTGGCCGTTTGGAGTCTATCCCAGATCCAAAAGTTGTGGTTACAAAGCCATACTGATAACAGGTCAATTTCAAAAATATATTTGAAAACACTCACTTAGTCACGTACACTTGATCAGATACTCTATAATGATGTAAACTTATATTTCACACAACTGCTGACTTTTTACTTCTACCGCCCACTCTGGCTATTCCTTCCTGAAAAGTATTTCATCGATGAAACCACCAGCATAATGTAGCTGAATTTTCTGAGTAATAATGTATGTCCTTGGCTACGACAAAAACAGATACTTACATCTTCTGTGTCCTTCACTCGCAGGATCTGCTCCCGTAGGTCCTGCAGGTCGTTAAAGGTGGATTGTGCCGTGATGGAGTAAACGAGAGCGAAGCCCTGACCGTTTTTCATGTATAGGTCCCTCATCGCCGTGAACTGCTCCTGTTGTAAAAAACAAAAAAAAGCAAAACACAAAACACGCGTTGTATGCAATTCTTCAACGTAAAAGTCAAGCTAACTTAAGTAACAACATTTCCAGAATGTGAGATCTGCAATATGTTTGCGTGAGCAATGGCATCATGACTTTGTAAGGCTACTAAATTGATTTCCATGGCCGGGTATTAATCTTTTATGTTGCTTAGTTGGCTTAATGTTGCTCTCTGCTCCACGCTGTTAGTCATCTTCTGCAAACCAGTGGAACCTTAAAATCAAGGTTACACAGCTGACATGCTGTGCTACTCTTCTGTTTTAAAATAGTGTATATACAACTGTCTGCTGATATAAACTGCCTAAACAGAGCCAGTGAATCAGGGAGCCAGAAGTTCATCCGGGGATACCCACTGTGCCTGCCGTATCCAGGATCTCTAGCATGCATTGCTGCCCATCTACTTCCACTTGCTGCATGAATAGTAAAAAGGAACAGAGCATTAGAGAAAAAAAGAGATATCGATTAAGAAATGTATTGTTATAGCATTATGACTGTACAGTTGCCCATACAGAACTACTGAGCAAATGGTTACCTTTCTGTAGGAGTCCTCTATTGTGGGGTCATATTTCTCCACAAAAATCCCCTGGACAAACTGGACTGTCTGTGAAAGATAAGAGTATGTAGTAAAAAAAAAAAATCCTGAACTTTGCTGTATTTGGTAAATAAAGTGTTTCTGATTCTGTTATTTGGTTTAACACTGGAGTTTCTCAGAATGAGAGTCCATAAACACAGAGAGGACCATGATGTCTTGACCATTTAATCCGTCATTGCTGGCTGCTGTACACTTCACAAATGAACCTGCGTCTCAGGTTAAAATAATGCAGTTGAACAATGAAGACAATGAGACAAAGACACGGGCCGATAGAAATCCCATTCGTTAAAGGCCTGTGGGTGTGGAGCATCAGCCTCAGCAGTCACACGGCCAAGTTCAGGCGCTGCGGAAAACACTGCCCGAGCGTTACTGCACGGACAACGACGGGACAAAAACAGACACAATCAGAACACTGTACTCACCAGAGCTGACTTCCCAACACCTCCAGAACCCAACACCACTAGCTTGTATTCACGCATGGCGGAGTCTCTTCACCAGACAGGGCTGCAGTCTGAAACATCAGAAAGAGGGGGGGAAAAAAAAAAAAAAAAAAGTTTTAAACCTCCTCGGCGCAATTGCACATTCGAGGGTTGTCTCTACATAGGGAAAGTCAGTCGCACAACAATGGGATAAGGTTGGAGCAAAGCCCAGGGGTGGGGGAGAGAAGGAGCATGACCTCAGAAACACAAAGCAGCTGTGGATTTGGATGGAGGTGTGCGGTCTGGGGCTGTGCAGCTGTGGGGAAGGCCTGCAGTGCCTCTGGGCCCCTATGACTTCATCTCACTGACGGCACTCGCCTACCCTCATCTCCACCCCGCGCGGAAGGAGAATGAAAGGGGCGGAGAGAAGGCTTGTAAAAAGTACAAAATCTAGTTTCACTCCACATGGCACGTGGCCATTTGGAATGAGAGGTTTCTATATGTCCTGGTTGCATGTTTGTGTAGGTACATTGCTCAAAATGATCAATCGGCAAACATACTGGATGTCGACCACGTAAGATGCAGTGGAAAATGCCTTGTTCAGTTGCATGTCAGCAGAACGATGGTCTAATATCAGTGAAACAGTGTAACTGCATTGTCAGTTACTGAACCAGAGACCGAAAGGCAGCTGGTGATGGCGGTAAAAATGAACATCACAGTTTGACCGAGAAATTTCGTCGCACACAAAGACATGCGTTTTAAGACCCCCAGTCAAACAGTGCCTGAAAAACATCATGTGGAATCAATATTCCCACACACAGACACAAACGCATACATACTCACACACGGAACACACATGCAGACACATACACGCTTAAATACATCAGTGCACATTGGCTTTGATGTGTGTTTCAACTTTTTTTGGCGCATATTTATGTAAGCTGACAAATACATCATCGGTGAGGTGGCAGATGTGATTAGCATGCTTTAGCCCAGCTCTGTTTCTTAACAGAGAATTTCCCTGACTTGACCACAGAAGTCAGAGACTCATCTCCTTTAATGGTAACAGCAGAAACCCGAGGAAGGAGGGAACCAACTGGCAAATGTGAGGAATTGCAGTCTGATAGAAACATAACATTTGAATGAGAACCTCAAACCACAAGAGAACTGTCTTTCTCTTCAGCTCTGGGTCAAGTGCCTCTGGATTCATCAGTTCATTCAACCAATAAACAACCGTACGAGCGCGTGCAGTCTAATAGAATGTGGTCCTATCCCTTCCATATCTCAAGCACAGCCTCTTACACACACACACACACACCTCCGACAGTCTGCCAGCACTTTGGTGTTTGACAACACCAGTCCATACAAACTAGAGGACACAACCACTCTTGGCATATTATTTAAACAAGTGGAGAAAGTAGAAGGATGATGCTCCAACAGATCCGTGCACATACCACAGTACAACATGACATCACTACTCAATCCACTACTTGTAGTGAGGAGCTGGAAGTTTCCATGTAAGGCTTCTATGAGAGAAAAAAAAAAAGGAAGGGGGAAAATTCTGACAAAACCAAGTTGCATTTCTATCCCATTTACACCCAATGGCATCAACTGAAAGAGAAAGACACTGGGTTTTCTTTCTTTACAGTATTCCGTGATGCAATTTAACTACAAGGTTTTTTTTCTCTCTCAGATTCTCAGTCAAGTTCAACAAAGTTTCAAATTCTGAAGTGGATTCAGCTAACCACCTGTCCCTCACGCGTACCACAAATCTATTAAAACAGAGCTCCATTAAGTGTCTTTTCAAAAGGCTCACACCAAAGAATATTTTAAAGAAACAACACAGACAAAACAGCAAACCATTTGAAGAAAATTCTGACAAAACTGAAGAGTAAAAACCATTAAATTAAATCAATAGACACATCTGACACGTCATTTACCTCTGGTAGGTCACAAATGAGAGGATAACGTTAGGTTGGGGTCTTCTGTCAAACACTCATGTCTGTGGGTTCCTAACGTCACCCAATGCTTGTGCTGTGCTGAGTATTTAAATCAAATCACAAAAAGAGCACACTAGACTGAACTTCAAAAACAATACACATATTCTTACAGCCTCATAATCAGTGACTGTATTACCATCTAATTACCGAGATCAGTTATGTAAAGTGAATGAATAAAGGTTCAGCTGCCCACTCTTCAGAATGACCTGGCCTTTAAAATGACTCAGATGTGACTAAGATGCCAAAAATAACAGTTGTTATGAGGCTACAGACTCCTACTCACTATAATCATTAGAAAATGTGATTTATAGCAAAAGGGCATCATGACATGGAAAACCAAAACATTTCATACAACAAAGAGATGACACTGTCTGAATGTAGTGTCACTCAGAGACTGGCAACAGTCCCTTGAAACAACTATCCAGTGTTAAATCAGTAGAATCCAAGAACGGAATCTCTGTTAAGAACGGTCAGTGCAGCCGATTTTAAACAAACACACACTGAGGTGACCGCACTGAGATAACATGGTTCCAAAAAAGTGGAAAGTTGAGCAGAATTACTCCCAACACAGGGCTTTCCAACAACAATTAGTCTAATACATCCAGAAGACATTTTACTGAAAATTAAAATGCTTCCTGACAAAAAAAACCTTAAATGATTAATAGAATAACTTATGGCATTACCATGATTACAACAAGAAAGAATGGCAAATTACTGAACATAACTCAGAGAGACACATAGTTATCCAAAAGAGAGAACTGATAAACATTTTTTCTTCAATAAAGCATTAAAAAGAAACATTATAAACCACGATGAAACCATTCTGACATAACATCACCATGGAAACTACAAGC
The DNA here is from genome assembly GCF_902362185.1 of Chanos chanos. Classification (NCBI taxonomy): domain Eukaryota; kingdom Metazoa; phylum Chordata; class Actinopteri; order Gonorynchiformes; family Chanidae; genus Chanos; species Chanos chanos. Next base: position 36,803,915 of record NC_044500.1, read on the forward strand.
ACTCATACCAAGCTTAGGTCTAGACAAAGTCGATTCAGCTGTAAATTGTAACATCAGGGCCATGTTTCAGAAAGCGGGTTTAGTGAAAACTCTGAGTTAGTTAACTCAGAACAAGTGGTAAACCTCCTGACAGAAGAACTCTATGGCTCATTCTCATAGCAAAACAAAGCCATATGACTCTTCTATTAGGAGGTTTACTACTTGTTCCGAGTTAACTGAGTTAACTTTTCACAAAACTCGCTTTCTGGAATACCCCCCTGTTGATAACTGAACTTCACAAAGTATTATGACAAAAACAACAAATGGATACCTAAAAGTAAGTTCATAACAAAGCTAAATAATAATTAAAAACAAAGAATAAGAGGCGTAGCAGATTATGAACTCTTTAAAGTGCTATTTTTTACAAATATTTTCTTCTTCTTTTAAATCCCCCTTTCTTGTATAACTCAGAGCCAGTCCCACTGAAACTGTGAATGCATTCATGGTGTAAGTAGCACCAATTCTGTCAGCTCCATTCTTCCCACAGTTTTTCACTTGCACTGATTGAGTGGTCTATTAAGGTGCAGGCCTTGGGCACACCAGGGACGCTGGTATTGATGGGGTGCCACTCACTCTCTGACCTTGTCTCTGTAGACAGTGAGAGCCCTCTGTTCTTGGCACACTGACCGTGTGAACATAACAACGGCACAGACAACGCCACTGTGCTCCTATTAAACAGCAAGTTGAGCTACAAATGCCATCTAATAAGACCGGTCAACCAAGCCTGACTACAATCTCTCAGGTAAGCTACAGCAGTAGAAAGGTCGAACTCACCAACACTAATCAGAGCTTTTCAGTACACTGCCTCTAGTGCCAATGTCATTATATACAATCGATAGAAAATGCCCTGAGAACTGTTTAACTCACTTAAATCCAAAACTGAAGTGCTGTTAGCTTCAGTTAACTCGTGTTAACTTTGCAGAACAACTATGATAGCTCAAGAGACAGAAAAAACAGTGTATTCTTTATACCCAGAGGAGCATTTCCTGAAATTATTTAGTTCAGAAGGGGATTTTATGAGGAAAGACCCTTGAGGAAAATCCAAATGATGCAATCACATTTTAGATGAAAAATGACTAACACAAAAAATACAGCACTTGTCAGATCTCAGAGTAGTTAAGAAACCACATCCTCTTTTCAGAGGAGGCCTTGGTGTTAAGCACTAACAGACTCATTCTGGGCCCTGTGAGGTTAGAGGAAACGCATTTAGGACAGCCCCAATCCAAGAATCACCTAAGGTCACCCCCCCTACAGAACAAAACCAGCAAAAGTCACAAACTACCCCCGCTCCGCCTCATGGTTTTCACTTTCCAGTCACTGATGGCGTATTCGCGGTAAGAAAGGTCTCGATGAAAGACAACTGTGAAAACCTATTTGCACATACTTCTTGAAGAAACTGTGCAAAACATTGTAAGTTTTCTTTAGAAATCGTGATTAATGTGCTAATATCACATGTTAGGCCTCAATGTTTAGAAAAGCATTAGCAGGGGTTTTAAGCCACACAGATATAAGGACACAGACGAGCTAGCATACACAATTGACTATATTTCTATAAAGGAAACAATCTCCTTCAGTCGACGCATTCTTATTGTACCACATTTTCAAATCACTGATAATTTAAGTACTTTATACATAGAGGCTGAGGATGACTCTAATACATGAGAACTTTTCTCGATGACAAGTCAGAACTGAACTGAATCAGGTTAAAGATTTCAAGAACTTTCAAGCGCATGACACGGCTCCGAACAAATATCCAAACACATGCTCAATCCACTGAAAGATAGCTCTTAGGTTTTAAACATAACCAAATGTTTATGTCTTTAAGTTGTACATGAGCAGAATCTGTTCATTCCCAAGCCAATTTTGATCTTTCAAGTTACAAAAAGAGAAGCAAGAGGAAGAGAAAGTTGCCTAGTCCAAGCAGTCTTTAAATATGACTTTGCTGACACCACTTCAATCATCTTCAGTCGCATCCAGTTTGTAAAATATGAGCAGAAAATGTCAAACTGATCTTAAAACACTGCACTAGGTAAAAAAAGAAGCCAGTTAGTGTGATTCTTCATGTTATCTAGTTCACAGTCATATCAACTGTGTAAAGCAGTTACTCCAAGCACACCACAGATCTCCAGAGTCAAATTTAAAGTTCAATACACAGTAAAACACTGGCACAGACTTACAGCCACACTTACACTTTTAATTTACTCTCTCAAATATTATCACAGACATTGTTGACAAATTCTCTCAGAGCAATCAAACACTACCACCCAACACTACCAACCAACAGCAGAAGTTGTATTAATACAGTATTTCCAATGAAGCAAAGAGTCATAGTTGATCATATTACACAGATATTTTTTTTTACCAGTTTGATGCATATTTTAAATGACATTTAAAGAGATATGATTGTCAAGAACGCATCCTGTGACATTTCTTTAAAATTAATTCACAGTAGCTACATTTAAATACTTCTCTCCGTCATCATGCCAACGATGTTCTTTGAAATAACTTCCTTTGGAAGAACAGACAGTTACTCAATTTCACAACAGAAACAAATGCTATGTATGGTGCCACAGAAAACTCAGAACAGCTGCTGACATTCCAGAGTTGCATCCCTTGTGTATTTCCAATGTGGTAAAAGAACAGTGTCAATCAAACGCTTTAAAACACTTATAAATAGCTAAAGATCAGCAAGTTGTGGTAATAACATTTGGACAGTGCCCATGATACGCAAGGCAACACTTATTTGTAGCTTTTGTGTTGATGCATCAAAGAAACTCTAAGAACAGGGCCAGACATTACTAAATAGTTAAATATTACCTACTATAAGAAAAGGACTGCATCACATGTCTCCAGGTGCATCACTATGGACAGCCAATTAATGCTTTCTAGATCCATGTTTCTAAACTCCAGTTTGGGCACCCATAAAAAAAAACATTTCTGCACAGGTCCAGCACTATCACATCTGATTCTGCTTATCTCCCGATTACTGAACCTTTCGTTTCTTGAGCTCGTTATGCTGGTGTATCCTGGCTAATCCTGGGCTTAAGAGAGCGTAATATCCAAACGACGAGAACGTACACAACGGTTCATCATAAATCTAAACCCCTAACCCAAAACTGCACACGCTATTCAGGAAGTGCAGATGCACATTCAGACATACGCATCACAGTCATTGCTGTAGAACTGCTTTGAGTGAGCGTGTTGGCAGATAGTACCAAATATAGAGATAGCATACCTCACTATATAGCATGTTACTCATGATGTAAGTAGCCACAAAGATGACCTAGGGTACCATAATTACTGTGGTAAGATTTCGTTAAAAAACGTGTCTTCTGTTTGGAATACAAATGCTCTGCGGTTAAAGTGGCGTTAACGGAACAGAAATGCATACCGCTATGCTACTTTGTGATCCCACATTGTGATCCAGTTAGGAGGGATGTTGACCGTATCGCTTAGACATGGGTCAAAGCGAATAACGTGACCATATATTTGAATGTCACAAATGATGATTATCGTGTACGAATAACGGCAATATTTCCTGAAAAACTTATTAGCTCAAACAATATACGATTACCAGCAACGATGCTAAGCTACTGTGATAATGGTTATTGGAAGTAACGTTAGTTGTACCGTTACGTCGACAACGCTCGCAAATGCAACAAAGTTGAGTGGAGCATTAAGAGATTTCAGTAGTTAACCAAATGTCAGTCATGGAACCTGCCAGTGGATAATAAAAAACTAACTGCTAACTGCAAGTTATCCTAGCTTAAAATGCACTCGCTTAACAATGCTAGGATAGCTGGCTAACATAAGAGTACCGTTACTAACAGTAATTTGCGGCAAAAAAATATATCGCCGTCCGAGAGGATAAAAGGTTGCCAAACATCACATTTATACGCAGGGACTGTACATATTTGAGTGAAATTACATACAGCATTCCCCAGGCGGTATGCGGTTTATTAGCAGGATTATCTAACAAGCTAGTTGTTACCTACCCTAACACCCGGCCTGAATTCAACAGTACCGCACAGTTGCTAAGTTAAAATTTCCCCCGTCTTCTGATCATTGAAGCATTTCACAGTAGAGCATGTGGGCCCTCTAATCTCTCACAAGCAAATTTTAAACGGGGTAAATTTCAGATTAAAACTATAAATTATACGTTCGCCTTTTCGGCAGCTATTTCGTTGGCCCTTGCCTCTACATAGTTTACAACGGGCACTCACCGTTTTCGGGCTCCGTTGCTACCTCCGCCACTCCACACACGCATCTACGCTAAGCAATGACCCGGGCCGGTCTTGCACTGATGCGCAGAAAAGTGTCATGCTTAAAAATGACTCAGCTGCGCCCCCCGCGGCGAAAAAAAGCCTTATAGCGTAAGGGAAATACGGTATGCTGATGAATGTATTTTCGAAGTAATCGGTGTCTTGCATCTTTTGGTACCTTTTTTCTTTCGTCTCTGAACTCTTTTTACGAGGGGGATAAATGTTTCAGCAAACATTTCTGTCAATTGATATAACTTCTAAAATGTAATTCCACGTTTAAAGATGGACATACACTGATGATATCAAGAGCTGAAATTTCATTAGAGAAGATGCAACCATAGACATATGACCATCAATGGGTGTATTAAGTGATAGAGCTGCAGGTATCTAGAACTTGATTATGGGGGACTATTAGCTTCCAGTAAAGTCCCTGACCTCCACTCATGAACTGAACAAATCCAGGTCTTGATTACATAGATAGTTCCCCCTAGTGGGGAACAGGAGAGAGGTTTTAGACATTTCATCTAACCTCATTATGTTGAGTCATCTTGAATTGACAGCAATCATGTGCTCGTGTAAAGACTGAAGAGGCCTGTTCAAGTAAGTGCACTATGTGGTTAGCAAAGCAGAGGATATACAAATTACATTCAAACATGTGTTTATGGTGAATTTTATTCATGTTTGTAGTATTTCTTCCAACATACTTCACATCAATCCCTTGAAAAAAAAAAACTATTGGAAGTTTGTCCATTGGTACACACCAAAAACCTCTTGTCTCAGTTCAATCCTTTGCCAATAGTACACCTAATGTCCCAAATCAGTGCAAAGCACAACATTAAATAAAAGTCTCTCCAGAATAGTTGTATCTCTCTTAAAAAATAAATAACTATCCTCAAAAGAAATAAAAATGTGAATGATTCAAGGACATTGAGGCCTATCAGACCGTGTACATTAAGGCAAAAAAAGAGGGGGAAAAAAACAGACATGCAGAAAGCTTCTGTACACACACAAAAACACGGACATACTACAGGTATCTGAACAGGCAGACATGACCTTGAAAAAAATGCCTGAGTCACCAATACTTTCAGCTTGTATGTCATCATTGTGTTGATATGTTCACATGCAAAGATAAAAGAACTGGAGACAAAAAAAAAAATCTAACCCTCAGACTGGAGAGAACTGTTCCCTTGTCCAAATTGTGGACACTTCAAATTAATTAAGGTGAACTACAAGCAAAAGACAAGGCTGAGAATGGCAAAAGGCATTCTGTAAGTAACTCCAGGAGAATTGAAGTCTGAATTCACCCTTTCCTTCTCAAACAGCCCATTTTATGTTGCATTTT